>NW_024080768.1:1906450-3106450 GCF_003009895.1 Hyaena hyaena
GATTGTTGTGTTTTCATTTTCATTTCTTTCCATATATTTTTAAATTTCATCTCTAATTGCCTGGTTGGCCCATTCATTCTTTAGTAGAGTGGTCTTTAACCTCCATGTTTTGGGGGGTTTTCCAGGCTTCTTCCTGTGATTGATTTCAAGTTTCAAAGCATTATGATCTGAGAGTGTGCATGGTATGATCTCAATTCTTTTATATTTATTGAGGGCTGCTTTATCTCCCAGTATGTGATCTATCTTGGAGAATGTGCAATGTGCACTTGAGAAGAAAGTAAATTCCCTGGCCTCAGGATGTAGAGTTCTAAATATATCTGTCAGATCCATCTGGTCCAAAGTGTCTTTCAAGTCCATTATTTATTTAGTGATTTTCTGTCTGGTTGACCTATCCATTGCTGTAAGCAGAGTATTGAAGTCCCCTGCTATTAGCACATTCTTATCTATGAGCCTGTTTCTCTTTGTGATTGTTTTATATATTTAGGTGCTCCCATATTCGGTGCGTAGACATTTATGATTGTTAGTTCTTCCTGATGGATGGACCCTGTTATTATTATGTAGTGCCCTTCTTCATCTCTTGTTATTGTCTTTAATTTAAAGTCCAGTTTGTCTGATATAAGTATAGCTACTCCAGCTTTCTTTTGATTTTCAGTAGCATGATATATATTTCTCCATCCCCTTACTTTTAATCTGAAGGTATCTTACAGTCTAAAATGAGTTTCTTGTAGACAGCATATAGATGTATTTTTTTATCCATTCTACTACCCTATGTCTTTTGATTGGAGCATTCAGCCCATTTACATTCAGTGTTTTATTGAGATATGAGGGTTTAGAGTCTTTGTGTCCTATGTGGAGTTCATCCTTGTGGTGGTGTCTCTGGTATCTTTTTTCCTTGCAACATTTCCTTCAGAGCGTCCCCCTCAGGATTTCTTTTAGCCTAGCTTAGTGGTGACAAATTCTCTCAATTTCTGCTTATTTGGAAAGATTTTTATCTCTCCTTCGATTTTGAATGACAGGCTTGCTGGGTAGAGGATTCTTGCCTGCATATTTTTTCTGTTTATCACATTGAAGATCTCCTGCCATTCCTTTCTGGCCTGCCACGTTTCAGTAGATAGGTCTGTCACCACTCTGATAGGTTTCCCTTTGTATGTGAGGGCCCTTTTCTCCCTAGCTGCTTTCAAAATTTTCTCTTCGTCCTTATATTTTGCCATTTTTACTATGATATGCCTTGCAGAAGGTCGATTCAGATTACGTCTGAGGGGGGTCCTCTGAGCCTCTTGTATTTCAACGTTTACTTCTTTTCCCAGGTCGGGGAAGTTCTCTGCTATAATTTGTTCCAGGACTCCTCCAGCACCTTTCCCCCTCTCTTCCTCTTGTGGGATTCCTATGATACGGATATTGTTGCGTTTGACCCTGTCACTGAGCTCTCGAACTCTTCTTTCATGTTCCTGGATCAGTTTGTCTCTTTTTTTGCCAGCTTCTTGTTTTTCTAAAATGGTGTCTTCTAAATCACTTATTCTCCGTTCTGCCTCTTCAGTCGTGCATTGGAGGCCTCTAATTTATTATGTATGTCATTTATCGCTTTTTTAAATTCTTCATGCCTATTTATATTCTCCATTTTGTCTGTAGCCATAGTTTCTTTGATGTCCTTTATGTTTTTCTGAAGCCCAGCTATTAATTTTATGATTATTAATCTAAAATCTTGTTCAGTTATGCTGTTTATATCTATTTTGAGCAGTTCATTAGCTGTCAATTCTTCTGGGAGTTTCTTTGGGGGAGAGCTTTTTTATGTCGTCATTTTAGTTGGTTTTCTGGCTCTTGATAGTTTTTAAGACCTGTTATGCTCTCTGTACCTGTGAGCGCTGCTGTATCCGGGAAGACTCTTTGACTGTCCAGGGCCTATCCTTTCAGAGAGTGTTTTTTGAATGGTATCTCTTTGTCTTTCTTGTTGAGACCTTGGTTATTTTGTTTTCCTACTCGTAGTGATATCTGGGCTTCTCCACCGTGTGTACTTTGGCTTGTTTCTTCAGGTAGCCCTGGAGAGGAAAACACACTGACAAACACACAGGGAGCAGGGGCACACAAATGCACAGACAAACCCGACTAACATGCACACCGAAAGGGACAGCAAAAAAGTTGAGGGAAAAGACAGAGGAGGGAGGGCGAATAATAGAAAATCAAAGAATACATAAAAAGGTCAAAAGGAAGAATAGAAAAGGAGAAAAGAAGAATACCAGTGGACAAAGAACAGTTTGTAACATATAACCGGATTCCCCAGCTATAATTAAATAGCGGGATGTATGCAGTGCTGGTTGAAGAGCATAGAGACAGAGAGAGAAGACAGGGCGGGGATGGGTGGGGGGAATGAAGCAAAATTGGAAATAGAATGAGCAGGCAGAAGGGATAAGAAGCTTTTTTTCAAAGAGTTAAAAGGTGGAGTATGGTTGGTTAGGTGAGAGAAAGACGCTGGTGTTATCCAGAGAAACTATATAGTCTAATTACTCCTGAGAGAAAGAGATGAAAAGGTCGGGAGGTGTAGAATTTACATCTACAGAATGGACTAAATTTGATTGTTTAAGCATGCCAGTGACCAGAGGTAATCAGGTCAGTGTTTTGTGGAAAAAAAGAAAAAAAACAAAAACAAAAACAAAAAAGGAAAAGGGAGGAGGGCCGCTCTCAAGCAGGGATGGGCGTGGTGTGATCCAATGAGTCAGGCGGGAGTTCTGCCTGGAGGTTGTAGGGAGAAGAGTGGCGGCGCTCCACCTCGCTTTTATAGGCCTGTAAACTTCCTGGGCCAGGGGCTCAGCCAAAGTTTGTTGCGCTTTTCAACCCAGGCCAGTCCCAGCCTCCAAATCCTAGGCCAAGCACCCTGCTGAAATTGCCTCAGGCGATCCCCTGACTACCCCCTCAGGGCAACTCCAGTCTTCCAGGCTGGCTCTGGGGGTGGAGCCAGAAGCCGCTCCCTTCTCCTCCGGGTTGGGCTGTGGGTCCTGGATGGGGCGGGGGGCCTTGTCTGCCGGAGCGCTGAGCCCACTGGAGTGAGGAAATCAAGTTCCCTCTGTGTCTCAACCACCCAAAACACGAACTCGCAGTCAAATCTGCCAGTTTTTAGCTCTTTGCCTTCCTTCTAGAGTTCCAGCCAGCTAGGAGCACGGACGCCCAGTGTCCGTGCGTGGCTCTTGCAGGGGCCCAAGCCCGCCAGGAGGGCAATGGCTGCAGGCGCGCAGCCTCTCCCAGCCAGCCAGGAGCCAGCACAAAGAAGCAACCCATGAGCGCAGCCCCTCCTGGGTGACTTGGAGCGTGGGGGGGCCTGATGCACAGATATTTTGTGCGCAGTTTTTCTACACCCCAAGCGGAGGTTTTTCTGTTTCGGACTCTCTTTTTCCCCTCTCACTCCCCACAGAGAGGGGTGGCCTGTCCCTCCAGTCTCCAATCCAGGCCCGATTTTATCTTCCCCAGTTCGCACTCACGTTAGAAGGCTTTCTCAGTGGAATCTGCGTCCTTTCTCTCCCAATCTCTTGGGTTTGGTACGGTTTCCTATGGCTTCAGATCTTTTCCGTGTGATGCATGGGCCAGAAAAAATATACCTTAACAGGATCTACCACTGGCATGAAATATAATATATGGTATGTACTATTTGAATTATAATAGCTTAGATCTTTGCTAGAATACCATTTCACAAATATATTAATGGTCATCATATGTGTATAATCCTACTAATAAATATTTATGTTAAAATACTGGAAAAATTATGATCTACTTGCTTGAGCAATTACTACCATCATCGTCATTCATTAGATGAGTCAAGTAAAGTTCAGAGAGATAAGGTATATTACCAAAAATTACAATGCTAAGATATGGTGAAGTATGATAGAAGAACTATTTTTAGCAGGAAAATGTGTTCAAATGATCATATTAGTGAGGTTTTGAAAAAGAAGTTTTGAAGATCTATGAAAAGGGTTGCCAGATAAAATACAGTATGCTCAAGTAAGTTTAAATTTCAGAAAGCAAAATGATCTTTTGCTATAAGTATATACCAAAATTTGCATGAGACATACTTACACTAAAAATTATTTTTATTTATATTAATTTTGAACTTGGGTCTTGTATTTTTATTTGTTGGATCTGACTGTCCTACCAATTCATGCTATAGATTTTCCCTATACATTAGCTGATATTATGAAAAGCTCTATCAGAAGAATTTTGATAAACCAGCACATATTGAAAAGTAAAATCTACTTGCTAAACATGATGCTGAAACAGAAGATATATAAGACAAAGCCTTCTACTCTCTAAAAGTTAATAATCAGGTCATGCAGGCAAAAATATCCCAGAGGAAGTAACAGTGAATAATAATACACAAGGAGCTAGTAAGTACTAGATTGTGAGTTAAGAAGGAAGGAAAATCAAAACAGCATCGATTAGCCAGAGAATACATAATCAAGGGAGTGGAGAGGATTAGTCTTGGAAAATAAACCTTTCGGGGAAAAAGCATTATTCTAAATTGCATCTTATTCTACCATGTCTGAAGCATGGTAGATTTCAATAAATTCTAATACCTGTTGTTGAATGTGTGCAACAGAAGCCCAAGCTCTTTCCTAAGCAGATAGAGCAACAAAAATGTAGCCATAGAGGAAAGGATAATGAAGAAGAGATAGTGATGTGAAGGTAAATAGACAACTTCAAATGAAGTAGAACAGTTTTCCTGAAATATCATTCCCAGATAACAGTATCGGCATCACATAGGAATTTCTTAGACATACAAATTCTCCAGCTTCACTCAAAAAATACAGAACCAGAATAATTTATTATTTTAATAAGCCCTTGGTGATTCTGATCTCTAGTAACATTTAATAACCCCTGAAATTGAGTTAAAAGCACATTTTTCCCTATCAGTAAGAACAAACACCTTAAGTAGACTGTGCGGCCCTACAAAGGGTTAATCTACAATATCAGGTACAAACCTGACAGATACAAGGACAATATCCAAACAATGAATTGTCTGAAGCCTCTGATTTCCTCTTGAAATCATTCAAAGTCCCAGTTAGATAGAAGATTAATCTTGAAGATAGGAGGTCAAAATTCTTCAACAGTCTCTAATATTAAGAAATCTGTTCCTAGAGGCGTTAACTCCCACTTTCAAGAATCCAAAGTAATTGTTGTATTCTTACAACAGTTAGTTATGTGACCTACTATTATTAAAATAGTATGATATTATTTTTTCCAGTAAATCCCATTCCACTTAACTCAAATGTAGTACAAAAGATATTTAGAAAATTTCTAATAAATGTTATGGTTTTCAAATGGAGCTTGAGGGTAAAACAGATTATAGGGATATTTGAGAGTTAATATAAAGTTTTAGGCCAGGTGGTTGTAACTGGTAACTGGTACCAGCTGGTAACTTATTGAGTGATTTTTGTAAATCAGATTTTCTTTGGAGGCTCATATATATAGAGTCTTAGTTAATCTTCACATAAACCTTATGGGGTATAATACCCTTTTTTTTTTTTTTACATGAGACAATGAGGCATCTGGAAGTTACAGAGTTTGCTAAATTCATGAAACTACTAAGGGAGAGCAATGTTTATTAATTTAGACAACTGGCTTGTGGAGTCTGAGCTCTTAACCATGACAATAGCCTTCTTGCCACGTTTGAGCAAGAGCTCATGATTAAGAGGCAACAATTCTGTGGGATCATTTGATAAATATTAACTAGCTTATAGAAAGGAATTGACTTCTCAAAGACATCACTGTGATATGCAATGGAATATCAAATAAAATTTAAGAAAGTTTTGAAATTATCAAAATTACTATTAAAAGTAGATAAATTTTTAATGTTAAAGCAATGTTTGGGATGGTATAATTACAATAACTCCCGTTTTAAATTTTTAAGGCATTCTATTCAAATTAATTTTCAAAATATCAAAATGTTATAAATTGGAACCATTAATGATGGTCATTTTTATACCAGGTTACACACACACAAATACACATATGTACATATATATATGTATATATACATATATATATTTACATACAAATTATAGCTTTTCTATCCCAGATGGTATCAAATACATATGGGGCTATTTTTATTGTTCAGAGTTAGAATTATAAGAGCTTGTTCTAGTGCTGTAAGGTATTACAGAAATTGGAAACAATGAGTCATATTTGTCCAATAAGCAGTATCTTGCTCATAGTTAGTTCTCTGTATTTATTAGACATAAGATTGGAGAAATGGATTGGGGTCAATTCAAATAGTGCTGTTATGAAAATTTAAAACTTTGAATTTTATTTGGCATGTAATGAGACTTAGAGTTTATATTTTTAATCAGGAGTTACATAATAAGGGATGATCTTCAGGAAGTACAGTGTGTAAGATGGATGGAAAAGGAGAAATTAGGCACAAAAATGTATTATGAGAATATTAAAATTATCCAGGTGAGAGGCAATGGAGGTTTAAATTCGAGTATTTCAAAAGGATTTTAAGAGGGAGTCAGAAACAATGGGCATTTCAGTTTTAGAATGAATAGCAGGTGAGAATGAGAAGGAGGGAGAGGCCTGGGTGATTGTGAGCCTGTGAGTGATAGGTGGGCCATAGTATCATTAATAAGAAACACCAGGGGCGCCTGGGTGGCTTAGTCGGTTAAGCGTCCGACTTTCGCTTGGGTCATGATCTCGCGGTTCATGGGTTCGAGCCCCGCGTCGGGCTCTGTGCTGACTGCCAGCTCAGAGCCTGGAGCCTGTTTCAGAGTCTGTATCTCCCTCTCTCTCTGACCCTCCCCTGTTCACGCTGTCTCTCTGTCTCTCTCCTAGAAATAAATAAATAAAACATTAAAAAAAAAACAAAAAAAAAAATAAGAAACACCAAAATAAGCTCTCCCAACCACCCCCCTCATGGCAGTCACTGTTTAGACAACCATTTCCACTTCAGAAAATGACACGAGAAGAGGTTCCTCTGAGGTCCCGTCCAGCTCTAAAATTCTGTATTGTTATAAAAATAGATTTGAAATTAAGTAGCCGAGGCAACTTAGCAGAAATATAATGAATTCATAGACATAGACATTGATAACAGATTGAAAAATGTCCCTCTGTCAAGTTCCAACTTTTTCACATAGCATTTGTAAGCATGCACATACAGAAAACAATGCTAAACATGAGATAATCGAATCAACTCCAGATCTTATAGTTTTCTTTTTTCCCCCCAGCAATTAATGATCCCTAATTTGCTGGCAACAGCTATATCCCTTTCATATTACCAACATAAATAACTGTGTAAGTTTTAATGTTTATACTTGAGTTATAACCTCCATAATCTCAGCCCACAGTCACCCTTAAGAAATGAGCAAAACTTGGGGCGCCTGGGTGGCTTAGTCGGTTAAGCGTCCGACTTTCGCTTAGGTCATGATCTCGGGGTTCGTGGGTTCGAGCCCCGCATCGGGCTCTGTGCTGACTGCCAGCTCGGAGCCTGGAGCCTGTTTCAGTCTGTGACTCCCTCTCTCTCTGACCCTCCCCTGCTCATGCTGTCTCTCTCTCTCCTAGAAATAAATAAAACATTAAAAAAAAATTAAAAAAAATAAACAAAATAAAAAAAAAAAAAGAAATGAGCAAAACACTGAAGTAGCAACCCACAGCTCCTACTATAAGGCGGTAAAAAAGCTTTTTTTCAGTTTCCTTGTAGAATAGTTTAAATGAACTGTTCATCCATTGGGTAATGTGGTCTTTAATACCATTTAATACTCAAATAATGAATAGAAAAAAGAATCTAGCTGAAACAGGGTATACCAAAGGATTGTTCTTCCTAATAATGTGGTATCCTGCTGCTTGACTTTCTAAACTCACTTCGATATTTACATTATGGAGAAAGTGATAACTTTGGAGAACATACACAGTTTTTTCAGCAATGTGAAATGAAATCCGAGGTTATGAAGCCTGGCTTTATGGAAGGTCACCACTTATCACCTTGGTTCTATGACTGTAATTTTCCCCTTTGCACACAACCCTCATACACCTGCTAGAGTAAGTTTTATTTCACTACATCACTCTGTGGCCTAAGATTTCCTGTTTCCGTACAGATCATTTTCAGACTCCTAATTGGCCTTCAGTGTTCCCTGTGTCTTATCATACTCAAGCTATGCAAAGGTATCTTATTTTGATTTTCATGTACTCTCCAGTATAACTCTTTTCTCCCCCAACAGTAAGTCATTCTTTACTGCTAACACCTTTCTTTTATGTTCCTCCCTCTGTCTAAAATGACTGCCCTTCTACTTGTCCCTCCTAAACCCCATGAGTTTTAGAAGTGCTATTTCACCATTTCAGTTCTGTAATTTCAACTAGATTTATTTCTCCACAACAATAGGAAATATATAGCATCTTCTTTATTTAATTGTTTCAGTTAGTACTTGACCAGCTGATGGAGATATATTCTGATACATTTATTGGTTTTCTTAAAAACTTCCACATGTGGTCCTGGTAATTGAGTGTAGCAGCCAAAGTATGTGTATGCGTATGTGTGCACATGTGTTTGTTTATTTGATAGGTTCTTTTTAAATGATAGTTAATAGTCATTTAGTCATTAAAGTGTTTAATAGTTGCAGTTCATGTTCAGCAAACATTTCACTACCTACTATGTTTTAAACATTGTAATTATTATAAATTATACATTTACATTATAAATATAATGCTACAAAATAAACCACCAGAAAATCTCAGTGATTTACAATAATAAGTGTATATTTCTCTATCACATGTATCTGCCGGTAATCTCAGGTTTAGCTGATCTAGGCTAGGTTTCACTAGGTTTGGCACCTAGCTCTGATTATTTTCTAGGCCTGCTTCAATTATCACTCATCATCCTTGGATGATCACAAAAGAGAAGAGAAGAGCACAAGGGCAGGCCTACATGCACATTTCCAAAGGCTGCTCATGTTTTGTCCTTTAACATTATGTTGCTCAAAGCAAGTGATATGACTGAGCACCAAGTCATGGGGCGACCATGGCAAAGTGCGAGCATGAGCACGTACATAACTCCTGCAGTGGACTGGTAAGTTGAGAACAATAATTTCATTTATCATAAGGAAGCAGACATACAAAGCCAGCTGCCATCCTGCAACTTATAGGCACTTTAGGGAGACAAAGTTAGAAGGTGATTAAAAATACAGTAATATAAATAAAACATGTGAGATCATTTCCACACTGGTCTAAAGTGGCATATGAAAACCTTACCACTTGTCAGGAAGGCATAGAATAGGTACTGGCTGAAATCAAGGTACATGGCAATTAGACTCAGGCTAGGCATTCATGAGAAGTAAGGAAGTGATAAGTAGCCCTAATTAGGAAGGATATTTAGAGTGAAAAAAGTTATCTCAGACACTATTTTTGCTTTTACCATTTTTCTATGTATCATTGAAATAGAAAAAAGAGAAGGTTCCTGAATCTCAGTTGTGTGTACAGGAACCTCCAGAAAAATCAGTCCAATAGACAGTAAAGTAAAGTAAATCCCTGGAAGAAAACTACATGATGTTAGAAATTCTTTAATATGTATTTTCTCCTCCCAGTAACCCTGTACATAGCTGTCACATGACATTAAATTGCTACATGGTGATCATACAAACACACCCAAACACAGGAGAAGTTCTGATATGGTCAGTGCTAGAATAGAGTTATCAGGACTATGAAATGACAGCACCAAACTGAGTAAAACTTTTAGAATTAAAAACGATTTGTAAATGAAAAAATAACCTTCCATTTCTCTTTACTTCGTGTATGTTTTCATTCCTTTGACAAACATTTAGTTGTTGGGTCTGAAAATTTCCTGGAGGAGAGTCCAAGAAAAGGCTAAATTCAATTTGACAGCATCAGGAAGAAGAGGTCTTGTCAATCACTTTCTTGTCTTAAAATGAAGAATGAGGATTGAAAGGACAAGATTAGAATGGATCTAAAAAAAAAAAATTGCTCAATAGGTCATTCTGTTCTCTACTACCCCTTGGTTTAATTTACAAATAATGAGTCATCTTGACTCATTAATTAACCACCCAATTCACCAACATAGGAATGTGAATTTGAAGCCCCACACAGTATTAAGACACATCTTTGTGATTAATATAATCATGACCTGCCATAAAGGGACACAGAATTAGGTTCTCAGCAATGTATCATGCAGAGAATTAAACTAGAGAATGGCAGTGATTTTGATAACTGGAGTTAAAAAAGAGTAATCCTGGGGCACCTAGGTGGCTCAGTCTTTTAAGCATCAGACTCTTGATTTAGTCTCAGGTTATGATCTCATCGTTTATAGGCTCTGTGCTAGCAGTGCAGAGCCTGCTTGGGATTTTCTCTCTATCTCTCTTTCTCTGCCCTTCCTGCTCTCTCTCCCTCTCTCTCTCTCTCTCTCTCTCAAAATAAATCAATAAATAAATTTAAAAAAATAAAAAGTAATTCTACACTGGAGCTCCTTTAAGCCAAGACACAGTGTTACTTCGTCTTCTTTAGTCCACCCCAAATCTAATAAGAATTTCTCTACTGCATTACAGCTACATATCCTAACTTTCTATTCAAAATAAGTTCAGTAGAAAATGTATATGAAGTATGAAGTACATTTATACCTCAGAACATGACTATTTAAGGCAAGTTCTTACTAAGTGCAAGAGAATGGGGTGGATTGGCAGTGGTTGGAATTTGGAATCACACATATACGTTGGAGGAGACCATGGCACTGGAAAGCTAGACAGATTGAAGGTATGGTGAGAATCACAGCACAAGGAGCAGGATAAGAATCAATCTGGTCACAGATAAAGAGTTCTACGAGAGGTAGTAGGTGTGTCTAGACATCTGATCAGATCTGAGAATCTTGACCATTCAAGGTAGAGATAAGTAGTTAGCATTATGGAAATTTTCAGCAGTTCAGGGGCAGCAGCTATCAGAAACTGGATACTAAAGAGAAATCTGGGTACTACAAAGTTTATAAAGACAGAATCTCAAGCATTTGAGGAAATTTTTTTAAAATGTAAAAATTTAAAAAAGCTGTTATAACAAGTAGAGCCTGAGCTGAAGCTCAAATTCTAGGAATGAGGCAAGGCATAGTAATCAGTACTTGGATACTCAAGCCAGAGGCAACTGGTAAAATGTAGCGGTGTTGAATTCCTTAGAATTAGGTTGAGGAGAACTTAACCCTCTCAGTACTGGTCTTAGAAATTGGGTAAAGGCTAAACTTTTAGATAAGTGTCAAGAAACATTAGTTATGGGTAAAGAAAATAAATAAGAAAATTTGGGAACACCCAATATATTCTAAAATGGTAGGGACGATAGCTTCATATCTGTTGAGTAGTAACTGGTCTTAATGAAAATTTCCCTATTCTCATTCCTGGAGGTAATTTCTAATCCTATGCTAATTAAAATGTGGCTTTTTTGCAAAGCCTATAAAATCTCAGCCTCTGGCCCTAATATTAGCAAATAAATTAATGAAATCTACATGAGACAGTATTGTGGTCTACTATTAATAAATGAAGGTATGCAATAGTTTAACTTCACTTTTAACTCTCAGTACAAGAATAAAAATAACCCCCCAAAAGCAAGATTTTGGGTTTGCATGTCCAGATACCCTTTATTCTTGTAAATATAAAGGTTTATGCCTATAAAATTAAATTACTTCTCTGAAGTGAAAATGCCAGTCTCATTTATTTTAGTACATGCTTTTAACTTTCACACAAATTCTAATATTATGTGCCTACATTATAATGTCTCACAATATGATAGACCGGCCTTATAATTTGTGAGCTTATGAATCTTCCAAAGAGGATGTGTTGATGATGATTATGACAATGTTGGAATAATAATAATATTAATAATAATAATAACAGTACCAGAAATTTGAAAATTTAGGCCAACCCTAAGATTCTGGATGGACTTCTAGGGTCAGAGGATTGAGATCTAAGAAATGGTTTAAGAATGAGGAAATTGTTTCTTCCATAAAGAATTTGAAGTTCTGGCATGCATACCTCTTCCAAACTTATTTCCCACATACAGATATTTGAGATTTTATCCACATATGTTGATAGCTCCAAAGGGGAAACAATTAGACATAATCCCAGAGGAACGAGGAACAGTACAGCTCGGATATATGGTAAATAACATCCCTGGCAGAAGTCAGCGGGGAGGCACCTGACTTGTTTCCATCACTGATAAAACCCTATAAACCCTCTTTGGAAGCCACAAAGGTAAGAGCTGCTGGTGTCACTGAAGAAGTAGACTATCAACTTGTAGAGGAACATGGCTGGCTCAGTCAGTGGAACATGTGATTTTTAATCTCAAGGTTGTGAGTTCAAATCCCACATTAGACATGGAGCCTACTTTGAAAAAAATTTTAAGTAATTTTATTAAAAAAAAAAAAAAAAAACAACATGTGGTATAAGAACATGAAGATGCTGAGTCGGATAAGAGTTTTCAGGTATATACTTACCCAGCTTCCATTAAATTAGCCATAGTGACAGGAGAAAAAAAGACCCAACCTCAAACAACTCTTAAAATAAGCCAATCATTTGTAAGACTCTATGAGGAAATTTATAATCCCTGTAGCTTCTATTTATTGTTTAAGTGTCCAGTTTGATTGTCCCCTGCAGATAGACTGAAGAAGGCAAGCTATTTTGATATTCTTCAGTTTACAGGGGATCATGTATTTTCATTGTCATTTTATAGAGCAGTCAACAGAATTATACTGATAGAGTGATCTGTTTGAAGTCAAATAATTAGTTAGAGGTAGCATCACCAAATGTACATCTTTTATTTAGTTCAGGATTATGATGAAATCAATTGTTTATCATCACACACAGGCACACATGGTTTATATGTTGAAGCAATAACCACAGTGATGGGATATTTAGAGATGTGGTTTTTGAGGGGTAATTAGGTTTCAATGACATCCTGAGGGTGAACCCTAGTAATGGGTTTAGTTTCCTTATAAAAAAGACACCTGAGAGCTTGCTCTGACCTCTCTCTCTGCCATTTTAAAACACTAGATGATGGCCCTCTGCAAGTCTAAAGAGAGCTCGCACCAGGAACCAAATTAGTCTGTACCTTGATCTTGGATTTCCAGCCTCCTGAAATGTCAGAGAATACATTTCTGCTATTTAAGCCACCCAATCTGCGGTATTCTGTTGTGGCAGCCTGAGCTGCATAAGAGGAGGATCCTTTCCCTTTACTCACTTCCTGACAGTGTAAAAACTGAGGGGTGCAAGGCTGGGAAGAAACTTCTGAAGACAGCATTCCTGATCTTCTGCATTTGCTTCCTTTTCCTTCCCTTAGAGTCATTCTCTCTCTTTCATCTGAAGAGGCCTCTTTTAACAAGCTTTAACTTTTCACTTCATGTTGCAGGATTCTGAGAAAGCTCTCCAAAATCATTCCCCAAAGCAGGAGAGGTTTCCATGGTGGAATTGGGCATTGAGCTTCTCAGAAGGGGTACTGCTATTCTTCCTGCTGGTATATTTCCCCAACTCTCTTCTTTTGTTTTAAAATTTTTTTAATGTTTTATTTTTTTCTGAGAGAGAGAGACAGCGTGAGCAGGCGGGGTCAGAGAGAGAGGGAGACACAAAATCCAAAGCAGGCTCCAAGCTCTGTGCTTTCAGCACAGAGCCAGACACAGGGCTTGAACCCATGAACCATGAGATCATGACCTGAGCTGAAGTCGGACGCTTAACTGACTGAGCCACCCAGGTGCCCCACCCCTACTCTCTTCTGATAGATGCTACAGGCAAATTACATACATAAAGGAAAGCTCCTTCCAAAATTACCTGGGATGATGGCTTCCATTGTTAGCTTTACTTTTGCCAAACGGACCAGATGTTAGAGTTCATTTGAAAGTACATACACTTGGGATTAAGGGCTATTTACATAAAAGTTCATTGTCCTTCATTGATACTCCTGGTGGCTGATTCTGGCCTTTTCACATTCTTTTTGATCTTCAATGGATACAAGGATAGACACAAAAAAACTTGATATATACTTTAAAAGGTAGGGATCAAAGTAGAGAGAAACATGGGGTAGTTAAAAAATATTTTAAGTACTGAAAATAAGTATTGGTGAAGGAGGAGATGGCAAAATACAAAACCCAAGAATAAAAAATTAAGAATTGGCAAAACATTGATTCCCTGAGTTTGGAGAAGCTGTTGGGTGAAAAAATCCAGGGCTAGTAGTAGCTTCACCCTCCCCATTCCCCCCAAAATGACACTACCCTCCAGAGTAACATTACTACACAGACATCTGCCAGGGCACAAACAATGCCACAGAGGCACAGTTCACGTAGGAATCACCAAACCCTCTATGCTGTGGATGGAGGCAGGAGATGCTTATTTTATGTAACAAGTTCTCTTGCTCTTTCCCTTATTCAAGAATTTTTCTCTGCTCATTTGTCTATAATACCTTCTTCCTCTTTTTCTTGGTAAACCTTCCAGACTTAGTTTTTGTCTCAATCTTTCCAGGCTAACTTGGGCCTCAGGAGTCATCTGTATGCTAAATACACAAGGTATAGGGAACTGTATTTATACATTTATAAAAATATAAATGTGTAGGTAAATATAACTAGGTACATATATACATCTTCCCTACTACTTTTTATAAGGTTACAAATAATGTAAATTGTGCCTCCATTTCCCCATTAGAATGCATTAAGTCAGTATAAATTTATTCTTTTTAATTAAATATATAGTCATTGGCTGCTTAATATATAAAGCAGAGTGCTAGACCTTGTGGGTGGGAAAGTTGAAGAATTATGGCCCAAGTTACTCAAGACTCACAATCTAAGAGAACAGATAGTCCATTTCATAAGTAATTCTAAGATAAGATAAACTGACTTTAGTTTTTTTTGTTTGTTTGTTTTATTGTGGTAAGAACAGTTAACATGAGATCTACCTTCCTAAAAGATTTTTAAGTGTACAGTACACTGCTGTTATCTATGCCTATAGTGTACCACAGATTTCTAGAATTTACTCATCTAGCTTAACTGAAACTTTAAACCTTTTGATTAGCAACTTTCCATTTCTCTCCCTTCTCCAGTCCCTGTCATCTACCATTCCTCTCTCTGATTCCGAGTTTGACTATTTTAGTTACTCATAGAGATGAAATCATGCAGTATTTGTTCTGTGCTTTATTTCACTTAGCATAATGTCTTTGAGGTTCATCCCATGGTGTTACAGAGGGCAGAATTTCCCTCCTTTTTAAAGTTTAATAATATTCCAGTTTATGGGTATACCACTTTTTATTTTTAAACCATTCATTCGTAGGTGGACATTTAAGTTGTTTTTCCATCCTGAGTATTATGAATACTACAGCAATGAACATAAGGAGTGCTGATAACTCTTTGAGATCCTGATTTAAATTCTCTGCATAAATATCCAGAATTGGAAAAGCTGGATCATATTGTAGTTAGTTTTTAATCTTTTGAGGAGCCTTCATACTATTTTCTACAGCAGCCTCACCATTTTACATTCCCACCAGCAACACACAAGGGCTCCAGTTCCTCCACATCCTTGCCAAACACTTGGCATTTCTTCTTTTGATAACAGTCATCTTCATAGGTGTGAAGTGATATATTATTGTGGTTTTTATTTGCATTCTTCTGATAATTAGTGGCACTTAGTATATTACTGTTATATGTACTGCAGTGTTGGAGTTATGAAAGTGTAGTGGAGGGAAAGACAGACATGGGAAGAAGGTTTCTTGAAGGAGGTGTGCTTTCTTATGAACCTTTGAAGATGGATAGAACTCTAGATGAAGGGGGGTGCCTGGGTGGCTTAGTTGGTTAAGCGTCCGACTTTCACTTAGGTCATGATCTCGCGGTTCGTGGGTTCGAGCCCCGCGTCGGGCTCTGTGCTGACTGCCAGCTCGGAGCCTGGAGCCTGTTTCAGAGTCTGTGTCTCCCTCTCTCTCTGACCCTCCCCTGCTCACACTGTCTCTCTCTCTCTCCTAGAAATAAATAAAACATTAAAAAATTAAAAAAAAAAGAACTCTAGATGAAGGAAGTAGATTGAACAAAAGAATATTTCTTGTGTTTACCAGATTCCAAATGTACCTTCTGATTCTCTGAGAAATTTCTTTATTCTGATAAATTAGATTCCTATGACCTGTATTATAATTGCATTATCTATACTCATAATGATATCTTCAAAGTATTTTTACAAGATTTAAAAATTTTTAATATTTATAACAGGCTTGCAAAAAAGGCACCATTAACCCTATTTGTAGATAAGCAACTGGATATGCAGGCAGGATAATGGAGAAGAAAATAATAGGCTTTGGAACTAAACTCATGTTTTTAAACTTTAAGACAGATTTTTTTTCTCATTTAGAAAATAAGCTGTTTTATTTCATATATGAGGTAGGAAGACAACATAGATTATATCACATCTCTTTTTAATTCTTAGAAAATGAAAATCTAACTTAATGTTGAGTGTTAATAAAAATATAAATGCCCGTGAACATTTTTAAAGATGACACTTTAATAGAAAAATATATTAAAATAGTTTTGAATGAATAATGAATTTATCACATATCCAAAAGGAGATACCTAGATGAATCTGAGAAAGAGAAGTAAATTTAAAAAGCTGTAGTTGCAATGTTTTTCATTAATAACATATTATTATTGAGAACTCTCCTTGGAGGGAACTGTCTCTTATTTGCAAATACATATCCTAGAACTTTATATATTTATAAATGTTAAGAGAGAGTCTAAAATATACTTCATTTTCCTTACATATCTTTATTTTCCCTTCTTCCATCTGATAATCTCCAGAAAGGAATTTCTTATCTTCCTCTATGATGATATTTTCTTTTTTTTTTTAATCTTTTTATTTATTTCTAGGAGAGAGAGAGAGACAGCGTGAGCAGGGGAGGGTCAGAGAGAGAGGGAGTCACAGACTGAAACAAGCTCCAGGCTCTGAGCTGGCAGTCAGCACAGAGCCCGACGCGGGGCTCGAACCCACGAATCGCGATTTCATGACCTAAGCGAAAGTCGGACGCTCAACCGACTAAGCCACCCAGGCGCCCCTGTGATGATATTTTCTAAAAGGCCAAATGTAAAAAAAAAAAAAATTAATTAAAAAAAGAAAGTCAGATGTATATATTTTTAATTCAGAAATGTTTGAAGCAGAAAACAAATGATGAGCCTGTCACAGTGAATGACAGGTGACAGAAAAGTTGACAGAGCTTTTTTTTCTTTTTCTCTAATGTCCCCCAAAAAAAGATTCATTTCCAGTGACACTGACAATATATTTCCACCATTAAAAATATTAAGAGTATACTTAGTGGCTCTTGGCACAGAAAACGAGTCCTTCATAAGTACCCTTATTTACTTTCTCTAGAGTCTGTCCAAAAGAATATCAATATTTACTGAATATGGTGAAAGAGCTATAGATTTTTCTCATCCAAGAAAATGTTCAACCTCAGAAATAGCTCTCAAAAATCATTATCTCCAGGTATACACTTGGTCCTGGATTTTCAGTCAGGCCCACTTATCTTTTCCAATGCCAACCCTTTCTTTTAAGCCTTGGAGATCTAGAGTAAGGCAGTGCAATACCCTAAGTGCTAATTAATCTCTTGAGGTGAGGTTTCAGACCCTGAAAGGGGCAGGATGTCTACCTCACCCACTGATCTTTGCACTCGGATTTTGTACCTAAAATTTTAAATGTTGTCTTCTGCAAGAAAAACACCAGAGATAGTCTATATTAATCTATCTTCTCAGTATTTGTATAGTGAATTAAAAAGGTCCATATATTTAAAACTATATTCTAAAGTATTAGATTTGTGATTTTGTACAAAAATAGCCGTAAGATATCATCCAAATAAAATTTAAGCCCACTTGTTTCATTGACTAAAAGAGGGCTTTTCAAGCTGTGGGTAGATGCATAGGTGTTCATACAAATGCATAGATACATGTGCACCTGTATTTTAGTTAAAAGACTTTTTAAACCAAATTGTACAAAATTTTAAACAAATAGTATGAACAATATAATTCATTGTGCATAACAAATATGGTCCCTCATGGGTGACTTTAAAATTCAGGAGGTCTAGTTTCTCGTTTCATCACCAGTAACTCACTGTTTGTGGACACAGTACTAACCTGTCTCAATTACAGTTTTGTCATCTGTAAAGGGTGGTAACTCCATGTGGTTGTTGATCCAGAGGGTGGCTGGGTCAGCTGAGCTCGAGTCACCTCTGCTGTGATTCTGTGGTGTCAAGTCAAAGTTAAGATTCTGATCAGCTGTATACTCATTACCTCTTTTAGTTCTATCCTTTTTCTGTCTTTTCTCCATAATTTACTGCTTTTTCTTTTCTCATGAAAATGTGAGAAGGTATGTTTTTTGTCATCATGAACAGAACCATCTTCATATCCTTGAAGAAGCTTGGCAAAAAGAAGCTGCTCCAGCCCACAATCACTGAGATGTTTTTCAGTTTCAACTCTGATATTCTACATGTTACCACCTTCCTCAGCCAATGAGGTTAATCTACCTTCATGTATTTCCTGTTGCAGAGATGTTGTCAGATTGAAATAAACATTTATTAAGGGCTTTGATCTTCTGAAAAGAAAAAGCCTTATAAAAGGTTATTAGATGAAAAGCATTTTCATGGTTGGGTGTCTGGGCTTTTTTAAATGCCATAGACAATATAAGAATTTCAGAAGATTATTATAAAGATAGGATGTCTGCTGCCCTTTGGGATTTGTCTTACAGTCTCAGCATTAGAATTTAATAACTATTCAGAAAGGAAGAGATTTTTCAAAAATGTTCCAGTGTCCCCAAACCATCTGTGTTAAGTCTCCATGGTAAGTCTGCCTATATTTTGGCATATGTACGCAGGCATCTAGGGTGGTGACTTTGAGAGAGTTCATGAGGACAAATCACCAAGGTATTTTTCTTTTCTTTTGCCTTGGTGTCATTCTGCCTTTAATAGGGACTTAATTCCTCCTTAGTGAGTTAAAGAAATAAATAGAGGTTCTTAAATAGAGCATATTACTTTTGTAGAGTAAATTATTAAATAACCACAGCATAATGAAACCATTTGGTTGCTAACATTTATGCATCATTATTCAGATAAAAAGCAAGTATCTGGAAGAAGGAGGCACTGACTTCTCAAAGTTGGCCTTGTTCCTGAATTGTTTAACTGACTTAATCATTGAATTAACACTAAGTTATGAACATAGGACTTGTCATGTGAAGACAATAATTAACACATCCAACTAATTTTTATTCCTCAGAATTTATTCACTCTTCATTTTACCAGTGTTATTCTTATCATCCTTTGCCTCATTATTCTTGTCTCTCTCTCAGCTTGCCTTTTTTGCCTCTAACCTCTATTTTACTGCTACAGTGAATAAGTCAGTTCTTTTCGAAAACTTCTTCAATTACCCCCAATGCCTATAATAGTGATTACCAAAGTGGGTGTATCATTCTCCCAGGAATGTACTTGGCAAATTACTGCTATACATGAATAGAACACCAGAATTTCCATTTATGATTTATCACATCCTTTTAGAACATGTTCTCTTTATTTTTATTTATTTGTTTAATGTTTATTTATTTTTGAGAGAGACAGAGTGTGAGCAGGGAAGGGGCAGAGAGAGAGGGAGACACAGAGTCTGAAGCAGGCTCCAGGCTCTGAGCTGTCAGCACAGAGCTCAACACGGGGATGGAACTCACAGACTGTAATATCATGACCTGAGCCGAAGTCGGATGCTTCACCAACTGAATCACTCAGGCGCCGAAAACATGTTCTGTTTATTTGAATATTTCTTATTGTTTTCAACATATTGATACATTATACTTGGGTATTGTTCATAAATAAATATATTTATGTTAAAATGTATTCTTAAAATATTTGTTATGATAAAGATACAATAAGGTCCCACTATACACCTATTAGAATGGCTAAAATTAAAACAACTGAACTTGGGATGCCTGGGGGGCTCAGTTGGTTAAGCATCTGACTTGGGCTCAAGTTAGATTCTTGCTGTTTATGAGTTTGAGCCCTGTGTTCTCATTCTATCTTTCTCTCTCTCAAAAATAAACATTAAAAAAAATAAAAGAAAATAAAATAAAGTGGCTGCTCATACCCAGTGTTGGTAAGCTTGTTGAGAAATTGGATTTCATATATATTGCTATAGAGAATGTAAAATGGTGCAACAAAATTTGCAAACAGCTTGTCAGTTTTTTAAGAAAATCTTCTATATGATCCAGCCATTCCTGTCTTCTTAGGTATTTACGCAAGAGAAAAGGAAATGTATGTTCATACAAAGACCTACATGAATGTTTATAGCAGCTTTATCTGTAATAGCCCAAAACTGGGAACAATGAATGTTGCCATCCTCAGGTAAATGGATAAATGAATTGTAGTGTATACCCACTTAATTAAATACTTCTCAGCAATAAAAAGTAATGAGCTATTGGTATGCACAACAAGACACAGGTGAGTCTCAAAATAATTACATAGAGTAAAAAGATACCAGACCAAAAAACAAACAAAAAAAATCCCAAAACACCCAGTGAATACTGTATGATTCCATTTCTATAAAATGAGAAAATTGAAATTTAGAGTGAATAGAAAGCAGATCAGCGGTTCCTTGGCAATAGGGAGTGGGGACAGATGGGAGAAAGGGACGGCTAAAGGACATCAGGAAATTTTGTAGGTATTAGATATGTTCGTTGATCTTCATTGTGATTATTATTTAGTGGGTGTGTATGTATGTTACAGCTTAGAAATTAGACAACTTAAATATGTACAGCTTATTGTATGTTAATTATATACCTCAAAAAACCTATTGTAAAATATTTCTTTTTAAAGTTCCAAAGAAAAAGTCTTAGTATGGCCTATGAGACCATTATGTGACCTTCACCACCTTATTCCCTGGCAGCTATGCAACACTCTGGTTACCTAACAGTAAGTAATTAGTTCCACACATTAAGTTGGTTCCTATGTTCGTGTCTTTGTTCATCCCCTTCTCTATGCCAAGAATACACTTCCTTGATTCTCGTTATCCTTAAAGTCCCAATTTAATTATTGGCTCATCTAGAAATCTTCAGATGGCTACCTAAGATCAAGGTAGGTGCCACTCCTCACTCAGGACGTACTCCTATCGTTGTGCCAATAATTATCAGCAGATTTGTCTCTTCTCCTTGAGGACAGGCCCCTCATTTACTCAGCTAGATATGCTTGGGTAATATTTTAAAGTAATTGTTCAATAAAAATTTGTTATAGTAATGTAAGAAAAAAGTACAGTAGACAGTGTACAGGTTCTCATTCTGTAAATCATACTGTGGTTTATGAGAATATGCTGGGTCAAGTGTGTTCTGAAGTTAAGTTGAAGGTGTTGTTAAGATATATCAAATATTCATATTGTTTTTGTATTTGTAACTAACATCCGTTTTCACAGTCACTGAGAAAATATGCATTGTTTCTCAGTGTGGGTTGATTTATAGCACTCTTGTTTCCTGGTTACGCCTGCTAATGCTTCGTATTTCTGCCTATTATACAAGGATGTTTATGTAAGGTTGCAGGCATAAGCAACAGGGCATAATGTGGATTCAATTTAAAGCAAATCAACTTAAATCACAGTTTTAACCCACAATTTAGGTCACTTGTAACAGAACCTAGCCTCAATCATCATTCCTCTACTATAAAATTTTTTGATAAAACCTTAATGTATGTGCTTCCAGATCCAGATACATGACATTTTATTTAGAAGACTGTAAGTCCTTTTTTAAAGATTTAAAGAATCAATATTCTAAAATTTATTTTAATGTAATTAGGAAACCAAATAGTATCTGGTTATTTTGGTCATCGGATCAAACACTCTAATGCTAAGTCTAGTCTCACAATGAATGTGTGCTATTTAAGACAAACAAGGTTATTCTTCTCTTTGTTTATCCCTGCCTCTGTCAAGTGTTTGCAAGATTTTTGTGCTCTTCTATAGTAGTAGCAGTTTTCTTCCAGGACCCATTCTACCCTCGATCTGTATTCTTTCCATATGTTATCCAGTCTTTGTCTTGACTAGGGCAATCAATGCTGTCTGGATTGAGTTTTTCATCTTCATTGCTATCTGTCTCAAAAGTATTTTATTCCATTTTCTTTTTGAAATGGGGTTCTTCCTTCCTTCTGTATTTAACTTTATTTGTATTTTCAATTTCAACCATTCCTGTCTCCCTGCCTTCACAATAGCACCTGAATTGTGTACCCATCTCCTACCACACTACACACACATCCTAAGAGTTCTATTTCAGCTTTTAGAGATGCATATGGTTCTTGTTTTGCTTATAGTGAAATAGACCTGATTCAGTTGCCTCTCGTCTTAATGAAGCAAGAACATGCCATTTAAAAGGACACAATTTTAGTTAGTTTTTTTACATAAATACAGATTAGTTGAGTTATTATTGCAAAGTCAGCATGAGCCATGTGCTGACTTGCAGGTCCCAAAAAATGTAAGCTTTCTCTGCCTATTTATTAGAGGATTGGACATGAAATATGTCATCCTATTTATTTCCGCTTACTGTTCCTTCCAGTGTGTCTGTTAGCATATATTATTTCAAGAAGGATGGTATGGGCAAGAGAAATTCTTAAAACTCTACAAAGAAAGTCTGTTATAAGAAAGATCAACAACAAATATTCATTTGTATTCCTTATGTACAAGCAATAGTCCTAGCCTTAAGATATGTAATAGATTGCTCCACTGGACTGAATTCTTCACCTTCCCCTTATCCATAGCTTTGCCATGTGATTTTTCAGTGCCTTTCACCTCCATGGGTCAAGTGTTCTTCACCACTACTTGACTTTAGATTTGATCATGTGACTTACTTTGGCCAATATAATGTTAGGAAATATACTCTGTTGGGCTTAGTTCTTCATCTCTGTCATCTCCATGAGAAACGTAAGCACTAGGTAGCTCATTGCCACTTAGCTTCCAAATCCAGGTACCCTTTTTACTCAGTGTTTCTAAAATTAATCATTTACCAGGATATATTTGAATACCATAAAATTCATAAGAGACTGATACACATCCAAATAATTTATTAATCTCACTGTGATTTTTACATATAATTCACATATTCTGTCTCTGTTTTCTGACCTATATGGGAATTCATTTATAGTTATTATGCCCTTTTTGGATATGGAGTACAAATACATGTTAATTCAACTAAGATAATGGTAAATATTCTGCCACAGTATTATTACAAATTATTATTTGTAATTGTAAAATTATTTTACCCAGAGCTGGGTAAAAACTTGAGACTTATTTTCTATCCACTTTCAAGTCCCTCTCTTTTTTTCTTTTTCTAACTTTACAAATATATGTATATGCATGCACACACACATATACATACATATGTGTAGAATGCATATAAGTTTATATATATTTATATGCACACAAACACATACACATATTTATGTTCATAAGTGTGCATATATGTACATGTATATGTGGAAATAGTTGAAAGGAATACAGGGTCATAAAGAAAAACTCTTCTATTGACTATATGTTGATCTTTCTGTTTTTTATCATTAATTAATTTATTTCTAATTGCCTCCTGATGTGACAGATAAAAATGGACTATTCTTACTATTGCTGAATGTCCTCCCCTTCCCTAAATAATGAAATTACTATTTCCACAGTCTGTTAGTTTTGTAATGTTATTATATCATTAGTCCTTGATCTCTAGTTTTGTCAAGCAACTGACCTATGTCTAGGCTACTTCATAAGATAAGTGAACTAGCATTCATTTCCTTCAACTCTGTTCTACTTCTACCTCTGATCTTCTTTTGTTTATATGTTTATTGCCAAGTCCTACAGCATTTACAGTGTACTCCGTAACTATGTGTTCTGTGCTTTGTCTATATGTTTATTTTAAAGATTAAAATTCCATACAATATTTGCTTCGTTATGACTATGCATATAAGATTTTGTATGCAACTAATTAATATATTATTGTCATAGTTCCTTTCCTATACATTCATTACATTTTTTAGAGTTTTAAATGGCCCTTTTCATTTGTTTTTGTTTGTATTTAATGCTGTATTAATTTAAAGGGTTGAATTGAAAAAAATAAAGGACTTGTATGAATCATAGACCTTACCCAACACCAAACTTTGGCAATGGTAAAAAGGATAGAGATGAGTGCCAGTCATGACAAGAACATTATTTTCTCAGAATAATCCTAAACCATCATATACAAGCTTTAAAAGATATCCATTTCTCCTGTATTTGGAAAATATGTTAGTAAAACATAAATCTTGAGCAACAGAGACAGAAACATTGTTTCTAAAAGAGCCATTTCCCTTTCAATACTCCTCCTTTTTATGCCCTATCAAATATTTAGCTATGCCTCATAAATTTATAATCCCAGATATACTTATAATAAATACTTTAGTCAAACATGGTATATCCTGAAAGAAAGTTTTACAGGAAAGGGACTGCCAGGAATCTTTCCACTATTAATGCCATTTACATTTACATTTGTAGAAGGATGCCTACCCAATCTCATTGGCAGATTTACAAGAAAATGTGGTCTTGGTCATCCATTTTGCCTGGCCTAATGAAGAAGGAATGAGCATTAGGACTATTGTTAACATTTTTCTTACAACAGCCTTAAGACTTTTCCTAGAAGATAATATCAGATCTTTTAGACTAGTCTAATTTCCTTTACTTCCCACTATCTGTCCCACTGACCCCTTCAGCACCTCTATTAAAGAGACTTCAATCAAAGTTTCAAGTAATTTCTCTGGGAAGGTTGCAAGAAATATCAATATTTTGAGCTCTTGTCTTGGAAAATATCTGTATTATATCACATTTGATTGATATTTTTTTTAGACCAGATCCAGATTTCTAAGCTCAAAATCATCTTTCCTCAGAATTTCAAAGGCTACATTAAGATATTCTTCAGCATGTAGTACACCTAATAAAAAAAATGATGTATGCCTGGTTCTTATACATTTATGGGACAACTGTGTGCTTGTGAATGTGCAGGTGGCATTTTAGGAGGAAGGGAGTAAATATGAATTCATCACTCCATTCCTTATTGCTTCTTTATGTGCCATCACATTTGCTAGTTATTTTAGAAACAATTTATTTCCAGAGTCATGTCAGTTGACTATAATTAATTTGATATTTCACTGATATCTTACTGTACAGAGGTAAAACTTATGAAGGAGGTTCACTTTGGGGGAAAATTATACCATTTATTAACCAATTTATTAACCAAATGCCCAATATATTTTGGCTCCTTTTGACTCTAACTTAACTTTAAATTTAAAATTTTTATTTTTGTTATTATTTTTATTTATTTTTTTTTTTTTTGAGAGACAGCGAGAGAGAGAATGAGTTGTAGAGGGAGAGAGAGAAAACCTTAAGTGGGCTCCAGGCCCAGTGCAGAGCCCAACACAGGGCTCAGTCCCATGACCCTGGGATCATGACCTGAACCAAAATCAAGAGTCAGATGCTTAACTGACTGAGCCACCCAACAGCCACATAAATTATTTTTTATTCATTTTCTATCTCAGACAATTGAAGTATATGAGGCAATGTTTTTTTGTCCAAAGTTCCTATTAAATTACATTATAACCTGTCTTTCCCAATGGCAAAGCATAAAGAAATAATTTAGATTAATGACATGACTTTACCAGCACTAAAAATATGATGATTATTAATTGTGAGGCCCTAAGTTAGTAATTATCTCTGTGTCACAGTTTCCTTAATGCAGATATATTAATTTTCTATTATTACATTAAAAATTATCCCCTAATTCACTGGCTTAACACACGTTTATTACCTCACAGTTCCTATAGATCAGGAATCTGAGCATGGCTTAACTGGATTCTCAGCGTTAAGATCTCTCACATGGCTATAATACATATTCAAGTGGAACAGGATCTTGCTTCCAAATTTACTTATATGCTTATTGCAGAATTCAGTTCCTTGTGGGTTTTTGGACTGATGTTCTTAGTACCTTTCTGAGTATTACTTGGAGGCTGACCTCAATTCCTTGCCATTTGAGACTCTCCCACATAGTAGCTCACTTCATCAAAGCCAGAAAGAGAATCTGCAAGCAACACTGAAGTCACGGTATTTTATAACCTAATAATGGAAGTGATATCTCATCACTTTGCCATATGCTATCCTTTATAAGTCAAGTCGATAAGTCAAGCCCATACTCAAGGGGAGAGTATCATACAAAAACATGAATATAAGGAGTTGGGGATCTTTGGGGTTCATCTTAGAAGCTGACTGCTGTATGAGGTACCTGGGTTGCTCAGTTGGTTAAGCATCTGACTCTTCCTTTCACTTCAGGTAATGATCTCACAGTTTGTGGGTTCAAGCCAGGTGGCAGGCTTTGTGCTGACAGCATGGAGCTTGTTTGGGATTTTCTATCTACCTCTCTCTTCCCCTGCTCCACACATGCATTCAAGAACTGTTTCCCTCTCTCTTTCTCTGTCTCTCAAAAATAAGTAAATATATTTTTTTAAAAAGCTGACTGTTGTAATAAGTTAAAGCACTATGAGCGTCTGGAATATATTCAGTGTTCAAAAAATGTTAGTTACTGTTATTACTGCTAATAATAATAATAATTGTGTATACATAGTGCTTCCATATTGAACAAGTAAAAAATTCAGGTATTTTACTTTATTTGATGCTTTTCAACTATATTAGATGTGTGGAATAGATATTATTGTGCCTATTTTATAAATGTGGAAAGTGTTAATGATCACAAATTAATTGGATATCTGATCCTGAGTTTCAGTGGAAAAGTTTCCAAGGGAAATGTTGGAAGAGATGAGGAATATGTGCTATATAAACCATGTTGGCTCCCATGTTACCTGAAGATGGGCTTGTGGATTGGTACTCAGCATACCTTATGTTCCAATTATCTATAGTTCTGCAACAAACCACTCTACAACTGTGGTGTAAAGTAAGGACACTTATGTATTTTCCCCACAGATTTGGGAATTGAATAAGCTCATCAGGAAGCTCTTGCTTTGAGTCTCTCAAGCATTGGCAATCCCATGTTATCTCAAGATGGTGTCTAGAGCCTGAACTGGGCAGTCTGAAATAGCTGGAGCCCAAACAGGAAAGGCATCTTTCTGTATCTCTCCCTGTAGGCTTTCTCAATGGCTTACATGAGACAGTCAGGCTTCTTAAACAGTTGGTGAAGGCTCCAGGAGTGAGTGTTGTAAGATAAGTCAACAGAAGCTGGGTGGTCTTTTCTAATCAGATTTCAGAAGTCACACAACATCACTTTCACTGAAATCTATACATTGGGACAGTCACAAAGGCTCTAGTAAGTGCAAGGACAGGAAACATAGAAAACACTTCTTCAAAGGAAGAATATCGTATAGTGTTATGGTTTAAAACCACCACATCATGCTCAATTAGGCTATTACTATAAATATAAGAAAATGTCAGTAAATCCCATCTTTCTCTCTACCTCTTTTCTTTACCTTGTATCACCTTGGTTCTTCCATATCTCTCTCCTTTACACTAATTTAGTTATGCTTTTTAAGAGTTCTTTATATTTTCTTCAGCTTCCTCCAGTTTTGCAAATGTTCTCATTTTGTTTCTTGTTGCTGGCTTTAGAATTGCCTAGTCACAGTGAAATGCAGAGTTCAAAGCATGACAGACCATTAACTTAGGCCATCATACTTTTGAGTTTCCATGCTTCTCTTTCATCATTTTCAGGCTTACATTTATCTCATCTTGCTCCTCCTCATTACTCCGCCTTACCTCACAGATCTACCGTGTCAGCAAACTGGAGGGAGGTCCTAAGCACACAGCATGTGTCTGTAAACAAGGGCTTACAAATTCATATTCAGGAGGTTTTCAGAGTGCAGAAATGAAGACAAAAAAAAAGGAAAGCTACTTCCTGCGTAACTACAAACAGCATTACATTCACTGTAAGCACATTTGACTTCTGCAAATTGCCAGTGTGTCCTAAGCAGAAGAAATATATACCATTAAGCTATAAATTTTAAATTGATTACCAAGCCTATTAAAATAGAGTTCTAGGATGTTCTTGAGACATTCAAACTGTTGTATAACATAGGTATTAAATGTAACATGTCCACTGCAGCACGAGGAAGCAAAGATACAGGAAACCATGATACTTGGCAGTATGGGCAGTATGTCATGTGTACAAGTTTCTTCATCTCTACCTCAGAACCTGCTCTGTTATTTTCTCCTCTTTACCTCTACTTAGAACACAGAACTCCTGTATCAATTGTACATTATCTACATAGTAAACCAGTAACACACCTGTAATTGAATGAGTTGGGTATCCTGCTTTTTACAATGAGGGGAAACACATACCCATGAGACTTCTCAGTAAGGAGGTGTTAGAAAAGGATTATTTTAGGACTTGGTGTTGTGTTAGTTATTTTGAGGAGAGTTTAAGCAAAGTGAGACTTTGCTCTGCCTTGGATACTGTTATGAAGTATGGTTAATTATATGACTATCACAGTAATCCTTACCTAGAAGCAAGGAAGCATAAGCTAAGGCTAAAATTATAATTGGAAAAGTAACAGTCACCTATTAGCCAGAAAACGAGTGTGTTTGGTCCCTTTGTGATTTGGATAATGTTCATGTTTTTGTGAGCATGTTCAGATATTATTTCAAATAATTCTGGTTCTGTCATATCCATCATGATTACAGAGTGGGTTGGCCTTGTCTAATGTTGATAGTGAAATTGTTTATGTTCTACAGGTGAGGACCAAAACACAGCTGATAGTTCCAGACCCCAGCTGTCAGGAACTGCTTTCTTTGTTCCCACATTAGACAAGTAGTTGCTCAATTCCCTCACCTTTAGTTTTCTTCATATAAAATAGGGGTATAAGAATATTATCAGTAAGAATTATTGATAGAAAAAACAAAAAAGAATTATTGATAGAATAATACTTGCTTAATAGAATCTATCTCTGTCTCTTGCTCAGTTAGCCAGAAATCAGTACATTTCAGCCTCATCCCCTCATTACATTCTTTAAAAATCCTTCTCATTTTACATCTCAGTTTCCTAATCTTTATATTGGATTCATAAATTTTCTCTCATAGTTCTTTTATTTTGAATATCTATCTTCCTTCCACTTTTATTTTTTTCCTTTTTATAATTTTTAAATTTTGAAATAAAACACACACGGAAAGTACACAAAACACAAATATGAAGATCAGCACCAGTGCAAACACACAATCCCCAGTTTATAATGGAAAAGAGGAAAAATTGAAGAAGCCACTGCTGCCACCATGGCATCTCCTATGTTCCATCCCAACACCAATCATGTTCTCCCAAAAGTACCCACCATCCAAACTTTTGTAATGATGATCTAATCAACATAAGTTGTGTAATTACTTTTATAGTCTATCTTTGTTACTATATTAGATGTATGTCTTTAATGGTTTTTGATTGTCATAGTTGTTCTTAGAAGAATAGATCGAGTGTTAGGTAAGTTACTGTGAATGTGAATGTCAGAAAACAAGCAGGAGCAATTAGAGTAATTGAGGAACCACACTGATAAGTAAGGTTTGAAGAAGTACCAGCCCAAGATGAGGCAAATGGCACTTAATTTCAGCATCTCTGGCATTTTGCTTCTTCTTCCATGTTTCTAGTATTTTATGCCCTCTATTCCATTTCTTTATCTGCTACTGCGAGAGATTCTTATATCATCATGTTTACTTCAGTACAAATGTGTAAACTATAGAGTAAGTGTAAATTACTATTCCCTCTCTTTAGAGTATTTGCATTTTTACTCTTTATATATTCTTGCTGATAGAATTTTAAGAATCAGTAAAAAAATGACATTTTGGGCATAGAAATGTTCTCTTGGCAACCTTAATATTGTATGACACAGGTATTTTTGACATTACTTTTAAAAATTGACATATCCTCTAATTGGTGATGGAAACCAGGCCTGTATTGAAAATAAGTAGACTTGAGTTCTAGGCCCAGGTCTAACTGCTTGATCTTGAGGAATTCATTTCAATGTGCTTGTCCCATAATTTGATTAGAATTGGCTAAGTATCACCTCAATTTTAGGAGATAGGGAGGTAGTGATATAAAGCACTGACCCTGCCTTCAGGAATCCTGAGTAATGTGAGAGGCAAGTAAGCAAGCTGCAATTTAAGAGTGATATGATATGTAATATGAAAGAAATGCCCAAAGTATGCTACAGGAAGTCCAAATAAAGGCACTGGACCCTAACTCAGAGATAAGAGAAGACTTAATGAGGAGTCAACTTTGAAGGACCTGGAGGAATTAGCCTCGTGAATAAGGGGAGAGAGGAATTTTAGGCAGTGAAAATACAAGCAGTGAGAGAATGCACAACAAACTGTAAGTAGCTGATAATGTGGTTTCATCTGTAAACTGGAGTTCAAGACTAGCAGTTTCATCTATAAATTGGGATTTACAGAGTCATGGTGACTGAAAAGAAAAACATATCGGCTACATTAAACTTGAGGTCATGAAAGCAATGGGGAGCTATTGAAGGTCATTTAATAGGGTAGTTACATAAACAAATTTTCATATTAAAAAGACTTGTTCTATCTGTAGTAAGAAAAAAATAATTGGACAAAGTAGACTCCAAATGGAAGACCAAAAAAAAGCAAAAGATGGATTCAGTAATAAACTTGGAAAACAAATTTGGCAGAGACAGATGATTAACCCAGTTCTAGACATGTTGATTTTGATGTTTCTAGTAGAGGTTTAATTAAATGTATTTTGTTTAAATGAATGGATGGATGAACGAATAAATGAAGTAGCTATTTAGGGCTCAGGTTCTGGTTACTGCCCTTTTTCAGAGCTGGGACTGACTACATTGGATGATGTCAGCATAAAGATAGTATTTGAAGTCCTGAAAATGAGTATTTTTTAAATGTTTTATTTATTTCTGAGAGAGAGCAAGAGAGACAGCGTGAGCAGGGGAGGGTCAGAGAGAGAGGGAGACACAGAATCTGAAACAGCCTATAGGCTCTGAGCTGGCTGTCAGCACAGAGCCCGATGCGGGGCTCGAACCCACGAACCGTGAGATCATGACCTGAGCTGAAGTCAGATGCTTAACCGACTGAGCCACCCGGGCAACCCATGAAAATGAGTATTGTTTAGGAAGTGAGGAAAGCAATATCAGACCCTCTTTACCAGATGTGAAGACATGGTTGGGGATATTGAAACCCCCTGCAGCAGTGTCCTTGGTCCTGATCAGAAAATAGGACTACAATACACCAGTACTGAGTTTGTATGCTAAAATATGAGGTATATTATCCTACAGAATTGGTAAATTCATTGTATGGTTAATGTCAAAAACTCTTAAAATGTGTGCCCAAGAGGTATGAATAAGAATGCCAATTGCCGCAGTGTTTCTAATTTCAAAATATTAAAGGAGAAAAAATCTTGACTATCAAAAGGACAAAGATAAGCAGGTAAGTTTTAATACAATTATCAAAGGATATTCAATGAAATGGATACACTAAGATTGATTATATATAACAACATGGGAAATCTCAATAACGATAATGCTCATCCTATAAAATGCCAATTATTTATAATCTGAAGACATAGAGAACTGTGTGATATATTTTATATGGGTATCTACATATGTAAAAATATCATAAAAACATGATAAAAATATAAACTCCAATATAATTATAGTTATTTTCTGAAGGGAGAGGAAGGAACCATGAGGATTTCAACTGTACTGTAACCTTTTAACTATTTTTTTAAAAATATATTGATTTAGGATGTCAAAATATTAACATTCAATATTAATAAACATTGCATTATATTTTTGCAGGTTTTCAGGCTTCTTATATCATGCTCAATATATTATTCTTCAACTTACTGTATTAACTCTCTGTATGTTTTTAGATTTATCTGTCTAGGAGTTGTCTTATTATTCCCTGTTCTCTCCCGTATGTTTAAAATACATCATAAAAATATTTTTAAGAAAGCAAAGGGAGGAAATGAATAAGGAAATACACAATATTCAAAAAGAATGTTAACCCAGAAATATTATCTGAGACTTGGTTGAGTTTGTTGCAATTCCTTATATAACATTTGTCCTGGGAACAAATCAGTAGGCTGATGGGACAGATGTAATCCCACCCTATACCATCTCTCCAGTTACTTCCCTGAAGCTAAGGCAGTCTCCGTACTCTGGTACATTTCTCATATGGAAAAGGGTTTTTGCAACCTTGGACTGGAAAGACAGTAGCACCACCAGGAGTCCATCAGTTTCTCTAACATAGACTATTTCTGACCCTCTGACATCATAGTCTACTGTAAAGGAGAGATTGAAAAGCTTGGCTTTACTCTGTTATAACAGAAAGTAGTGGAAAATAGTAATAATGCTTATGGATGGGGGGAATTAAAGTCAGAAGCCATAGGACTAATAACCAACATCACAGTAAGAGTCCCAAGAAGAGGTCCTCTACATTTCAGTATAAATAAGTAGTAAGAATGTGTCTACAGTAGAACCAGAACATAGCTTTCATTCAGCTGCTTGTTCCTGTGGTTGTTAGATATATTCCATGTCCTGCTCATTGGTATGACAAAGATATCTTTGAGGGATCTCTGAGTTATCTATCCTTACTAGCCTACTTGGAGGTTATTTGTAGTGCTGACAATTATAAGAAAATATCAGGCTTGGAAGCCATGGTTGCTCTGAAATAGGTTATTACAGAGAAAAAGGAAGTAGTGAGTTGTTTTAGGCAAAACAGGTGTTCCAGATGGGTAGTTTTGCCCATATTTATATGCCACAAAGGCATCACTAACATTCAGTTGATTCTGTTTACAAAGTAGCTAGCTTTTTCTGCAGTCAGCTTTCTGACATGGAGATGGAGGTCACTTAAGCAAGTATTCTCCCAAGTCATGGCCTCCTACAATTCTGGGGTAACCGAATTGGATTACTATTGGTAAAGATAGGTGTAGGATAAACAGAATGTGAATTTCTGGAAGGGTATAGCCATGTTAAGGGACAAGATAAATTTTCTAGCTTTGTTATCAGAGTTACCTAGACACTTTGTCCAAAGAAATGAAGGATGAGCTGCTACTAGTGACCATGGAAAACTAAAAACTGCTAGACATCTTTCATTGACCCTGAGGAATTTGACACTTTTTTGAGGCATCCAACTGACAGACTATTGAAAGGATTCAATAATATTTTTATCCAAGTTTTTAAATATTCTCATCTCATGGTTTGTTTAAATGTGATGCTAAAGAAAGCCATTTAGAATGCCTGCAACTGGTAGCTCTTCTGAGGATGGGGTCTAATTATTCATTAATGTAAGCCCAAGAGATCATACAACAATATATAATCTTTGTTGATGAATACATTAAATTTCATGATGATGTGAAAACAAGACAAGTTATATAGGAAAAGCCACACATTTCTGTTTCAGATATAGACAAGGTTGTAGATGCTAAAATACCCACCTCTCTAGTGTCTTTTCATGCTACTGAGCCTGTCTAGAAGGTTAGAAATGAGCATGAAAAGGATAAGGAGTCCTCTTAAGTGGTAACCTAACAGAAGCCTCCAAAGAGTAGGGAAAGCAAGTGATAAAAATCACAGCTAACAGAGGGGCAAAGATTTTGTGGAAAACATGATTTCTCAGCTCATAAAAGAAGAGCATTGGCTTGGCTTGAATGTGTGACTCCTATAGTAGATCCATCAAGTGATTACTTCAGTACTGTGGGACAGTTTCTCAGTCTCCAGACTTGAAAATATCTATTGGTGCATGTTGATATATTTACTTTATTTAGCACTCACTATATATTGGGCATTGCACCTACCACCACACATGCATTCTCCGTAAGTCTTACAACTATCTCATCAAATAATTCCTAGTAGTGTTCACAAATTAGGAATTTAAAGTTCAAAGTGTTCATTTGCCAAAACTCACACAGTTCATAAGTGGTGACACAGGGCTTTAGCTGCAAGAAGGCTGACTCCAGAGGCTATGCCCTTAATCTCTATGTTACTCTGTCTGTATACAAAAAGAAAGAGAAATTTTTCCTAAATTATTACACTTAAATAAATGTCTCTTTCCCAGTGGTGCTTAAACTATGAATCTCTGAGACCTTTTAGAGGATCTATGAGGTCAAAATAATGCAGGCAGGAAAAACCAATGAATTTTAATGTAACAACATGAAAAGCTCATTGACAGTGTTTCACTTTCTATTTTGCAATGAAGCTCCAAGAAACTGCCATTTGTTGAGTTTTGATGTAATGTTAGAGAATATCTACAATTACCTGAATGATTATGAAAATACTCAGTCACAAGTTGAATACAAAAACAGATACAAAAAATTAGATACTTTTTATTAAGTCATATGTGTCAGACACACCCTATTGTGTATCCATGCCCTTGTATGATCCTCTACCCTTTGGAATCTGTTCCTTTCTCCTACCCAACACACTATGGAAGTGGTGATGGGATATCATCGCCATGATTGTATTTCTTTATATGAGACTTCATCTTAGACTGGAGAGAGAGACTCCTTTGCTGATTTTGAAGAAGCAAGCTGCCATGTTTTAAGACAATGACATGGCAAGGAATTGCTATTGAGCTCTAAAAGCTGAGTGGCCCCTAGCCAACAGCCTACAAGAAAATAGGAACTTCTTCCCTACAACTGCAAAGAAATGAATTCTGCCAACAACTCAAGTGATCTTCCCCACTTGAGCCTCCAGGTGGGAACATATAGCTCAGCAACACCCTCACTGTAGTGCTGTGAACCCTGGACTTCTCACCCACAGCAACTGTGAGATAACAGATACTTGCTGTTTTAATCCTCTGGGTTTGTGGTAATTTATTAGGCTGCATAGGAAACTAATGTACCACACATTAAAGAGATTTGTAAAAATATATTTTTCATATGAACATGTAATGAGCCCATTATTCTTACACACAAATGAATAAACTTTTAAGACATTTATAAAATTTTATTTTTTAAAGTTTACTTATTTATTTTGAGAGAGAGGCAGAGAACATGAGTGGGGAAGGGAGAAAGTGAATCCCAAGCATGCTCTGTGCTGTCAGCACAGAGTTCAATGTGGGCCTTGAACTCTGTGCACAAACTGTGAGATCATGACCTAAGTCCAAATCAAGGAATCTACTCTGGTGCCCCTGATTTTAATTTCTAATGCAGAAGATATCAGTAAATCTAACATAGACAAAAGCTCTTTGGAAATTTTCATTGCTTTAACCATGTTGAGGGATCCTTAGACTAAAAATGTTAAGAACCACTGTTCTAATCTAACTTTTAATTTTACTTTCCAACATTTCTTTCTTACCTTTACAGGATAAACAAACTCTAGCCATGAAGAAATGTCTCTATTTTCCTGATATGCTGAGTGTTTTCAAGTTTCTGTGTCTTTGTCAATGTTGAATCAATAATGCTTTTCCTATATTTGCCTAGTAAAATCCTGGTCGTCATTCAGGGTCAAGTTCACACTTTGCCTGCACTTCTGAGCTTAGAAAGCTGAGTAACATAGTCATTAAGAACACGGGCACCTGAACTGCCACCTACTCCCAGCCATATGACTTTATACGAAGTATATAATCTCTTGGGGCTTCAGCTCCATATTGTGACAAGAAAGCATAAGTGAATGGGGAACTGTAAAAGTTAATTGATACAGACCATGACTCCAATAACAAATAAAGTAAATCTATAATAGTGATAAGAGATAATTATTTTTGAGTACTAACTATGTACTAGAAAGAGCTTTCCATGACTTACTTTATTAGATTATCCTGAAATTCAACCACAATTATGCCCCTTTCACAAATAAAGATTCTGAGATTCAGAGAGTTGAAATATCTTGCCCAGATATCACAACTAGTGCTGTGACCTCAGAGCCAAATTCTTGACCATGATTCCCCCTAATGTAGACTGCACTTTATGTAGACTTCTGTCATGGCACTTACTTCATTATCTTTTGCTATTTTTTTTCAGTCTTGTTTGTTTTGCTTCACCACTTAAATCGATAAATCATGAACTACTCTGTTTGAGCAGGATGTCTTCTTCAGCCTTTTCACCTCAGTGTCCATCACATGTCCCTATTTATTTCCTTCATGGCATGTAGTATACACTAATTATTGTATTTATGTCCTTTTTATTTTTGTTTCTGGGGACAGAAACTTTGGCTCTTTTTCCACTGTATTTTCTTAGTGTTTAGAACATTTCCTAACATAAATTAGGCATTTGGTAAATATTTGTGAAATGAGTAACTATGTCAGATGCATAGGAAATAAGAAATTGGTTGCTGTTAAGTGTTACTCTATTAAATTGACCCACCACAAATATGATAATCTAGGCTCTCAACATCTCCCCCATGTGTCTCATAATCCAACACATATTTCTGTATCCTTTCCCCAAATTTAAAATCCCTTCCCTTGTCCTTTCCAATCAGCTCATACATGTCTTTTGAGACCCAGATTAAAATTAAACTCCACTTGAATCTTTGTCTTAAGCATTTCAATATATAATGACCTATTTCTTTGATATTCATTCATGTTAGGTATTCATTTATTAAAATTAAAATTTCCTCAGCATTTATTCAATTCTAGACAATGTCTTAGGTCTGAAGATGGAACATGGAATAAGAAAAACAGCTTTTTTTTAGTTTCTGCACAGCAAAAGAAACAATCAACAAAATGAAAAATCAGTCTATGAAATGAAAGTATTTGGTAAGCTAACAGTTGATAGGAATATCTAAAATATATAAGAAACTTATTCGACTTGACAGAAAAAATAAGTCAAGCTATTCAATTAAAAGATGGACAAAGGACCTCAATAAGCATTTTTCCATAGAAAACATGGACATAGCCAACAGGTACATGAATAGGTGCTCAACATCACTACTCATCAAGGAAATGCAAACCCAAGCCATAATAAGATATCACCTTATAGCTTTTAGAATGAGTGGTATCAAAAAGTCAAGAGAGTGCAAGTGCTGAGGGGGATATGGAGCAAAGGGAACCTTGTATAATATTGGTGGAAGTATAAATTGGTCCAGCTGCCACAAAAAACATTATAGTGATTCCTCAAAAATTAAAACTAGAACTACCATCTGCTTCAGCAATCCCATTTCTGGATATATATCTAAAGGAAACAAAATATGTGCACCCCCATGTTCATTGCAGCATATTCACAATTCCAAGGTATGGACATAATTTAAAGTGTCATCAGTGGATAAAGAGAGTGTAACATACACAGTGGAATACTATTCAGCCTTATCAAAGAAGAAAATCTTGCTATTTACAACACATAGATAAAGTTTGTGGGAATAATGCTAACTAAAACAAGACAGAGAAAGACAAACACTGCATAATATTACTTATATGTGGAAACAAACAAACAAACAAAAGTCAATCTCATAGGAACAAAGCGTAGAATGGTGGTTGTCAGGGCTGGTGGGTGGAGGGAATGGGGAGTGGTTGGCAAAAGGATACAAACTTTAAGTGATAAGATGCACAAGGTCTGAGGATCTAATGATGACTGTATTTAGAATTGTATAATTGAAATTTACTAAGAGACTATATCTGAAGTGTTCTAACCAAAAAATAAATGTGTGAGATGATGGATGTGTTAATTAACCTTATTGTGGGAATCATTTCACAATGTATGCATATATTAGATCATCATGTTGTACACTTTAAATGTATTATACTTTGTCAATGATTCCTTAATAAAGTTGTTTCATATAGATAGATAGATGATAGATAGATAGATAGATAGATAGATAGATAGATAGATAGATAGATATAGATCTATATGGAATCTGCCTTATTGACATATATATCCAAAGGAAATTAAATCGCATCTCAAAGAGGTATCTACACTCCCATGTTCTTTGCAACCTAAATGTCCGTCAGCAGATGAATGGATAGGATAAAGGAAATGTGGTATCAACATGTCATCAAAATGGTGAAATAGTTTTCTACCATTTTCTTTTCAAACAGCACTGATATTGACAGTCACCTATGGACAAGGGTCCCTTTATGGAAGTCTGGGAGTCCAGCAAATAACTTACAGCACACTATTAGAGAAAAAAAAAATCCCAGAAACAGTGAAGAACATAAGAGAATGAGTTTTACTTTATGTGTGTCACCCCACCTTCGAGTTGACACAGTTCAGTCCCATGAGTGATCTTCTTAGCCCATAATTTCTCTCACAGGGGAAAGTGAGAGCATGTCAGTGAGCACCAGCCTTCCCAAGCAATGCAAACACTGCCAGAGATCCACTCCTTGCCCCATCCAAAATATTGAGGGGTGCTGCATGAATGGGAGACAGAGGATGGCTAGGAAAGCCATAGTCAGGGCTCTCAGAAAGCAGCAAAGGGACCCCGATCCTATTAATCACTTTGCAGATTCCATCAGGATACATGTCTGTGAGTTGCTAGACATGCATCACCTGCAGATCCCTTCCGCATGGCTGATCTACACTCCCTAAACTCCATGTGCCTCACTGACACACATGCCCCAGCTCCATAGGCATTACTCTGTGCTTGCTTCTGAAGGCAGTGAGAGTGAGAATTTGTAGACAGCTGGTCAGCAAATGCAGAAAGTTGGACAGACTGGGAGAAAGTTGGACAGATTGGGAGAAACTGTAGAAACTTGAGCATTCAGCACCACACTTAGGAAAGCAATTCGGAGACTGTCAGAACCCAGTCCAGACTATACTCAGAGGCCTAAAAAAATATTTATAAACATACTAAGTTGTTTCTCCCAGAAGCCTTTAAAATTCTAAGATGGAATTTTACATGGAAATGTGAACTCTCTTCAAAATAGATTTTATTAGAGAATCACATTTGTTTTTATAAGATTATTCTATTTTTACTCATACTTGGCACTTTTGTTCATATTTTATTAATTTTTTTCATTTATCCAACAGGGTTTATTACATGGAAAACTGATTGAATGTTTGTTGGATTTGCAGTGAAATGAAAGGTATGGACCTACCCTGAAGTTGGCATCAATCTAGGGGTAAGCAAAGGGATGTAAATGAAATGCAAAGAGTCCTAACAAAGAGGAATTCTTTATGTTTGTGAAGAAAGATAAGAGAGTAGAGAAAGGAATCAATTTGAACCCTGCTTTCTCATGCTAAAAGGTCTCCACATCAGGGAGCAAATGAACCAGGCATTTTAGTGGCAAGGTAAGTGAAATTACTTACTGATCTGTCATGTAGAGAAGCCCTACAAGTTAGGTAGTAATCCATTTAGAAATTTATATCCTCTTCTGATGATATCACACACCTAGCATTTAGTTATTTAATTGATGTCAGATAGTCACCTTTCTAAACCAAAGGGTACTTTTTATCCCCCACTCCTGCCCCCTGGAAGAAAACTCAGTAATACTTCTGACTGAGAAAAATTCTATCCCAGAAAAGAGACATTTATAATTATATCTTTCCTATCTAGTATCCAGTTAACTTACTTTGTTCCTCTTTGTTTTCCAGTTTCTGGGCCCTGGATTTTAAATAAAAGATAGCTTTGGTGACCTCAATAGATTTGTGTGGCCCAGGATCAGATCTGATAAATAATATATGCTTAGAATATCCATTATTAATTCTCACTACCAGCAGTAAACAATGGGAGACTAACCTCAGCTCTCCTGCCTCTTCCACTGAAGGCAGTTAGCTCATTCCATAAGGTGTTTTCTGAACTTCATCTGCTTGTTTATACGTATGTTCTGAGATGCTTTGATTGGGAACCTCATCACAAAATGTTTTTGCATGGGGCCCTAATGGAAGTCCCAGCATGCTATTTATTCCCCACCAAATAGAGTTTGTTAAGATGCATTATACTGCAGCTTGCTGGACAATGTTCAGAGAAATAGTACATCCTTCCATAAAACTGCAAAGCGTGCAGTTCAAAGCACAAACAAATCTCACTGTACTAAAATCCCACTCTTCAATCAACACTGTATTCCAGCCTGTCATATCTCTACAACAGCTGCAGAGGGAATAACTCTTGTATAGAGGTTTAGGGTTTTCTTTTAAAGTAAGATGTATGTACAAGTGACTTGCAAAAAAGAGGGCAATAAAACTCTGCAATCTTTTCCAATTTTTTCTCTCCATATTTAATGGTGCCTGGCATTTCTATAGATGACATTTAATATTTGAAAGGGCATAATTTCCTTTGGTGCACAGAGGAGTTTCTGTTATGTTTCTGGCAGATAGAGAAAAATTCATATCTCTACATGTGATCTGCATTGAAATCTCTGTGTATGATGAATGTATCTCAGTGGTTACACCCTCTACATTGTACCTCAACTGGATCTACATAAATTCTCTATTTGGTATTTCTTAATAGGTCTATAATCGCTCATATTAACCCACAAAAATTAACCAAAATTCCTAGAGTTGCAAGTAATTAGAGAAAAATCTAACTTGATGCCCTTCAAATTGTGTTCTCCAGAGAGCAGGCATTCGGGATGTTACCTCAGGGACAGAGGAAGCTGTATAAGGAAGGCTGTGGGTAGCCTTCTTTGCTCAAGCAGACCAGCAATGCTTGGGAATGTTACATATGTTAAATCTTTCAGTGAAATTTTGTGAAAAATAAGATTGCATTTATTTAAAATAAATAACAGTACAAGACTACTGAGTTCAAATTATTTCTTTCACAAGTGGGGGACTTTATGTAAAAGAGACCTAAGATGGCAAAAACTGAGTTAAACTGCTAGTGTTAAACCAAGTCCAAAGAAACAATATAGGAAACAACAAAACCAGTTAAAATTCCATTGTCACTATAAAATAGGGAACTTTCACCAGAAAACTTTGCTCAAGTGAAGTAAGCTGGAAGTTCCTGATCTCTGCATATTGCTCCTTGACTAGTATACAGATAATCTTTTAGTCTTCCCTTGAATAATGGCTAAGAGGAAAGAGAAAATTTCAAACATGTATCACTCAGGCAAAGACTTTTTTAAACTTTAAAAGAAAGGTTGGTACTTTGTATTAGTTTATTGGGAGGACATAATGGATTTACAGGAAGAGCTCTTTGGAAAAACTGTCATTTCCATCTCTTTTTTTTCCCATTGTAAACTTGTTTAAGGCAGAGAGTTCTATTATTCCTTCTTATAACTCTAACCAGATAGAGCACAACATGTTGCTTGCTTGTGTGTGTATGCACACATATGTTTATATATGAATGTATAAATGCACATAGAATATATTCAAGTGTAAATTGCTGAGTAGATGAATCAATCTACTTCTTGATCCTTTGCTCCTGAAGGAACCTATCAGCTTCATTTTTTATAAACATACTGAGTTATATGCAGACAAATGACATAATTGTGGACTGTTGAATTGTCTCAACTGCCTAATTGAATTAATCGATCCATTAAATATCTATTCAGAGAACAAAAGACACTCTTTAAAAAAAATCAGAGAATGTATGAAGAAGTCACAGGCCTGGTTCTTGCTCTCAAAGAATTTGTGATCTGTAGGCAATTGTTGAGAAATGGTAAACTGCTGATGGCACTAAAAATACATAACAGTGTACGTATGTTGGAATCACTTGGGAATCTTTAGAAAATACTGATGCCTAGTAATCACCCTTAATTATATGTAAATATATGGAGTGCAACTTGAGTACTACTGGTTCTTCAAGTACCATAGGACACTCTTTTCTAGAGAATACCAAATTCTCTGTTATTATTAAGTCTCTGCCAAGGTTGAAACATGAAGATTTCTTCACATTTGATGCTCTAAACTTCATTCAGGCTTCTTCAACTATTAGCAATTCATATTGTTCAATGGGATCATTTACTTTTCTTTCACTATTAGAAAGAATATTTTAAACTAGCCACTTAAGCTTTAAACTTGGGATCAGCTCGTGGCAGTTTTTCAACCCCCTTTTCCCATTAGAAACATCTGAAAAGCTTCTGAGATATTCTAATGTAATAGTACCCAAATTTTATGGGACGTTAAAATCTCCTGAAACCAGAAGTTCAAACCCAATACTGATTATATCAGGATGGGGCTGAGAGCCAGATCTCAGTGCTTTTAAAAGATCCTCAGATGATTCCAGTGTGTGGCAAAATTTGAAAATCACTTTTCTAATGCCAGAGACCCATCCCAGAGGTTGTGATATAATTGTCTGAGGCAAGGCATGGGCATAAAGAATTTTATAATTTCCAGAAAAAAATATATGGATTCCAATATCCATCCAAGACAGAAAACTACTGAGTTAGAGAAGTTGCTCAAATATGGTTGCCTATTGGAATCACGCACACAAAGTTACGGGTGGATGGATGGATGAATAGATTACAGACAGATGATAGACAGACAGATTTTTTTTAACATAGGAAAGTTTGAGAACCATTGATTCAGAACCTTTCTTTTTTACAGTATAGCTCATGGGCCACTAATCTGGTTATCCCTCTTGAAGATGTAGATCATGGAGTCCTTATATACATTTACTAAATCAACTGCAGAGTTTGGACACAAATATTCTTTTTAACAAGATCCAAATAAAGTTTAAGGTTACTGACCTAGAGCAGTAGTTCTGAACTCAAGGGTGATTTTTCCCCTCAGGATTCATTTGACAATGTCTGAAGAAATTTTTAGTTGTTGCAACTGGGGTGCAAGTTGCTGGTATCTAGTAGATAGAATCCAGGAATGCTTCTATACCTCCTAATATGCCAATGTGGGCAACAGCCTTTCATAATAACTACACAGACCAAAATGTCCAGAGTGCAGAGGTTAGGACACCTGGTTCTAGAGTAGAGATTCTCAAAACTTAGAGTGTAACACAGTCACCTGGATTGTAAAGCAGATTGCTAGGTCCACCCCCAGAGTTTTTGACCTAATAAGTCTAGGAAACAGCTATAGAATAATGCATTTCTAACAAATTCTGATGATCTCCATACAGCTTATCTAGAAACCGTATTTTCAGAAGCATTGATCTAGAGGTTGCCTATCATTGTCATCTAATGCTTCTGGCTCTGCTTTATTAGGAATAAAATTCACCAAGACATGGAAATTTAATTATAATATGGAATACTACTGAAAATGTGAAACACTCATAGACCAGAGCACTCTAAACTTCTAAAAGTAGGCTTTTTCAGAACCTGATCAGTTATCCATCTTTATTGTCAGTATTAGTATTCAACTAGAGGGCCACAGTTTTTATTTCAAATATTTCACTAACTGCAATATAACATTTATAATTTTATTTATTTAATCTATAGGTGATTCCTGGCATTACTCTGATAAGGAACGCTTTAATAATGTAACCACTACACCTAAATATCTCTGGCACATTAGGGGAGAATTGCTGACCTAGTTCAATACCTTTTTCACAAATAGATCCTGTTTATAAAACTTTTTAATAGTTCACTTAACTAACCAAACAAACACAGGCCATCTCAGACCACCCCTGACGTGCTTCTCACTGATTTTTTAGGGCCATTCTTTCCCCAAATCATTGCAATCAGCAGCACCAGACATACAAAAAATGTTAACATCTCTGAGTTGAGATGAAAAGTGTTTTCATCAGGCTTTCAGTCACTGCTCTCTCCATTAGAGTCATCAATAACAAGAGAGACAAAAATTATAAATCTGTAACCAGGCAACAAGGACAAAGCTAATGAACATTAGGCTGGAGATGGTAGCCTTTATAAATAAAATCCAAATAGCACCTTAGCTGAATATATTTTTCCAGTTTATTGCTGTTTTGACACAAATGAAACCAAGATATATTTCCCATACTTTGTTTGCTTTTTCCTTTTTTTCCTCTAGTTTATGTCCTGCATTATTACTTTGTGGAAAGAGACAGAGTGGATGTAAAGAAGTCCATAAATTGAAACAAAATTGTCTTACTGTAAATACTTCTACTTACATATATTGTCTTATTTTAATATGCCTACTCAGCAGGCTTTCCAAAGTAATCCCTGGGGCCTCCCTTGTGTTTGGTCATGCTATCTACAATTAAAATTTTTAAATTGTAAGGCTGCCAGAAAAAATCTGAAAAATAATGAATATATGGAGAAAAACACTAACTTGCAGACAGAACCACATATCCTTCGGTCTTATTTTCTTTCAAAATAGGAAACAAAGTGTCCTGAAAAATCTAATAAATTCATTCTGTTTATGGAAATGTACAATTTTACTTCAGTTATAGACACTGTCCTTTTCTGGTTTAGCTTTTTATATCGTTGATATTCACCAAACACTTGAACTGCAAGATTCTTTAACACAATCTTAGGATAATTTTTTTCCCCATGGATGTTCTCTTAAGGGTTGTCAGTACATTGATGCGAATATTAACTTATTGTCAAAGAAAATAACTATAGCAAAAAGCATTTAGTGTGATTTTGTTTTGGAGATGTAGATATAATCAGTTAAACATACCTATTTTTTTTTTTAGTTTTGTAGAAAGACCATGAGACTTTTTCTATAAGAATCTCATAGAAGTGTGAATCTGTTATCTGTATGTGATCCAGTAACCTCTGGCATACCAGAAGGGCCCTTTAGAGGTTCAGTTTTCAAGCTGAGTGGCAAGTCCTACTGCATAAATAATAGGAGCACTCCAATTGGGGCGTATAAAAATACCCAGAAGAAACCTCCCAAAAAACACCAGCCCCAACTATGCAGAGATTACTTAAGGTAGGAGGGCAGAATTCATTCACCCTTTATCTTAGAATCAGTTGATATATGAATATATGAATTGTGTGTATAAATAACTGGTGTCACTTGTTCTATCCCAATCTAGGGAGAAGATGACATGCATTTTCTTGAAATTTCTTGAGAGAACTGTAGGAAAAATTGTAAGAGAGGAGAAGCGCTTCCCTTTAATAGACCACTAAGAGTTTGTAGTACAATTAGGATGAAAACCCCTCTCCTTATCAGCATTGGTGGCTATGAGAATGAGGAGGTCCACAAGGTAGAAGAAGGATGACTGGCTAGTTCAAAACTCTAGATTACAGGAAAGCCAGTCTAGATAAGGAAATTATATAGGACACAAAGCTAGAGCATCTGACCAATGAATAGAGATTAACATCAGAAGATAGGGAGGGGGCGCCTGGGTGGCTTAGTCGGTTGAGCGTCCGACTTTCGCTTAGGTCATGATCTCGCTGTTCGTGGGTTCGAGCCCCGCATCGGGCTCTGTGCTGACTGCCAGCTCAGAGCCTGGAGCCTGTTTCAGAGTCTGTGACTCCCTCTCTCTCTGACCCTTCCCTGCTCACTCTGTCTCTCTCTCTCTCTCTCCTAGAAGTGAATAAAACATTAAAAAAAAAAAAAAAGAAGAAGGAGGGGAGGGGGGGAGGGGGGAGGGGGAGGAGGGAGAGGGGTGAGGAGGGAGGGGGGGAGGGAGATTTTGTGCCAGACCAAGGAAGTGAAAACTTAAGGTGAAGTTTTTCTTGTAAGACTGCAGAGGTCTCTGGATGGCTCTGGATGGCTCAGTTGGTTTAGCTTGATTTTGGCTCAGGTCATGATCCCAGGGTTGTATGAAACTCTGAACTGAGAGTGGAGATGGCTTAAGAGTCTCCCTCTCTGCCTCTCTCCCCAACATGAGTGACCGCGCGCGCGCGCGCGCACACACACACACACACACACACACACACACACAGTCTCTCTCTAAAAAAAAAAAAAAAAGAACATTTTCCTGCTAAATGTCAAAGATTAAATTAATTTCCTTTTTCTCCCCCATACTTGATGATTGTACTCCCATCACAAACCGAGTTTGTAGAAGCACTTTGAAAACAGTAGGTTGCACTTTACTCAATAAAAACACATCATGAGATTTTCATAAAATTTCTCAAAAATGCAAAAAATCTACTAGGAAAGGAAGACAAGAAAGAAACGATAAACCAAATGATATTCACAGCAGTATAAAAGACCAAAATGTGTAAGAGACAAAAAAGTATGACTTTTTAGAATCCTTAGTTGTTGTCTTCTGGTTTAAAAAAAGATTTTAAGTACGAGAAACAAAAGGCATCATGGTCTTTAAGTCTTTCAGGGTGAGAATGTTTTATTACATCAGTCTCACACCAGGGCTTTTGGCAATAATATTCCCTCAACATTTTACAAATTACTTCAACCACTAATAAAGTGATTATGATGCAGCCTGGAAGTGCAACACTTAAGTTTTATAGCAAAATGGCAGAACTGATAAGGAGGACTTAAAACCATAGAGCACATGCTAATTGAGTGGAAGGAAATATTGATTGAAGTGGAAATGACCAGACTGCCAATTTTCATCTGCTTGTCATATGCCATCGCACACACATTTAAGCAAATGTGCAATTCCAATGATTACAGCAAATGAAGATAGGGATCATTGAAACCAGGCAAAACGCATAGGACAGATTTCCTAAAACATTCTCTTTCTTCCCTTTTCTGCTTTATGTAGGAATTGACAAGTGTGTACCTGTGCATCTGTGTGGCTGTTGGGGGTGAGGGAATATTTTATCTTCTTTTTGGCACGTCCCCTTGCAAATTCCAGGAGCAGCCAGAACAGGAGGCAACACATAGAGTGGTAGCTACTTTTGTGACTTAATGGTCTGGAGAGATACTGGCACAGCTAGGAGATGGAGAGTAGAAGTCAAAATAAGCGTAAGCAGCGGCTTTGTCTCTTTTTTTAAATTTTTTTTTAGCATTTAATTTATTTCTGAGAGAGAGAGAGACAGCATGAGCAGGAGAGGGACAGAATCTGAAGCAGGCTCCAGGCTCTGAGCTAACTGTCAGCACAGAGCCTGACACGGGGCTCAAACCCACGAACCGTGAGATCATGACCTGAGCCGAAGTCAGATGCTCAACTGACTGAGCCACCCAGGAGCCCCATTGTCTCATATATTTTGTTGGAAGTCAAAAGGAGGAAAGTTAAATATGCCAAAGCAAAACAAAATAAGACAAAAAACCCATATTCTCTATCCTCAAGAAACTTACAGTCTTAACAGAAGTGCATTTTCTCCTTTTGTTGTTTAGTCATTTATTAAGTAAATATGTTTGTGTGCCTGCCATGTTTCAGGCACTGAGCAAAGGTACAGAGATACTTAAGATATTTTTCACTTGACCAACTCTCATACAAAAAGTATTTTTAATCTTTTAGAAACAAAAGTCTAGTCACTCACTTTCATGATCTACTCTTGCTTTTTTAATGTACACCAATTCTTTGGAGTAGCTGCCTCAGGATTGCAGTATCTAATACCTGCTTTATTTTCAGTTTATTTTGCAGAATTCGTCCTCTGGCCACTATCCTCTTCCTTGCCCTTAATACACTAAGCTTCTGCCTATTTCAGAGCTTTTCCACCATCTGTCTAGAACAGTCTATCCCTTGCTTAAATATGCCCTTCTCATCCTTCAGGACTAGGGTGGGTTTATATGCAATCCTAGAACTCTGAACTTTTGAAGCACTTATCATAATTGGAATTGCTTAGCAATTTAGGTGGTTATTTGTGTTTTTTATTATAGAATAAACCTTTCATAGAAGCCAGAATGTGTCTGTCTTGCTTAAATGTAGAGCCCAAACCCAGCACAGAGTTTAATGCATATTAGATTCAATGAATAGTGTGAACAAATTAATAGAATTTTTAGAAAATCAGAAGAATGTAATTCAGTAGTCATTAGAGGACAGACATGGTGCTTTTTCATCATAGTAGTCCAGGGACAAGAACAGTGACTGACAGGTGGGATTGAGTCGGTAGGTGAATAAACAAGTTGTGTTCTGACAACAGATGCATTAGAAGAGGAGAGAGGAAGGCCCAGTGAGCACAGGATGTGTGTGTGTGTGTGTGTGTGTGTGTAATTAAAAGTACATAAAATTAGGAAAGCAATACAAGTGCTCCGTTGGAAAATAAAAGGGTTCTTAGAGAATGCTTCTTTTAGACAGTAACATTTTAGTCTGTACCTGAAAAAACAAGAAGGAAGCAGCCATGCCAAGAGAAGCAAATAGCTTCCAGGCAGAGGGAGCAGTGATTCCAAAAGGCCTAAAGGCAGGCTGGTGATTGGTGTGTTAAGAACAACAAGAAAGTGTTCTTGTAGCCTGGAACATGTTGAGTAAAAGGGACAGTGCAAAGAAAGTTAGGAATTAAGCCTAAGGGTGAGATCACCTAGAGTTCTACACCTACAGTATGATTTTTGGATTTTAAACACAGTGGGAAGCCACTGAAAAATGTTAAGCAGGGATGGCATGATTCAGTTTGTGTTTTATAAATGTCACTCTGGCTACTGTGTAGAGAGTGCACTGGAGGAGAAAAATCCAGGGTCCAGGCTGCAATACAGTGACTGAAAATTGGAAAGACTAGCTGAAGTTTTCCTCTCTCTGACTAAATTAGTACCATGGTACCCCAGGGTCAGGGAAATTGTTCAACCTGTGTCTTATTTCTTCTAGACTTCTGCCGTGTTTATGTTGCTACAAAGGAAAAAATTACACTGTAAACATCTCTACTTTTAATTTTTTATCTTAGAAATATGCCAGCAGCAATAAACTTGAATCTGTAACTTACTGATATGCTGTTGGTGTTGTTTAGGAAATGAAAAAAAAAAAAAGCCCTGGGCTGTCACTACAATGAGGTGAATACACACTTGATTTATGCAGATCCTGTCCCTTCTGCTGTGTATGTTTCTCTAGGTATACGAATATTCAAGGCTAGCAAGTCTGGAGGGGTCTTGCTTTCCTTTCTCATGTCATCATAGAAAAATATATGCTCCGAACAGGGCTGTACTATTACAAACTTCTGGGCTCTTAGATGCATTCCTGCACAACTAAGCTTAGATTTATTTTCCTCATTCTTATGTGTTTTCCAGAAATTCTTTTTAGAAACAAGAGACCACTGATATAGACAGAAACACTGTGTGCTAAATAGCCTTACCTGCACATACAGACCGACAAACATCCTGCAACAAATAGCCAGTCCAGTAAACATACACGTTTATACAAACATTCACATGCACATTTCTTTTCCTAGAGTACAGAGTGTTTTAGTAATTACATTGTCCCAAACACAGCTGCTTATCTCCAAATAACAAATGGTTTTGTGTTTCCTCAGACTTTGTAGGGAGAAAAGGATGATATGAAGCCGACTATCAAAATTTCATGGATAGTTTTCCATCCTGCTTCTCATCATGTCATTTTGTGGTATCAATACATGTTCTTGGTTGAAATTCAGTCAGGGATAGAAGAAAGAACAAAATGTGAAATACATGAAATCTGTTCCCTTGATGATGTTTTCATTTCAGAAAGACAGTTTGTCAATTAAAGGTGAATATCTGAGAAATACTGGTTCATAAAGTGGGGAAATATCCTGTGTTACTTATGAATACAGAGAGGGCCTCACCGTATTTTGTTTAAGTTATCATTTGAGAAACTCTATTTTCTAACAGAGAATGACAGCCGAATATGTTGCCTCCAACAAATAGATTGGGATATCATTGTGGATTCTTTGGCTGGGTGTAGTTATTATGTGAATAGCCATGAACTGATAACTAATGATCAGGTATTTAAGAGTCAAAATTACAATGTCTGGATATTGTAAAATAAGGTTCTAAAAATGAAATGTCAAAGAGCTAAGGCCTAAGGCTGGGATTAGTGACATCACAATGTAATCATTTACCAGGCGTTTCCTTCTCCATCCATGAGGGGCCACATCTTTTCATTTGACGGAAAGAGCGGGACACTGAGTTGTGAACTCCCTCTGAGAGAAGCAGAGACTTAGGCTCACTGTAAGCAGTAAGTGGCAATCTCCAAGCCTTTCTAAAAATGGGGTTTGATGAGGGAAGAAGAGAAAACATGAGGATGGTGAGAGCTTGCAAAAAGAGACTGCGTGAACCCTAAAGGTGGAGAAAAGAAGCAAATGGGGACACAAAACTCAGTATGATTAGTTTCACAATTTTGCTAGTGGCTGGCTTCAAATAAGAGAAGTTACAGACATGGACTCCTTATATTGTTATTCCAGAAATGCTGCTCACATTTAGGGGGGGAACCAGAAAAATCGAATATAGCACGTTTACAAGTGTGTGAGAAAAGGATTACCTCAGGAGGTTTGGGTTGCTCAAACCCTATCAAAGAAAGGCTTGTGTTCATGACTGGCCCTTAGTGGACTCCTGAGAACTGAGCTCTTAAAATGTTCTATCTGATAAGAGTGTCTTTTGTATGCCTGAGACCTGGAACTGTGGTGTCCAGATAGTTGATGCTAACAATGTGATGTATGCTGAACAGCTGCTTCCCCACTAAGGGTCTGGAGCTTGAAGACTGAGGTCCATCACATAGGTACTGTATGCTTATGTGACCAATGCCCAATAGAAATCCTGGGCAACCAGGCTGAGAAAAGTGTCCCATATTGGCACCCCTTCCCATGTGTTGTTACATGTAAAAGAATTAAGTGAGAAGGGACTGTTGGAAGCTTGATATTATTTTCTTCCAGACTTTACATCCTGTGGTTTTTCTTTGTTGAGTTTACTCTGTATTCTTTTGCTATAGTAACCATAGTGATGGCAATAACTTCTGAGTCCTCTGAGTGAATCATGGGGCCTGAGGGTGGTCATGGAGAACTCCAGTGAAAATGTCTTCTAGAAACACAACTGTTAGCCAGTCTGACCAGTTGTAAAGCGTCCTGTCTGGAGATGTCCAGTTTCCAAATTCCTCATACAATATAATTTCTAAGAGGTGACAAGAAGCCTGTCTCTGGTGACAAGGGACACATATGCTGTTGTAACTGAAATGGCCTATTTAATATTCCGATATAACTTCTTATCTCTCCAGACTAAGAGTGGAAGAAACTGTTTTGCTATCAGTAGCAACTAGTTGCAAAATAGTTTAAACTTTAAAAAAATATATTTTAATATAATTTATTGTTAAATTCACTTCCATATACCTAGTGCTCATCCCAACAAGTGCCCTCCTCAGTGTACATCACCCACTTTCCCCCAACCCCCATCAACCCTCAGTTTGCTCTCTATATTTTAGAGTCTTGTGGTTTAGTCTAAGCAATAATTTATTGATACATAAAAGAATCACACTTTCCCAAGGAGATAATTTTGACTAGGAGTGGAGTCAACACCATTAAATACTACTACTGGTCTTGCTCTGGAATCTATACCTTTATATTTTGAGCTTCTTGTGAGCAAGAATGACTGTCTTCATCATCAGGACTTATATATTTACCATCTTTATCATTTACAGGCTATGTGATTTTCCATTTGTCACACAAACAGAGCTTCTCTTCCTTCCCCAGTTTTGTCCTTCAAGGGACTGTCCCCTATAAACTGACTCACCCAGACTACCTAGCCTTGTGACTTCATATTGGGCTCAATCCAAAGGAGTCACTCTCTGAAAATTTGAGAGAGGAAAGACAAAGGAAGAAGCAGCTTGCCTCACTCTCTCTGTACCTGGGTACTATTCATCTGGCAAAGTCTATATTATTTTACGATGGATTCTATAGCACCAAAGTTCCCTGGGCTCCCTTTCCTTGTACCTTTAGGCCTAGAGGTAATGATAGCTTCTATTAAACTCTTCACTGCACCAGTGGAGTGTACCTTTTGTTTACCACCGGTCATGAGACTGGCAAAAAGACATATACTGAAAGCTCACTGAGTGAATTTATGAACAATCAAATGGATGAATAAATAAATGACTAATCCCTGCTCCCTGATGATTTACCAGAAGCTACTTTGACAAATTAAGCCAAGCCAAATGCTTAATTTGCTGCATTTTTCCAAGTTGTAGTTTGACAGATGCCCTGAAAGTTAATGCAAAGACAACATATCCATGTTGAGGATTTCATGTAAGACTGGAGAAGGAATGCAGGGGGCACGTAATTAGGATTAATGTGTCCATAGCCTATGCAAAGGCCAACAGTTTTTTTTTCTTTCTGCCTTGGCTTCTCTGAGATCCCCATGTAACCACCAGCTCTTACAATCCCAATGGGAACAAAAAAAGTCACAGGTCTAGATGAAAATTTACACTCACAAGGGTTGAAACAGGGTAGCTTAATGAAAGGGATGTTAATGGAAGTGTGGAAAACCTTATCCCTGCCTGGTGAGAGTTTAGAGCCAAGGAAGGGTCTCCTGACAATCATCAGAACCAGCTACTGGCAGAACCATGGTGCTGAGGCAGGAAATGAGTGAGGAAAATAAGTACTTTAGACTCTTTTATCCCGGCTTACAGTCCACTGACAGTACCTCCCATTGATGCAGACTTGAGTTCAACCCAGAAGATGAGGGTGATGCAATTCAAGCCTCCCAGGGAATACAGCAGGGTGAGCCTGGATTGAAGCAGTGAGCCACGTGGAGAATACCCACCATAGTATGTTTAGAATATTTTCCAAGAGCAGAGTTAAACCTTGCTTTAAGCCCTATCTAGTGAGAATATTAATAATCAGGACTTTAATAAAAGTCTGCTGCCTTTGAAAGCAAATTTCTGAGATTTAGAACCACCCCGTGGGAAAGGTTTGACAAATAGTATATAATACCTTAGGTATCATACACTAGATATTTATCAGACCCGCCAGGTAAACACTTATCCCTCTAATTATGATTCCCTAATGATACAGATGGGAATCAGGATTGGCCCACTGGTCTCTGACAGGTCATCTTCCTGTTCTCCTTTTATTATTGCATGCTGTACCGCAGTACACTTCTTTACCACACTGCCTCTTTTCCTCTTTTATCTTGGTATAAGCTTCTGTTTATCCCATTCAAGATATTCTGCCTCAAAATTCACTATGCTTTAGCTTTACCGGCTGATAGCCATTGGCTTAGAAATGATTAGGGTTCTCCCCAAGAGGAAATCTTTGATCACAGAAGCCAGATCCAGCTGTGAAAGTGTGTGTTTTCCTGCTCAGTTCTAACATTTTCTCTTAATTAGGGCAAGAGAGACTGCCTTGGGAAGTTGATTCTTCACCTGTACACATAATATCTGCACTTACTTTCTGTGTTGCCATGTTCTCCTAGGAAGCACTTGGGGACCCATTGGTAAAACTTGTTTTTGAAATAATTGCAATGGAAAAATGAAGCATACCTCAATGAAAACTCATTTTGATTCTATTCCTCTCTCTCTCTCTCAGTCCAGCAGCCCCAAATCTCAGGTTGCAAACAATATTATTCAATAAATTTAACTGCTGGAGAATAATCCAACAGAACAGCCCAAGGCAGAGTGATCTCACATGAGCAGCACCCTGCCCCCACCTCTGCTGCAGGACACTGCTTTCAGAATCACTGGTCCTCATGTCTAGTACCTGAATGTGCAGAAAAGATTCAAGCAGGTCCACAGACTTCCAAATAAAATATCTACATGATTAGCACGAGGTGGTGGGAGGCTTTACATGAATATAACTCATAAGGTTAGTGCTGGGGAGAAGAGAAAATGAAGTCATACTTGAAGTTATAATTGAAATGAAAAAACAGCAAAGATGGTGAGATGAGAAACCAACTCCCTGAATGCTGAACTTGAGATTCACAACTGAAGTTTGAGAGGATTTAATATGGAGTAACTATACTCCAACGGGGAATTGTGCCAATATTTCAGAAATTCTTATTATGTGTGTTATTAAGGAAAGATACAAGTGGGGAGAGAGTGGAATTTCTGATAGTTGAAATTGATATCATAAAAGTTTGCAGTGCAGACACCTTGGATATGACTCTTCATAGGATAGGAGTTCTGGTCTCAAGCCATGCCCACTACCACCTCTAATTGTGTTTTCTTTGTTTGTTCAAAAAGCCAAGGTTCAAATTCCTAGCAGCTCTCTGACTGTGACTCTTATCTCCCATCCTATTTTTTATTTGATCAGAACAATGAATTTAGCTCCCAAATTTCATGATCAGGTTAAACTAATCTATGATCACATTCCAGTTGGACAGGGCTGCAAAAATGACATATTTTACCAGGAGACAAAGTCCTAATATTTTCTAATGACCTGGTGTCTTGAATAGTGGAGCTGTAAAAAGGGAGGGTAGGGAGTATTTTAGAACGAGAAGAGCACTTGCTAGCCACTGTTCATTTTGTCTTATGATTAAATGCCAAGGTCTATATGTATAGCTAAAAGTAGGCTGAAATAAAAGCTCAATAAGCAAATTGTACATGTGTTTGGTTATGGATGACTACTGAAACCGCGTCAGAATAACATTTGAGAGAGTAAGTCAAGTGTTTGTTTTTATTTCCAGACAATTTTTTTTTCGTATGTTCCAGACCAGTTCTTGCAAACCTGGGTTTTTGGGTGACACATTTTTTTTTTTTTACTTTGCACTACATTATAAGCCCACTGCAATTAGATACAAGCAAATTTAGATAAATCCCAAGCCAACTTGTGAAGTTCTCTACAAGTGGGGAGGACAGGTAAGAAAAAAACTTCGGTGAAAGCTGTCCAGACAGGTTGCCTGGAAGTTAAAAACATCTCAGCAGTTTAAGTCCGCTCTCCAGTGCCCACTCTGTGCATTCCAAGTAGCCAGGCATTAAGGTTGTAAAGGCATTAAATGTCTTAATAGAATTAGTGTTGTGGAGATGTCAACACTCTCTCTACCACAAATATATACAGATACCCATCCCCCCAACAGTACATACATATACACACATACACAGCTCTGTATTTCATCACTTCAAAGAGAATTTTCATTTTAACAGGGATTCTTCATGAATTGATAACTTAAAGGAATGACCCAATCTTGGAATTTTAAGTTGGTAAAACCTGAAGAATACTTTGGGCTCACTTCTCAGTTTATAATTTATAGTTGCTACCTTGCCCTCCTCCACCTAATTCTTCTAATGTTTGACACTTGTCTAAAGAAAACAATCTTGTATGCCACTTTGTCTGTGTTTTCACACATCATCTATTTTGTTTTGCCCAGAGAGGGACTTAATAAAGATTACTGGATGCTAAATTCAACGTGTTTGGTTTTCAAAAGATACATTTTTCTTTCAACATTCTTGTCTTCAAAGGCTAATGGGATGTGCTGCTCTGCTGGAATCCAGAGTTAGGTAGGTGAGTGGGGAAATCATAACAATTATTCCTAATTGCTGCTGAATCCTTGCTTCTTTAGCAGAAGGGAGAAACCGGTTTAGTTGACAGAAGTGCCTATCTGCTAAATAGGAGAAATGCAATTAGTGGTGAGTTGAGAGGTGGGAAAGAGATTTTACCTTGTAACAACTGGAAGAAAAAGAACTTGGAAATTATTTAAATTAGGCAAGATGCACGAGGCAGCACAGAAACTGCGCTACTCAAGGTCTGTCATAACCACCAACTGCCCTTCTCTTTCAAACCATATTTGGAAAACAAGTGAATTTTGTTCTTATAATCTAATTAAATCTCATTAATGAATAACTATACTCATTAATTAGAAGAAGAAAAACAGGAGCTTTGTAGTTAGGTAACTTCAAGTGTGAGCTGAGCACTGCCATTTATAAGCCGTATGACTTTTTGCATGTTGTTAAACCTTCATTAGCCTGTTTCCTCTAAAATTGAACAATAATAGAATATCTTCAGACAATTGTTATAAAGTTTAAATGAGATGATTATTCTTGATATCATTATATTAATAAATTATTCCATTCATATTTAAATACAGGTTCTTATTAGCTGCAGAATATTAAGCAATTTATTTAAACTAATCATCTGTAAAATGGATGTATTAATATATAGCTTTGGGGGACAACGTGAACAATTAACCAAGTATATAAATATATATACCTCATATATGATGAAGTATCTGATATGTGCTTTGTTTATACTACTTGCTTAGGAGATAGCTATTCCATTTCCTTCTTTCCTCCCTTCACCCTACTCTTTGTTTCTTCATTCTCTATTCCTTCCTTCCTTCTTTCACTGTTGAGGTGTACAGTTAACATGTTGGGAAAGACAATACCTCGATTGCATCTACTCCAAATTCCTCTTCCAGCAATGGCCTCCCATCTCCCCCTGGATGCTCTGTATCTGTGATTACAGCATCTGACAGAGTTAGGATAAATAATACACCAAGTTCAAATCTGAAACCTTCAGAGGTGAAAGATGAGTGATTTTACATGTAAGGCCATAGCACATCTTTGTTTCCCCTAATAAAACAGTAAATCAATGGACTTCGCCTATCTCTTCTCCTTTTAACTTTCAATGTAAAGTGTCACTTTGGCTTATTAAAGACAAAAACAATATTCAGAAGATGTATTTGAGCAAACCAAAAAGTTGTCTTGCCAACAGCATCTGAGGAAAGCAGGTACCATTAGACAGGTGGATAAATGTACAGTCAGGAGACTCTGACCCTGGAGCTGGGAGAGAGGACTGCCTTTCCATATGCATCAGAAAAAACAAAAGTCAGTGGCTGAATAATGACTCTTATGCTTTTCATAACAAATATTTGTAGGGCTAAAGTGCTTCAGAATTCAAGAAGCACTGTTGCAATATACCTATCCTTCATGTCCAACTCAATACCAACATCTAAGAAACCTTGGCTGCCTACTCCAGTCCCTCCATCTCAAAGTTCATAAGCATGCCTGGGACATATAACTTCATGAAGTCTCATAGTATGTTTTCAGTAAGCAATCCTGGTTTTATCATGTTTCATGTATTTACCTTTTTTTCTTCCAAAAGAATCTACCAACACTAGTCACATGATTACTATGAACAATACTAGTTTATTGATAATAAATATTAACTACAGTTCAAAGTCCTAGAGAATTATACTTGAAAATTCTTTAAGTCACACAAAACAATTAAGTTTTGGATATAATTTAAAGTATTGGGAATCAGCATGATTTAAAACAAAAAAGGGGAAAAGGTAATGTATTAGTCAACTTTTACTGCAATAAAACTGCATAACAATTATCTTCAAAATCCCAGTATCTTACAACAATAAGTGTTTCTTTACTTTTATTTATTTTTAACATTTATTTATTTTTGAGAGACAGAGAGAGGGAACATGAGCAGGGAGGGGCAAAGAGAGAGGAAGACACAGAATCTGAAGCAGGCTCCAGACTCTGAGTTGTCAGCACAGAGCCTGATGTGGGGCACGAACTCATGGACCGCCAAATCATGACCTTAGCTGAAGTTGGACACTTAACTGACTGAGCCACCCAGGCACCCCTAAATGTTTCTTTTCTTACTTATAGGTCTTTGGGTCAGCTGTGGTTTCCCTGAGCTTGGCTCCAGGTTTCAGACTGGCTTCAGATATGTTCCATTTGTTTCCTTGTTCTCTTTGGACCAGCAACTACCTGGGCCATATTCTTCTCACAACACATTGAAAGAGCACAGAAGACAAGCCAAAATCTGCACAAATAAAGACTGTTCTTGAATCTTGTTGACATCTTTTTGGCTAAAAAAGTCACATGGCTAAGACCAATGTCTTAAATTTTATAGAGGAGAAGGAGTAAAGAGTTGGAAACAGTTGACATTCCCCAGTAACTAATATTTAAGTTTCTTGCCAATCACAGATTTGAATGATTTACAAATATCTCATTTAAACCTTAGATCAGTCTTATGATATAGGATTTAATATCTCCATTTTATAGGCAAGGAAACTGAGGTTCAGATAGGGTTAGCAGCATGTTCAAGGCCAAGAAGAAATGATGCATTGTGGAGCAAGAATTCAAGGATAGGTTCCCAAGTCATCTGTCTTTCCATTAAGTCAGACTGATGTTGCATAGTGGGCATTCAAAAATAACCATTATTTTTATCATGTTATGTAACACTACTAATACTAGACACTGTTGTTAGTACTTTGCATATATTCTGTCACCAACTCCTTGTGTTATATTATTTCCCATTTGATAGATAACAACACTGAAGGACAGAGGGTTTAAACAACTCTAATATCCAGGCCATCTGTTTTTACTGCTTTGCTAAGCTGCTATAGGATAAGCCATAGTCATTCTGGTGTTATCCTCCAATGGTGATGAGGGTAATTAAAAGCACATGATACAAACTGCATATCCATAATTACAATGAACCCTCTTGCTCACTTTAGAATTAATACCTGAAATGTATTCTGAATCTGCTTCTCACCAATTCTACTTCCAACTTACTAGGAGATTCCAGATCATCTCTTGACTGAAATTCTGTAAAAGCTTCTAACAAGTTGCCCTGACTCTCCTCTTTTGCAATGTATTTTCCACACAGCAGCCTGAGTCATCTTTGGTAAAATGTAAATTTGATCATGTCTCTTCTCTATTGGAAACCCTAGTGCTTTCTTTTTTATTTTAAATAACGTTCAAACTCTTTATTTCAGCCTCTAGGGCCTCATATGACCTGATTCCTGCCTACCACTTTGATTCCATCAAGAACCACTCTCTACTTCACTTCCCAAGTCTTCTTCCTCAGACAACATCCTTAGCTGTTTCCTGCCTTGGGGTTTTTATAATACTGACTCATTGTAGTACTCATAGTCTGAACAATACCCAATTGGATGTAATTCTTAGCATTTACACTATTTGATATTTTTTGCTTTGTATATTTATTTTTTTGTTTCTCCAGTACATTGAAGATTTAAGGGAGGAAGGACCTTGTCTGCTTGATCAGTGTTAACCTTGTTTCCATTGTCTAGAATACCACCCGTACATAGTAGGCACTTTGTCAATATCTGTTGAACATGTGAATGAATCTGTAAATGAATACATAAAATTCACAGATAAGATACAACCATATGATTTCATTTGTTCGCTATGAAGAAAAAAATCCATTATGCATATTCAGAGTTTGAGGTTTAATATGAACACAGAATTACTAAACAGTGTAGGTAAGCACAAACATTTCTAAATGGCTTAAAATGGACAATGATTGGGGCGCCTGGGTGGCTTAGTCGGTTAAGCGTCCGACTTTCGCTTAGGTCATGATCTCGCGGTTCATGGGTTCGAGACCCGCGTCGGGCTCTGTGCTGACTGCCAGCTCAGAGCCTGGAGCCTATTTCAGACTCTGTGTCTCCCTCTCTCTCTGACCCTCCCCTGCTCGCACTCTCTCTCTCTCTCTCTCTCTCTCTCTCTCTCCTAGAAATAAATTTTTAAAAATATATAATAAAATAAAATAAAATAAAATGGACAATGATAATCCTAATCCTATTCTCTCTAGGCATGTGTTATTTATTTTAAATGCAAGATGGTTAAAAATGCCAAGAAACATGTCCGAGTGTGTACGTGTGGTATACATATTGAAAGAGAGAGAGAAAAAGAAAGAGTTTTTTGTTTAGTGAGATATAATAAAACTAATTTTTCTTTGTGCTTTTGAAGTAGTTTAAAGACTTATGAGGGATGCCTGAGTGGCTCAGTTGGTTAGGCGTCCGACTTTGGCTCAGGTCATGATCTCATGGTTCGTGGGTTTGAGCCCCGCATCCGGCTCTGTGCTGACAGTTAGCTCAGAGCCTGGAGCCTGCTTCAGATTCTGTATCTCCCTCTATCTCTGACTCTCCCCTGCTCATGTTCTGTTTCTGTCTCAAAAATAAATAAGCTATTAAAACATTAAAAAAAATAAAGACTTAGGAGGGAAATATTGAATATATATGACTTAAAGCTTTTAAACCAACTTTAATAGCCAAACTCTTAAATTGTGCTTTCATTTTCACTGTGTACATAACTATATATACTTTTTAAATATATATATTTTGGTCACTCTAGGAAAAATGGTTAGCCTATGATTATAATAGATCAATCAGGATATCATTTACACATTTCAATGTGCTCAGTCCTGAGCACACGTAACACACTCAACACATAGTTATTCTCAAATATCCCTGTAATGTCAAACAGTTTGGAAAATTCAGAGAAATTAAATGTTTCATGTTCACAGTGAGCTTCTAGTATAAAACAGATGAGAAGAATAATCTTTATAAGCAATGGAGCAAACTGTATAAAACAAGATCCAATTAAAATTTCAATTGCAGATAATGGCAGAAGTACAAGGAAACAAATACAGGGTTCATAGGAAAAGAAGTTATTAAAACAACAAAAGGAATGGTATGACTGAAAGAAAAAGGAAATGAGTTCACCTCATCCAGGTAAACCATGTGAGCAACTCCAAACTAGAAAACAGGTATGCTTGTGTGTGTGTGTCTGCATGTGTATGAAGTGCTTTGCCACCATGCACTATGCAGGTAGGAAACAGGAAATCCATATAACTGATGATTGTGTCCCAATTCTCTATTTAACTGTTTCTTCCATTTTGGTTTATACAATGTAGACCTCACCTCACATATATAAGTTACCTTTGAGAAATAAGGGCATGTAAGCTTAATCCTTTGGAGGCAAATTTTCAATAATGTGAGAGGAGCAACTTAGATCTTTCCCCAACTCCACAGTTGCAACATCTCATGCCAATTCTTAGAAGTGCTGCTTTTCATAGGCAAAGGATCACTATTAGTTTCTCCCCACCACCCACCATATCGATCACCATCCAATTCACAGAAGGAAAGAAATCATTCCTTATTCAGGAAATGGAAGCAAATTTGTTCTTTTCATATAATGGCCAATTTAAGTTAGAAGTCTTATCCATTTCCTACTTTAGTTACCTGTTTCACAAGCTCAGCATTTCCCAAGATGCCTATTTTATGAAGCCAGCAAGGATATTCAGAGAAATTTTCCATCACATATTTTATACCCTAGGATTGCCAAGCTCATCAGAAAGACAATACTGGATTGATTCCAATTATCAAAGAAAATGATAGTCATGTAAAAGATGAGTAGACACTTGAGGATCACTTATCAACTGTCTAATTCAAATTACTGAATATTAATGCAAGGAAACAAGATATTTAAAATACGGATACATTGTTAGATGGATAAAAGAAACTAGACAGATTAACAAATAACATGAGAACAAAACAAATAGATCTGAGTAAATGCATTTAATTTATACTATTTAAACCTATGTATTTGTTACAGCAATGATACTGTTGCTTGAAAGTTTATTGGAATTACTTTTATAATTTGGGGTAGTGCGCCATTTGTAGCAACATGGATGGAATTAGAGGGTGTTATGCTGAGCGAAATAAGTCAGGTAGAGAAGGACAAATACCATATGTTTGCACATATAGGTGGATTAAGAGGAAGTTAATGGAGGATGATGAGGGAGAAGAAGGGGAAAAATAATTGGGAAGAAGGAGGGAGGCAAACCATGAGAGACTTGAATGCTAAGAACAAACTGAGGGCTTATGGAGGTGGGAGAGAGGGGAAGGGGGTGATGGGCATGGAGGAGGGTACTTGTGGGGATGAGCACTGGGTGTTATATGTAAACCAACTTGACAATAAACTATTTAAGGAAGAAAAAAAATACTATATTTGGAGTAGTTTAGATAACAAATACACAGATCCCATTCTTTTAACCAAACCTTGTTTTTGGACTCTTAAATCTTTCTAACAAGATTATTCCATAAAAAACTAGGGTAAAGAAATTATTTTTGATAGTGGTAATCAATTAAACCATAGTACCAACGACTCTATTTCCTCTCCTCCCATAGGAGCAGAAAAAGAAAGGAAAGAAAAGAAAACTCAAGAGAGAAAAAAAAGGTGACATAAAATCAAAGACAATCTCTCAATAGAAATTCTAGGAGATATTTGCATAACATCATTATAAGAAATTATATATTAATTTTGATGGAAAAATATTTTTTTGGAAATATAAATTCTGCTTTATCTGTGGAAAATTAAAAATCGTGTGTGTGTGTGTGTGTGTGTGTGTGCGCGCGCGTGTGTGTGTTCCTACATTGGGGTAGGTCTAGGGGAATCCATCACTTTTCTATGGTAGTGGGGTTTTTTCCCCCTAAAATTATATGAAGTGATTAAGAAATAGCACAATCTTATGTTGACAAGATAACTTTGGGGGGGGGGTGGAACAAACTGTTAGCACTAATCAGGAGCAAATGCCTTTTAAAAAATCACTTTAATTTATCAAGATATAAAGACATTGGTAAGTAATTATCAACCATTTCTTTTAAAAAGTTCTATAGGCAAAGACTGTTTTAAATAAAAAATCTAAATAATCCCTCTTTTCAGTATGTTTGCTTGTTGCCCCTATTATTGACTTGAAAACATGAAACTTCATATGACAGAAATTGTTGACTTTCTGTCAGGTAGAAATTTCATCCTCTTTCGCTGGGAAAAAGAACTTGGTTTTGTTTCCAGAATCCCTCAGCATTATGCTCAGGTAAGGTGGATTCTTCCTGATGATAAACCAAAACTAGTCCTGGCTAATTAATGAGAGGAGTCTTCATGTAGCCATAAGACATGGAATGAAGGCAGATGGGAGTTTAAAGGCATGACTTACTCCATGATCAAAGAGATGACATGAGGAGAAACCCTGCTTTATCTTATTACTTTTGGGCATTGTTATGAGGATATAAACTTGGAGCTCTGATAGGTATGATGTGGCTATAAGAAAACAACCAAAATAAAAATGACAATGGCAGGTGCTCCTTATGTACCTCAGCATTTGCTGATTTGTTGAATTAACCAAATCTAAAAAATTCTACTTCCAGAAAACTCATTAAAGATTATTAACCCTTATTTTTTTAAAAAAAACTTTTAGGTCAATATTCTGCTACCTGCAGCAAAAACATATCTTGTGAGCCCCAAATGAAATCATTAGCTTTAATCAAATATCTGCCAGATTAATTGTACTATTATATGCAATGGGAGAAAAAACAACAGTAGAATGGCCCTTGCCCACAAAAGTTTCTATTTAAAAAAAAAAAAAAAAAGCTTCTATTTAAAAAGCTTATATCTTGTGTATTTGTTAATGCATTCACTGGCATTATCTCTTTCTATAACAATAAAGCTTTAATTAAGTACTGACAATATGTAAACACATTGCTAGGTACTGTGAGAAATACTCTGATGTCATTGAGTCTCATCCCCTTCTTAATTTTCAAAGGGAAAATATTTATTTATTTGCTCTACAACTATATTCTATAAATCTATTGCAATAGAATATAAAAAATTTTGATGTAATCTGTTAAAATTGGTAAAGAAACATGAAAGGAAGAAGAGTCATGTCAGATGAGAATTCTCTATCACAGCCTTATTTTAAGTCAAGAAAAAATAACATGATGGAATAGGGATAGACAAGCAGACCAAAAGAAATGTTATGTATATAATAATAACAAGGGGGATAAACGTGAAGAAGATCTACTGAGAACATAACCCAAAGGAAAGAAGCAGTTGATTATTAATCTCTTATGAACTCCTATTTAGTTGGACCAGACAAGATAACAGGTATTGACAAGGGTGTGGAGAAAAGGGAACCATTGTACACTGGTAGTGGGAATATAAATTGGTTCAGGCACTATGAAAAACTGTTTGGAGGTTTCTCAAAAAATATATTAGAAAATATAAAAATTACTTATACGATCCAGCAATCCCACTTCTGTGTTTATATTTGAAGGAAATGAATTCATTATCTTAAAGAAATATCTGCTTCCGGGGCGCCTGGGTGGCTTAGTCGGTTAAGCATCCAACTTTCGCTTGGGTCATGATCTCGCGGTTTGTGGGTTCGAGCCCCGCGTCGAGCTCTGTGCTGACTGCCAGCTCAGAGCCTGGAGCCTGTTTCAGTCTGTGACTCCCTCTCTCTCTGACCCTCCCCTGCTCACGCTGTCTCTCTCTATCTCCTAGAAATAAATAAAACATTAAAAAAAAAAAAAAGAAATATCTGCTTCCTCATGTTCATTGAAGCATTATTTAAAATACCAATGAAATGGAAACAACCTAAGTGCTCATCAATGGATTAATAGATAAAGAAAATATGGAATAAATACACAATGGAATATTATTCTGCCAGAAAACAAAAGGAGATCCCGCTATTTGTGACATGTATGGAATGAGGGCATTATGCTAAATGAAATAAGTCAGACAGTGAATACATACTATATGATCTAACATAGGTTTGGATTCTCAAAAAAATCTAACTCATAGAAGCAGAGAACAGTTTGATAGTTGCCAGAATTGGGAATTGAAGAGTTGGAGGGGAAGAGTCAAAATGTACAAATTTCCAGTTATAACTAAGTCTTAAGGATATAACATACAGCATGGTGACTGTAGGTAACAATACTGTATCATACATTTGAAAACTGTTAAGAGAGTAGATCTTAAAAGTTCTCATCACAAGGGGGAAAAATGTAACTATATTAGGTGATAGATGTTAACTAAACGTACTGTGTTAGTAATTTCACAATATATACCTATATCAAAACATTATGTTGTATACCTTAAACTAATGCAATGTTATATATCAATTTTATGTCTCAATAAGACTGGGAAAAACAGGTAAGGAACAAGACAAAAAAAAAAGAATGTGGAGCTATAAGAATTTTAATGTACTGCTGAAAAAATACATATTTCTATAACCAATATGAAAAACACTTTGTCAACATTCAGTAAATTTGAAAATAAAAAAAAACAACCCACACACTATGACTCAGGAGTTTTTATCCTGGGTACATAATCTAGGATATCTCACACATATTTGCAAAAATAAACACATAAAACAATTTCTAACCTTTTAGGGGAAAATAAAGAACTTACAAACCAAGGCTGGAGGCTAGATGGTGGAGAGGTAGGGAGCTCCTTGCATTTTGCTTGCACCCATCTCTCAAACAGAGGCCTGAAGTCATAGGACACTGAGCCACAGGAGTTTGGGAAAAGAAAGAGACAGAGTACACTGGAAAGGCAACCTTGCTAGTGCGTGAGTGCGAACTGGGGAAGATAAAAGTGGGCCGGGACCGGAGACATGGAGGATGGGGAGGGAGCCCGGCTTGCGGGCAGCTGCGGTAAGTTGAGGGGAAAAGAAAGAGAAGGTGAATCAGCTCATAGGACTGTCCCTGGAGAAGAGAAAAACCTCGGCTTGGAGAGTGTTTTTAGTTCTAGCTGGGGTGCTGACTTTAAACTAGGTGCCCCCATTCCCAGAGGGCGCCAGGATAAACTGCTCTGCTGCACTCCTGGCACCATCTCTGGCAGCACAGATGCTGCGGGCCTGAGGCTATGTCCCTGGACTTGACCCCCGGCAGCATGGAAGAGGCGGATCCCAGGTTGTGCCACCGCTTGACCCTGGCAGAACTGAGGCTGAGCCACTTCCACCCCACCCCACCCCCAGACCCCTGGCAGCAGGGAAGCAGCGACCTACGGGACTATATTTCAGGCGGTATCAATAAAGTGCACCCTGACTGGGACCTGGAAACGAGGCAGGGTGCAGAGCATAGAACACAGCCCACCTTGGCTATGCCCTCAGCACAGGGAGATCGGACCCAAAGGAGTGATTTGCAACACTTGGTTTGAGAAGGGACTGGGGTGCTTCCATTTTTCTCCCCACAACCACCAAGGTGGGGCCTCAGGGAGTGGCCAGCAGGACACAGTGGAGGCTAAGACCTGGGTACACCAAACCACACCCATTCCCGCTAGAGAGCTGCTTTTTTTTGTTCTTTACCTGAGCCTGGGGCAAGACCAACATGGATGCACTGCCGTGATTAGTTCCAGAAAATTCTTTCTAACCAGACATATTCTCCCTTTTCTCATTCATAACCCTCCACTCTGCTGGTCGGGGCACTCTGGTCACTGGTTTGCTTAAACAGTCACATTTAATCTATTCTAAAGGTGTACATTCTACACCTCCATCGCTACCTTTTTATCTATTTCTCTCTGGAGTAATCAGACTGTTTAGTTTCTCTGAGTAACATCTTCCTTTCTTTCTCCTCACCTCTAAACATATTCTACCGTTTCTCCCTCTGAATCAAGCCTGTTAGTCTCTCTGCCTGCTCATTTCATTTCCAATTTCGATTCCTCCCCACCCTGTCATTTCTCTCTTTGTATATGCTCTTCCATCAGCACTGCATACACCTGGCTCTTTATTTGTAGCTGGGAATTCTGGCGTTATGCCTTTAGACTGTCCTTTGTCTCTTGGGTTCTTTCTTTTTTCTTTTCTTCGTTCTTATTTTTTATTAATTTTTCTTTTTATTATTTGTCTTCCCTTCTTCCTCTTTTTTTCTTTTTTGTTTTGTTTTGGTTTTTGTACCTTCCTTTTTTACTTTTTCTTTTTTCTCTTTCAGTTTGCGTGTTTGTTGGATTTGTCTGTGCGTTTTTGGACCTTTGTTCCCTGTGTGGTTGTCTGTCTGTTTTTCTTTTCTAGGGCTATTTCAAGAAACAAGCCAAAGTACACATGGTGGAGAATCCCAAATAGCACTATGAGTAGGGATATAAAATAACCAAAGTCTCAACAAGAGACACCATTCAAAGAACACTTCTTGAATGGATAGGCCCTGGAGAGTCAAACAGCCCTCTTTAATACAGCAGCACCCGCAGGGGCAGAGTACATAACAAGCTTTTAAAATTAACAAGAGACAGAAAGCAAACCAAAATGACGAAATGGAAGAACTCTCCTCCAAAGAAATTCCAGGAAGAAATGACAGCTAAAGAACTGCCCAAAACAGATATAAGCAACATAACTGAACAAGAATTTAGAACAATAGACATAAAATTAATCGCTTAGCTTGAAAAAGACATGGAAGACATCAGAGAAACTATTGCTACAAAGACTATGGAGCTTAAAAATAGTTGTGATGCATTAAAAAATGCTATAAATGAGATGCATAATAAAATGGAGACGTCCAATGCACGGATTGAAGAGGCAGAAAGGAGAATAAGTGATTTAGAAGGCACAATTATAGAAAAAGAGGAAGGTGAGAAAAAGAGAGATAAACTGATCCAGGAACACGAAAGGAGAGTTCAAGAGCTCAGCATACAATCAAATGGAAAAATATCCATATCATAGGAATTCCAGAAGAGGAAAAGAGAAGGAAATGTGCTGAAGGAGTCATTGAACAAATTATAGCAGAGAACTTCCCCAATCTGGGGAAGGAAATAGACATTGAAATCCAAGAGGCACAGAAAACACCCCTCAGATATAACTTGAATCAATCTTCTGCATGACATATCATAGAAAAAACTGGCAAAATATAAGGATAAGGAGAGAATTTTGAAAGCAGCTAGGAAGAAAAGGGACCTAACATACAAAGGGAAACCTATCAGAGTGCTTACAGACCTATCTACTGAAACGTGGCAGGCCAGAAAGCAATGGCAAGAAATCTTCAATGTGATGAGCAGAAAAAATATGCAGCCAAGAATCCTCTATCCAGCAAGCCTGTTGTTCAGAAAAGAAGGAGAGATAAAAGTCTTTCCAAATTAACAAAACTTGAAAGAATTCATCACCACTAAACCACCCTACAAGAAATCCTGAAGGGAACTCTATGAGGGAAATGTTACAAGGAACGCAAGATACCAGAGACACCACCACAAGAATGAATCCCACAAATGACTCTAAACCCATATTTTTCAATAATAACACTGAATGTAAATGGGCTGAATGCTCCAATGAAAAGACATAGGGTAGCAGAAGGGATAAAAAGACAAAATTCATCTATTTGCTGTCTACAAGAAACTCATTTTAGACCTGGGGACACCTTCAGATTGAAAGTAAGGGGATGGAGAAATATCTATCATGCTACTGGAAGTCAAAAGAAAGCTGGAGTACNAGAAAAAGAGAGATAAACTGATCCAGGAACACGAAAGGAGAGTTCAAGAGCTCAGCATACAATCAAATGGAAAAATATCCATATCATAGGAATTCCAGAAGAGGAAAAGAGAAGGAAATGTGCTGAAGGAGTCATTGAACAAATTATAGCAGAGAACTTCCCCAATCTGGGGAAGGAAATAGACATTGAAATCCAAGAGGCACAGAAAACACCCCTCAGATATAACTTGAATCAATCTTCTGCATGACATATCATAGAAAAAACTGGCAAAATATAAGGATAAGGAGAGAATTTTGAAAGCAGCTAGGAAGAAAAGGGACCTAACATACAAAGGGAAACCTATCAGAGTGCTTACAGACCTATCTACTGAAACGTGGCAGGCCAGAAAGCAATGGCAAGAAATCTTCAATGTGATGAGCAGAAAAAATATGCAGCCAAGAATCCTCTATCCAGCAAGCCTGTTGTTCAGAAAAGAAGGAGAGATAAAAGTCTTTCCAAATTAACAAAACTTGAAAGAATTCATCACCACTAAACCACCCTACAAGAAATCCTGAAGGGAACTCTATGAGGGAAATGTTACAAGGAACGCAAGATACCAGAGACACCACCACAAGAATGAATCCCACAAATGACTCTAAACCCATATTTTTCAATAATAACACTGAATGTAAATGGGCTGAATGCTCCAATGAAAAGACATAGGGTAGCAGAAGGGATAAAAAGACAAAATTCATCTATTTGCTGTCTACAAGAAACTCATTTTAGACCTGGGGACACCTTCAGATTGAAAGTAAGGGGATGGAGAAATATCTATCATGCTACTGGAAGTCAAAAGAAAGCTGGAGTACCTATACTTAGATCAGACAAGCTGAACTTTAAAGTAAAGACAGTCACAAGGGATGAAGAAGGGCATTATATAACAATTACAGGCTTTATTCATCAGGAAGAGCTAACAATTATAAATTTCTATGCACTGAATATGGGAGGACCTAAATATATAAAACAATCACAAACAGAAACAATCTTATGGATAAGAATGTGGTAATATCAGGGGACTTTAATACTCCATTTACAGCAATGACTAGATCAATTAGACAGAAAATCACTAAAGAAACAATAGATTTGAATGACACATTGGACCAGATGGATCTGACAGATATATTTAGAACTCTACATCCTGAGGCCATGGAATTCACTTTCTTCTCAAGTGCGCATGGCACATTCTCCAAAATAGATTACATATGGGGACATAAAGCAGCCCTCAATAAATATAAAAGAATTGAGATCATACTATGCACACTTTTAGATCACAATGCTATGAAACTTGAAATCAATCACAGGAAGAAGTCTGGAAAACCTTCAAAAACATGGAGGTTAAAGAACACCCTACTAAAGGACGAACAGGCCAATCAGGCAATTAGAGAAGAAATTAAAAAATATATGGAAAGAAATGAAAATGAAAATACAACAATTCAGACCTTGTGGGATGCATTGAAGGCAGTCCTAAGAGGAAAGTACATTGTACTCCAGGCCTATTTCAAGAAATAAGAAAAAGTACAAGTTAAAAATCTAACAGCACACCTAAAGGAACTAGAGGGAGAGCAACAAGAGCACTCCAAACCCAGTAGGAGAAGAGAAATAATAAAAATCAGGGCAGAAATAAACAACATAGAAACAAAAAAACAGTTGAACAGATCAATGAAACCAAGAGTTGGTTTTTTGAAAAAATAAACAATATTGACAAACCTTTAGCCAAGCTACTAAAAAAACAAAACAAAACAAAACAAAAAACAAAAAAACAGAGAGCACTCACATAGACAAAATCATGAATGAAAATGGACTTATTACAACCAACCCCTCAAAAATACAAACAATTATCAGGGAATAGTATGAAAAATTATACACCAACAAACTGGATAACTTAGAAGGAATGGACAAATTCCTAAACACACATTCACTACCAAAATTCACATTGGAAGAGATAGAAAATCTGATCAGACTCATAACTATTGAAGAAATCGAATCAGTTATGAAAAGTCTCCCAACAAATAAGAGCCTTGGGCCAGATGGCTTCCCTGAGGAATTCTACCAGACATTTTAAAACAGAATTAATACCCATTCTTCTCAAGCTATTCCAAAAAAAACAGAAATGGAAGGAAAACTTCCGGAATCATTCTACGAAGCCAGCATCATTTTGATTCCCATGTCAGACAAGATTCAGTAAAAAAGACAACTATGGGCCAATATCCTTGATGAATACAGATGCAAAAATCCTCAACAAGATACTTGCAAATTGAATCCAACAGCACACAAAAAGAATTATCCACCATGATCGAGTGGGATTCATTCCTGGGTTACAGGAATCAATATTCACAAATCAATCTATGTGATACATCACATTCACAATAGAAAATATAAAAATACATATGATTCTATCAATAGATGCAGAAAAAGCATTTGACAAATACAGCATCCCTTATTAATAAAGACCCTCGAGAAAGTTGGGATAGAAGGAACTTACTTAAACATCATCAAAGCCATCTATGAGAAGCCCTCAGCTAACATCATCCTCAATGGGGAAAAACTCAGAGCTTTCCCCCTGAGGTCAGGAACACGACAGGGATGTCCACTCTCACCACTGTTGCTTAACATAGTGTTGGAAGCCCTAGCATCAGCAATCAGACATCAAAAGGAAATTAAAGGAATCAAAATTGGTAAAGAAGAACTCAAAAAGTTTCACTTTTCGCAGACGACATAGTACTCTACATAGAAAACCCAACAGACTCCACCAGAAGCCTACTTGAACTGATTCATGAATTCAGCAAAGTTTCAGGGTACAAAATCAACCTGATCAGGGTACAAGAAATTGGTTGCATTTTTATATATCAATAATGAAGCAACAGAAAGAGAAATCAAGAAACTGATCCCATTCACAATTGCACACACACAAAAAAAAAAAAACATAAAATACTTAGGAATAAACCTAACCAAAGATATAGGAGATCTGTACGATGAAACTATAGAAAACTTATGAAGGAAATTGAAGAAGACATTCCCTGCTCATGGGCTGGAAGAATAAATATTGTTAAAATGTCATTACTACCCAAAGCAATCTACACATTCAATGCAATCCCAATCAAAATTGCACCAGCATTCTTCTCAAAACTATATTAAAATTTGTATGGAACCACAAAAGACCTCGAATACCCAAAGTAATATTGAAGAAGAAAACCAAAACAGGAAGCATCACAATCCCAGACTTTAGCCTTTACTACAAAGCTGTCATCAACCAGACAGTATGGTATTGGCACAAAAACAGACACTCAGAATTGGACCCACAAATATATGGCCAATTCATCTTTGACAAAGTAGGAAAGAGTATCCAATGGAAAAAAGACAGCCTCTTTAACAGATGGTGCTGGGAGAACTGGACAGCAACATGCAGAAGAATGAAACTAGGTCATTTTCTCACACCATACACAAAAATAAACTCAAAATGGATAAAGGACATGAATGTGAGACAGGAAACCATCAAAACCCTAGAAGAGAAAGCAGGAAAAAACCTCCTTGCCCTCAACCACAGCAATTTTCTTACTTGACGCATCCCCAAAGGCAAGGGAATCAAGAGCAAAAATGAACTATTGGGACCTCATCAAGATTAAAAGCTTCTGCACGGCAAAGGAAACCATCCATAAAACTAATAGGCAACCAACGGAATGGGAAAAGATAGTTGTAAATGACATATCAGATAAAGGGTTAGTATCCAAAATCTATAAGGATCTCATCAAACTCCACACGCAAAAAACAAATAATCCAGTGAAGAAATGGCCAGAAGATATGAACAGACACTTCTCCAAAGAGGACATCCAGATGGCCAACAGACACATGAAACGATGCTCAGCGTCCCTCCTCATCAGGGAAATACAAATCAAAACCACACTGAGATACCACCTTATGCCAATCAGAGTGGCAAAAATGAACAAATCAGGAGATACCAGATGCTGGTGAGGATGTGGAGAAACGGACACCCTTCTACATTGTTGGTGGGAATGTAAACTGTTGCAGCGCCTCTGGAAAACAGCGTGGAGGTTCCTCAAAAAATGAACACTAGAACTCCCCTATGACCCAGCAATAGCACTGCTAGGAATTTACCCAAGGGATACAGAAATGCTGATGCATAGGAGCACATGTACCCCAATGTTCATAGCAGCACTCTCAACAATAGCCAAAACATGGAAAGAGCCTAAGTGTCCATCAACGGACGAATGGATTAAGAAGATGTAGTTTATCTATACGATGGAATAGTATTGTCATGTCTCTACATGACAATGAGAAAGAATGAAATCTGGCCATGTGTAACAACATGGATGGAACTTGAGGGTGTTATGCTGAGTGACATATGTCAGGCAGAGGACAGATACCATATATGGTTGCACATATAGGTGGATTAGGAGGAAGTTAACGAAGGACCATGGGGGAGGAAAAAGGGGCTAAAATAGTTGGGGAGAGGGAGGGAGGCAAAGCATGAGAGACTCTTGAATGCTGAGATTAAACTGAGGGCTGATGGGGGTGGGGGAGAAGGGAAGGGGGGTGATGGGCATGGGGCAGGGCACTTGTGGGGATGAGCACTGGGTTTTATATGTAAACCAACTTGACAATAAACTGTTAAAAAAAAGAACTTACAAACCAATGCCATATGTTGTTTTTGGGTTTTATATCTATTTGTCTATATTTTTAATCAAGGCACACAGAATATTTGATAGTCACAATATAGCCATTCTTCATTGTTCAAAAATTTAGACCACTTAATATCTTCTTTGTTATTTAATAAGGAACACTGTAATGGAATGTAAATTAGTTACCTTAAGGAAAACCTTGACTCACTTATATAATGTTAAAGTAAATAACCCACATTTTATAGAAGTTATTAGTTACCAAAAAAATGTCTAAGATACAGTATATACTTCATGGATTATGACACACTTATGTGTTCAAACAATAAGGCTGAGAACTAGTTTCTGGATAACATTAACTGGTCAAAAAATCATGTTGAAAGACATGGGGAAGAAGAACAAAATGTAACCTGCTATATTAGGTTAATAAATCTAGAAAAAGGGAAATGATAGACTACTACTAAAGTCAAATCACAATGTAATTATTTATATGTATTTTTCTAAATGTTATATCTTTATATATGTATATATTATATATAATCAATTATATAATTAGTATTGGATGTTGCAAGGTAAACGTACTCAAATAGGAGCAATAATATCTGTACAAGATGGTGAAATTCTTTTTTTAAATTTAAAAAAATTTTTAATGTTTATATTTTGAAAGGGAGAGAGAGAGCACAAGCAGGGGAAGGGCAGAGAGAGGAGACATAGAATCCGTAGTAGGCTCTAGGCTCTGAGCTGAGAGCACGAAGTCCGAAGCGGGGCTTAAACCCATGAACCGTGAGATCATGACCTGAGCCAAAGTCGGATGCTTAACTGACTGAGCCACCCAGGTCCCCCAATATAATGAAATTCTTTAAATGCAGAACAATTAATATAGTCAAGGCCACAGGAGAGACGAGTCTTAAAGATATTATAATTTCATCTTCACTTACAGGAAGCATGGAGTCCCTGTGAAAGAAGATTTTGACGTTTGTGTGTAATTCTGGACTTACGAAATCAACTGAGATTGATTTACTAAAAATTTCAAGGACCCATTTCAGCGTACTATAAAGAAGACATTCTAACAAAGCTACACAGCAATACAGGTGACTACATTGTGAAGCAGTGAATACCCATCTCAGGAAGGTTCAGAAGCTGATGCAGTAACATTGCTGTACTTACAGAAAGTGTAACTCTGTCATTTCTCAGAAATCTTCCACCTGTAGAATTATATTTTCATGCCAGTGTGATTTGGTAGTGTTAAATAATGTTTCATCTGGCTCTAGCACATAATACCTATGGAAAAAATGACTTACCTTACCTCAGAATGCTCAGCAATAGGAATGGAAAATGTAAATAAACACACAGGATGTGAAATCACAAATCACAGTTGTTAGCACATAAGTGGTAACCAATAAGTGTGTATATATTTAATTTAGTGATTGGAATGTTTATACAGATTTCATTCATCTGCTGTATAGTTTAAGTGATGGTGATCAGTATATCACCAATAATTGCCTTAAATATATTAGTTCTGACAACACCAATAGATTGGAATTGAAAACTCATACAGTTTTCTGAAAAAACTGAGAAGTCAACTCCACTTAACTCCAATTGCATTTTGCCATAGTGCTGGACATTGACACACTTCCTCACTTCAATGGAATTTCCTAATGGAACGCTTTAGTTTTCAGTGTTGCTGAAGTTACCAGCAGTTTCTATCATAGGGGTTCAGGATTATTACTGAGATAAAATATTGCTCAGAAAAATACTATGGCTACCCATTGGGTGAACTCAACCATTTTGTTATGTGAATGCATCAGAATTTGGATTGTTGTGGGCCTAACGAAATAATATTCTATTAGGTTTGCAAATAGGTGAACTGTAGGGTAACTAAGGTCAAAGGTTTCTTGTAGTTTCCAAATACCTATTCCACACAGGCCATGATCTACAGTGCCCGTGGCTTGTTTCTGAAGCTTTCTATTCTTGAATTTTTTCTGAAAGGAGTGATTAATTTTAAGTGGGAGGATTTCTCATTCCTCTCCCATTTCCAGTTCCCAGGCAAAGGTAGCAAGTTGTGATTACTTTTTATTTTTTTTTTTTTATTTTTTTTTTTTTTTTGTGATTACTTTTTAAAAGAAGTTTCAGGCAACTATCTTCATGGCTTTGTTGACTGTATTATCCAGCCAGGGGTAATGGTTCTGTTTGAGCAAAGTAGGCAAATGTGGACAGAGTAGTAAGATTATTTGCCTTTTCATCTCTCCTTCTTCCCAAGAGATGAATTTTTCAAAAATGAAAGTATAATGGTCTACTGCTCTTGATTATATATGAAAGTGCCCACTTAATAACCTTTTTAACATTTTCCATTAGAAATACAAGTTTTTTAAATATATATTTTTTGTTTTTTGACTAAAATTAAAACTTAATTTTTAAAAAAAATTTTATGTCTTTTATTTTATTTTGAGAGACAGAGAGGGAGCTGGGGAGGGGCAAAGAGAGAGGGAGACACAGAATCTGAAGCAGGCTCCAGGCTCTGAGTTGTCAGCACAGAGCCCAAGGCGGGGCTTGAACCCACAGACTATGAGATCATGACCTGAGCTGAAGTCATACACTTAACTGACTGAGCCACCCAGGCACCCCAAAACTTATTTTTTAAAAAATAGAATTAAGTTTTATTTTGAGAGAGAGAGAACAAGTTGGGGGGGTGCAGAGAGGGCAAGAGAGTGAATCCCAAACAGGCTCCATGCTGTCAGCACAGAGCCCAATGTGGGGCTAGAACTCATGAACCATGAGATCATGACCTGAGCCGAAGTCAGACACTTAACTAACTGAGCCACCGAGACACCCCAAATTAAAACTTGATTTTAAAGCAGTTTTGGTTCACAGCAAAACTGAGGGGAAGTTACAAAGAATTTTCATACACTCCTTTCTCCCATGCATGCATAGCTTCCTCCATTATCAACATCTCCCTTCAGAGTGGTTTATTTATTACAATTGATGACAATAATTATCACACACACTCTATTATTTACACTAATGTTCACTCTTGATGTACCGTCTATGGGTTTTAACATATGCATAATAACATATCCATCATTAGAATATCATATAATCTATTGGCATTGCCCTAAAAATCAACTTTGCTCTGCCTGTTCATTTCCATCCCTGGAAACCACTGATCTTTTCTTGTATCCATAGTTTTGTCTTTTCTAGAATGTCATATACTTAGAACCGTATAGTATGTAGCCTTTTCAAATTGGTTGCTTTTATTAGTTATATGCATTTAAGATTTCTTCATGCCTTTTCATGATTTGATAGCTCATTTCTTTCTAGCACTGAATAATATTTCATATTGTAGTTCATTTATCCATTAACCTACTGAGGGACATCTCAGTTGCTTCTGAGATTTGACAACTATGAATAATGCTGTTATAAATTTCTGTTTGCAGGATTTTGTGTAGATGTAAATTTTCAACTCCTTGGTAAAATAACAAGGAGTATCATTGCTGAATGATACGATAAGAAGTTTTGAATTCCGAAACTGTCTTCCAAAGTGGTACCGTTTTGCATTCCCAACTGCAATGAATGAGAGTTCCTGTTGTTTCACATCCTTTCCAATGTTTGGTGTCCACATTTCTGGATTTTGGACATTCTGTTAGGTATATAGTAGTACCTCTTTGTTGTTTTCATTTGCATTTTCCTGATGACATATGATTTGCTCATCTTTTCACATGATCACTTGCTATCTGTGTGTCTTCTTTGGTGAGGTATCTCTCAAAGTCTTGGGCCAATTTTTATAATTAGGTTGTTTATTTTCTTATTGTGGGGTTTTAAAAGTTTGTATATTTTGAGCAACAGTCTCTTATCAGTTATCTTTTACAAACATTTTCTCCCAGTCTGTGGTTTGTCTTATCAATATTTTGACACTATATTTCACAGAGCAGAGGTTTTAAGGGTAATAAAGTCCAGCTTATCAATTATTTCTTTGCTAAATTGTTTCTTAGCTGTTGTGTGTCAGAAGTCATTAGCAGACCCAACTTTATCTAGGTTTTCTCTTACACTGTCTTCTATGAGTGTTGTAGTTTTGTGTTTTACATTTGGGTGTGATCTATTTTGAGTAAACTTCTGTGAAGGCTATAACGTCTGTGTCTAGATTCACTTTTATTTTTTTAATTTTTTTGCACATAACCAGTTGTTCTGACACCATTTGTTGGAAAGACTGCTCTGTTGTATTACTTTTTCTCCCCTTTAAAAGATCAGTTGAAAGTATTTACATGATTCCAGTTCTGGGCTTTCTATTACACACCATTGTCCTATTTGTACATACTTTCATCAGTACCGCACTATCTTGATTACTGTCGCTTTATAATTTGCCCATTTTCTAATTGGGTTATTTGTTTTTCTGCTTCTGAGAGGTATGACTTCCTTCTGTGTTTGGATGTTAATCCTTCATCAGATATATGGTTTGGAAATAGATTTCCCTATTTGTAGATTGACTTTTCATTTTACTGATTTTTTTTCCCTTCAGTGTGAAGAAGGTTTTAATTTGTTGTACTTCCACTTGTTTATTTCTGCTTTTGTTGCCTTGCTTTTGGGGTTGTATAAAAAAATTTCCAAGACCCAAGTTAAGAAGATTTTCCCCTATGTTTTCCTCTAGGAATCTAATGGTTTCAGGCCTTATGTTTAAGTCTTTAATTCAGTTTGAGTTGATTTTTTTTGTATATGATATAAGATAAGGATCAGTCTCAAAGTGGTATATAGGAAAAAAATATTACCCAATACATGTCTAAACTCTTATATTTAATCTAATAAAATATTCTCCCTAATCTCTTATCCATGTTTAATAAAGAAAAGGCAAGGATGATTATTTTATTTCCATTTCCTTCTCTTTCCCTCACTGGTGTAAAACCAAATTCTCTAACTTATATATTCAGTTTCACTACCACTGTGAATTTTATGGGCTTCAATAAACTCTCTTTCTATGCTTTTGAAATCTTAATTTCTGGTATTTGAAGACTTGCCATTGTAGGTGTCATGTTTAGCTACATATGTAAAAATTATTCTATTTTGTTCAGAGTAGAGAAACGATCTTTCTAAATGCTCTCTGTCCATCTTTGAAAGGGAGACCTAAAATGTCACTTAAAATAAAAAGATAAGGTAGGTGTTTTTATTACACTCATTTCACAGATGATAAAACTAAGGCTCTGAGAGAATTACTAACTTTTCCAGGATCAAAAAATGAATTTGTATAAATGAAATTTGAATTTATTTTCAGAGCTAACGGGATGTAGAATCTGCAAGGAGCTTTTAGATACTGATGTGTTTACATTTCAAAAGGTACATAAACAGATAAAAAGAAAGAAAAGGTAAATAAATATAAATATAATATTAATACAAATGCCCCAAGTGAGCTGAGGCAGGAAAATTGCTAAGTTAAGCATAAATGATTCTTTTTCTTATTTTTAGCACAAAAAATCAAGGAAAGATAGTTCTTCATCCTGGGGCCAATAATGTAGCTATTATGATTTTCTTATTTTATTAATATCCTAGCTTTTTCCAAGGAGGTGTTGAAACTGCTAAATGATGAATTAGATAGAAAACTGTAACATTTACTCAATATTTGGCTTTTGTCTTCTGTGTCAAGAAAATAACCATTAGACTCAAATAGGAACACAAACACAAATACTGTAGGCAGTTTCCCAAGATGATTTTTTGATGGATCAGGATATTTTATGTGAACAGCTAGCTGTTTCCCCAGCAGACAAACCTGACACTGAAGTAAAAATCTAGTAAGCAAGATCTCTGAATGGCCATTGGTGATCATTGAGTCATTATTGTAGATATAAGATTAATATTTGTAAATTGGAAAATATCATACTGACTTTTATAATAGAGACTCACAATGGAGTAAACAAATGTGGGCTGGCCCACTTAATGTTGAACCTGGGCAAGATTCTATTATCAAAGACCACTAACATAAGTTTCAGTTCATTTGGGATCACATTAAACCTACTTGCTTCCTTGGGAAATAGGAGATGAGTAGATAGTAGAAAAATCAAGTAGACATAGGATCAATAAAGCATTTGGTAATATTTCTTATGAGATACTTGAAACTGCAAAGGACAGTAAAGATGATATGCAACAGTAATTTATTGGATAAAAAAATCAGTTGAACAATCTTGTGTAAATGTGAGTTAGATTTTGATCACCTGGCTGGGTTATTTCTTGTCGTTACATTAGGATCTTTCATAGACATTATTCTGCCTAATCTACTTTTATAACATGCTGTTAGCAATAGAGATATCATGTTTGTCCAATTTATTGATAACATATAGCAAATTTAATATTTAAATTGGTATATGTTTTGAGTAGTGTATTTGGAATGGTGCTAGAACTAAAATCATAGAACATGACCTTATCATTCAACTGAATAATGATATTTCATAATGCAAATGCTAAAAATAGAGAAAGGGTACAAAGTAGTAATTACTTTTCTAACAAAAAGTCATAGATGGATGGAAAATATCCCCCTGGTAAGAGAATAAAAGAATAAGATGTTTGAGAATACATTTATAAAGTAGAAGCTCTTTATGAAAGATATGTGTTTTGCTTCCTATCAACATATTTCAAATTAATAATTGAAGACAACACACAACTGAGCACCTATAGATTTCAGAAATGGACAAAGTAAAGCACAATGGAATTTCAAGAAGAGAGGATAAATAAGTGTCTAAGTATGAGGAATGCATTGTAAATGTGTTTGGGAACCAAATCTATTCCTCTTAGATTTAGTCCTCAAACTGAAATCAAGGAGTCAAATATTTAAAAAATAAAACTTTGGTGAAGATCATCAATAAATTGTACATACTTTCATGATCTCACAGTCCATGGGTTCAAACCCTGTGTTGGGCTCTGTGCTGACAGATCAGAGCCTGGAGCCTGTTTCAGATTCTGTGTCTCCCTCTCTCTCTGTCCTTCCCACACTCATGCTATGTCGCTTTCTGTCTCTCAAAAATAAATAAACGTTAAACAATTTTTTAAAAAAAGTTATGTTACTTTCTCAATGGCACATGACTTGTAAAGTTAACCTTTGAATTCATGTCTACACTAAGTCCTTCTGTGGACTGGTATGAGCTAGAACCTGATTCGGTTTAATCTTCAATATACACAAGAGCCAATATTCCACCCCTTAGTCCCCACCCCCTGACATATACATGGGATCAAGGAGGTAGGATTGGTCAAAAAGGTTTGGTAAGGGGCGTCTGGGTGGTTCAATGGGTTGAGCATCCATCTTCAGCTCAGCTCATGATCACTGGGTTTGGTTCAGTAGTTCCAGCTCCAGTCACAGCTTTGCTCTGACAGTGCTAAGCCTGCTTCAGATTCTCTCTCCCTCTCTCTGTGCCTCTGTCTGACTCTCTCTTTCTTTCTCTGTCACTGTCTCTCTCTCAAAAATGAATAAACATTAAAAAAATTTTTTTTAAAGATTTGGTAAGCTTTGTCTTATTTCCCCATTAGCTTAACATCTAAACCCTACAGGGATTTGGCCCAGCCATAAAGTTGAAATTGAACTTAGGAGTAAAAGAGGCTCATACTGTTTCTTTAAAAGAAAGAGTTAAGTTCAGTAATTTATCCAGCATTTTCACTTCTGTTGTTTCAATCTCCCTACAAACCTGTGAGACAGGCTGTAATCTTCTATATAAAGGAAACTTTAACTGTATTGTTTCCCAAGGATTCAACTAATTAGATATAGAACTTGAACTGGGACTTAATTTTAAATAACAACAACTTGCCTTTCCACTTATATGAGTGGCAATTGAATAAATTCATTTATGATCTATTTTTTAAAATTTTTTAATGTTTATTTATTTTTGAGAGAGAGGCAGTGCATGAGTGGGAGAGGAACAGAGAGAGAGAAAGGGAGACACAGAATCCAATGCAGGCACCAGGCTCCCCTGTCAGCACAGAGCCCGATGCCAGGCTTGAACCCATGAACTGTTGAGATCATGATCTGAGGTGAAGTCAGATGCTCAACCACATGAGCTACCCAGGTGCCCCCTCATTTATAATCTATTTTTATACTGTGTTTGTGGATTAAATTTTACTATATATGAAAGAAATAGAAAAACAAAAACGAAGCACAGTTTTTGACACAATAAAGCTTAGGGTTGCTCTCATCATAATTGCTACCTGATATATTTCAGATTGGTTTTCTAGCTTATTTGAAATATCATGTTGTTCTGAGTGGTCTCCTAAATTACTTTTGTGATCTTGACACCCCTATCTTCCTCTGAATACTATGTTTTTATGAGCACACAATCGTTTCCAAATATTTACTTCTTTCAGGTATATAGCATGTTATTGAAGCCAAAGTTTACTAGATTACTGGGTTCAATACAGGACAATTTCATGAATGTTATGATTTTGCCATCACAAATACTAAGTGAAGAACAAAAAAGAGATATTGCAAAAGTGTCAGTGATGGATGAAGTGAAAGATTGCTTTGGAATCAATAGGGTAACTTCCTTGAGATTGCAAACACTAACTGTGGCATGAATGTCATGTGTAGGGGAGAAAATCTGAAAAAAAAAGTGTATTAAATGTCAATGCAGTGTTAGTATCTGCTGAACATAATGAAGTTAATTTAGCTTAATCTAAAAATCAAAGATAGTTATGTAAGATATGAAAAAGTTGTTATTAATAAAAATAAAGCACATTTCTGCCAAGGTGCCATTTAACAACTTGACCCAGAAATTAATATATAGAAATATATATTTTGAAAGGATTTATAATAGTATATGGGAATATGTCCAACATGATGTTGAAATAAAAAAAATTACCCGGTATGGGTAAATTATCAGTATGATAGTCTCATGATTTATTATGGTAACTAGACATACAGCTGTCTCATGGAGTGTACATTTAAGTACTTCCTCCACTGCTTTGTCTCTCCCTTCTCATACTCCTTTTTGCCTCCAAGAAGAAAAAAAAAAAGGATCACATTATTCACACACAAAAAAACATATAAGTAGACAATACTAGTCCTGTTTTTCAGATAAGGAAAGTCAATTATAGGATTAAATAATTGACCCATTCTCATATTTTGAGTAAGTATTGAAATCCGGCAGTGTATATATAATGCTACTTCCTTGGTTTGTAAAGAAAAACAATCATAGACTTACACATTTCAGGATCATGACAAATTTAATTTTCCTGTGTCTGGAATGCTCTCTCTCACTGAAAAGTAGTAGATTCAGAGAAAGAGCAAGGTGGCCCTCAGAATTTTGTATGTGAATAACATGTTGCTCATTCATTAGAAAGGAAAGAGAAGTTCCCCAAAGCGGAATGAGATCTACTTTTAATACAACATATGCTCATAAACAGATACTACGTTTATACTATTAAGATAGAAAGCATGGGGGGCGCCTGGGTGGCTTAGTCGGTTAAGCGTCCGACTTTGGCTTAGGTCATGATCTCGCGGTTTGTGGGTTCGAGCCCCGCGTCGGGCTCTGTGCTGACTGCCAGCTCAGAGCCTGGAGCCTGTTTCAGATTCTGTGTGTGTCTCTCTCTCTCTGACCCTCCCCTGCTCACGCTCTCTCTCTCTTTCTCTCCTAGAAATAAATAAAAATATTAAAAAAAAAAAAAGAAAGCATGGGAAAAGTGCGGAAAAAAAGAGGAGAGTAGGGTGGGGAGATGAGGGCACCCATCTAACTATACAAGGAAAGAAAAGAAGCAAAACTGACTTAAGAAATAGGCTAGAGTTAAAAAACAAGTAGCTAAATCTGCATGTAAGTATAGGATAGTCACACAGAGAAATAATAGGTCATTAGATAAAATATTGCCAGGCTTTTGGCTGCAGGAAAAGAAATTATATAATGGAATATTTGAAATGCCATTGAAATCATGGTTGTTTTTCTAGTTAATTCATATGCATTGCATATTATTGTCTGGTGAGTGTGTCAATTCACATGCATTGCATGTTATTGTCTGGTGAGTGTGTTAAGTTGAAGATAATTTGAGATCATGAATAGAATAATATATCCTTTTCATGCATATAATATAAACACAGTATAATGTTAATGTAAGTTAATCCTTTGTGGGTCCATACTGAAATCTGGGAACACATCAAAGAGACATGTACAGTTGTGTTGAAGAATTGAACTTATCATCACTTGGATCTTGTGAATATAAGAATAATTAATTGGATTGACAAAAGTGGGCTTCCAATAATATGGACAGGACTTTTGGAACAGGTTATTTCTGTTCCTTCAAGGGAGAGAAAGACCCTTGATTAATAAAACACCTGACAGTTTATTACTTTAAGTTTAGAGAAACACTAAAAGTGAATGACAATCCTGAGTTTCAGTATCATGTCCACTTGTATCCAGCCTATGAATGCACCTTGTTTGATATTATAGACAGTAAAGGAGACAGGAAGACCAGTTAGAAGGCAGCACCAGTATTCATTGCAAGACATAAGATCTATCTCTGAACATAACTGTTGAAATAAAAGTTAGGGGAAATTTAACAAATATAATAAAAAAATAGAAAGATCTTAGTGATGGATTGGATATGAAAGAAGTTAAACAGAGGGAATAGAATAGGATATGGTGATGTCACTCTCTGACATAGAGAACGCAGAAGTAGCCCTTAGTTAGGACGGAAAGATTATGAAGTTCTTTTTGAAATAGTGAATCTGACAGGCCTATGGAATATCCAAGTGGAAATATTCACTTTTAAAGGATGGGTATTGAGACTTGAGTATCAGTCATTTAAGTTTTTAAAACCTTTTAATGACTTCCCATTAGTTATTTTCCAAAGTTAATTTATTTTCCTTGAATCATGCTTTAGAGAATGTAGGAGTTTTGAATTTTATAAATTAGGATAAACACGGAGAATTTGAGTAACAGATGTGAATAATTTTAAGTAATAAAATGTGATTGCTCATTATTATAACATAGTTTATTTATAAATCCAGGAAAGTCAAGATGCTTTCGAGCAGTAGATTTTCAGGAAGGACATAGAAGAGGTTTGTGATTCCAAAGAATGTATCTTTTCTCCCAAAAAGATAAAATACACCCATATGCAAAGTAGAAATCCCATCCCAACAATAGAATTAGATTAATTTGTATCTGGAAACAAAAATAACAGGAATATCAGTGTTTTATCTAAGCAGAAAGAGATTGATCAAAAATAACTCCTGAGTTAAAAGAGAGCTTTATATTATCTCTAGTATTATCATAGTGCAGTGGAAAATTTCATGAACAAGCTTCAGTAAATGAAAAATCTGAGGCAATAAATTAAGAAAATATCATAAGCCCTGGGACTTATAGTAGAACTCAGAGATATACAACTGTGTTAGATTTTTAACCACACCCCTTTTCCATTAAGTTAATTTGCCTTCTGATGAGGATGTTACTTAGAGGTGACTACAAATAATCTTTGAAATATTTTTTTCTAATGGGTGGTTCATATTTTAATGATCTGATCTCATTTTGAAGACCTTCTTTCCAAAGGTTTCTCAATTCTTTGAGAGCCCACATAGAATGATGTAAAATGTTTATTGAATTTAGTCAGGTTTGGGCTGAAATTGTTGCTCAGCATTTTGGTAAGCATTTGATCAAGAGCAAATTTTTTAGCATCTTTGAGGTGGGACAGTGTGATTTGTAAAATGACAGTAATAATGCACACATTCTAAGTTTGTAGTAAAAATAAAATGACAGAATAACATGAATAGCCAAACAAGGTAATCTTCAAATACCAGCAGTGCTCTCCATATATATGTATGTGCATATGTATGTATGTATGTATGTATGTATAGATTTACCAGGGTTAACACTTGTAATTATTGAAGGAAAAAGATTAATTTCAAATCTCAGTGATGTACCTTCCTCCCATTATTTCTGGCAGAGAATTTCTGCTTTCACTTTTCCTCAGAGAGAATGTGACAGTCATGAATATTTTAGAAGGATTTATTTTCAGTGTCTTTGTGCCCTTGTTAGGGAGTAGAGGCACAATGCAGTTCACTATAAATGTTAATGCTTTGCTCTGAAGTAAAATTTAATTTTAACTGCTCTATGTTTTTAGATTAGTCAGAATCAACCAAATTCTACTGGATTGGGACCCCCAAAGATCCAGGCTAATGGAGAATCCATTACTCAGTTTTTAACGAACTATAGAAATGATCCCTAAAAGTATAGTCTTCATTACTCAGTTTTTAAAATTAATTCAGGTGACCCTTATACAGAGAACTAAGTATCATGTCTCAGAAGAGACCCATATCACTTCTAAGTGTGACTTTTAGTTCCATTCAGCCACTAAATGACCAGGAAGTACAATGTTGTCATGTTTCCAGAAGACAGAGCCACAAATATTTAGCAAACGGGAGAGTAACTACCACAGTTAGGACTGAATACACATGTGTTATATGTGTTGAGAACATGTTGCCAAAAATTCTGGGTATGGAAAACATTCTTTTTCTGTTGCAGAAGTACATTATCTGTCTCAAGTTCTCATTTTGCGTACTGAAAAAAAAATTTTAACCTATTAATTGCAGGAAAATTTAGTCACTTCCAGGTTTTCTTAGTCACTCTTAGTCAATAGAGATTTAAACTGAGCCAAATTAGCATTTTTACCATCTGCAGAGAAAGATAATTAGGGATATGTGGAGCGAGATCACAGAAGCACATATAGCTTGGCATTTATCACTTGGTGCCTAAGGTCTGGTTGTTTGTTCATCATCTACAGGGTGGTTCTCATAAGATGTACCATAAGATGATATAGTCGCAGGAAGCCAACTTTCCTCTCTTATACTAAAATCAATGGGAGGAAATAAAACACAGCCCCAAAAGTAGAAGTTAATAGAGAATACAAGACAGTAATATATGAAAAGATAACACAGAGTTCATAGCAAGTACCAAAATAATGATTATCAATATAAAATGCTGGAAAATTTGCTGAGCAAGATAGCTAGCCCTCCAAATTAGGGAGATTTCGGTAGAGAAAAGAAAAAAAAACCCTCAAATCTTAGTCTACCCACAACCAATAACAAGTTATAACAACAGGTCTATTTATATTAGATCTGAACTTTACTAAAGGTTAAAATTTATTAAGTGTTTACTAACATTGTTTTTATACACTTAATTGCAGTTTTCTTTAATTCTCATGAAGTCAGAAGGAAATTTATGTTCATTTTAAAGACATGTGATGTCTGGGGCGCCTGGGTGGCTCAGTTTGAGCCCCTCATCGGGCTCTGTGCTGACAGCTAGCTCAGAGCCTGGAGCCTGCTTCAGATTCTGTGTCTCCCTCTCTTTCTGACCCTCCCCTGCTCACATTGTCTCTCTCTCTCTTTCAGAAATAAATAAAACATTTAAAAAAAGAATTTTAAAAAAAGACATGTGATTTTTAAGGTAGCTTAGTGACTGAGCTGGGGAGTGTCAAAGAAAGGACTCATGTTTAGATCCTTCTTACTCCACCTGCATGCTCCTAACAACTATACTATTATTTATTTGCTATTTTCAACTTATTTGGTGTCAGTTTGCAAATATGGCACATTTACATATATTCATATTTCATCAGTTCATTCATGAGTGAATTATGAGTGGGCATACTTTTGAGGCTCCATCGTGCCCTAAGTTTGTGTTCTGACTTTATCTTATAATAGCCATGTTAACATGAACAGGTCATTAATTTTTTCTGTGTCTTTATTTCCTCACCTATATAATGGAGATAAAACAGAGACTCAATAATTGCCTTGCCAGTTATTTTGGCTGGAAAACTAGCTACTATGTAGAGGACACTTAATAAGTTTTACCAGAAGGTGTTTGACATTCCACATGGAAAGAATGAAATATTAAAAAGGTAAGGTTTAGCCTATAAAAGCAGTGTTCAAAAGGTAATTCTGAAACTACTAGGCATGTATAAAGCCTCCAAAGGAGAAGCATTTGGAAACTTATCTAATAATGTTGGATTATAATAAGGCAAAATATTAGTGCCAGACAAAAAGTATTTCAAAGACAAATTTAACTTTTCAAATGGCCAAAGAGAAAAAATTTTTTAACCTTCTCCAAGTCTCATAATTTCATTGTTAGGTTTCCCAATGCTTTACTGTTAACACTTTGAAGAAAGTAACTAAGTATTCTATTTTCTTTAGTGCAGTGAGTACTCCACCAACTCTGCCTCAGTTTCCTGGATTAGAAAAATCATGACAACTTTCCAACTGGTGTATAAGTAAAAATTTATAGGTAGCCTAAGTCCATGATGGACTGGATCTTTTGATTTTAAAGCAATGTCTACAAAATATTCAGTATAGAGGACAAAGAAGAACAGAACAGTCAATGTGAGAATTATACTAGGAAATGTGTAAGGCTATACGTTGAGAATAACAGACTAATCCTCATAATTGTAGTCCCATTTCCTCTTACATTAACAGATCAGTAAATAATTATACTAAAACACAATTGCAATACTGGAAAACTGCAGATATATCAGTTTAGGTGATCTGTAACACACAGGAATGGGAAACCACAGAGTACAAGTTTGTGTCATGTTAATTAGCATAACTCCCCATTTCACACAGTCAATAAAAATGCAAGTCGATTTCCTATATCTGTGCAGTATATGAGAGTAATCCATGTTCACAGTCCAGTTGTGAGTTAGGAGATTTCAGCATTAAGTTTTCCGACAAGAAGATAAGAATCTGACTAAATCTATATGCCTTTTATCATACTAAGTGCGACCAGAGCTAATAATAACAGGTCACTGAATCAGCAGCTCGGTTTAAAATGTCTATTGTCATAGAACTTGCAAGTACTCAAATAAAAGTCCAAATAGCTTTCCAAATTATTTTATTAATGCATGAGTAACTAGGTTTTGACGGTCTACCGTCTGTCCAAAATTGTGCTGCTGTTAACTCCTGTTCTGTTTCCTCTTCACTAATTGTTCAGATATATACGTTCACCCTTATCCCCAAGCAATGTACATGTTTCAAATCTATTCTAGTTTGAATGTCAAAGTCAGAGCAGTGTGGTTGTCAATAGCCTCAGGTGTGCTCATCATTAAAATTAGCTCACTGATTGTAAACCTGTTCTGCCACAGTGAGTGGTCTCAAGGCACCTGTAGTATCCTGGCTAAAGCTTTCCCATGTAATCTGCTCTCACCTACTCCATTACACAAACACTCTAGACTAACTGGCTGTGTTTATTTGGACCTTACTACCTCTAACTCACATTTTTCAATCAGCCTGAGCCCCTAAGCCAATGGGCTCCCCTAAAATTTTGTTGAGCTTTTGCTAATGAAGTGAGCTGTAACTTATTTCCCATTAGCAACACATTCTTTTCTCAGTCATTGCTCAAGATCAGACCTAGATTGTATCAACTATCTCAACCCAGGAAAAGAAGATCCCACCTTTCTACTCCTCTGACTTAGTAGAAAAAAAAGTATTTCAAGTTATATGCTGAAGGGAATCCAGAAAGTTATCTATCATTATGCTTTCATGGAAGATATGACCCAACACTCATAGTCACTGAGATGTTGGCTAAAGAGAAGACTTCCATGATTCATTACTAGGCTAGTCACACTGCAGATCTCATGTTAATTCTCTTCCAGGAGAGCCTGACAGCAATGGAGTAATAGATAGGTGATGTGGAGCCACATTACGGAGAGCTTTGAATACCAGGAAGAAGAGTTTGCAATATAGCTGATAACTTGTTTCTTGAGTAGGAGAAATCCAAGTCAAAGTAGACTTTTAGTATAGTGATCATACACTGATTGGTTCAGAAAAGATCTGGTGTTTACTGATATCTGGTGGAACTTTTAATAGTGCTACCTTTCACTCTCAAGAGATTCCCTGTTTGGACAAAAAATTATTATCACTCCATATTTTATGAAGTTGATGAACTGAGGCAGTTTAGATTAATGGTCAAAGTGTTCATTGTCTATAATGCCCTTGAAACAGACATTGGCCAAAAAAGGAATGTTTTGTTCAATACCCTTTACCTACCATCCCTTGGCCAAAGAAACATGCTCTTGGTTCACATGCCTCTTCAATTATCCCACCTCTGCTTAGGAAGGTTCTTGGTGTGAGTGGATGAAAATAGAATTTCTTAGTTCATATTTGCCTAAAGATTAATATTCTTTATTTGCTTACCATATGGCTCAAAATATTGTTTTTTCCCATAGTAATTTTTACTATTTTGTTACTGAAAGTTGATGTTTAATTATGCTACACTCTTATTTTCCAGAGGCCCTTTTCTTTCCTGTCTTGGTTTATAGAATAAAAAAAAAAAACAAACCTAGGTATGTTCCTGTTTCCTCATGAAGCTTCAGATATAATTAGCCGTTTAAATCTTTAAACAGTTACTAGGAAATGGGAGGGTGTGTACTCAGTTATTCAACCTTGAGTTAAAATTCAGACTTAAGTCCCAACAATTTAGAAATTTCAGTATCAGCTCTGGAGACTGTGATAGGTGCAGTGTAAATCTCTTCTATATATAAAAAAAGGAAGAGACTATATTCTCCCATATAGCCAGACAATATCCTTCCCTGAAAGACATAGTGCCCCCTAAAATAAGTGGGATAGAAAAACTCACGGAGATTTGTAAAGAATCTTAATTGAACTATATATTTGGCTGCTTTACCTTAATAGCATCTATGCCCATCAGGGAAGTATAGGCTTTTCCTTGAAGCAGTGGACAATAGCACTGGACTTATTTATAGGATGCCCTTGGCACATAGGTGGTTTAAATACAAAGACAGATACTTACAGTTTGCATGGTGAAGGGACTTCACCTAACAGAACAAAACATGGTGCAGAGAAATACCCGACTGAGATGGCCTGTACTCTGAATCATTCTTTGTCCAGGATTATGATTCTAATAGCAATCATTTACACTATGAGAAAATAAAAAAAAAATAAACTAACCACATATATGTACAGATACTAATCCTTATTAGACATCCTTTTTTTTTTTTTTTTTTAAGGGAGAGTGCATCAGGAAAAAAATGGCTTATGAAAATACTTATTAATGGGAAAGACAAAACATCAAAGTGCAAAGAAAAAGAATAGTTTTAAAATGATTTACTATACAAATAAAAGAATACTTTAGGAATCACAATTCCACATAATTCAAATAGATTTATGAGGGAAAGGTACTTTAAAACAAAGAAGACAAATAACTAAAAATCTAAACAAGATATGTGAAACAATGAGACCCAAGACATTGGACATCAAGCAAAGGAGAATTGTGGTCCCTAAGGACATAGGGGAAATGAGTTGAGTCCTACATTGATTGTAGCTTATTGTCTGGAGCAAGTTTCCAGAAGTTCAAGACCGGAAACACAGTCTTCATCAGTCGAGGATAGAGAAGCTTGGAGTCTGGAGAAGCTAAGGAGGCTAGATGCACAGGGCAGAGTAGCAAGAAAAAGCTCCACAAAGAAGGAATTCCATAAATCTGCACAGCTTTTGTAGCTGCCTGAATATATGGAATATAGTAATAACTTTCAATGTTCTTGTGTATTGATTCCACTGCTATTACCGCTTATTGGTTAGTTTTAATTTATTGATTTTTTTATTATTATGAGTTGTCTGTTTCTGAATCTTTCAATTTCTGGTAATTTCTGATTTTATGTCAGACATGAATTTTACCTTATTGGATGCTAGATATTCTTATACTCCTATAAATATTCTTGAATTTTGTTTTTTGATACAGTAAGCTTTGTAGAAACTCTTTGATCTTTTTCAGGTCTTGTTTTTAGGTTTGTTAGATGGGACCAGAACTACATTAATATAGGTTTATTTGTTTTTTTCCTGCTGGGGAGGTTTATCTTCAACATGATCTTCCCTACAATATGATGGTTTGAGTCTGGGTAGTGATTATAGCTGCTTCTCTTGTTGTTGTCTGATTTCTAGGTATTGTTCCTACGAATCCTTTTGGGTGGTTCTTTACTCTTGAGTAAGTATTTCCTCAGATGCAGGTAGTGGTCATTAATGAATGATAATAGAATTCTCTATAAGATCATCAGAATGAATTAAAAAAACCCAAGACCCATATACACTGCCTAAGAAAAGAGTCATTTAAGTACAAAAACACAAATAAAGGTAAAAGGTTAGAAAAAATAGAACACTTAACACTGGTCAAATAAAGCTGGAGTAACAATATTAATATCATATTAAAGAGACTTCAGAGCATAGCTTTCTAATCAGGGATAAAGAAGATCATTTCATAGTGGTAAAGGGGTCAGTTCATAAAGATAATGTAATAATTCTGTGTATGCACCTAATACATACACTAGTTTTAAAGAATCTGAAACTGAACTGAGAGAACTGCAGGGAGAAATCTTATTGTAGAGAAATCCTCAAATACAGTTAGAGATTTCAATACTATATCTCATAATGAATAGTACAAGTAGGGACAGAAAATCAAATATAAAGAAGCATAGAGAAATATAGAAGACTTGAACAACACTATTGGCCCAGTGTTGCCTAACTCATATGTATAGAGTAGTCCAAACAAGAATAGCAGCAGAATGTACATCTTTTACAAGTGTACATGGAGCATTTACAAAGACAGACCATATTCTGTGTTGTAAGACGTTTTCAATAAATAAATGGGAAAGGATTCAAGCCATACAAGATATGTTCTTTTATCACAGTAGAATTAAGGTAGAAATCAATAACAGAAAATAAAAATACTGAGGATCTTTGAATATTTGGAAACAAAATAACACAATTCTAAGTAATCAGTCAAGGGTGAAATCAAAAGTGAAATCTAAAAAGTACCTGAAACTCTCAGTACTAAAAGTAGAGTCTACTGAAGTACTAAACTTTAAGAAGTCTCTATCAGAAACCAACCTTCAATGTTCAGATGTTTTAAGGGACTGCTCTAGGGACTGGTTTCTGTCTTCCCTGAATCTCATGCTCATGGGAAAAGGCTCTAGGGTGGGGGCTTGCTGAGAACAAAGGCATGATTGGGACTAGCACACACTGTTATCCTTCCTTCCAGCTCAGTATGGACCAAGTGGGAGGAAAACCACCTGCATTCTCCTTGGGAAGAAAGATTGGATGCATGTGTCCAAAATTCAGGGTTTTTGAGTGGCCTGCCTGAAGGTCTGGTTTCTGTCTGACCTGAGTCAGAGCACAGACAGAACCCAACATATGCTAAAAGGGCTGCTGAGAACAAACGGGTTGGGAGGTTTGTTGAAGTCCAGGAAATCAACAGTACTGCCCGTGGACACTAGAGGGAGCAAGAGATCATAAGATCCTGAAAAAAGAAACCTGCAAACCTTTCTAATTGTGAGTATACAATCCCAAGTCCAGGGGAGATTCATACACTGGAAATGTGTAAAAGGCTCCAAGAGTCTCTAGCTGGGTTTATTGGGGGAAGTTCTTTCCCTGTTTGATGCCAGTCTGTAAAGACTGATAGAGGTAGCTGTGTTTTGTTTTTGTTTTTGTTTTTTTAATATGCAGATCCTAACACAAAGTTACCAGGCACATGAAAAAAGAGAAAAAGAGCATAAAGGAACAAAATAATTCTCCAGAAACTAAACCTCAAGAAATGAAGGAATATTAATTCCCTGAAGATAATTCAAAATAAGTATCATAAAGATGATCAAATGTTCAATAAATCAGTAAACAAATAGAGAATATTAACAAAGAAAACAATGAACAAAATGAGAATATCAATTGAAATGGAAATGATAAAAACAGTAATGAAACAGAAATTTTGAAGTTGGACAATGCAATAACTGAATTGAAAAATTTACTAGAGGGGTTCAACAATAAACTTGATCAAGCAGAAGAAAGAATCTGCTCACTTGAAGACAGATCCTATGAAATTATCCTGTCAGAGCAATAAAAAGAAAAGAGTTAAAAGAGCCTAAGGGACTTACTGGACATTAAGCAATCCCACATTATTCACATTATCCAAATCCAGGAAGAACAGAGAGAGAAACGGGCAGAAACTTATTTGAAAAAATAATTGTGAAAAGCTTCCTGAATCTGGGGGAAGAAAATCTACATTCAGATTCAAGAAGCCTAGTGGCCTCTAACTATGATGGAATGAAAGAAGTCCAAACTGAGATACACTATATTCAGATTGTCAAAACTCAAAACAAAAACAGATATTCGAAAGCAGTAAGAGAAAAAAGACATAATAATGGTTTCCATAAGACCATCAGTGGATTTCTCAGAAGAAACCTTGCAAGCCAGAAGGGCAGGGGATGATAAAAAGCAAAGTGCGAAAAGAAGAAAACTGCCAACCAAGGCTAGTATAACCAGCAAAATTGTCCCTCAAAAAATGAAAGAGAAACTAAGTCTTAAATAAAAGCTAGGAGAGTTCATCACCAGCAGAACTGCCTTGCAAGAAATGATACAGAGAGTTCTTCAACTTGGAGCAAAAGAACTCTAGATATTAATATGAAAACATAGTAGTATGTTCCTCACTGGTAAAGGAAAACATATAGACAAATAGAGAATGCTGTGATACTGTAATGGTGGTAATTAATTTTAAAAGACAAGTTTTTTTATACGATTACTATAAAGTATGTTAATGGATAAACGGTATAAAAATATAGTTTGTGACATCAAAAACGAAATGTGTGGGAAGTAAGTAAAATAATGGAGTTTTTGTACTCAATTGTAATTATTGTCAGCTAAAATATATTGTTATAATTATGTTTTAGGAAGCTCCGTGGTAACCACAAATAGTACCTAAAGAAGATGTTGTTTATAAGCCACTCAATCTATGGTATTTTGTTATATCATCCCAAAAGGACTGAGGCACCACAGAAATGCAAATCTAAACTGCAAAAATACATCACCTCACATTGTTAGGATGGCTATTGTAAAAAAAAAAAAAAAAACAGAAAATAATACATGTTGGCAAGGATGTGAATAAATGAGAACCATTGTGCACTGTTGATGGGAATATAAATTCATGCTGCCACTCTGGAAAACAGTTTGAAAGTTTCTCAAAAAATTAAAAATAAAACTACTAAGTATACTTAGTTCTGCATATTTATCCAGAAGAATACAAAAACAAGGTATCAAAGAGATATCTGCATTCTCATATTCATTGCAACATTATTGACAATAGCCAAGAGGTGAAAACAACCCAATGTTCAACAGATGAATGGGTAAAGGAAATGTGGCATATACATACAATGACATGTTATGCAGCCTAAAAAAAGAAGGAAATGCCATTATATGCTATACTATGAATGAATCTTAATGATATTATGCTAATTGAAATAAACCTATCACAAAAAGGACAAATACTGTATAATTTCATTTATAGGAAGTATCTAAAGTACAACTCATAGAAGCAGAATATAGAATGGTAATTGCCAAAGGGTTAGGGGAGGAAGAAATGGGGAGCTGTTGTTCAATGGGTATATAATTTAAGTCATAAAAGATGTTCATAGATCTGTTGTAAAATAAAGTACACATTATTAACAATATTGTACTGTACTCTTAAAAACGTAATAAGATTGATTTCATATTATGTATTTTTTACCACAATAAAAAATAATACTAAAGGAGAAAATAATCCATTCAGAAAAGCAAAGGTATTACATTTGAAGAGTGGGGCTTGGAAACTGAGAAGAAAATAAAAGAAACAGAAGTAACACCTAAACTTAAATGAGAATAAGTCATATATTGGCTAAAGAAAGGTTTAAATTCAGATCAAGAAATTTAATAGAATAACAGAACAAGAAAAGACACAGACTCACATTAATAAAATTAATTGCTATACTATAAAAATTAAATCTGACAAGAATTCAGAGTTAAAAGGGGAAAAAATGGTTATCTTTTGTAAAGAAACAAACATCCAACCAGTTTAGATTTCTCCTTAGCCTCTCAAAATACCAGAAGCTAATGGATTCAGTCTTAAGCAACAACAGATTGTGTGATCCACAAAATAATAAGCCCCATCCATAAAAGCAATAGTGAGGCCCAAAATGACAGCTGCACAGTAGGCCTAGATATCATTTAAACCCAATGAAAGCTAAAAAACCTGGGTCTTTTGGTTAAGAACATGAGTATAATACAAAAGTTTCCTTCTTAATCTATCCTGTGCAATTGATCTGAAACAGTTTTTACTAAAATTTGAATCTAATCATGTTCTCCCTATTCCAAGGTATTCAGGGTTCCTTATTACCTTCAGAAGAAAACTTAAGAATGATCTACAAGGACCTATACACTTGATTCCTACTGCATTTGCAACCTCACTACCTCCCTCTTATAATTCCTTAAGTTTTGCTCTATGAGTCTGCTTGCATTTCCTAGACTAATCATTTTCTCTCCTTAATTTTGCTCCTGTTATTCTTTATGAATTGAGTATTTACCACATTTGTCCATTTTAAGACTTGGTCTAATGGTCTTTTTATCTTCTAAATGTTTATTAATAGTGCCAGCCTCAGTTAAATATTGCTTTTCTGTGCTCATTCTCTATCATCCCATTAAAGAAAAAAGTGATTTTTGTTATAGCACAATTACCACTGTGTTGTGGTGATTGATTTTTTTTTCTGTCTACTGTAAGATACAAATACCTTGAGGAATATGTCTTGTTTATCATTATTTTCCTAAGACATAATGAATACAGAATATCTCTGTGTGCATATGTATTTATATTTTTTAGTAAATACTTGTTAAATGAACCAATGAATACAACTAAAAACTGTGCTTTCTTCCATGTTATTCCAGTGTTTTATTATTCTTCAGAAAATAATGACCTCATTGCAATATCATTCTATTTTTTCTGCAACAAAATAGAAAAATTATTCATTGTAATTTTCACTCAATTCCTCCTGTTCTTAAAATATCATTGTCTAGAAAAAGGTTAATGCTCCACGAAGATAGAGAATAACCAGGACCTTGATGTCGAATATTCCCATAGCTCATATAAGGATGGAAGATATTTAGGTTTCAACTGACATAATAAAAGCCTCTATCTGAACAACCAGAACATTCAGTAAGAACCTACAATCATCACATCATGGTAGTAGGGCTGAAGTTCTCCTAAATCAGTGGTTTTCAACAAAGGACAATATTGTCTACAGGTAGGTGTTTAGTAATGTCTAGAGATATTTTTGTTTGTCCCAACTGTGGAAAAAAGGGGTACTACTCTTATCTGGTGAGTAGGGACCTGAGATGCTACTAAATGTCCTACAATTCTCTGGACAAGCTGCTGAAACAAGGAATTATCTGAAGCCAAATATTAACACTGTTGAGGGTAAGAAACATTGTTCTATGCTAAAGGCTACTCTAGATAAACTTAAAAGCCTTAGAAGGATCAAGAAGATAGGCAAGAAACTTTATAGTCTTCCTTCTAAAACACTCTTAAATGAAGAGGCAAAACCCAGCGTTCAAACAACATAGGGTTCACAATATCCAGAATTCAATTAAAAAAATTCCAAGGAGCAAGAAATGTGATCTATTCCCAGGAGAAAATCCGGCAAAAGAAACAAACCAGAAATGACAGAGATGATGGAATGACTTTAATAAAGACTTTAAACAGACTTTAATAAGAACTTTAAACAGCTTTTAAAAATATACTTAAGAACTTAAAGGAACAGATTAACATAATTAGGTTAGTCATCAAGGAATTAAAAGAACCAAATGAAACTTTAATTTTAAAAATTTACTAGGTATTATATGAAAAGCAATTAGATACTTCAGAAATGATCAATGATCCTGATGGCATAGGTGAAACAGAAAATAATGAAAATTTGCAAGGTAAGGTAAAAATTAAATAAACAGAACCTCAGTGACTGTGGCCAAATAGCAAGTACTATACTATGTGTTTCAGAAACACATATTTGAAGAACTACTAGCTAAGAACTACAACAAAAACACCAAACTTGACAAAAATTATAAAATCATGGATATAAGAACATTTCAATAAGTAACAGAATAATAACCATTTGTTTCAGGTACATAGAGCTCTTGCTAAGATAGAGCATATTCTGACTTATAAACCAAATTTCAACATTCACATGAATTATGTAAAATATTTGAGAATGAGACTGGTAACCAATAAAATAAATCTATATATTTTTTAAATCCCCAAATGTGTGGAATTTTAAAAATAAATTTCCAATAGCCATCGGCCAAAGAAAAAATGCAAATGAAATTAGAAAATATATTGAAATATTTTGAACTGAACAAAACTGAAAACAAAATAAAACATATCAAATGCATTGCTTCCGGCTTCTGCTTCAGGATTTAGAGATCTAGAAGAGTAAAGCTCCTACACTGATAATAACAACACAGCAAACAAACGGAAAAGTCATTAGTTTTCTTGAACCTGTAAGAGCACTTTGGTCACAAGGCAAACAAGTCCAAAATCTAAGGAGAAACAGGCACTTACAGGGAGGGATGTGACATGAGCATCGGCTTATATAAAGTAGATACAAGCAAGCACGAGAAAGAACAGTAAGAATTAAGCTGGCAAAATTAAGCTAGGAGAGGTTGGTAGGCTGATGGAGCCTGAGTCTGTACACTGGGGCTTTTATTAGTTTCCTGTGACTGCCAAAAGTACCACAAATTAGGTGGCTTAAAACCATAGAAATTTTTCTCTCACAGTTCTGGAGGCTGAAATTCTGAAATCAAAGTGTCTACTGAGCCATGCTCTCTCTGAAGCCTCTAAAGGATGATCCTTACTGCTTCAGCTTCTGTCAGCCTAGCATTTTGTGGCTTGTGGCAACATAAGAACTCCAGCTGCTCTTTATGTCTTCACACAGTCATCTTCATACTTGTCTCTCTCCTTACTTAGGGGCATCAATTCTATTGGATCAAATGCCCATTGTACTCCAGTGTGACATTATCTTAACTGTTTACATCTGCAATCACCCTGTCTCCAAATAAGGTCACAGTCTGAGGTACTCTGGGTTTAAGATATCAACATGTCTTTTTATGGGACACAATTCAACCTATCACAGGGCTCAAAATTTTATCCCTAAGACCTAGGGAAGTGGAACCTCAGTCCTTCAGGAGGTGGAAGAACTCTACCCACATCCTTCTCTCCTATTGTCTCTATGTAAGAAAGCTTTATTCTGTGAAGAAAGGCAGAAACCGTGTCCCCCATTGCTGCTGAAGTGAGGAAAATAATATTCCCAGCTACGCCAGAGATGGAGATTGATATATTCATTTTTGTTAAGATACTCCTATCTATCCTTAGTCAAGTTTAACGTGTGTGTGTGTGTGTAATGATATGGAGTAACAAATTTCACTAGCCTTAGTCATTTACCATGTAGTACAAATTTGGTTTCTTCTATCAGACAGTATTGAGCAGAAAGACAAGAGGATTTTCTTAAGCCAAATCTCCACCAACATCACAGTTTAGCAGAGGGCATAACTCCATTTTTCACACTAGAGTGCTCTGGTCATCAGTCAATTTTTATTTTAAGTAGAAGTGTATTGGCAGCAGAGTTCTGGAGTGTCATCTGTAGGGGAATGTCTAGCTTTGGGATAGGCTTGTTCTCTCATTGAAAGAGCCATTGCTGTGATCCATCAAATAGTAGCTAACTCTGTACATATTTAAAACCCATCCTTCATGAGAAACTGTGGTATTGCAGAGTTGTCCTTACTGTGGCAAGACAAGATATTAATGGCCCCTGCTGCCACTCGCTGAACCATCTCCAGAATATACTATGAATCAAATGAAGAATTAGCATTGGACCAGAAAATTCAAAATAGTGAGGTCAGTAGCAATAAGTGAAGAGGAATTATTTTTTCCACTTTCTGAAATTCCATCAATTAATATTCTAAATTCCAAAGTATGAAACCAATAATGTTACTTACTAACCTAAATATTATTCTAAAGCTAATAGCTGTATTATTCAAAATCTGTTAATATTCATAATGACTTAGAAAGGCCAAGCCTTCACTGAGGCAAGTTTCAAATGTGTGAATTAAAAAAAATTATTTTTGGTAAAATGTATCATTAATGCGCAAGTAGAAAGTAGTGATCCAGAGACCCTCCAGTGCCCTCTTTCTTCCTGGTAACATCTGAGGTCCTGAGAGAGGTACAGTTATCTTTCAAGCCACTGTGAGACACATATTCCAACTAGGATTCAGATTCTAATTCTCATGGGTCAAGTTTTAAATAGAAGAATGACCTCTGACATTTAGAGTTACCATGACAAAGTGTGTAGAGTGGATCTAAGTCTCAGCCCTTGCTGATTCTGAGAATGAGGAATGTGTTATTGACCTCACACCTTCCAGCTATCCAGGGTTTCTTTCCTTAGCTAAAATGTTCTAAGTTTTTACTATGTGTCAGGAGTTCTGGTAAGTACTTTATATAATAAATTACATATAGTTGTCACAGTTATCTTTTGTGTGGATACTGTTATTATTTTCATATTTTATTCATGCAAGTCAGGGTACAGACATGCTTCAACCAAGTTCCCACAACTTTCTAAATTCTTCTTAACTTTAAGAATGAACTATTAAAGGCCATATACAACAAGTACAACAAAATCGCAGTATCTTACAAAAGCCAAGTTTTGTTTTTACTCATTGTTGACCATCTTACTTCATTTAGGACTCAGCTCCCTACTCTCTTCATTCCGCATGTATGAACTCTAGTTGGAGTACACCTGTCTCATGTCAGGAGGAAGAGAGAGGATGGCCATCCACAGAATAGCTGTCAAGCTTTGATTTAAAAGAAGCATGTATCAAATTTGATGACCCAGTCTGACATTAAGAGGATGAGAATACATAATCTTTAGTTAGGCTAATATCCTGAAGAGAGGAGCAGTAAATATTTTGCACAACAGTACAATTTACTGAAATAACTGCATCTTATTAATGGATTAAGATCATGAATTAAATATAGTTCATAATCCTTTAAAAGAATATTTACCTTTTAAAATGACAATGATTAAAGTAATATAAGAGAAATTAAAGTTGATTTAATGTTTCAAAAATATTAATTCGAAAGGTTGGGCAAGAAAAAATTATAAAAAGCTTACTCTAAATATATTTGCTGAGGTACTTTTAGATAAATTGTCCAGTGGTTAAGTGTGTGCTTGAAGCTTAGGTAAACTTTTGAAATAGGGGTTTGTGATTAGTCAGCATATAGAATTGTCCTGGGAGAAAATCTCGAGTAAAAAGTGAAGTGGCTGTAGATGACATATGAGAGAACCACGCATTTAAGTAGAAATAAGATGTAAGGAATATAACAAAATATACTCTAAAAGAAAACGACAGCTATAGAAAATAAGAAAAACAGTATGAAAAATCAACCTAAATCTCTACATTTTATACAAAATTGAGTTTTGATCATAGCTGGCATCTTGAAATTTCATGACATATGCTGACTATGCTGCAGAAAAATGCTGTTCGATTAAAAAAAAAAAAAAGCCAAACCCTTCTTTTGGAGAAGAGGATGTTCATTACTAAAGCTACTCTCCACCTCCTCTCCAACTGGTTTTCATCTTTCATTCTCTGACATCTATTACAGACATGCTCTGGGGTTTGGGGTCAGTTGGTATGAACTACTAATCAACAAAGGCAGGGAAAGGAGTGGTGAATGGAACTTTACTAAAAGTGGGAGCAGGATAGGTGGGAGCCCATGTGATGTGAATATAGGGCAAGTCAGTCAAAGTTCCTGCTTGTAGAATATTACTCTTAGAGCTTAGGTCTCCACTGCCTATTAAAACACTGAGCTCTCTGTGAGACAGAATGCTCTGAACTGTGCTCTCTTGGTCATATTCACAAAGCAGTACTTATGAAATGTCTCGAGGCAGGAAGTTCAAAAAATGTAATTAATGGAAAGCAATCTTGATTTGATACTTTTCTGAGAACAGATTTTGACAGGATATTGATAACACCATTATCCTCTCACTAGCTCAAGCTAACCATACCGATCTTATCCTTGGTTTTGTCCCTCTCCCTCCTGTCCACATACAATCCATCACCAGCTGGGTGGATTCCACTTCCCAAATATTCCTAATTCCACCTGTTTACCTTCATCTCCTTGTCACCACCCTTGCAAATCCTTATCATCTGCTGCAAGGATGATTTTTGATCTCTTGGCTTCCAGTTTTGCCACTTTTACAGCAATGGATGATTTTTTTTTTTTTTTAGAATGTAAGTCAGTGTATTTCATTCCTCCGATCAAAAGTCCTCAATGGTTTACATTTTCTCTTAAATTTAATTCCAACCCTTTTACTCTAATCCAGAGTGTTCATCATGATCTCATTCCTCCTGCTCTCTATTTTCCCCCTGTATTTTTATAATTCAGGAGAATTGATTTCTTTTCCTTAAAATACCAATACACTTTCCTGGTTGTGATCATTGAACTTGCTGTTCCTTCTTTCTGGCATGCTCATTTTCCAATTCTTTGCACAATGAGCTCATTTCATCCTGTAGGTTGGTTCAAATTCTACCTCCCCCGAGGAGTATCTTCAATCTTCATATCTAAAGTGATTTTCCCTTGCTCTTTACTGTCTTATAACCTTGTTAATGTCCTTCATAGAATTTTCAGAATTACCAATAATATAGTATATTTTTATGAATTCCTTACTACTGTATATTTCCCCCAGCTAAATACTTTATCTGACCTGCTTACTGTAGCCTCAGAAACTAGCAGAGTACTTGTTTCCAATATAAATTTTATATACTTGTTGAAGAAAATAATTAATGAGTGAACAATAAGGAAAAGAATAACTTCTGAGAAGCAAATGGGGAATAAAAACTGGGAGATGGAGAATTAAGAAGACAAAGTCCACAAAACTCACAGTTTTGCTGAAGTCTGACTCTAAGTGTCTATGTGCTTTTGTGTGTTGAGCCAGTGTATGGGTAAAGGAGAGAGCTATGGAGAGAGCTCAGATGATGCATCCTTCAGAGAAAAGCTTCCCAGATGCCCCTGGGAACAACAGATGGCTGTTAAGCTTCCATTTGTTCCCTCTGAGCCTTTAAAATCTCACCTTATTCCCAGCTCTGAGTCAAGGGGAAATATCAGAAGGAATAGAAATTTAGAAAAAAAAAATTGTTTTAGCTTAGCATTGCTCCCGTCACATGTCTCCCAGCATGGTTCACATGCAGCACTAAAGCCCTTGACATATTGCAGGAGCATCAGAGATGTACTTAGGTATATATATAAAGTCAGGAATGTACTTAAGACCAGACCTCTACATGCCAAGATATCTATCTTGCCTTCATCTTTCTCCTCCTTACCTATTACAAATGCATTTGAAACACTTCCCCACAAACTCTGAAGAATTCGACCACCTCTTACACCATATTAATAACAACTATTTTTCTATACAATGTGCTGCAATGAGTACTTCCAATGTATTAATTCATTTCATCCTCATTTAATCAGCAAAACAACATGTCATCCCCATGTATACATATGAAAAGTGATGTTAATTCTTTAGAGCTGATAGAATTTACTTAAGATCATATATCTGGTAAATGATAGAGTTGGGATTTGAACACTAGTAGTTTGCGTCTGGTTAATTCTTTCTCACTGCAGCATGATCAAAAGCAACAATTTGGCCTACTACAGAGAAGGACATCTAAAAGCCCATTCAGAATATATAATTTTTCTTTAACCAAGTTTAACTCCAAGTTTAACTTTTTTTTTTGCAGAAAAGTCTTCCAGAATGTATTTTATGTCAAATGCAAAAGAAATAAATGTTTTTCTTAAACTCTTTCCATAGGGAGTACAAATTCAAACCACTATCCACCCCTCTCCCCCATTTTAGCTTCAGATATTATATAAATGTATGGAAGAAGCTGGTGGGTAGCAATGATGGGTAGTGCTGGTGGACTAGACACATATGCCTTTCCACACACTCTAATTGGAAGACATGATTAAGATATTAACCCTTGAAGTTGTCATTATGACTATGTGATCATTACCCTTATGATTACATGAGTCTCTGAAGGGCTAAATGGAGCTAAAAGAGGTAATAATGGTATAGTTTGCAGGGCCCGTTATAAAATTAAAAAGAGAAACCTCTTCTTTAAAAATTACTAAGAATTTCACACCAACAGCAAAACATTAAATCTAGTGCAGGACCCTCCTAAACACATGAACTTGTGTGACTACACAATTGTGCACCCAGGAAACTGTTCTTACTTGTAGACAAGCTCTGAGAAAAACAATCAAGTTGGAAAAAGTTTTCTTCTGCTACATTAACCTCTGCCTCCCGGAAGGTTCTCATTTCCACCTTGCCAAATATCCCTTCTGTGGTTTTCTTCAGGAGCCTGATCTCAGCCAACAATGCCCTCGCAGAGATTTTCCCTGTGTTGTCTCCATCATCAAAGTTTCCTGTATTTTCCTTCTTGCAACATTCGTTAATCACATATGATATGATTCATCTTTAACTAATGATGGAGTTGAGAGACTAAAATTATATAAATTTGAAGGGAAACACAGGCTAATGGGGGGAAAAACAGCAAATAATAATTTGCTATTTAATGGCATAGTGCTATAATAAAACCAAGGAAAAGAAGTCAATACAAGAGAAAGAAAAAAAGGAAAGGAAATTACCAGTGTTCAAATCCCAATTCTATCATTGATTAGATATATGATCTTAGGTGAATTCTATAATCTCTAAAAGAGCAATATCACTTTTCTTATGTATACATGGGGACAACATGTGCTGGACTCACAAGGTTGTTTTGCTCATTAAATGAGAATGAAATGAATTAATATATGGGAAGTACTCATAGCAGTGCATTGTATAGGAAAATAGTTGTTATTAATATGGTACAAAGGAAAAGAAAAGGGAAGAAAGGAAGGAAAGAAGAAGGAGACAAGGAGAAAGATCTCATGAATAGTTGAAAAAGAGATGTATACACCAATTTGGAAATCTCAATTCTCCATGTCAGCTGTGATATTCTAGGCAAAAACGACATCATCTTCTTAGCATCCAATTGTTTATAGCATGACAAATATTTGATGAATTCATTTGAAATAATATAGTGATTTTTCAAAGGGTTTGGAAAGAGTGGACAATCCTCATAAATACACAGGAAAATTCTTGGATCCTTTGCTTCACCCCACTACCACTGCTGGAGCTGATTCTGTTGGGACAAAGTCAAGATATACTACCACAGCTAGCCATGTCTACTAATAGGAAGAATGGCAATTTCCTTCAGGTGAGTGGTCACAAAAAGTTGAGAATTAATGATAATACACATTTATTCAATTATAATAAAATTAAATTTTAATCACGTTTCAGTCTCCAAAACTAGCTAAGGTAGTTGAGGAGGGTTTAAGAGGAAGAGGGACAGATACATGTTCATCAAGCTAGCATTCCTAGTGTTATTTAAAATGTCAATCTGCATTTCTAATACCCTCCCCTCTTCAAAAGACCTAATGAAAATCTGGAGCAAAATAGTACTTTAAGACCCCAAGCACATTCCTCTGGAATTCACATGCTGAGTAATTTGTAAGCTCATGAAAATATACTCTAAACTAACCCCATTCTTGATTATGGGACTTTCAACAATTCTGCCTGATTGAAAGAACTGTTCTGACAGTTCAAGGCCTTTTTTATGCTCCTTCTCAACCACCTATGGTGTTATGTATCCTAATGTAGTCTAGGCATAACTTTATTCTATATACTTCTCACACACAGAGAACTCACATATTTTAGTGTGTATGTGTAATAAAATCCCAGGTGATCTATTTTTTTAAAAAATTTAATGTTTATTTATTTTGAGAGAGACAGAGTGCAAGTGGCAGAGAGGCAGAGAGAGAGAGAGGGAGACACAGAATCCAAAGCAGGCTCCTGGCTCTGAGCCTGACATACAGCTGGAACCCATGAGCTGTGAGATCATGACCTGAGCTGAAGTCAGACACTCGACCAACTGAGCTACCCAGGCGCCCCTCAGATGATCTATTTAAAAAAGGAAGCACAATTAAGAGAATAATCCTGCTTATGAGTAGAGTAATTGCTTTCCTTGGTGTTTTCATACACAGAAAGCCAATGCAATAACAATAGACAAATTTCTGGGATGACTAGACAGGCAAATATAAAGGCAGAATGTCAGAAACAGTGATTAATAAGGAGATAGAGTCTTACAAATTAAGTCCCAGTGTCCTACATACTCCCTATAAAATCTGATCCCCAAATCTGGTTCCATTGCTGTGGCTAATCAGAGACATGGGTAGGATCACAGACATCTGTCTGCACCATAATGGCAAATAGAATAAAGTTACTTCTAACTCAAGAAGATAGAAAGAGAAAATTATTTTTTTTAATTTATTTTTATTTATTTTTATTTTTATTTATTTCTAGGAGAGAGAGAGAGACAGCGTGAGCAGGGGAGGGTCAGAGAGAGAGGGAGACACAGACTCTGAAATAGGCTCCAGGCTCTGAGCTGGCAGTCAGCACAGAGCCCGACGCGGGGCTCGAACCCACGAACCGTGAGATCATGACCTAAGCGAAAGTCAGATGCTTAACCGACTAAGCCACCCAGGCGCCCCTAGAAAGAGAAAATTATTATCTAAGAAATATTCTAAAATTCATAGGACTTTATTTCTGAGAAAACATTTCTTTATAGAAGATAAAACACTGTTTACAATGCAAATAACCACATAGCTTATATTTGTGTTGCATATGTTACTAGGTTTATGAATTTTAATTCACAATATATAGAATATGCTCCTAAAGGTCCCAAGTAGTAGAAGCCCAAGGTACTAACTTTTTGAGACTGACTTTCTCCCCAGAAAATAAGGAATATTTGCCTTAAAGTGATTTGCCTTAAGGTATACAAACAACAAGAAGACAGGTTGCTGGATGGCTCAATTGGTTGAGTGTCCAACTTTGTCTCAGGTCATGATCTCTCAGGCTGTGGGTTCAAGTCCCACATTGGGCTCTGTGCTGACAGCTTGGATCCTGGAGCCTGCTTCAGATTCTGTGTCTCCCTCTCTCTCTGCCCCTCCCCACTTGCCCTCTGTCTCTCTCTGTCTCTCAAAAATAAACATTTAAAAATTTTTTTAAAAGTATACAAACAACAAGAAGAAACACACTCCTCCCTAAACAATTCTTGAATTCCCTTCATTTTCTTATGGTTTATGAAGAAAAGAGGTCATATAAAGAAGAAAATGGAACTCTTATGACTTACTGACATATTTATGGGATCAGAAGTCAGATTCTAGCCCCAAAGAGGAAGATTTCTTTTCAGTGATTAAAATATTACGCAGAAATCTCTGGCTTCCTGGAATTCTCAATAAAAATTCCAAATCTTTTGGCAATAACTTCCAACCACCACAATATCTGCCAATAAAAGAATGATCATTCAAGTTGTGCTAAGCATACTCTCACTTTGGTTGTCTGAGAGTCCAATTAGGGAAGGCCAAATTGCTATTTTTCTGTAAGTATTGCTTGACACGAAGAATGTATTTGGAGTGGAAATCACACAGTGCTGCTTGGTGTAATGAACTAGGTGAGTACCTTGTTTGGGAAGAGTGTTTATTATAGTACAAAGACGTCATTTCAAATGAGAAAAAAATTCAGGTTAAAAAAAATATGATTTAGAGCTCAGGATTTCCATCGCCTAAGTCTGTGATCTTTGGATAAATAAATGTAGTCAGACACTATATGCAGCTTTCTTGGAAAACAAAGTTTCACCTAGGGAGTCCGAAGGTGAGATACTAAAAGGCACTAGGACATTTGAGAAATTACAAATCAGTTATGACTATGGGGAAAAGCTATATGGACCTACCAAATAAAATCTTTGGGGAATGTAAAACAAAAAAGTGAGCAAAAGATTCTGTGAGAGCCAGATGCTCATTCTTATCTGAAGAGAACTATGTCAAGTAAGATCAACTTCAATCTGACTGGAAAGAAGTTTGATCTGAAACAGGAAATCGTTGTCATATGCTATGTAGACAAGGAAACTACATGAAATAATAAGCCATTAATTGTTTTGCATTCTGTTATCATTTTCCAGATACATACAGTGATATTAAGTTAATAAAAATATAAAAAGTAGTCATAGAGACAATATTCACTGCTTTGGAATTAAACAGCAGGATTTGACTCTAGTTGTGTCATTTTTTTTTTTTTTTTGAGAGAGAGTGTGTGTGTATGTGTATTTGTGAATGGGGTGGGGGCAGAGGGAAAGGGAGAGAGAGACTCTTAAACAGGCTTCACACTGGGAGTCTGACCTGGGGCTCAAACTAATGACCATGAGATTCTGACTTTGATATCCTGACTTGAGCCAAAATTAAGAGTCAGATGCTTAACCTACTGAACCACCTGAGTGCCCCCAGCTGCATGATCTTGATAATACCATCTAACTTCTTTGGTTCTTAATTTACTCACTTTTTTTTTAACCCAGGAATAATATTTCCTGCCTTCATGGAATTGTGAGTATTAAATGAGTTATTCCAGATGAATTATTATTTTTGTTAACTTCAAAGTGCAATAACATTTTTGAGTACTCAAAAAATATTTTCAGTGGTGGTACTAGAAGTAGCAGAATATATGATCTGAAGCCCAGAGAACTGATGATTTGTAAGGTCAATGGCTGGTGGCAGAATTGAGTTTCAAATTAGATCACCAGTCTCCCTTCCAGGGCTTTTTCTACTACACCACATCCCCTAAAAAAGCTCATCTCTGAGCTTTGATGATTTCATGTTCCAATATGATCAGGACCTATCTGGCCTCTTCAACCATGAACTTCCCTTATAGTCTAATAAAAAAATGACATAAATATATAGAGGCAAGCAGCAGTAGCAAGTCAGGATTTCGTCAAGGAAAAATGACAAAGTCCAGTTAGCTAATGCTGCACTCAATTTGCCAGTTAACTTTTAACTTCTCCAACTATTTTCTACATGACATACCCATCTTCATTCAAACTGTTGCATTTGAATTTGCAGTATCACTTTCAAATTCAGTTTTATTCAAAGTGAAACAAAAAATAAATAAATAAAAACAGGACATGCCCGGGTGGCTCAGTAAATTAAGCATCCGACTTCAGCTCAGGTCATGATCTCACAGTTCATGAGTTTGAGCCTCAGGTCAGGCTGTGGACTATTGGCTCAGAGCCTGGAGCCTGCTTCAGATTCTGTGTCTCCATCTCTGTCTCTCCCCTGCTTACCCTCCGTCTCTATCTCTCAAAAATGAATGAATGTTTAAAAAAATTAAAGAAATAAATTGGAAAAAAAAGAGAACAAAAGCAAATTGAAAGATGGGTTCTTTGAAATAAGACAGAAGTAGAATTCATAAGCCACAAATGACCTCTTATTTATGCATTTACAGACTTACATATTTATTTTTAAGACGTAAAAGGACTTAAAATTTGAATCCCCCCACTGGTCAGTTTCTCTGCCTCAACTGCCCCTAGGTGTCCTCTGATATTTTCTGGAGTCCTGCAGGCTGCCAAGTGCTTGAAGTGCTGGATTGGTCGTGAATCAATGAAGGTGTGGCAGCCTGAGATTTTATTCTAGCTACAGACCTGGATGTTGATAATGTTACCTTATCTAAGTATATTATATCTAAGTATATTAGGCAGAATAATGACCTATCAAAGATGTCTACACCGTGATCCATGGTACCTCTGACTACATTACTTCATATAGAAAAGGGATCTTGTAGATATGCTTCAAGTTGAGATGGGAGACGATCCTGGATTATCCAGGTGGACCCAGTCTAAGTATATGAGTAATTAGCAGTGGAGAGTTTTCTCTGGCCACAAGGAGAGATGAGGCAGTAGGAGGTAAAAGAGAGTACAAGCATAAGAAGTATTTGTGCCATTGTTGCCTTTGAAGATGGAGGAAGAGATCTATAAGCCAAAGAATGCAGACATCCTCTAGACGCTGAGAAAGACCCCCTGGGCCAACAGCCAGCAAGGGAACAGGGACTGCAGTGCTACTGAATTGTACCAACAAGTTATATGAACATGGAAGCAGGATTTCCCCCCTGAGCCTTTAGTAAGGAATGTAGGCTGACTCTGATTTCTAAGTAGGCAAATCAGCTGGACCCACTGGGCTTCTGATCTGAAGAAATGCAAGATACTAGCCTTATAATCTGGTTACAGCAGTATGCATATAGCTTTTGTGGTGGTGGTGGTTGTGTGTGAGTGTGTGTGTGTGTGTGTGTGTGTGTGTGTGTTTTAATGCTATCACTCAGTTTTGAGGCCCTCAGTAGAGGCAGATCAGTTCTCTTTCTAAGCAGCTGAGTTCAGGTCCCAATCAACTGCCCTAATTGTCTCTTACCCTCCAGACCACCATACACCCACCCTAATACTCCCAGGTTCAGTTACCGGTCACTCAGGGGCAGCCCCTGTGCTCTAGAACCTGCTTGCCTCACCCATTTCTTTCCGTGGATACCACAACAAACGTGCCTGCCAGCAGTTTCCTTCTCTTTGCCTCCTGACTGACCCCAGCCCTTCCCCCGGAGTGTGGTGGGCGGTGTTCTCCTCAGGCAACTGTGAGTAAACTGTAAAACCCTTTTCAGTGTCTCTTTCTTCAGCTGTATCTGGTCTCACCATACCTCATCTAAGCTAATGCAGTAGCACGCAGGGATAGAAAATGAATACTTATGCCAAAGTCATATGATGGCTGTCATATATATGTTCCAGTCCTAGCCATTCACTTAACTGTCCTGAAAAGGAGGCCATAGGTTTGTTGGGCTACTTGATGGCACATTCTCCCCCTCACTCTTGTTAACAGTTCTGCAACTCTGTCCTATTAAAACATGCTTATTTATTGGTGAGACAGAAATTAAGAATATAGGCTTCAGAGTGATGTTCAACCTATTTCTGTGAAACTTAATATCTCTAAACTTGCATTTCCTCATCTATGAAATTAATATAATAAAGTTGCCTTATCAGGTTGTTGTGAGCATGAAGTGAATAAAATGTGTTACTATATACCTTTGCTTAGTAGAGTACATGATATTCAGTAACATAATACAGTAACTTCTATTTACTATTGTTATAATTAACTTTAGAATTATTCTCATTCCACTGGGTCACTCCTCTCCTTTTTACTGGCTTTCTATTCTCATCTTTCACTTAAAAGATAGATTCACACCGGGGCGCCTGGGTGGCTTGGTCGGTTAAGCGTCCGACTTTCGCTTAGGTCATGATCTCGCGGTTCGTGGGTTCGAGCCCCGCGTCGGGCTCTGTGCTGGCTGCCAGCTCAGAGCCTGGAGCCTGTTTCAGAATATGTATCACCCTCTCTCTCTGACCTTCCCCTGCTCACGCTGTCTCTCTCTCTCTCTCTCTCTCTCTCCTAGAAATATAAAAAACATTTTAAAGATAGATTCACACCAAAGTTTATATATAGTTTATATGCATGTTGTCTTCTCCTTTTTTTCTCTTCCTCAACCACATTCAGGGTTAAAGGCCAAAGAAACAAATGCTTCAGTAAATTTGACAAACATGCTAAAAGTACGGAAAGGATTTAAAGAGCCATAAAAACGTTATTCTAAGCAAAAGAAGTCAGGCAAAAGGACCACATGTGTTTTCCAGGATTTCCTTTTCAATTCCCAGACAAGCTCTTGTTTGCCCCAGCTGAAGCCACAACCTTAGGCGAGGAGATGTTGCCAGCAGTTAGCTGTTGTTCTGGAAATGCCCCCAGGGCACGCTGAAACTCCTTTGTGACTTGAACTCCAATCAAATGAAATAGCCACCGTATGTTTGAGAATAGAAGTTTACTGGGGAACTGCAAGCTCATACAAATACTGACTTTGCCCTAGAGATGGTGTTTTAACAGATCTCCCAGTGGTCAGGTATTTCCACTGTCTGCAATGCTGCCACATCTTGGTAACAGTAGCACTGGGATTGGAGGAGATATGGGAAAAGCCCTAAATGAAAATGCCCCAGACTGCTGATATAAATATCAGTAGTTTCCCCATGGATAGAGAATTTTCAGTTTATTCCGTGACTTCATTTAAATGCCAGATGTCTGAATTGGTTGATTTTAGTTGTTTTGCTTTTGTTTTTATTTTATACAGAGAGCAAGTTAACTTACTCCTCATTCCACCATTCCAGACTGATTAAACATTATTTTAAAATGCATTATTAATCTCTTCTATGTTTCCTGACTTTTCATCTATTGTAACTATCAGTTAATGATAGAAATGTGTTAAATCTAAGTTTGATGATAGATGGGTCTTTTTTTTAAGTTCTGTCAATTTTTGCTTTATTTGGTTTGAGACTCTCTTGGGGACTTGATTTGATTTAATGGGGATTTTGATTATGTATAGTATAATTACACCAGCTTTAATTTGATTATAACTTCCATAGCATACATTTTTCCAATTTTTACATTTTATGCCTAGGTAAGTTATATCTTTTTTCTTATAACAAGTATCTGAATTCAAAATTTCTATTCTGACAGTCTTTCAAAGTGTAACGTTTGATCCGTTTACATTTATTGTAGCTGTATTGCCCCATTTATGGTTCTCTCTGTTACCTTATTTTGTGCTACTAGCAGCCTTTTTATTTAAAAAAAATTTTAATGTTTTATTTATTTCTGAGAGAGAGAGAGACGGAGACAGAGACAGCATGAGCAGGGGAGGGTCAGAGAGAGAGGGAGATACAGAATCTGTAACAGGCTCCAGTCTGAGCTGGCAGTCAGCACAGAGCCCTACGTGGGGGCTCAAACCCACAAATTGTGGGGCTCGAACCCAGGAACTGTGCGATCGTGACCTGAGCCGAAGTCGGTCACTTAATCCACTGAGCCACCCAGGCGACCCACTAATACCCTTTTTAAAAATTTCTCTTCTTTTCTACCTTAACCGGTGTAATTTTTCTTAGTTAACAATCCATTAGTTTGGAGGTTTTATACTTTATTCCTATTTTATTATTTTACATATTTTGATGTACACATTTACTTTATAATCACAACTTAGTCTTCATATTTTTCTTGCCTTAAAATATTAACCAGGATTATAGAGCACTTCAACTATAATTAGTAAAAGTACATGGCATTGTTTTTGCTCTTTTAGATATGCATTGATATATTTTTAAAATTTATTTATTTTGAGAAAGAGTGTGAGTGGGGGAGGGGCAGAGAGGGAGAAAGAGAGAATCTCAAGAAGGCTCAGCACTGTCAGCACTGAGCCAGATGCAGGCCTCGAACTCATGAACTGTGAGCTGAAATCAAGAGTCAGATGCTTAACTGACTGGGCTACCCAGGTGCCCCAACTACAAGTAATTCAAAATTTGTTCACATTTACTCATATTCACCATTTTTATTGTTCATTAGTTTATGCTTCTCAGATATTCCACCTTGGATTACTTTCCTTCTGTCTGAATATAACTTTAGACTTTTCACTGGTAAGTGTTGGTTTGTAGAAAATTGTGTTTTTGTTTGAACAAATCTTTATTTTGCCCTTGATACCAAAAGAATGGTTTTAAGATCCAGAACCCTAGACTGAAAAAGAATATTATTATATCGACTGTGTCATTTTTGTTGATCTGGTTTCTATTATTTTTTGTTAGAAGACAGCTATCAGTCCAATGTTTACTCCTTTTTAGAGTATCTGTCTTTTCTCTCTGGTTGATTGAATTTTCCTTTGTAGTGTTAGACTGATTATGATGTATCTTGATGGGGATTCATTTTTATTTGTCATGATTGGGATTTTTGGCTTTTTGAGCCCATGATGGTGAAGTATTTTATAAGTTCTTGAAAATGTGTGTTATGGTCTGAATTGGGTCTAACCAAATTCATAAGTTGAAATCCTAATGTCCAATGTGATGGTATTTGGAAATGTCTTTGAGAAGTAACGGACTAGATCAGGTCATGAGGTTTCAGCCCTAATGATGGGTTTAATGCCCTTATAAGAAAAGACCTAAGGTTGATTTTTTAAAAACTCTTTGTCATGTGAGCACACAGCAAGAAAGTAGCTACCTGCAAGCCAGGAAGTAAGTTTTCACCAGAAATAAAATTTGCTGGTACCTTGACACTTGGAATTCCCAGCTTTAGAACTGTGAAAAATAAATTTCTGGGGTTTACACTATCCAGTTACGGCAACCCAAACTGACCAAGACAGTTCTAAATCATTATTTCTTCAAATATTTCTTTGCCCAATTTTCTCTCTACTCTTGTCTTTTACACTTTTCGTCTATTTCACTCTCCTACTTTCTAGATATTTTTTTCCAAATCTATCTTACAAGTAATTCTTTAGTCCCAATCCTGTTCAATGTGTTCTTTAAAAATTTTTTGTATTAGTTTTCAGTTTTAGAGGTTATGTTTGATTATTTTGTGAGTATCATTAACTTATTTTTAAAGTTTCAGACCTTAAGTTTGCAATTCCTTTTTTTCTAAGTTTATTTAACAAATGATGTTATTTTCTTCACTTGATAAATCATAGCGTCTGAAGATTTAGGGATTTGACTTTACTATTTATATTTTCTGCTGGTGGTTTTTCAGTGGTTCTGTGTGTGTGTGTGTGTGTGTGTGCATCCATGTGTGTGTGATTTTTGAATGGAAATATTGTAGTTTTTAAAATTAGTCTATCAGGAAGCTTTACTGCCTGATTGAAGATAAGTTCCTCTAAAAGAGGTATGTTTGCTTTCATCAAGAACATGAGAACACTGAAAAGCCACTTCTTAACTCAAAGCCCCCTTAGCACACTAGGAACATGCAAATTGGGATTTCACATCCAGGTTTGTGATCGTGAATTATTTCTAAGATCGGTTTTTCACTGTAGGGCCTGTTTTGACTTGAATTATACACTAGCAGTAACAAAGGAATATCGGGGTTATTTCTAGTTCATCTTTACATGGAAGGTGCTGTATTTCAGGGTCAACTTTGTGCCAACGATAGACTTGCTTCTTTTGGACTTTCTACTCAGATAAGTCCTAGACTTACTTTCTCTTCCTATTCTCTGCACACTGAGAGGAGCCTAAAATCAAAGTGTGTGGTGTTCAGTTTCAGCAAATGATCTTAAGGGAAAAATTGTTTTAGTGCCCAATTTACCTGTCTGAATTCCCTCTTCTTTAAGCCAATGTCTCCCTCTTGAGATATTCATTACTAGACCACCAGGTCATTGATACATTTCAAGAAATTATTTTTATACCAGTTTTTTTCCAATGTTTAGAACATGATTGTCAGTTTCCTGTTATTTAATCCTGCCTGAAACAGATGTAAAAAGAGTTGATGTGATTCTACTGTACATTTCTTATCTGAAATTACTACTCTGTTGTGCAATTATCTATATTTTGTGTGTGTGCATATATGAAATATGTATTATATATTGTATATATTTATTCTGAACCTGGTACCTTCCCTTCTCTTTCTGGCCCCTCCCATATCCATTCTTTGTTAATCACTCTTCCAGTCTAAGTACCTCTGCAGTCATAACATCAAATGGATTTCACTCTGCCATGTGGTCTGACACTACACAGAGCTGATATCAGGATTAGAATCAAATAAAAATTGTTTATTAACTGACTACAGTGCTAGTGGTTTTCTCAAGTCTAAAATTTGGGGCCTTAGTTAAAAGTAAAGACAAACAGGGGTGCCTGGGTGGCTCAGTTGGTTAAGTGTCTGACTCTTGATTTCGGCTCAGGTCATGATCTTAACAGTTTATGACTTCAAGCCCTATGTCGGGCTCTGCACTAGCATTTCAGAGCTTGCTTGAGATTCTTTCTCTCTCCCCTCTGTCTCTCTCTGTCCCTACCCTGCTTGCTTTCTCTCTCTCAAAATAAATAGACTTAAAAGAACTTGAAAAAAGTGAAAATCAAACAAAGGAGGGCTATGCACATGAAGTATTTACAAATGTGATTTTCGACCACCATATCCCCTCCTTTGCTGAGGTCTGAGGTTGTTCTCCAATGTTAATGAATCTTCTTCCTCAGTAAATCAGTTCTGCTTCCTTTTGTCTTTGATGATTTAAAGTTTTCAGTATTTTGTATATATGGCAATTCATGATACGCAACATTTAATCCTGTTTGGCATTAAATAAACTCCTACAAATTAAAGGATTAATTATTTTTCTTCAGTTTCAGGAAATATTCAGGTTCAGATATTTCCTCCCCACTGCGTAATTATTAGAGTTCCTGGTGCTCTTATTACACTGATGTTGACACTTTAACTTCTCCCTCCCTCATTTCATCTCTTTATCCTTTCCTGCTAAGTGCTGGGCAAAGTTCTTTACATTGATCCACCGGCTTACTCATTTATTCTCTGAATGTGTTCCTTTTGATGGCCAACCTATCCACTAAATGCTTTATTTTCACCTCCTGCCTCCACCACTTAAGATGAGCTTTCCTTTCCTTAGCCTCCTGCTAAGTGATGAGAGTTCATGGCAGTTTAAGTGCTCTGGCTGCTCTAATGGCATACTACCACCCCCAAATTGCTCAGCCCAATTCTAACTGCATCTTTCAGTGCACTTAACTTAAGATTATTAACAATAAAATGTCTCCCATATAAACCGGGAGATGATTATGGGGAGCGGTTGCTGCTGTTGCTTCTTTCTTTTAGTTTTGCTTTTGTTTAATTTAGAATGGGATCTTTCAAGAATAGTACTATTATAACATTGTGAAATTCAGCTTGGTAATATTTTCATCTCTGTCTCTAGAATTAGCTTTATTTATAAAATTGAAGACCTTGGCTTCTACTTGAAAAATAGGATTCATTCTCCTTGTAAAAATATATGAAATACTGTATCTTAATGTCTATTTAGTCAAAACAAAGATAACACCTATACAGCTTGAAAAAGACAAAAAATTGAATCTGAAAATTTTTCATTGTGCTAGTGCCTCTGCTATTTTTAACAGTGTTTGATCATGTTAATTTAACTCCATCATATGTTATTTTTTACATATCAAAATGGTTTTACACTCAAAATATTTTTCACTTGTTTGCCATGAATATAGTCTTTCTTGGTGAATGTCTCACTTAAATAATCACCTGGAAAAAAATCACTGTAATTAGGTTGAATTATCTGTAAAATGTCAATTAGATTAAGTTTGTCGGCTGTGTTGTTCTATATCCTTACTTATTATCTGTCCTTACATGTTATATGACTATTTAAATTACCTGTATCACGTTGGCTGAATTGTGCTAGTTTGTACCTGTAGAGGAATTGGTCTAGTTCATCTATGTTGTTAAATTTATATTTGTAGAATAATTAGTTGAATTTCTTTATTATCCTTTTTATGTCTGCAGTTTATAGTGAAGCCTCCAATACTATGTTTATACTATTTTTGGCTTCTTTTTTTTTTGTCAATTATGCTAAATGTTTGTCAGTTTTATTGATATTTTCAGAGAAGCAGATCTGTGTTTCTTTAACTTTCTCTATTTTATCTATTTTCATTACTTTCTCCTGATTTTCCTTATTTACTTCTGGTTTTTTGTTTGTTTGTTTACCCTTTCTCTTCTTTGTTCTTGAAATAGAAGCTTACAGTATTGATTTGAACTTTTTCTCTTTTCAAAGATATGCATTTAGTAGTATGAACTTTCTACTCAGCATTGCTGTACCTGTATACCATGTGTTGTGATGTTTATTTCATTCAGTTCTATGTACTTAAGGATATCTATTTAGACTTCCACCTGGCATCATGATAACTTAGAAGTGTGGGGGGTTGTTTTTGTTTCTTAGTTTGCAAATATTTGCACATTTTTCTGTTGTCTTTATTGGTTTCCAGTTTAATTCATTGTTGATAAGAACACACTTCAATGACTTCTTTTACTTTTTAATTATTCAGGCTTTTTATGGCTTATAATATTGTCTATTTTGGTGTATGTATTGTCATCACTTAAATGTGTGGTTAAGTGGAATAATCATGTTTAATTATTGATAGTTTAGGACACAGCCTGACATTTTATTTTTATTTTCTATTCTCCATTTTTTGTTTCAGTGTTTTCTTTTTTATACTTTCCTTTCAATTAATTAAACTTTTTTTGAATTTCATTTATATTTCCATATAGTGTTTTTGGGTGTATCTTCTTTTCTTTTTTTTTTTTTTTATTTTTTTTTTATTTTTTTTAATGTTTTATTTATTTCTAGGAGAGAGAGAGACAGCGTGAGCAGGGGAGGGTCAGAGAGAGAGGGAGACAGACTCTGAAACAGGCTCCAGGCTCTGAGCTGGCAGTCAGCACAGAGCCCGACGCGGGGCTCGAACCCACGAACCGCGAGATCATGACCTAAGCGAAAGTCGGACGCTTAACCGACTAAGCCACCCAGGCGCCCCTAGGGTGTATCTTCTTTTCAACTTTTATAGTGGTTGATCTAGGTTTTATACTACATATACATAACATATTCCAGACCATTGGTGTCATAATCTTACAGTTTGAGTGAAGTACAAAAACCCTGCCTTCCTCAAGTCTCCATATCCTCCTACGTTTATAATATAGTTTCTTCAATATTTTGTTTACATATATTTAAGCAACATCAGATGGTGTTATAATATTTTGCTTCAAATATCAACACGCAAGAGAAGGCAAGCCTACTACATTTAACCCATATTTTTGCTTACTGTCTTCTTTCTTCGTTCTAGATATTCTAAAGTTCCTTATTTTTTTAAAATTTACTTTCTGTTTAGAGAATATCCTTTAACCATTCTCTTAGAGTAAGTCTGCTGATGGAAAATCCTCATTTTAGTTCATCTGACAATTTGCTTCATTCTTGAAGGATATTTTCTCTGGGTGTAGGTCTCCAGGTTGGCAGATCTTTTCTTTCAGCACCTGAAAAATATTCTGCAATTTCCTTTTAGTTTCCATAGTTTCTAATGAGAAATCTACTGTCCTACAGATGTTTTTCCTTTATAGGCAAGTTGTCATTTCTCTCATTGCTTTACAGAACTTTTGTCTTTAGCTTTCAGGTATTTGATGGTTTGTAGTGTGGATTTCTTTGTGCAGATCCTGTTTGGGGTTTACTCTTTTTTTTTTTTTAATCTGTAGGCTTATATATCTTGCCAAATATGGAGTTTCGGTCATGGTTACTCTGAGTATCTTTTCAGCCCAAAATCTTTCTTCTCTTTTTCTTTGATTCCAACAATGCATCATGTTAGAGTTTTTGTTATATTCCCACAGGTCCCTTAGGCTCTATCAATTTTATATGGCTATTTCCTCTCAGTATTTAAATTTGGTAATTTCTATTATTCTGTTCTTCTGTTAACTGATTTTCCCCCTGTCTCTCTTTTCTGCTGCCGTGTTCATCTACTAAGCTTTTTATTTGAGTTACTGTATTTTCCAGTTTTATAATTTCCATATAATTCTTTCTTCTGTTTCTTTGTTGATATTTAAATTTCTTGGCTGGAACTTATTATTCTTTTAAAATTTGTTTCAAACCTGTTGTAGTTTTTCACTGAAGCATTTATATCATAGTGATTTGTTATCTTTTTTGTCAGATGATTCTAAAATCTATCATCTTTATGCCTGTATCTATTAATTTTTTTTCTTTTTTTCTTTTTTTTTACTATTTTTTATTTATTTCTAGGAGAGAGAGAGAGAGACAGCGTGAGCAGGGGAGGGTCAGAGAGAGAGGGAGTCACAGACTGAAACAGGCTCCAGGCTCTGAGCTGGCAGTCAGCACAGAGCCCGACGCGGGGCTTGAACCCACGAACCGCGAGATCATGACCCAAGCGAAAGTCTGACGCTTAACCGACTAAGCCACCCAGGCGCCCCTGTATCTATTAATTTTTTAAGTCATTTTGGGATCTTGCTGGTTCTTAGCAGGATGAGCGATTTTTAATTGGACCCTGATCATTTTTGTACTATGTCATAGGATCTTATTTATACCATATAGTCTAGCTGACTTTTTCCGACACCACTCTTGCAGTGGAAGCAGATTGCTATATAGTTACTGACAGGAGGAGATAGAAGCCTAGATTCTCTACTTGTATACTGTGGATACCTGAGGAAAGGGGGGTTCCTCATTACTGTTGAGTAGGGATGAAAGTTCTGACTTCCTATATGGTTTCCACTAACACTGTAGTTGGGTTGATCTTGTAATTGCTGGGGAATGAGGAAAATCCTGACTGTCCACTAGACCTCTTCTGACACCAGTCCTTTGGGGAGAACTATGGTTCTTGTTACTGCTGTGGCTAGAAATCTTGGCTTTGCATACGGTTTCTACTGCCACTGGAGTGAGTGTCCAGTGTTAGTGTCCAGTAGGAGTGAAGATCCTGGCTTCCCACTCATCCTTTTGACACCACCTAGAACAGTTAGGGCATATTTTATTACAGTCTTCCAAGAACAGAAGTCTAGGCTTCCCACTTGATCTTTGTTGTCATGGGTACAGGTGGGACTACAGTTTTTTCTGTGGTGCTTGGCTGGAGTAGAGAGAATACTAAGGATATTCTTCTTTGCCAGGCTATCACTTTCCTGGTCCTTGACTAAGGAGTTCAGGCTTTTGTTGTTGTTTTTATTGCCATTATTGCTTTTCTTCTTGGGCCTGAGCCCCTTAGTATTTCAGAGTCCTAGTTTCTTTGCCTCCAAGGCTGGAATATGTGACATAAAAGGAAATTAATTTTTTAAAATATTTATTTTTAAGAGAGAGAGAGAGAGAGAGCACAAGGAGGGGGGTGGCAGAGAGAGAGGGAGAGAACAGAATCCAAAGCAGGCTCCAGGCTCTGATCTGTCAGTACGGAGCTGGATGCGGGGCTCAAACTCACAAGCTGTGAGATCATGACCTGAGCCAAAGTCAGGTGCTTAACCAACAGAGCCACCCAGGCACCCCCAAAAAAGGGGAAATTTGAGAGAACTCACTGCCATGTCATTCCTGGGGTTCCAACTACTGTAGGATTTCTGCCTCCTCCTTCACACTTTTCAGAGTCTTATTTTTTGGTTTTATGTGTAATATTGGGAGTTTTTAGTTGTATCTAGGAAAGTGGGCTAACATACCTCTTGCATTTTCCTGAAAGCAGAAGTTCCAGATTGAATGTTCTATATAATTATATTCTATTTCCAATATTGGATTATTATTTATAACTCTTTTAAAATTATTTTGTACTTTTCCATAGAGTTGCAGTATACGTCCTAAATAATAAAAACCTACCTTCAAATAATATGATACTGCGTCATGTATAGAATAAAAGCTTTATTAAAAATTGACTCCCAGTTTCCTCTATCCCTTTTTGGCATCATTATTTAATATATTTTACCTTATACACATGCTGTAAATATACTGATTTTCTTTTAATCTGTGTGCTGATTTCTTTCATAATCTTTTTGTTAAGGCAGTCATTTTTTTTAGAACAATTAAAATACCAAAATAATATTGTATTTGTCTTCAACTCTGTCACTCAGAGCACTCTTCCATTTCTTTGTGTAGGTGGAAGTTGCTTTTTTCCATGTCCTGGTCTTCCTGCCTGGAGAAGTTTCTCTTGACATGTCTTAGAAGGGATGCTGACAGTTAATTTTTTGTTAGTCTTTATCTGAAAATATTATTTCTCCTTTATATTTTGAAAATATATTTTCTGGTAGAGAAGATTTTTTTCATTTTTGCACTTTAAAGACCTCGTTCCACTGTCTTCTGATGTACATAATAACTTTTAACAGAAAGCTTGTTATAATACTTGTCTTTGTTTTTCTCTATAAAATGTGTCTTTTATTTCTCATTACCTTCCAGTTTTTTCTTTATATTTAATTTTCAAGAGTTTTATTAGGATATATCGTGTGTGTATGTGTGTGTGTGTGTGAGAGAGAGAGAGAGAGAGACAGAGACAGAGACAGAGAGAGAGAGAGATGTGGATGGGGTGAGGGAATTTATCTTGTTGAGTCTTATAGAAGATACTTGGATCTGTTGTTTGGTATCTTTCATTAATTTTACAAATTATCTGCTCTTATCTGCTCAAACATCTTTCTTCTTTTTCTCTGTCTTGCTCTTCCTTCTGGGATTACAATTACATATGTGTTAGACCAAATGAAATTGTCTATCTTGGAAACTTCAGTTATTTTCATTTGCTCTTCTCTTTGTGCTCCAATTTAGGTTGTACCTATTGACCTAGAATCATATCTGCTGATTCTTTTCTCAGCTGTCAGTCTATTGATGATCTATTGGAAACATTTTTCATATTACTGTATTTTTATGTCTACCATTTGTATTTGATCCTTTATTATAGTTTCTGCTAAAATTCATCACCTATTCATTCATATAATAGACCTTTTCCAGTAGATCCTTTAACATTTTAATCATAATTATTTATATCTCCTGTCTGCTCTAATATCACTGTAATATTTGAATCTTATTCTTTTGACAGTTTTGTCCCTTGACAACATTTTTATTTTTCCCTATTTATTTGTATGTTTCATCATTTTTGGTTGAAAAAGGTATACCTTTTGTAATGCAGTAGAGATTGAGTTAAATCTTATTTATTTTTGGAAATGAGCTTTCCTCTTCTTTTTCTAGTTCTTTGCATGGAGGATTGAGTGAATTGATCTGAGATTAGAGTTTTTGCTACTAAGGTTTTACTCAGTACATCACTAGTCTTTAAATTTTCCTAGCATTGCTTTCTGTTTAGAGTGGAGCTAGAGAATTATTTATAATATCTGCTCAATTCTGCATTTAAATTCCCTCTCTATTCCTGAATCACAAAGAGGGTTTACTTCTTACTTTTGCTTCTTTCCACGCAGTATTTTGGACTGCTCTTAGTTGTTCTTTCACACTTGCTAGCTTTGTGGCAGAGCCAGGGGAGGTGGGGGAGAGGGGTCACATGAAGGAGAAGTTTGTCTGGTTCAGCGTTAGTCTTATGCAGATGGTATGTCCCTGAGCCTCAGAGATAGTCTTTCTCAGTGATCATGCCCTGTCCCCAGTGGCAAGGGATCCTTGATGATCTGGCCCTAGGATGTTTTCCTGTCCCTTCCCTAAGAAAAGAGGGATTTCTTTTGTTTCCTTTTGTTGCTGGTTTTATGATTATTATGATTACTTTAATGTGTTTTATTTTTGAGAGAGAGAGACACAGAGTGAGGGGGGGATGGAGTTGGGGCAGGGGAGGGGCAGAGAGACAAGAAGACACAGAATCTGAATCAGGCTCCAGGCTCTGAGCTGTCAGCACAGAGCCTGATGTGGGTCTTGAACTCAAGAACCACGAGATCATGACCTGAGCCGAAGTTGGATACTTTAACAGACTGAGCCACCCAGGCATCCCTCCTTTTGCCAGTTTTGATGGGTATTTATCTGTACTGAGAATGTGACAGAGATCATTGTTCTTTCCCCAGCTGATTGTGAATTTTCCTCCTTGGGGAGTCGGATAAGAAATATCCAGGCAAGGTTTCAAGCTTTGTTCCCATGGCAGCTGCTGTTCCCCTTACCCAGGTCTTGGGTGAGAGATACTCATCATAAGAGATACTCTTTCTAGTCTCTTGCCCTGTCCCAGTATTTTTCATTGGAAAAGAGCCAATGAACTGGAATGAATTTCTCCTGGGTTTGCAGTTTCCAGAATTTCTATACTTTCATACTAGTCTGCAATCAGCATTCAGATATTGATTTACATTTATCAAAAATTCGCAACGAGTTATATGATGATTTGTGTCTTCCATAGATAAGCAAGCACTCATTTACTCTCTCCTTGGAAGAATACCTTTCTTCTATTTTGGGCTAGTTGATTTTCTTGTGAGTTCAGCTCTGATACATTCAAGAAGGTCGTGATTTTGTAGATTACTGTGTTTTTTTTGTCGTTATTGTAAGTGTGGGAGTGATGGTCTTTTCAACTTTCCATATCCTAAGACAGGGTTGAAAGTCACAGTGACATTTTAAAGTAAATTGTGCAAGGGTATTTGTAAGTCTAAGATACAAAGATACACTTTTGCCAAAATTTAGATATTCCCAAGTAACTAAATATGAGGACAAAGATAACTCAGCCCTTAGTTTCTGAAATGTTATATGAAGTTCATGAATATGAAACATTATGTTTTAGTATTCCAGAGTAATCTCATTACTCTTTATTAAATAAATGCTCTATATATCAAAGCTCTAAGACAGTCTTCAAAACTTACACTACACATGGTATCTAAAGCTCCCCCATGTCTTTCTGAAGAACAGAGAAAAAGAGGGATCAAGGAGGTGTTTGTAGCCATTAGAAAAATAAGCCGACACTAAGTGCTAGCTAAATTCCTAAAATTAATATGTTACCTACAGTGATAAATGATGGAACTTACTTCCCAGAATCTTCTTTACTTGGGGACTTCAATTTACAACTGTCTCCCAAAACATGCTTCCTAAACTTCTGGGATTATTTTATCCATAGACACAAGTAGAAAATCCACCCTTGGTTTATTTTCCCAGCCCTGGGTGTTTTAGGAATTCTAATGGAAGCACTGTTTCTATTCTAGCAAGGGAAATATAATACAATTACATCCTCAAGTATTTCTGTAAACAATTAGATTTTTTAAGGACAGTAACATGAATTACATTTCCAATAAAACTCTGGTCAATCCCAGATTTTAAGTAACAGCCAACATTATAAATACCTTCTTTTAAAATTAGCCTGTACTTATCCTTGAAAAATTCTTGCCCTTAGAGTATTCTAGAAATTATTACCAAAAAAAAAAAAAAACAGAAAAGGAAAAGGGTGAAGGAAGATTGCTGAAACCTTGACTTTCATTTTGCTTTAACTTTGAGAGAAGCAGCTATTTTTATCTTGCTGATTTATTTATGAGACATAAGAAAGAAGCCTGTAGTGGAACATTTCCTCTGAACTGGATTTGAGCATCAAGGAAAACCATAAGGGATTCTTTGGTTAAAATAAGAACCGACCCTACTAGTACTCTGATTGTGAAACACAGCTTTTGTGACTGATGTTGTTGTTTGAAAGGGTTTCCTTTCTTGATTAGCTTTCATTCTCACCTGTTCTATACTACCTGGTCCCTGCTGAGCTGACCCTGAGAATAAAGGTGTTTTTGTAAAGTTTTCAATTCTGTTCCCTGCCAGGTGGAGTTCAAAGTTTGTCTGAACTCCATGGAGCTTTCTTGCTTCACAGGCAACTTTTCGGCTTTTGAAATTTATCCAGTAAGAAAAGAACAAGGTTTGTGGCCAGTATCAGATGAAAATACTAGGACAATTGTGAGATCTTGTAAAGCCCATTGTATACAGCATATATCACAAATGTAATAGGAAGGACCCCATCTGACATTCGTGGCTCCTAGAGGTTGCTCTATCCACAGTCCAGCATGTATTAAAGAAAAATACAAAAAAAAAAGAAAAATACATCTCATATTTACCTGGCTTTACTGAGGGTCTTTATGTGGGCTAAATATTCTGCACTTTAGAAGATTTTTTTTTAATTTAGTAAAACACCTCAATGAGTTTCAAGCTCTGTAAATAATGGCCTTGTCAGGAGACAGAGAGCTCTTCTACTTAATAGGTTAACAAAAATATGTAGATTTTTGATTAACACCTGGGAGAAAGGGATAGAGGAAATCTAATAATATGGTGAGAGACTGGGCCTGAGGAGTAAATGCATGAAGGTGTCTGAGGTACTGTTGTGAAGAGAGAGATCTAGTATTTTTACTAGATTAAAAAAATATTAGATTTTTTCTTTATCATGCACTATTATGCAATTTCCCACCCCTGCTACCCCAAACCTTCAATGATTACCTGTCATACAATATTATGTGTTGTAGTATTTAATGCTAGAGATGGGTGGATGAAGGAAAGAAAGACCCTAAAATAGAAGAATACAGCACAATGGTGAGTCACTAGATGCAGGAACTTACTAAACAGGCAGACTTAATTGCTTCTGCTTTGGCCTCTGTTTTTCTTCCTTGACTAACAGGAAAAGACCATTGAATGAGTTGCTGACACTTATGCTCAGAATCATATAGCATATCAGTTTTCTTATAACAGTCAAGGCCAGTAAGAACGGAAAGAGTCATTAATAGCTAGATTCTAAGCATTATGGCAAATTAAAGTGTCTTTTAAAATATTTGGTATTTAAATGAAAAGTTAGAAAAGGGGTAACAAATATAGGGATTAAATGGTTCAAATGAGAAATTTGCTGGGCAAATAAGGCAGCATGAAGTTTGGACATGCTCAAGCCTTTACTGATTTACAACTGTAGTAGATATTAGTGCTGTTCACCAATATTTCCAATGGTCTTCCTTATCTATTTCCATGATCCAGAAAGTAAATATTTTTCTAAAAGTGCAATCTTGGTTCTTCAGATGAAGGATTTCCAGGGTAACCTGGAAAAATGCATGGACTCTCAACGAAGTTTATGTAAGAAAGAAATCAATCTTGTTTAAAACCACTAATATTTTGAGATTTTTTTCAAACAAATCCTAATTAATGCCATCACCTGCATTCACATTGTTTTTAGAGATGTCATAAAGTAGTTGTATGATACACTTATCCTATCTTAGGCTTTAACAGACGTCTTTCCTCAACATTTGTAAAACTTGTTTGAAAAATTTATTATTTGTCATTACATGTGCTTAATCCTCGCATCCCCCCAACATCAAGCCATTAGCATTATCTAAGGCATAGATCAATTCTTCAATCAATGGTGTCTTAATGCAAGTGTGTTGCAATTATTTTGAGGTATGTCTCAAGTGATCTATTTACTAATTATTATTAAATATGTAAGTTCATGAGTGGAATAACATTTTCCAAATGAAAGTGGATTCAAGTGTATTATAAAAGGTAAATTTTACTTCTTGCATTCCAATACTGAATTGAGGTGAAAGGTGTGAAAATAAAGTTAGTTCAGAGAGCAAACCTGGCTATACCCATTGGACCACATTGCACTCAGGACTGCCATCTCATGAGTATCATGATGAAAACAAGCGTTTTGTTCTCTGTTACTGGTTGTAGAATACCAGGGGTGGAAGAGACCTTGTACAATTTACTTACTGATTTTATGTTGTTTTCTCAACTGTGTTTTTGTAGTTGTGTCAAGGCAATAGAACAGGCAAAATTAAATTCTTTTTGGGCAAATGTCAAACCCAATTTTTCCACTTCATACAAAACATTTTCATTTGTGTCCACAGATATATCATCTGCTTAAAATATAACCTGAGCAGATGGTTTTATAGTTGCAGGGGGAGGGAACTATAAGGTCCACCCTCATGTTTACTGGTTAAAAAAGTTCAAAAAAGTGAAGCACTGCTTAAACAGAGCAAATTTTATAACTTAGATGTAAACTCAATTTTCTTAAACACTGTTTACTATTCTTTTATCCAAATAACATTTAATTCAATAATAGACAGCAAACCCATTTTGTCTTTTATTTTCTTTTCTGTTTTCACCTTCCATGGATACATCAAAACCAGGCTATTTACAACTATGATTATTAGATAAAAGAGCTTTCTCTTTTAATAAGTACTTTATCCTTGTAGTTTCAGGTAAAAGAAAGCTTAATTATTCTTTTCTTCTGACCTATGACCAATTTCAGAAAACATTCAGAGGTAATGCAATTAAATAGAAAGAACCAGGGCTTTAGAATGCACAGAAATGAGTGGCCATCTGAATTGTTAATTAAGATTTTTCAGAACCATTTTCTTCATCTAAAAAGCAAAGAGAATAATACCCTATCGCATATATGAATTACACAGAACATCCAGCAGAGTGCCTTGAACACAGTAGACAACTTGCAAATACCAAATCCCTCCTCTTGAAGTTTACTTTTGTGGGGTGTCTGTGTGGCTCAGTCGGTTGAGCGCCCGACTTTGGCTCAGGTCATGATCTTACAATTCATGGGTTTGAACCCTGCGTTGGGCCCTGTTCTGACAGCTAGCTCAGAGCCAAAGGCCTGCTTAGGATTCTGTGACTGTGTCTCCCTCTCTCTCTGATACTCCCCTGCTCACACTCTCTCTCTGTCTCTCTCTCTCTCTCTCTCAGAAGTAAATTTTAAAAAAATTAAAAAAGATTTTTTTGAAGTTTACCTTTAAATTTATCAAACAATAAATATACCACACCATTTATTCAAAGGCAGAGTTAGCATAGTACTCAGGAGATGTGGGCAAATGGTCACCCTTCCTGGGTTCAAGTTTGGCTTCAGTATGTGCTTGTCATTGGACTGTGGTCAGATTACTTAACTTCCCTGTGCCTTAGTTTCTTTACTGGTAGAACAGGGATAAGAAAAGTATCCACTTCATATAATTGTTAGGTCAATTAAATCAATGTATACATTTAGAAAACTTTCAAAAGTATCTGACACATTAATTAACCAATAAATTATGCCTTATTTTGTTGTTGTTGTTGTTGTTAGACATTCACAATGTATACAGACGTATTCTGAGATTTGGGGCAATATGGAAAAGGCATATTTACATAATTCATTAGTCATGTCAAAATGATTTTAAAGAAAATATACAAATTTCTTATGAGTATAGGCTGTTTAAAGTACTTTTGATATCTTGAAAAAAACCTCATTGATAAGTTGGCATCTTTTTTTAAAACTATTGATGGCAATAAATATATTAGCATTCTAATATCACCGATACAAATGTAATAAAACCTCTTTTAAAATATTTTGTTATTCAGGATTCAAAAAAGTTCAAAATCTGCATTAGTCTGAATGTACTCAAATTAGCCTTGTTTGACACTTTTCTATAATTTGATAGACACTTCACTGCAGAAAAAAATCCCAGTTATTGAAGTTATATTGTAACTTAACATACAAACACACCCAAGAGATGAGGATTTGCCAATGCATTATCCATTCAGGTTAAATGATTTTGGGTTCCACTCCAGTAAAATTCTGCTTGAAGCAAAACTGTGTTGCCAATGTTCCCTCATATGATGAAAAATGAGTATACCAGCCAACTCTGGTCAGAAAACTAAATTAGAAATGAACTTTGAAGAAAAATAAATCCCTCACTTCTATAGAAAAGTAAGATCTTTAAAATGAATTAAAGCTTAGAAACCAAACATTGATAAGGGCCTTGTATCTATCAAAGCAAGTACTATTAAAAGTATTCATTCATCTGAGTTTAAAATGTAATGCTAGCACTTTCAACCTAAAGGTCAATTTCATCCTTGATGTCTTGAAAATTATCATTGGGAGTAGTGATAGCATTCAATTATAGGAATGCTTTCCAAGAGAGCACTAACAACCCCTGCATGTACCCCTGATTTTGCCAAAGTTCTACAATATTTTTATCATAAAATCTTATCTGTTTGCTTTACAATTTTTATTAACAAATAATGGAAAGAATAGCTCAGATTTAGCATTTGATCTGTTTCCAAGTGTTGACTGTTGGACTTGGTGAAATCAAACAGGAGAAAAGAAAGGAAGTAAGAGGAAACGACAGCCATTAGAGTGGATGGTAAACATAGAGAATAGGCCAAAATGACTTGTCAAACAGCAGAAGGTAAGTGTTAGTAAAGGACATGGACATGTCAATTTAACAGGCAGTATCTGGGCATATCCCCCATAAAACAATAGTCACAAGCAGGAATGGATCCAAGTTTTGAGTTATCACTGACGCCAGATACAGATAAGGACTCCCATAAATAGTACCCCTGTTACTTTGCAATAGCTTGACAAGCCTTTTCAAATGATGAGAGGGGGAAAAAAGTAGGCAAATAATCTCTTCCTCACAGGATCAGAGAAATGCAATCTGACAGAATGTTCATATATTAACTGTTGGGTATCAATGAGTTGACATCAGGCTGGACACAAAGAGCAAATTACTCTCCAGGTATTTCAAATATTGAGCAATAAACCTGGATCCTGAGACCATGGAGAAATCACCATTCCTGGAGAAGGATTAATGGTTAACAAATCTTGAGTACCCACTGTGACTATACATTGTCCTTGCACTTGATTTGTGATGTAGAGAAAAAAAATTGTACTTTGATGAAAATCTATGTGTTGTCTGAAAACCCTTTAGAGTTTTATGGTTCTGGTTTTATGGGGGGGGGGACATTTTACAACTCTCTAAATTATAGATAACTGATCGCAATGAAAAACCGTTTCTGCCTATAGACATGTAAATTTTTTGTAGCAGAGGTCCAACTGCCTTCCCTAAGGTGGAAATAGCTAGTTTGACCTCCATTTGATGTTCATTTCATGATTCTAGATCTATAAATATTTCTCTTCTTTGTATCTCCTATAAATTGGTTGTAACATCTCACCTATTTCCCCATTTAAATAATGAGTTAAATGACAAAGTTAACACATACTCATGTTTTATCTACATGGGAGTCATTTTTACTTTTTTGTGTGTGAGAATTAGGCTGAGATGAAAGGAAATTTAGATATACTCTTTTTTCAATCCCATCATTCTTAGGTAAGCAAACTGAGTCCCAATATGATAAAATGACTTTTGTGAAGTTGCCCGCTTACTGGCAGAGCTAAAATCAGAATCTACTCCTTTCCCCTACCACACTCAAAGCCATATGAATTAACTTATTTATTTATTATTATTAAGAATTTTTAAATATATTTTTTATTTATTTTTTATTTTAGAGAGAGTACAAGGTGTAGTACAAACTCTACAGGGGTTAGAGAGAGAATCCTAAGCAGGCTCCACACTCAGCATGGAGCCCAATGCAGGGCTTGATCCCATGACCCCGGCATCATGACCAGAGCTAAAATCGAGAGTCATATGCTCAACCTACTGAGCCACCCAGGAACCCCAAGGCTTTGCATTTTAAAGCGGTTTTTGGTTCACAACAAAATTGAAGGAAAGAGAGAGATTTTCCACAAACTCCCTGACTCCACATATGTATAGCCTCCCCTATTATCAATATAATGTACCAGAAGGTACATTTGTTACAACTGATGAGCCTGTATTAACATACAATCATTTGAGTTCACTCTTGGTGATGTACATTTTATGGGTTTGGACAAAGGTATAATGACATGTAACTATCATGAAAGTATCAGACAGTATTTTCAGTACTTTAAAAAATGTCTGTGCCCTGCCTAGTCATCCCTGCTCCACACACAACCCCTGGCACCCACTGATCTTTTCATTGTCTCTATAATTTTGCCTTCTCCAGAACGTTGTATAGTTGCAATCACACAGTATGTCGCCTTTTCATATTGGCTTCTTGAATTCACTTTTTAGTTAGCTTTTTAAAGAGAGAGCAGTATATAGCCCAGACAATGGATGGATAATAATAAAATTTCAGGCAACTATACACTGGTGTGTTTGGGAGTACAGGATTTTGAGAAAGAAAGGAACCTTCCTGGCCATTTTTTCATGTCTGAAATAAATCTTTCAAGGTGATACCTAATTCACTTATACGTAAACTTAGCTCTGCATGTATAGTAGAGTAAATGGCAAGACCTGAGAATTAACTTACAGTCTGGGAATCACTGGGAGCTAATAATTATGCTGGCTTCCCCTCCTGATTCCAAAGTGCAAACATGCTTTAAACAGATTGCCAGTTCCCCCAGGGAAGAGAGAAGGAAATGGCTGGATTAAAGTCAGAAAGCAGGGAGCCAAAAAAATCTAGTATTCATTACCATCCCCATCAATGAATATTTATCGAGCTCCCACAGAGAACCTAGTATCAAGGCTCAGGAATTCAGAGAAGTAAATACAATTTAGAGCAGTAAAAGTTCTCTGTATCCAAGTCTGCCACATGGCAGTGAGGAAGAACCCTCGATGCCAAAGGAAAGAGAGGAGGGAGCCAGGAAATGGCAGACTCTCCCTTCCCTCTTCCTCAACTTTCAGAAAGGAATAAATTCTGTCCTATAAGCTTGATTTCTCATTTTTGTTTAATTACCTGAACCTAAAGTTGTACACATTTTAGCTTCAAAATTTATATTCACTATGGCTAGCTTGGTGTCTTTTAAAAACTTCCAAGTGCCTTCAAACTTTCAGGTTTGGTGATAATTTGACCTGTAATGTGAAGAATAACAAAATCTGTGGGATGATAGGTCTTCTTGGCAAAGAATTCCTTTATGTAAGATCCTAACTTTCCAAGAAATGACACTTCATAGGAAGACTTTCCTGCCTAAGCAAGATGGTATAGCTTTATAAAAGGGTGGAATTTTGAATCTTATATGAAAATTCTATCTTTGAATTATAAGAGTGTGTGGCTTCTAGTACTATAATTAGAAGGGATCATTGGAGTACTTGTGGGCTGGCAGTTATGCTTATGAAAGCCTACCGATTCTTGATGAGAATTCCCAATTATTTCAAAAAACAGCAGGCTCTGTGGCTCCCCCTCTGGGGGTTACCTAGTATAACAAGGTAAATTCAGTTCATGCTGATGCTGAAAATTGCTGGTACAACTAGAGTGCCCCTTTTGTCCAGACAAGGTGGATCTAATGCTCTCTAGAGAACTCAGACTTCTCAAATGATTCCCACCCTCCGTTCTCCATTATGCTTGTCTCGTGTCATGGACCTCAGCTGATTTCTGCCTGAGTGAGACAGTTATTCTTCATCTCCCCCAGGCTAGCCACTGGACCTAGGAAGGAAGAAGGTTTACTTTGACATTATTCATTCCTGGCAATTCTGTGTTCTCAGTGGAAGGACACCCTCAATTTTAAGAGAAAGAACTTGATTTTAGTTTCATGTTTGAAACTGGTTAACTAGAATTAAACCATTTTTTCACAAGATAATTTTCCATGGAAATGCTGCCCCAAAGTGAAATATGCATAATTGGTGTATCTCGTTTATATTCTCAGAGATGAGTGAGTAAAGAACATGCCATCACTCTGTGTCCCACATCTTCTTTCTATTCTCTCTACTCCTTCTGTTTGCTCTCATTCTGTCTTCATCCTTCTTTTTAAAAATTTCTTTATTTTGAGAGAGAGCGAGAGAGCAGGGAGAGTATTAGAGAGAGGAGAGAGAGAATCCCAAGCACACTCCACCCTGTCAGTGCAGAGCCCCATGTGAGGCTCAAACTCACAGTGAGTTCACGACCTGAGCCAAAATCAAGAGTCAGATGCTTAACCAACTGAGGCACCCAGGCACTCTCATACTCATTTTTATGTTCTTTCTCTATGTCAGAGTTTCTCAACCTTGGAACTATTGACAGTTAGGACCAGATAATTCATCACTATAGGAGACTATCCTGTTCAATACAAGGTGTTCAGCAACATCCCTGCTTTCTTTCCACCAGGAACTAGTTGCACTCCCCAAAGTTGTGACAACCAACCAAACTATGTCTCCAGATGTTGGTAAATTTCTGCTGGGGGTTAAATCTCTCCTAGTTGATAATTACTAATCTAACCCTGGATATAGTTCTTTCAATTCCCCAGTCAGTAATCAGCTGTACAATCATGGCCATGTAACTCCACCTCTATGGGCAACAGTTTTAACACTTTAATATTTGTAGAACTTTCTACATGGCATCCCTCTCCATTCTTTAAACTCATTCTTGGGAAGCCTGGTTGGCTCAGTTGGTTTAGCGTCCAACTTCGGCTCAGGTCATGATCTCATGGTTCATGGGTTTGAGCCCTGCATCAGGCTCTGTGCTGACATCTCAGAGCCTGGAGCCTGCTTCGGATTTTGTGTCTCCCTCTTGTTCTGCCCCTCCCCCACTTGTGCTCTGTCTCTTAAAAATGAATAAACATTAAAAAAAATCCATTCTCCTGCTCATGCCTTAAGCTTACCAGTGGGCCCAGTTCATATTTCTTTAATACCTCTACAATATATATGTATATACTTTACACACACTACCTGCATAAAGTTAAATCTGCCTTTTGACTAACACAGTTCTGCTAGCTTCACTCAAAATTTCAGTAATGTATATTCCAGAGACACTCACCAAGTTTTGGAAAATAAATGAATGGGTAAAATTATGAAATGCTGAATTAATTGTTGAATCAATGAAAGAATGTTTTAATAATTTTAATGGCTTGAATTACCATCACATGACAAAAGTACAGCCCACCTTCTAAAAGCAATTTTTCTGCAGTTTCTTCTGCTTAGATTTAGAGATTGACTGAATGGAAATATTTTTAAATTATCACCTCAATTTTTCCTGCATTATTTTTTCCAAATATCAAGGCAATCTTATTGCTAACTATAGGGCTGTCATCTTACTTTTGATCTCCATTATATAAACGGTCCCTGCTTCCCCAGGTTAGTGCACCTTGATTATATAATAAGGAATCTGGATCAAATAATAGCAAAAAGAAAAAAAAATGGTTAAAAATTTACTATTGTAAACATTGGAAGGGTTATTTAGAAAGTACCACTTCTGGAGTGCCTGGGTGGCTCAGTTGGTTAAGCACTGGACTTCAGTCCAGGTCATGATTTCAAGGTGGGTTTGAGCCCCATGTCTGTGCTGACAGCTCAGAACCTGGAGCCTACTTCTGATTCTGTCTCCCTCTCTCTCTGCCCCTCCCCCACTCACACGTGCATACACACACACTCTCTCTCTCTCAAAAAATAAACATTTAAAAAAAGTACCACTTCTAATTCATTGAATTATTACTCCTGTCTAGCCATATACATCCTGATTCTTCTCCCTTCCCTGCCTCCAGGGGTAAATCTTTCCCAACAAAATACATTTCTGAAGAAATTATAAAGAAGCAATTAGTTCCATTGGGGCTTTTTAGCTCTAGAGGAAAGCATCATTTCCAGCTGGCCAAAATTGTCTGTCCTATACAACTTCCTGGGCCTTTATGTAAATATAACCATATAACCACAGCTTTTTTATTTTTAGCTAAAAAAAATCATACATTTTTAGTGAATCTATTGTTTAATAAATAAACATTTTCTTGGGGCACTTGGGTGGCTCAGTCAGTTATGTGTCTATCTTTGATTGAAATCAGGTCATGATTTCACTGTTCCTGAGTTTGAGCCCCATGTAGGGCTCTGTCCTGACAGCTCAGAGCCTGGAGCCTACTTCAGATTCTGTGTTCCCCTCTCTGCCCCTACCCAACTTTCTTTCTCTCTCTCTCTCCCTCTTTCTCTCAAAAACAAACATAAAAAAAAACTTTAAAAAAATATAAACCTTTTCTCTACAAGCATCAAATATAGGTTTAAACTGTATGCCTTGAAGTTGACTTGGGATCCTATGATTTTATAATTTGAAGCTCAGGTTCAAAGTTGAAGGTTAGATCCTATCCTGAAGGTCTTAGAATGTGCTTCTCAGTTATGGAAAAAGCCATAGATAACAAAATGAATGGGCTCTCTTCCTAGGGGCAGGAAGATTAACTCAACTTGACTAAGAATAATGCTAAGAAAATGAGATCAATTCTTAGATGCATATGAGGAAAACAATTACTGCATAGGTAGACTGACTTGGCCAGGACCTTTGCCTCCTGTGTTATGGTGCAAAGTCAGTGGGGGAAAGATTACCTGTGAGATGACTGCCTCTCCACTGTTGAAGACCTTGTTTACAGTGAGTACCTCAGCTGAGTGTTGCTACTTAAGGAATCATCCTCAGCAATATTATTTGGACTGTGTTAATGGTTTGAAGCATGAAAACAAAGTATTACTGAAACACAACTTGTGGGTGATCTAATGCAGTCATTTTTATAGTCAAGGAGTACTTAATGGAGGAAAGTGATCCATAAACCATCTGTCCAGTAATATACTGTTTTTTTCCAAAAACTTAATACAAATTACACTAAATTTGGTAAAACAGATTGTTGACATTCATGGTGTTGAATTTTGACCATTTGGTTAATGTCTATTAATCATTCAAAATATTTCTAGTTTCCTTTATGTGTCAAAGGACAAATAAGACACTATTACAATACAAGTCATTCCTAATATTCTATATAAATAGATACTATAAATCCAATCAACTAGTCTTCTGCTGGGGTTCCTTGAATAAGAATTCAGCTTTTGTTCTTGCTGCTTCCTTTGCTTAGAATTCTTTTTCCCTAGAATCTGAATTGATGGCTCCCTTATTTTCTGTTCAAAATTCATTTTATCCCTGAAGCCTTCTCTGTCCACTGCATGTAATATAACATCATGCCATTTCTGGCATTTCCTATCTCCTTGCTCTTTTATTTTTCTTTAAAAAAATACACTGTATTATTTGCTTGTTTTCTTCTGTCTTCTTCTAATAGAATGTAGGCAACATGAGAGCAGGGACTTTATTTTGTTTTCTATTGTATCAATGGCACCTGGAAGAGGGACTGACACATCATAGGCACTTATTACATATTTGTTGACGAAGTCAACTAGATCATCAATTATCAAGTGAAATTAAAGTTGTATTTTTAAAGAAATCAATCAGAACTAAATAAAAATATTTAGTAATTTAGATCTGTTATAAGACTCTCCACTGGATTCCTAGGCTTTAATTTAGAAGCCAAATCCTTCTGATACCTTATAATGAATTTAAAAAGAATATTTCTTTAATTTTATCAAACATTTAAGAAAATAAACTTCACATTAAAATAAGGATATCAGAATTACTTTGAGTATCTGAATCCCACTCTCTATAGTTGGAGCCAAACTATGGCTTGCTCATATACATAAGTTGTATGCTCTGTTATTCATCACAACCTGCAGACCTCCTACTTTTTCTTATATCTAGCTGCTTCTAGTTATGTTATCTGCTTGGCTACTGAAAGCATTTAAAATGGCAAATTTTGCTAAATGAATTGCTGAGTGCTTTGCCTAACCACTTAAGGGAATTAATGACTAATCACTGAAAATGTAAATCATCACAACTAGAGTTATTAATGGCCACCAACACCTTTTTTATACACAAGTCACAAAACAACACTAAATCAGAGAATTGGTGGAGCAGTTTGGGCCATGTGGTGGACCTGGCTTGTTTGGCATTGATCCCGTGAGTGGAGTCTGCCAGGCACTAGCACTTCCACAACACATCTGCGACATCGCCATCTTCCCTCATTGAGCCCCTTTTTAAAGTTTACACACTGAAACTCCCAGCCCTGAATAGAGTTAGCATACTGTTCTTGAAATGCTAACTTACAGTCTTTAGCTATGATTTTTCCTGTGATTTGTATAGAGCAGTGGAAGAAGACATGGCGCAGGTTAAAATGACATAGAGTAAGTAGGCAGTAAGGGAAATTTCAAACTTCTCAGTGTGGTCAAGTTAAACCCTGTCTCGGATGTCACACTTGTGAAATAATCCCTGTTGCTGATTGAGAGCTCAGTACACATTATTCTAGATACTTCATACATATTAACTTCTTTTATCTTTGCAACAACCCAAAAAGCAGTTAATTCACTAGGTCAAGACCTACACCTAGGAAATATGAATTTCCTAGGATTTAAACCCAGATATACCAGCATTAGAGATCACTTTGCTACCACATGCCGAGTATTATCTCCATAAAACCCATTAATGTATGTAAAGTTCTTTTTAAATTAAAAAAAAGATTATTTTATAAACCTGACTACCTTTTATTCTCTTATGAATGAACTTTGGGAGTTTGAAGGTTCTGGCAGAGTAGTGAAGCTACTCTTATACCCTGAGGGAAGAATGGTCTTCCTATATGGAGAAGGTCTCTTCCTGTTTGACCCAGTGCTCAGCTTCAGGAGGAAAGCACATGGAATGGTGTCAACATGAAATGAACAAACCTTTTAGAACTTCTTTAAAAAGGAAGAGAGTTTTATTCATGCCCAAGTTAGAACAGCTGCCTGGGATAGAGTTTTCACAAAGAAGAGAATGCTCCATAAGGGAACATTTGGAGGTGCCGGGGTTATATATGTTTTTTTTATGTTGAAAGTTACAAATTATTAGAAAAAGGACATTTCAGAAAATTGCAGGCCTTAAGTTTTTAGTGTGTGCAGGGCTGTATAACTCGAATCTTATGGAAGCCAGGGAAGTTTCTTACTTTTTCTTATCTTTTGTGTTCAGAATGTTCCTTTTTGGTCATTGTCTTTAATGAAGCAGATGTACAATGTAAGCTTGGGGTGGAAATAGAGCCTATGCTTTGAGGTTTCGCAGAGTCATTTTGACCTTAGTAAGTGTTAAAGTATAGTTTCCATAAGAGCCTAGGAGTGGGGCCCATAACCAGTAAAAGTTGAAAATTTCCTTTATCAATAGTGAGAGAGAAGGGAACATTTGCCAAGATAGACAATTCAGCTGTATCAACCTGGCAGTGTGGGGTGACAGATATCACAGCCAGATAGCCCTTACATCCCTTATGTAAAACTCTTAGCATAGTTCCTGACAGGTAAGTTGTCAATATAGTTGAGTTATTATGTAACCTAGAACTTTGAAGTTCCAGTGGGTTTCTTTTTAGTTTCTTTTTTTTTTCTTCAGTATAGTCTCCTTTGCCCCATTTACAACATCCCCAAAACAATGCTCTTGTTAAAATTCAAAACTCCTTCATTGGCATTTCCTGAGCCAATTGTGGAACCTGAGTCTCTCTCCATCTGCTTCTAGCTCCTATAACTGGGTTTCTATTTCGTTTTGGTCTGCTTTCTAAATTCACCATCCAACAACCTGTCTAATACCCCCAGCAACACCTGCATCCATGAATTAATCTTGCCAGGCCCTTCTCAATTTCTGGAGACCTTCCCCTGGGACTTTGTGTTCCACTTGGTAAATGGAGTTCTGAAACTGGTCCAAGCACTGTTCTATAATAAAATATGCAAGCTCAAGATGCTGTTAATGAAGCTAAGGCAAAAACCCAGGGGCTCTACCTCCAAGCTGCTATCTGAGTCAGTTGTTAAAACAATCTAAAATACCAAATCTAATACCAAATACTAATTTTCCTACTCACATGCTTATATATCCAAACAAGTATATTAGAATTCTGTGGGTGTTAGACTATCCTTCAACAGAATATTAGACAACAGGAACATACACATTTATTGCATAAGAGAAGATTTTTTAAATTATTCTGTCATCTCCCAACAATGCTATTATATATTTTGTACTTGATTTGTCTCATACAAAACTAAATTTAAAAAATTATAAAAAAACTATTAAGGCATCTCTAGGAAAAAAAAAACCAGCAAAACACTTTCTCCATTAATCACCTAGCTGTGAAATCAGTTCCGTTGGCTTTAAGTGAGCAAGGGGAGAGAGTTGTCACAAAAGACTCCTCAGGTTGCTTCCATAACCTGGTGATTGTAAATATTGCTGCAATAAACATAGAAACATATTTATCTTTTTGAATTAATGTTTTATTTTGGGGGTAAATACCCAGTAGTGGTATTGCTGGATCATACGGCATTTCTATATTTAATTTTTTGAGAGAAACCACCATACTGTTTTTCACAGTGTTTGCATATTTGTACTTATATTCCCACCCATAGTGCATAAGGGTATTCTTTTCTCCATATCCTTGCCAAAAGTTGTTATTTATTGTCTTTGATTCTAGCCATTCTAACTGGTGTGAAGTGATACATATTGTGATTTTAATTTGCATTTCTCTGATGATCATTGATGTTGAGCATATTTTCCTGGATTGTTGGCCATCACTGTGACTTTTTGGAAAAATGTCTATTTAGGTCCTCTGCCTATTTTTTAATCAGGCTGTTTCTTTCTTTCTTTCTTTCTTTCTTTCTTTCTTTCTTTCTTTCTTTCTTTCTTTCTTTCTCTTTCTTCTTTCTTGGTGTTGAGTTGTGTAAGTTCTTTATATATTTGGGATATTAACTACTTATCAGATACATCATTTGCAAAAATCTTCTCCCATTCAGTAGGTTGTCTTTTTGTTTTTTGATGAGGTTTTTTTCTGTGCAAAAGCTTTTTCTTTTTGGCATAGTCCCAGTAGTTTATATAGAGTTTATTTAGTTTATATAGTAGTTTATATAGTCCCAGTAGTATATAAAGAATATAATCTTTACACTGTGGGGACTAAATTTTTAAATAGTAAAATCCCAGGAAGTTTTCAAAAAGGGACATTTTATCCATGAGTATTGCAACTAGGGCAATAGGGAGTATTTTGAGGTTGGACACAAAAAGAAATGAGCTAAGACATAGACATAGAGAGCAAAATAGTGGATTGTGGAAGGAGAAAAATGAGTGAAAACCAATGGCCAAAGCCAAATGTATTCAAACACTGTAATGTGAAAATAACTCTCAGATGAGCATTTCAGCAGTAAAAAGACTGAAGACTTTATAGAATAGAGTGAGGAATGTCAGTAAAAGTTCAGTTTTGTCCCATCAGTCATTCATTGTTCTTATTCTCTGATGCTGTAGGACAATATCAGAAGGATATAGAGGCAGCAAAGCTGGGGTCACAGCATTTGAATAGACAGTTGGGATTAAGGAAGAGGGATGATGAGGAATAAGGACGGAGGCTTTACAAGTTCAAGTGAAGAGCTTATGGTCCTTAAGGATCGTTCACTATACACAAATAATATTTTTCCCTGTTTAATAGTTGAGAATAGTTTTAAATCTGGAGACAGGTTTTCTTTCTGTTCTTTTCCTCTTGCTTCTAAGAGAGTATGTGGATAGAGGAGTTAAAAATATTTGGATCAGGATTTCCTTAGAATTTTAATGAAGAACTAGGGTTGAAATAATTTTGAGGTTTGAAACTTCCCTGTGACAGCAATGGCTGTGGATCATTCAGATGTTCCATCAAGAGAGAATCTGCTGTGAGGAGAATTGTTGCTGACAGACTGCAGCCGCCACAATTTCAGGATCCAACCGAGCATTTTTGATGAAGCTTCCATACCCTTTACTGCTCCCAACCAATGACTACCCACAGGGATAAGGCTAGAGGTGGGCAATTCCTGCCCAGAACAGGTCTCTCCTGATGAAAAGCTTTGTTCTGGGGCCTCTCAATAAACCTGAACAAGACTTTGCCTCCATCCATGGTCCTCTTTCCCTCTCTTCTTTTCCAAGGTCAGACTGTATTATCATCCAAAGGCTCTGCTTGACTGCTCTTGCTCCTTTTCTTGTTACTGTCAAAAATGTTTACCCCAATAAATCTCCTGAACTTTTAAATCTGTCTTGATGTCTTACCTTTTGGGAGACCCAAACTAACACATTAGCTCATTATAAAAATAGTGAAAACAGATCTGAAAAACTGTGTTTAACTTTTGGATACAGCTCTACTCTACATCCAAAATCTTCTAGAGGTCATGGCACTACAAAGAGGCAGGCAAAGAAATCCAGAGAAACCAAATTGATCCAGAGAGGTCTTAGAAAACTTCCTTGGTCTTTCCTTGGAAGAAAGGAGACATACTAGCTCACATCCATATAAGTGGATGTAGCCAATTCCCTTGTAATAGCCTGGATTATCTACAGAGTGATTCTGAAATGTGGAGCAAATTAATTTGGAACAAGTCAATGATGATTGATTATATTTTCAACCTGTTTTTACTTCATATCTACTTAAATACAGGCATTAGAATATTATTTTTTCTTGTGTACAAGGGAGTTAGTGGTTGTTTTCGATATTTTCAAGAACATCTCACTAATTTCTTTTTTGTAAGGCCAATTCCTTTTGTTCTTCTTAGTAGTTAAAATTCACTTAAATACTGTGCCAGGATAACTGGCAAGGAAAGGTACTCTATTTCCTACGTGTAATTAAAAGTATGTTGACCCCAAAGTCTGAAACTCCAAATAACAAATCCTAGCAGTAAACATATTTCCTGATACTTCAGTAAACGATAAGTCAGACACTGTCAAAAAGAGTTTACACAGTAAATGAACAAACATATTAACAGCATTAATTGTGATGATTAATGTATGTTATAGTAAATAGAGTGAGACTAGATGCTTACCTAAACATTTGGGGGAGATAAACAGCTTATTTTAAGGTGGGGTTATTTGGAATTGAGTTTTTGGCATCTTAGAACCAAGAGAAAATACCAGGCAATACACTATGAACATACCCTAGTATTAAACTATATCAGATAACTAATGTCATGTTTCAGTAGATTCCAATTACCTTTAGACCCACTATTACTGTGATTCTTAATGCTTCATCAGGAATATATTTTTCCCTTCAAATTTATTTTCAATTTTGTTACTGTATTCTTCAGTTCACTTAATTGAGCACCAGTCAGGTACGAAGCCTTGTGGATATCAACAACAACAAAATGAACAAGAAATAGTTTCTGAACTCTGAGATCTAATATGATTATTTTAAATCCATCATGGAGTATGGTTCCCTGTGAAAAAGAAAATAATTCTGCAACTACAGACAAAGGAGACGTGTGATTACCTACCAAAGTGATATGTTATTTAGACCAATACACTTTTGAGAATGAAAAGATGAGCCATTAATTATTATTCTGAATCAAAGAGCATTCACTGGGACTGACCAGACAACCTAGGATATTTAATCATCTATCTGAAACCAAATTCCCTGGAATGCATCTCTTTTTATAAAGTATCATATGCATGCACTCTTCTTAGTATCCACATCTCTTAAGTTTGGCAGATTCACCCTAAACAGAAATAGGAGTATATCATGCATAGGTGTTGGTGCTTAACTGGCATCTTCCTGAAAGTACAGGGAGAAGTTAAACTCATCTGCATTGTTAGTATCACTTTCATGAAGCATCCAATATAGGTGACTGATTCTATGTGAGAATGAAAGGACAGCACATGAGTGATTAGTTCTTGTATTCTTATCCTGTCTTAATTTATTAGATATGTATTCAGTGGTGAGACACCAAAAAACACCCTACCAGCAATTTCAATAGGGTTGAAATTTATTTACTTATTATTTTCATTCTCAAAGAGTAGGGGTAAGAAATATTTAGACTGACCTAAACTTGTTCACAATTGAGAGATCCAGTGTGATCTAAGTCTAAGAGAACTAAGTCACCGGCATGAATAAAAAGCATCTTTTATGAAAATTTCAGCCCACCAAAATGCCTGTCACCTGAATTCTATCAGATTTTACAATATTCTTTCATACTTATGTCTTTTTACACTTACCTTCATATGTTTCCTATTAACTTAAATATAAACTCACATAGGTCAGTAATAGGACTCAGGGGTCACACAAAATCTTCTCTCTATAAACAGTATTTTTTGGTCAATGTGTGGACATTTTATCGTTTCCTTGAATATAAATAAGCATCCAAAATTTATAACTGATTATTCATGTACTATAATAAAAGAACGTACAGAACACTGTAGATGCTCATAAACTGAAGCTTTGGTCTAAGTTACATCATTGATATCATTTCTCAAAACTAAGTCTACTTGAAATAAATGTTTTACATTCAAATGAGCAAAAAGACCTTTTTCACATACTGAAAAGTTACTTTACTCCTATGGCTCTATGCCATAATTACAAGTGGATGTGTATGATGAATATTATCTTAAGTTCCTTAACAGTAAACATGATGGTATATATACACTGGGTCAACTGTGGCATCCCTGGAAGTGTGTGGCTTGGCTCTCCTTTCAAGAAACAATTTATTATTTAACTGCAAAAAGTGTAGTTAGCTGACAGCTTGTAGCTGTGAGTGCATTTAGAATGTACCTCAGCTTTTAGGTGGCTGCCATACATTTCTGGGGCAGCTCCCAGACAATGAGTTACATAGTAGGGTAGTCAGTCTATCTTGGATACTTCTGTTTACATTGAGATTCTTCTAATGGGCAATATCTTTTCTGGAGGCTCCCAGTTGGGTTGGCTAAGACTTTGTCAGTGCTGTATTACTCCTGCCTAACCCTTCTTCCTCCCTTTTGTTATTTTTCACAGGCATTAATCTCCAGTAACCTCTCCACTCTCAACTTCATCTCAACACATGTTTTTGAATAGGCCCAACTAAGACACACAAACTATTTTAAAATATCGCTGTGCCTTATGTCTGGTCCCATTACTTCTTCCTTCAGAAATTATTTCAAGGTCTGCTATGTAGTCTTCTTCAATAAGCTAGTGCTTGGATTACTTATCCCTAAGCATTTTTTGGACCATAGTCCTCACAGAGAGTTTTATGAAAGCTATAGTCCATCTGTGTTAGAAAAACATACATAACAATTAAAATTGAGGGGTGCCTGGGTGGCTCATTCAGTTGAGCATCCAACTTCAGCTCAGGTCATGATCTCAAGGTTCACAAGTTTGAGCCCCGTGCCAGGCTATTTGCTGACAGCCTAGAACCTGGAGCCTTCTTTGGATACTGTATCTCCCGCTGTCTCTGCCCCTCCCCCACTCATATTCGTCCTCTTTCAAAAATAAATAAAACATTAAAAATTCTTTAATTAAAATTGATATGCATTTTCAGGGTTTCATGGCATCATGTTTTAAAATTGGCAAGTGGGCCCATGCAACAAAAATCATTCTCTTTTTATTTTTTTTTTATTTATTTAAAAAAAAATTTTTTTTAATGTTTAATTTATTTCTAGGAGAGAGAGAGAGCGCGAGCAGGGGAGGGTCAGAGAGAGGGGGAGACATAGAATCTGAAGCAAGCTCCAGGCTCTGAGCTGGCTGTCAACACAGAGCCCGACACGGGGCTCGAACCCACGAACTGCGAGATCATGACCTGAGCCGAAGTCGGACGCTTAGCCGACTAAGACACCCAGGCGCCCCCAAAAATCATTCTCTTAAAGAAAACTTCAAATTTTGTGTGGTTTGGAGTACAGAGGAAAGATTGAAGGCTTCTCGCTTGGTGACCATGCCTGTAAGATCTGAACCACCTGGTGCATTATCTATTCAATATCCAGTTTATTGGTCAGAAATTTTCAGTAGCTTCCTAATGTACACATGTAGAAAAAAGCAGTTATTTTGTCAGCCAAAATTTACTTTAGATAAGGCCAGCCAGTGTTTCTTCCCTTTCACACTCTTTGTGTTACTCTTCTTCAGCCATACCAGACTTCTAACTAGTCCCTTTCTGTACTAAGAATTTCTAAACTTCTAATTTTTTTCTCATGGTAATACCTATTCATTGAATTTAGTTTACACCACTTCCACCCACTTCTCTCAGTTCCTATTAATTTTTTTAAGATCAAATGCAATCCATCTTTTTTCCTATGGCTTTCCTAGAATTTACACATCAATCTGATAACCTCCCAATTTATTCAGTCTTTGTATATTAAAAAAAGATAAAGTGGCAGGGATCTCACCTAGTGTTCATCTCCACAAATAGGTTATAATGAATTTCTTTTGTAGGATTTATTGTTTCCCCCTCCCCGAGAAGGAGAAGGTCAAGAACATGGAACTGGAGTGTAATAGCTGTGTAGCACCACAAACAAATGACATACCTTCTACTTCTGTCTTTTCCTACTAATGTTTTCCTAGTAATTTTGGCTATGAAATGGCCATTTTAAACGACAAACCAAGGAAAAGTAAGAAAGAATTTCACATTAGGCACCTCATGGAAAAATAATTTTATTATATAGGGAGACATTACCATACATAAATGCATATATGCTGTTACATTTTGCTTCTCTGTGTTTCATTCTGCCTACAAGGAACTAATCTTACTGTAGGAAGGATTCCAGAAAATCACTTTAAGTTTTTATAATATAACAAAAGGAGTTTCAGGGAGCCTAAGTGTCCGACTTTGGCTCAGGTCATGATCGCATGGTTCGTGGGTTCGAGCCCCGCGTAGGGCTCTGTGCTGACAGCTCAGAGCCTGGAACCTGTTTCAGATTCTGTGTCTCCCTCTCTTTCTCTGACCCTCCCCTCATGCTGTCTCTCTCTCAGAAATAAATAAAACATTAAAATTTTTTAAAAAAATCAAAAGGAGTTTCAGAAAGAAGTAGAGGCATGCCCATAACCCCTGTCTCAAAATAAATTCATGTACAAGATAGTTTAAAACTAGCTCCATTTCATTGACTATTCTATGTCAAAAGAACACAGTGTAATGGATATTTGGAGCTCAATGAGAATGAGCTTGTCATATCCCCTCCTAAGGATTTATTAATTAATACAGGTTTTAGTAAGAGATTAAAGGAAAAAATGTGAGGGTCTGGATAGGAAAGGAATGTGCAAATAGATAAAGTAGAGAGGAGTGGGAAGAAGGAAAAGAAAGAAAATAAAATAAAGGGATAAAAAGAAATTCTAGTTATGAAAATACATGGAAGAAAATGAGAGTGGAAGGAGAAGAATGAAAATATTGATGACTATGTATTTTTCCTAAATAATCTATATATTCTTATATTCTAAATCTAAAAATGCTGAAAAATCCATCAAGTTCCATGTTAGGCAATAGAGAACCAAGAAAAACCCTCATGCCAAGAACAACCAGAAAAGCTTAATAAGAAAAAGAAAATATTTAAGTCACTGGAGAGTTACTAAAGTAGTAGGAATGCACAAGACAAAGATCTCAAAGCATAGAGAAGCCAGGTGACTTGATCTTGGACTATGGGCTCTTTTTGTTTTGGGTAGCTGGCTATTATGTAAGCAAAAGTGGTGGTTGAGAAGCTAAAGTGTTGAATTAACTTTCAGTGATCCCAGGACGAGGGAAGCTAAATTGTACTTAAGGAGAGATCCTAGTAAACACATTACACTTTCGGTTAGATCCAAATGTGCTGTCTTCAAGGACTTGGGTTGAAACAGCATAAACAACCTGGCAAGAATGAGCACCTCTCTGTGTAGTTTTAACTCTTGGGAAGTAGAAGTGATCCGTTCTAGAAGCAACATTTAATTCTCAGTGGGGAATGAACTCATGTAGCATTTTACTTACAATTAAAAAAAAAAGTCCAACGTTTAATCAGCAATAACTGAGCCTAACAAAAGAAAAGATATAATAAGGGACACCTGGGTGGCTCAGCTGGTTAAGCCTCTGACTTCAGTTCAGGTCCTGATCTCACAGTTTGTGGGTTCAAGCCCTGTGTCAGGCTCTGTGTTGACAGCTCAGAACCTGGAGCCTGCTTTGGATTCTGTGTCTCCCTCTCTCTCTGCTCCTGCCCCATTCGTGTTCTGTCTCTCTCTCTGTCTCAAAAATAAATAAACATTTACAAACAAAAGGAAATAAATAACCAAATGCAGAAGAAACAATACAATATAAGCAGACCAGAGTGTGGAATTCTCTTTAAAAGTTAAAAGTATACCTACCATAGGACTCGATCATTCAGCTCCTATAGATGAATTTGCATTTTCTAGAGTTTTATATAAATGAAATTATATAGCACATACTCTTTTTCATTTGACTGCTTTTATTCAATCTAATTACTTTGAGACTCATTGATGCCACTAAGCGTAACAATAGTCCATCTCTTTTGTTGATGAGTTTAATGTTCCACATTTGTTTATAGATTTGTACATGTGTTTATGTACCATGTTTGTTTATATGTTAAACTGCTGATAGGCATTTGGCTTTTTCAGAATTTGTCTATTATAAATAAAGTTGCTATGAATATTTATGGACAAATATTCGTAGGGTATACACTTTCATTCTCTTGGATAAATAGGAGTGGAATGGCTACATCATCTGGATATCTGTTCTCACTACTTTCAGTCAACATAGTATAGGAAGTTCTAGATACCATAATAAAGTAAGAAAAGGGTATTAAGGCATATATATTAGAAAGAAATAAATCAAATTGTTATTGTAATGGTTTGATGGTGTATATAGAAAAATCCCAAGGAATCTACAAAAACTCCTAGAAAAAATAGGTTCAGCAAATTTGTTGTATACCAAATCATCATACAAAAGTCACTTGTGTTTCTACATACTAGCAAAGAACACTGGAAACCAAAATTATAAATAAAGTATGATTTACAAACACTAAAAAAATAAAATTCAGGGTGCCTGTGAGGCTCAGTTGGTTAAGCATCTGACTCGATTTTGGCTCAGGTCATTATCTCATGGTCATGAGACTGAGCCCTGCAGCGTAGATGAGCATGCAACCTGCTTAAGATTCTCCCTCTCTCCCTCTTCCCCTACCCCCTAAAATTTAAATAAATAAATAAAATCTAAGACATTTCTAATAAGATACATACTGAAAACTACAAAAGACCTTATTATGGTGGTTAGGATTTTCAGTATTATGTTGGCTAAAAGTGATGAGAAAAGATATCCTGACCTTCTTCCTGATCATAGGGTTATAGCACTTAGTTTTTCACAATTAATGATGACCACAGAGTAGTTTTTTTGTAGATGCTAAATATCATGTTGGGGAAGTTCTCCTTATTTCTAGTTTCTGACAAATTTATTATGACTGAATATTGAATTTAGCCACATGCCTTCTTCTGTATCAGTTAACAGAACCATGTGATTTTTTTTCTTTCTTGTGTTAATGTGATGTTTTGCAATTGATTGATTTTAGACTAATGATCTAATCTTCAATCCCTGAAACGAACTCCATTTGTTTATGGTGTATAATCCTTTTTATGTATTTGTCGTCGTCTTCTTTTTTTTTTAAAGAAAAGAATGTACACCCATGCATGAGTTGGGGAGGTGAGAACAGGGAGAGGGGGAGAGAGAGAATCTTAAGCTTTCAGTTAGACCCAAATGTTGGGCCCAGCATGGAGCCCAACATGGGGCTTGATCCCGTGACTTGATCTCCATTTCATGATCTGAGCCAAAATCAAAAGTTGGATGCCTAACTGACTGAGTCACCCAGGTGTCCCTATGTATTTCTGTCTTCTATTAATATTTTGTTGAAGATTTTGTAAAGTTTATTTATTTATTTTTGAGAGAGAGAGAATGTGGGGAAAGAGCAGAGAAAGATAGAGAGAGAGAGAAAGAGAGAGAGAGAGAAAATCCCAAGCAGGCTCTGTGCTGTCAGCACAGAACCTGATGTGGAGCTTGATCACACAAACTATGAGATCATGACCTGAGCTGAGATGAAGAGTCAGGCACTTAACTGACTGAGCCACCCAGGTGCCCTGTTGAAGATTTTTTATCTATATTTACAAATGATCTTGTTCTATAATGGCTTTGGTTTGTTTGTTGTATTGTCATTGACTGGTTTTGTGACTGATGTAATTCTGGCCTCATAAAATGATTTGAGAAGTGTGATAAGTGTTCTGCTAATTTCTGTAAGAGATTACTTCGAATTGCTGTTAACTCATCTTTAAAGATTTGGTAGAATTCTTTGAAATCATCTTGGCCTGGAGTTATTTTTCAAGAATTTTTGTTTTTGTTCTGTTTTACTAATGAATTAAAAGTTTTAATAGTTACAGGGACATTTAAATTATATATTACATATTAACTGAGCTGGCTTATGCATTTACAGGGATTAGTTCATTTCATCTGCATTGTCTAATTTATCTGTAGAGAGTTGTTTATAATATTCCCTCATTATCCTTCTGATGTCTACAAGGTTAACAGTGATATATTGTATTTCGTTTTTGATAACAGTTATTTCTGTTTTCTTGCTCTTTTTCCTTTGTTACTCATGTTATAGATTTGTCAATTTTATTGACATTTTCAAATTAATCAGCTTTTCCATTGACTTTCTCCATTATTAATTTTCAGTATCATTAACTTCTGCTTATATTTTATTTTATTAAAATATTTATGTTGAGAGGTAAAGAGGAACAGAAAGAGAGAGAGGGAGAGAGAGAATTCTAAGCAGACCCTACACTGTCAGCACAGAGTCGAATGTGAGGCTCAATCACATGAACTGCGAGCTGAAACAAGAGTTGGACACTCAACTGACTGAGCCACCCAGGTGCCCCTGCTTATATTTCTTTCTGTATTTTTTTACTTGATTTGAGTTTATATTACCCCTTTATCCCTAGTTTCTTACAGTTAGAGCTTAGATAATTAAATTAAGACTTCTTTTTTTTCTAGTGTAGACATTTGGTGCTAAAAACTTTCCTAATTGTATTCCACAAATTTTTATTTGTAAGATTTCCATTTGTATTCAGTTCAGTGTAATTTTTAATGTTGCTCCAGACTTCCACTTTCATCAGTAGATTATTTAAAAGTGTGTCTCTAGACATTGGAGATTTCTGGTGGATCTTTCTATTTTTATTTAATCTGACAATCTCTGACTTTTAATGAGAGTGTTTAGATAATTTATATTTAATATGATTATTGTTATGCATAGGTTTAAGTTTGTCATTGTGCTATTTTTTTCCATTTATACCATCTGTCTTTCCCTTCATTTTCTCTATTTTCTTTCCTTTTTTTGATTGAATGCTTTCTGTTTTTTCTTTACAGGTTTAATAGGTATATATTTTATTATTTTAGCAGTTGCTCTAAGGTTCAGATTATACATCTTATATGTATAGTATCTTACAATATCATACTTTCATTTCTTTCTTCCTGGTCTTTGTGCTATTCATATGTTTTGTTTATATATTATTTTAAAAGAGATTTTAAATATAAGAATATCACACTGTTTACTCATGTAGTTACTATTTGTCATACTCATCATTTCTTTGTGTAGGTCCATATTTATTTTATTTATGATATCATTTTCCCTCTGCCTGAAGACTCTCCTTAACATTTCTTCACTTCAGGCCTTTTGGTGATAAATTCTTTCAACATTATTGCTGGATGTAGAATTCTAGATTGACTCATTTTTAAATTGAATATTTCAAAGATAGTGCTCCACTTCCTTTTCATCTGCATTACATCAGAGGAGATATGTACTCTAAACTTCGTCATTATTCTTATGCATGTTATGCCTGTTTCTCTTGATGTTTTTAAGATTTTTTTCTTTATCATGCATTGTGAGCAATTTGATTATGATGTAGTTTTCTTCCTATTTCTTGTGTTTAAGTTTCACTGAGATTCCTGGAGCTGTGTTGTTTTAAAAATATATTTTGGAATGCTTTTAGTCTTTATTTCTTTGAATAATTTTGTAGCACCCTTTTCTTTCAGGACTTTGAATTACACACACATTAGTCTGCTCGAATTTTTCTACAGCTCACTGATGTTATTTTTATTTTAAAAATATTTTGCATTTTGGATATCATATAGGTAGTTTTCATCTCTATGAGTTCAAGTATACCAATCTTTTCTTCTGCAATATCTAATGTACCATTAATTGCAACCAGTGTATTTTAATCTTTAATGTAATAATTTTCATATTCATAAAGTCAAATGATTTTTCTTATATTTTCCATGTCTCTATTTAATTTTTGAACACATAGAATGCAGTTGTAATAATTGTTCTAATTTCCTTTTCTGCTAATTATAATATATTTTTTTAATTCTGATACAGTTTCAATTGACTAATTTTTCTACTATGTTAGGTCATATTTTTCTACTTCTTTGTGTGCTTTGTAAAATTTTTTATTGGATGCTAGATTTTACCTTGTAGGTAAGGATAATTTTGTTTTTCTAAATTTGTAACTTCTATGCTTAAGTTTTGATATAAGATACGATTAAGTTATTTGGAATCCATTTGATCTTGTCAGGTTTCTTTTTTAGATTTGTAAGTGAGAATAGTATTTAATATAGTATTAAGTATTCCCCGTTACTGAGGCAAGTGTTTTTTGAGTATTCCATTCAGTGATCCATTGATTATAATATTTTCCAGTCTGGTCTGTAGGAATAGGAAATATTCCTATCCATCTGCCTGCTGATTAATGTTCTCCCTAATCAATTGGCATGGTTCTTCCCTTAGCATCTTGTTACTTCCCTATATGTGTGCAGTGATAAGTCTTAAATGAGCTACTTTGTCCTATGCAGAGTCTCAGTTTAACTCCTAAATTTAAGAAGTTTACCAAAAGAAGTTACACAGTCTGTAAACTCACTCAAGATAGTAATCTGTGGCAATTGAAGAGCTTGCCCTTTTTGTGTCCCATACCTCAGGAATCATTCTCTTTAACGACCTGCTGTCTAGTGTTTTGAAAATTGTTTTTTCATACAAAAGGTTTTTGTTGCTATATACAGTAGGATATATCTTGTCCCTGATGCTCCATCTTGAAAAGAAATAAAAGTCCTTCCAGAAATATCAGTACAGCAGTATAAAGGATTGGGGAAATCTCAGCCTTTTAAATAAATAAATAATAATAATATTATTATTATTATTTTTAATGTTTAATTTATTTCTAGGAGAGAGAGAGAGACAGCGTGAACAGGGGAGGATCAGAGAGAGAGGGAGTCACAGACTGAAACAGGCTCCAGGCTCTGAGCTGGCAGTCAGCACAGAGCCCGACGCAGGGCTCGATCCCACGAACCGCGAGATCATGACCTAAGCGAAAGTCAGATGCTTAACCGACTAAGCCACCCAGGCACCCCAAATAATATTATTATTTAATCTTACTCATACCTCATATCATATAAAGAAATCAAAATTTATTGATTAAAAAAATTTTACCATGTATATTTTTTATTAATACACACACTTAATTTTTAAAAGATTGAGACACAGTATAGTCATACAAAAAGAAGCTATGAAATCCACATCAGTATAGAACTTCTAATATTATGGAGAAGACACAGAGAGAGTAGCCAAAATGGTATGACCCATTTTCTGATTTATTTAACAGATATTAATCAAATACCTTTAAATGAAGTGCTTTCATATAACATAAACAGGATAAATTAGGTCACTGTTCTCTAGAAACTTAGTTTAACTAGATAACAGCTATATAAAAGATATTTTTAGGTGACAGGGAAGCAAAATGCTAGCTTTCAAAGAAAAAAAATGCTACTATCATTGAATTGACCAGGGAAATAGATATATAATAGAAGAGGTGGGTAGATAAGAAACCATAAGCAAAAAAGTGTCAGAGGAGAAATTTAGATGATTTGGGATCAGAAATTGGTGTAATAGTACTTCAAAGACTTTGGACCAGAAATTGTTCAAATAAATGTATAAATAAATGGATTGAGTCATAGGCACATATATAAAATTGAAGGGTTTTATTTCAAATATAATGGCTAGAGTTTTATAAACTTAATCCATCTGAGCTTCAATGGGAAGCTGATTTGGTATAGGACTGATTAAAAGACGAGATTTTGACAGAGCATTCAAGAGCATAAGGAAGGCATTCAAGAAATGAGAGTTAGAATTCTCAAATGATGACGTGGAATTACAAAACCAAAAATAGTTACAGAGTTTGGAAATAGCAAAAAGAAATATATATCTGATTAACGCAGAGACACAAGGTAAAAATATACATGAGATTAATCAATCAAGAACTATTAATTGAATGACAGCTGCATATTTAGCACTTGGCAAGGTGTGCTCTGGGATACAAATGTGTCCTCATCAATTTTATTCAAGAATTATTGATGCTTATGATGTGAAAGATAGAACTACTTCAAAGAACTTAAATCAAGACCAGCAAAGAGGAGCATAAATAATACAGACACAGAAGCATTTGAAAGCAGTATCAGCTAGGTCCAACTGAGAAGTAGGAATAAATGGTGCTGGGGGAATATACTTGATGGGATGGAATTGTTAGTACAGATTTCATGAATGAGATGATATTATTTTATCCAAGCCTAATGTGAGATTTGTACATGAAAAATCTTTGAGATAGAGGAATTAAAAAGGGCAAGAATGGACAAAAGGAATGTGGAAAAAAAACTTACCAGAAAAGTGGAAGATGCAAGATTACCAGGATGTAAGAAAGAAGAATCATCAGGGTGCCTGGGTGGCTCAGTCAGTTAAGCATCCAACTTCAGCTCAGGTCATGATCTCACTGTTCTTGAGTTCAAGTCACGCATCAGATTCTGTCTCCCTCTCTCACTGCCCTTCCCCCACTCATGCTCTGTCTCTGTCTCTCTCTGAAAAATAAACATTAAACATTTTTTAAAAAGAAATAAGAATCACTCCAACTCCCTAAGATCTCCTTTTTCCTTAAGCTTCTATAGCACTAAACCTCAAGCCTACTTTGGTTGGTCCGTCAACTTACTCTCCCTGAAATTTTCCCTAACCGTTCAGTTTATGGAGTTCATTTCCCCTACTAAGCTGATGATGTCAGCGTAGGCACCTATAGTCCCTATATTCCAAAAGTAATATGTTTTGGTTGTAAAGAGTTTAAGCCCTGGAGTTGGACAATGTGCATTAAAATCTTGAATCAACTACTTGCTAGATAAGTTGTCTTGGGCAACTAGCTTAATGTTTCCAAGCCTCAGTAGAATCTGTTTTCCAACTGTAAAAATGAGTAAAAATGATTTTATCATTCTCCTAAATGTTGATAGTAATAATATTAACACTACTCTCTGTATCCTATCTTGTTTGAGGGTTAAATGACTGGTATAAAGCTTTTGTGAGTACAGTGCCTTGAATAGATATCACTGCCATAATTTTATACCTTGGCACCAAGCAGAATGATATTTTAGGTTGTATTATCTCTGAAAATAGCAAAACTAATCAGAAAGATGTACCTGCTAAGCTATAGAGAAATTATTAATTATGGTATAATCATTCAATGTAGTAATATAATTTTTACATTATAATTATAATTAAATTATATTATTATTCTATAATTATGCAGCCATTAAAAATCACATATCTATTGGCTTTATAACAATATGGGCAAACACTCAAAATAGGGAGCCAAGACGAAAGGTGGAGTACAAAACTCTTTAACCCATATGAATATTTTTATAGTCTAGAAAGTAAAATAACATTAACAGTAATTCTATCCAGGTGATAACTTTGTGAGCTTTTTTAAAAAAATTCTTAAATACTGTTTTTATTTTCCAAATTATGTTATTCAACAAATCTGCATTACTTTTAAAATAAAAAATACAATAAGTATCATTATTTTGAAAGAATACAACTTGCCCACAACATGGAGATTGAAAAAGGCATCGGAAATCTAATTCTTTGTTGCTTCCACAGTCCTCTTTGCTAAACTTCCACATCACTTTCACTTTTCATTCACAGGTACTCAGTTTTAGCACATAATTTAAAATACATCTGCAAGAGTAACAAAAAAGACAAAATACATTCATGTAAGCAAATAATACAACATCCTTGAGAAGTATGCAAATCATCCAAAAATCTATTAATGGCATTGCATCACAATAGGATTGGCAGCTGTGTAAATTCGCTTTTCTGATCTACCCTTTAAACTAATTAATTAGAATTCTTGCTGACATATGTTCATATCGAGGACCACATGTTCACTGCTAATATTCTCACAATAGCTAGTCACAAAGAGTTTCTCATCTGTCTCTCTACGTTAGGCAGCAAGAGAAAGAAAGTTGAATTCCACAGATTCCAGGTGTGTGAGAAGCAAAGGTAAAATTAGCTCAAATATGAGATTATTAGGGAAATTTAGAAAGTAACAATCTATAAGAGAGATGAATTAAAGATGCGTTGATTAAAGACAGAGTTTTTTAAATTGCTGTTCTTGTGGGGCACCTGGGTGGCTCAGTTGGTTGAGCGTCCGACTTCAGCTCAGGTCATGATCTCACGGTTCGTGGGTTCGAGCCCCACGTCGGGCTCTGTGCCGATAGCCAGCTCAGAGCCTGGAGCCTGTTTCAGATTCTGTATCTCCCTCTCTCTCTCTGACCCTCCCCTGTTCATGCTGTCTCTCTCTCTCTCTCAGAAATAAATTTAAAAATGAAAATTGCTGTTCCTGTTTCAGTTTTTGGTTTTTTGTTGTGCATGCTTATTAGGATTTTAATTAGTTAACATTCATCTTGAATATCTAAGAGGAAGTGTGATAAGCAGATTTCCTCATATATATTTGACCCCTTTGCTACAAATTCCTCACCTTATTTTGTAATTTAGTTGAGATCATTGATGTATTATAAAGTGTATCCATTTGAGTTTTGACAAATGTGTACAACTATGTACCACCATAATCAAGTTATAGAACATTTCTGACTTTTCTGGTCCAAAATACCAAGAGCAAAAATTAAGAATGGGGTCTGATGTGATATTTCCTCTTTTATTCCTGATATGGTTAGCTTGTTAATTTTATTTATATTTGATCAATCTAGCCAAAACTCATCAGTTGTATTGCTCATGTGAGCCAGATTTTGGTTTCATTGAATTTTATTGTTGTTTGTTTTCTATTTCATTGAATACTATTCTTGTTTTTGTTATTTTATTTCTTCCACTTCAAATTAAATTTGCCTTTCTTTGCTCTGCCTTTTATAGTGGAAGCTTAGGCAGTTGATTTTAGATCTTTCCTTTTCTAATATTAAAGTTTAAAATCACATATTTCCCTGTAAGCACAGCTATAGCTGCATCTTACATATTTTTAATTCACTTCAAAATATTTTCTACTTTCTCTTTTGATAATTTTTTTTTTTTGGCCAACAGATGATTAAAAAGCATGTATCTAATTTCCAACTATTTGGGGATTTTCTAAATATCCTATTGTTGATTGAGCAGAGTCTGTTCAGAAGACAAACTATGTATGGATTTCTGTTATCAGAGATAGACAAGATTTCAGTCTTTATAAATTTACTGAAAAATGCATATTCTTTTGGGTGGATGATGTGTTCTCTAAATGTCAGTTAGGTCAGGTAATTTGATAGGTTTGTTCTACTTTTGTATATCCTTACTGATTTTCTGTCTTTTTTTTTTAATCATTTACTAAGGGAATAGAGTTTAAACCCCAAATATAATTGGAGACTTGTCTATCTCTGTTTTTCATTGTTAGTTTCTGTTGCATGTATTTTGAAGCTCTGTTATTGCATGCTTACACCTTCAGAATTACTATGTCTTCTTGTTGAATTGTCCTTTATCATTGCTTAATTGTCTCTTTATCCCTGGTAATATTTTTTTTTCTGAAATATACTTTGTCAGATATTAATATAACCTCTATATCTTTTTCCATTCTTTTTACCTTGAACGTATTTTCATCTTCATATTTACAAGTTTTTGCAGGCAGGCTAAAGTTCTATTTTACTTCTTTATTCACTGCGAGAATCTCTTCCTTGTATTTGGACTGTTATATTTAAGAAAATCATCAGTGTTGTTGCTTTTTAAACGTCAAAGTATATTAATTGTTTTTAATTTTTTTAACATTTTATTTATTTCTAAGAGAGAGAGAAACAGTGTGAGAAGGAGAGGACCAGAGAGAGAGGGAGAACAGAATCTGAAACAGGCTCCCGGCTCTGAGCCAGCTGTGAGCACAGAGCTGGACCCAGGGCTCAAACCCATGAACCATGAGATCATGACCTGAGCTGAAGTTGGTCGCACAACCGACTGAGCCACACAGCCGCCCTTATTGTTTTTAAATCACCAAAATGCTTTTTGTTTTCTATTTATGTCATCTGACCTTTGTTTTTTGATCTACCTTATCTGACTTCTTTTGGAGTAAATGTATATTTTTTTTTAGTATCACTTTTTTCTTTTCAGTTTTTTATTTAAATGCTAGTTAGTTAACATATAGTATAACATTGGTTTGAGGAGTAGAATTTAGTGATTCATCACTTACATATAATACCCAGTACTCATCATAACAAGTGCCCTCCTTAATGCCTATCATGTATTTAGCCCATCCCTCCATCCACCTGCCTCCAGGAACCCTCAGTTTTTTGTGCTCTATCATTTTAACCATCGCTATTAGTTTATTTGCTATCTATTTTAATTTAGTGGTTACCCTATGGTTTACATTATGCATCTTTAACTTATCAAAGTCTACTTTTAAATAATATACCATTTTACATACATAATACTTTATAACAATATACTTCCATTCCTCCCAGTTAGTAATCAGTTATTTACTTGTTGGTAGTGGAGAAGTAAGTCTCACAGAAGTTACATTCTTATGGGAAGAAGCAGGTGTTTTTTCTCTTTATTATGATTCCTTGTTCAAGTACCAATTAATTTTACAGTGTTACCTATTACTTTTAATGTTTTAGTCTCTGTTCTGTTGTTTCAGAGAGTACTACTCTATACTCTCCAAACCAAGTGAATCTGTAAGCTATCATTTCAAGAAGTTACCATTGGGGCCCCTGGTGGCTTAGTCGGTTAAGCGTCCTACTTTCACTTAGGTCATGATCTCACGGTTCGTGGGTTCGAGTCCCGCGTTGGGCTCTGGGCTGACTGCCAGCTCAGAGCCTGGAGCCTGTTTCAGAGTCTGTATCTCCCTCTCTCTCTGACCCTCCCCTGCTCACGCTGTCTCTCTCACTCTCTCCTAGAAATAAATAAAAATATTTTTAAAAAGCTACCATTAATATATTTCCAGATATATGAAAGTTTTATATAATAAGATCCACTAAGTATCGTGTTTAAAATGATAGGTCATCTCCCAAGTTGTGGAGATTTTAGTTTTCTGTAACCATTCTATTGGCACATTATTTTAGAAATCACATGTTCTACTGGCATTGCGAATTTGGATATATGAACTTGATATCCTCAAAGGTATATAAGGACATACTCCTTGCATATAGTCTACAGTAGTTGATGATTCCTAAATTTTCTTAAGAAAGGAAGCCTACCTATTTTAATGCTGTTAACCTGGCATAGCATTCAACTACATTAAGCAATGAGCACAGGCTTTTAAAGGTGGGAAAAACATCCTATTTATTGAATATCGTTTACTTCAAACTGAAGAAAGAGTTTGGTTTAAAACTATGTAAAATTGAACACTACATGATAATAATGGCAGAAGTTCTCATTAGGAAAAATAATGACTGCTTCATTTAACAGTTGTGTTGGACACATAGACCTATTGAGAATTCCTAACAATACCATCACTCAATGTCAAGTACACACATTTTGTGGCATCCTGTTCACTGAGTTCTCAGCTATATCCTTAAAATTACTGTGCAAAAAGATATTTGAGACAGGAATCTCAATCTGCTACCATCACCATTAAGACCTTTGATTTCTTTATTTCCAGTAGAGTCATCCAATGTTGAAAGGCTGTTAGTAATTGAAATTAATAACAACAATTTTATTTCTATGCCAACACTACATAAATTCTTTTAAGTTTATTTATTTATTTTTGAAAGTGAGAGAGGGAGTGCATGAGTGAGCGAGGGAAAGGCAGAGAGAGAGAGGGAGAGAGAGAGGGAGAGAATCCTAAGCAGTCTCCATGCTCTCAGCCCAGAGACAGACACAGGGCTCAGTCTCACAAACCAGATGATGACCTAAGCTGAAATCAGGTTGTCAGACACTTAACTGACTGAGTCACTCAGGTGCCCCAAGAACACTAAATAAATTAAATCAATTCTATAATATATTTGAAAGATATTTCAAGGGACCAGTACAGAATATGTAAAGAATTTATAGAGATTTTTAAAAAATGTTTAAAAAGAACCCATAGTCTTTGAATAAAGGATAAAAACAGAAATTTTACAATAGAAAAATGTAAATGATGTAAATTTATAGTGGCGATCAAAAACTGCAAATTAAAGTAGTAGCTAGTATAAGTTCTCCCTCATAATTAGATCAACAAATGTTTAAAGGGACAGTATATTACCAAAGACCTGGGAAATTGTTATCCTCACTCACTGTGCTTTAGAAAATAGTTTGTCAATTTGGCATTATAAAGCCAAAATAAAAATTGAATTCTGTGTTCCCTGGATGCTTTGTCCAGAGGGAAAATGTCAGGTGCAAATGAGGTGACACAAACTATAAAGAAGCTTATAAATGCAGAATGACCAACATAATGTTTAGTTAGAAGGGTAAAATAATCAGAAATAAAACCTAGAGCATGTAGGATTTCAGTTACTGAATGATTTATAGATACAAACAGTATCTAACAATTGCACTCTGGCCCAGCTCTGGAGACTACTACCTGGGTTTACATCCCTGTCTCTTTTTACCAGATTGGCTTTGCTACTTATCACATCTGAACTTCAGTCTTTTTATCTGTAAACTGGAGATAATTGTACTACCTTAATTTTATTGTAAAGATTAAATGATCTTTACAAAATACTTAACATAGAGCTTGACACATAATGAGCACTAAATACATGTTACTTATCATTTTTATAGTTAATATCCTACATGAATGATTCATTCTGTGCTAAAGATATATGTGTAAAGATGCTTTTTGAGTCATTGCTGATTATTTGAAAAATGTTAAACTAAGAGACCATCAGTAGGTTAATAGCTAAATAAATGACCATACATCTGTGAAATGTCTCATAAAATACCACACAGTAGTTTTTACAAATTGAGTTTTTAAGTGAAAACATCAAGTCACAAAACAAAATGTGTAGCATAAAAAGGATATTTATGTGAAAAATTATTTGTATTCATACATAACATATATGGAGTGCATAAAGAACTATCAGGAAGGGTTTGCCTCAAACTGTAAACACTAGTAAGCTGTAAACAAAAGAGAAGGAGTGAAATAGTGGTTTAATATCATGCTTTATACCTTTCAACACAATAAAAATCTATTCACATATCCTTTGTGTAATTAAGAAACAAAATAAACCCAGCGTCTCTGAGCACTCCCACTGCTCTCTCTGGGTTCTCTGATGCTGACTGCTTTTGCGTGGATCATAAATTTCAGCTTGTGTTATGCGCCTCACCCTTGTTTGAAAGTTATGTTCATAGTGACTTTACCACTTCTGATCCCTCCCTCGATACAAGCTTCATATATAATTCTGGGCAAGAGACTCATGAAATGAATTACCTAAGGGTGACCAACTAGTTCTAGTTTGCATGGAATTTCCTTGGTTTTGACACAGAAAGTTTGCCATCCTATACCAGACCCTACCCCTTTTGCTTTCATCTCCAATAGCATCATGTCAGAGATGATAGTAATGATACATTTTCAGAAAGACATTTTAAAAAATTAAATACATCTTATTCTTTGGAGACCATCTCTATTCCTTCTTTCCTTCCTATTTTATAATATACATACCATGACATACTCTGCAGCACAGCAAAATTTGTGTGTCTTACTTTCCTTTAGGATTTCTCAAGTAAACCAAAGGTTTGGAAAGTGAATGCTCTGGAAGATACATTTATAAAATTGCTGTTTACTGTGTGTCTCTATGCATGGAATGGAGTTAGAATGACCCCATGGACCACTGGTAATAATAGAAAGAAAGAAGAAAAATGTCCTGCCAAGTAGAAATAATACATTTTGCAAAAGCAGCTTTTAGTAAATAAATATCCACTTCCTCCCAATTTCCTCACCTATAAAATGCTTTGACATGAATGTGGTCCCCAGAAAGCCCAAAATGTACAATTCTGTTCTTTGGCTGCTTCTTTGAAAGGTGAAATGCCAGGTGCAAACGAGGTGAAAAGAGAAAGCATAAGTTTTTCTTATGCTTGACATTCTGTTTAGTTAGAAGGAGAAATGTATTGTTCTTTTTTAAGCTTTTAGTTACGTTTATTCTTTCAATAAATTCTCCATCTGTGTTTACTGTTTTCCTGGCCTGTGCCAGATACTAAAGATACAACAAGAAATATGATGAACATGGTTCCTGATCTTAATGTACCTAATGTCTAGTGGAAGACTGATTTGGATAAGCAGTTATTATATGATGTGGAAATTGTCCTTATATGCAAAATACAGGGTGTGTCTTAGAGCTCATAGGAGGGACACCAAATTCAAACTCTATCAGACCAGTCTTTAGAAGCAAAAAAGAATATTTGGAATTGAGGGGTTTTTATTATTGTATTAGTCTTGATTCCCCAGAAAAACAAAACCAATAGAAAGTGTATATATTCACATACATACAAGCACATGCATGTGTGGATGTGCACGCATGCACACACACACACACACACACACACACATCCTTACACAATTATGAAGGCCAAGATCTGCAATTGGTAAGCTGAAGACCCAGAAAGCTGATAGTATGTATAGTTCTAGTTTGAGTCCACAGGACTGAGAATCAGGAGAGTCAAACATATAACTTCCAGTCCAAGTCTAAAGACAGTAGAAGACTAATTTTTCAGTCCAAAGAGAGGCAGAGAGAAGGGATCTTTCTTATTCACACTTTTATTTATTCAGGCCTTCTGTGGATTGGCGGAAGCCACACACAGACATACTGTTTAGCCAAATACCTGGGCACCCTGTGGCTCAGGTCACATTCACACACAAAATTAACTATCATAGAAATTATATGGCTTAGAACCTTGTTTTACTAATGAAGGCAAGGTAGGTTATACAACTTGGCCAATGACACAAGAGATTGAGCTGCAGGTTTTCTGTTGTCAGGCTAGTGCCTGGTCCATAACACCATAGGAAAAGATTGTTTTTAGTATTATATTCTTTTTGGGCACAGAACTCCTGACCTCACAGATTCCACTTCTTTAATGCTCAACCAGAAGTTTCTACTTTGATAAAGCCTATATTATGACCCAAGGGTGATGGTTTTTAATTCATCCAACCATGAGTTCTAATTCCTCAGGACCTGGCTTTCTGAATAAAATTTAGCACCAAACCCAATTAGTATTATCCATGACTGTATATCCTAAGGGTCTAGGGAAAATGTATATTCCCAGTCCCTGTGCCTAGTAGTTTGGTTTAAGTCTGATATTTCACATACCTTTCAAATATACAACAGATCAGGTCACTGCCTCTACCACACGTATGACTGGTTCCAGTGAAGAATTCATGGGATTTATATGTAGTTCCTGCTGAAGAAATGTTGTATCCCTAAAGTATCAACATGTTAGCATTTTTTATCAAAGCCCTACTATGTTTTCTCAGCCCTCAAGATGAATTTCTTTCTTTATGTGATCCTACAAGAGGTAAGTACAGACACTTTCCTAGCAGCCAACTTAATAGTCAATGATCTCTACCTTCTGTTATGAGGATTCAGTGTTAGAGCCGTATCCCTATTGGGATTCAGATGACTCTATGTCAGAGGACCTGATGTTATGTGCTTATAAAAAATAGGTTTGCATGGACACAGAGATGATTACTCTTACTATTTAGCAGAATTGGGGTGTCTATTAGAACTATGGCAATGGTAGAAGTGTTCTGGACCAGTAACGAGATGGCTTCAGGGGACTTTGAGTAAAAATGGAGGAAGAGACTCTATAAGGACTGGAGAATCTGGGGCAGTAAAGTTGCAGAGGCAGTGCATTGAAATCAACATATTATTTAAATAGAGCCTATGGTAGGCGGAATAATGGTGCCCCAGAGATAACTACATCCGTATCCCAGAACCTGTGGATATGTTGCTTTACATGGCAATAGGGACTTTGCAGATGTGATCATTATGCAGGTGGGCTGAATCTATCATATGACTGCTTACAAACAGGAAGACTTTTTCCTGCTATAGTTAGAGAGAGGTGGTATGACAGGAGAAAGGTCAGAGAAACACAAAGTTGCTGGTTTTGAAAATAAAGGTAGGGCCCAGGAGCCAAGGAATATGGGCAACCTCTAGAAGCTGGAAAAGACAGGGAAACAACATCTTGCCTAGAGCCTCTGAAAAGGAATACAGACTGGCTAACACCTTGATTTTAGCCCATTTAGAACCATGTCAGGCTTATGACATCCAGAACTTTAAGATAATAAATTTGTATTATTCGAGACAATAAGTTCATGGTAATTAGTTACAACAACAATAAAAAACTAATACAAAGTCTTTAACCAAGTAATATATTTTATGTCAAGATTAAGATAGAACTGCTAGAAGACATCCCCTTCCCAGTGAAAGAAAAGTCTGTCTTGTTTGTATAAACTGTTTTACAAGGTTTGGTTTTGTTTTTTTGTTTTTTTATTATGAGAGAGACAGAGGCAATATGAGCCAGGGAGGGGCAGAGAGAGGGAGAGAGAATCCCAGGCAGGCCCACCCAATGTGGGGCTTGAACTCATGAACTGTGAGATTATGACCTGAGCCCAAACCAAGAGTCTGATGCTTAGCTTACTGAGCCACCCAGGCACCTCTGTTTTTCCAAGTATTTGTGATGCTTTGAGTTTAACCTGACTGCACAGCTTCTCATGCCTGCCTGCTCTGACTACAAAGCAGCAGGGTGTGGCCTCAATCCCTGTTATTCCAGCACAGAACACCAGGCAGAACAGCTGCAGGTCTCATCCATACCTTCTCAAAGAGTTGAACTGATGTCATGAAAAATCAGAAGTATATTCAATTGACTGCATTCAAAGGAGGTGTTCTAAAATGAAGAATTAAACCAAATTATTCATCCTAAACTAGGAACACGAAGGCAGGAAGCTCCACAGTTGAAAGCCACATTGGGGCCCTGTTACTTTCTCCTACCTGGTGAATGTATGTTCTGCTTGATGTAAATTCTTTTCTATCTGGAAGTAGCGTGTGTACCCTCTGGTATTTCACTTTTATGTACCCTAAATTGTACATAGCAATCAGAGAGATTTAAACAGTAGTGGCAAATTAACACATCTTTGTATTCAATGAAAATTTTCCTTACAGTGTAGGGGAGATGAAGGCATAAATCCACTCTTTCAACTTGTTCTCTGCCTTTTACAGTGTGAGCATCTCACCCTGCTGAATGTCATTTTACAATTTTCATATAAATTATGGCTCCTAATCATAAGCCAGCTACCTTAACAGGTACTCAATCAAAGGCATTCTTTCAGGGTTGATTTTATCTTGATGTTATTGTTTCCTTATATAATGACTGTAGAAACTTACTCTAAAGAAGATTCATCAAAGCACGTGTGTGAACACACATGTCTCACAAGGCCTCTGTATTCCAACAACTTCCTATCTAGTTGTAAGAAATCAGCACATAAAATATTTAATAACAACAGAAGTGTTAATATGTTCCATAATGAGAAATATGGTCAGAGCACCCTATTGAAGTTCAGATGATAGAGAGAATTGTTATTGCTGTACTAATCAGCAAAGGCCATTATGGAAGAGTCTAGCATATAAACAGGTGTTGCTTTATCTCTCCTGTTTAATATGCAACTTATATGTTAATTTGTTTTATGTTTCAATCTGAACTTAATGTTTTAGAGCTTACCATGTATCACGTATTATACTAGTTTCTTTGTAGATAGCAAATCAACATTAGTAGGCAAATTCATTATTATTGTTACTATAATTCTCCTCTATGCTATTTTATTCTCACAGTACGTGTAGAATGGCTAGATTGTACAAAAACTTGCCTCTGGCCCTGTCAATTTAGAAGTGAGAAGCAGAAGAGCTGCTTATGTCATGTAGTTTATATTACCTAGAATGATATTAATATTCCCTAAAAGACCCCAGCTACCTCCACAAATATGATCTCAATTCATTCTCAAAATCCCCTAACATTAGTGATTTTTCCTTTTAAGTGTTTTAAAAATTTTTTAACATTTATTTATTTTTGAGAGACAGAGAGAGACAGAGCGTGAGCAGGGGAGGGGCAGAGAGAGAGGGAGACCCAGAATCCAAAGCAGACTCCAGGCTCTGAGCTGTCAGCACAGAGCCCGGCGCGGGGCTCAAACTCACAGACCACAAGTTCATGACCTGAGCATGAAGTAGGACACTTAACTGACTGAGCCACCCATGATTTTTCCATTTATTACAGACCTTTGGTCCTTTTACTGATCTGATGTAAATCACCTTGAGTGTCATAGTTATTTACACCCAGAGTGAAGGAAAAAATCTGACAACTGATGGCAGGAAATACAAGAGTTGAAGAGATATGAGTACTTGGAGGTAGGTAAGAACTGACTTTGGTAAAGGAGAAAAAGGAAAGAAAGAATAAATTTGGGACCTCTAAGAACTCTTTTCTCTTGCTTTACATTTATCAAGAGTTCCCTTGCTTAAAAACAAATGCAGTTAGACTTTCCAGTGGATGCAACTTAAAAAACACTGAAAGATAGCCTGAAATAAAATAATAAATGTCACAAAGATGATGAATGCATGAGAAGCCCTGAATCCAAATGGTACCACATTCCATTTATCTGAAATGATTCATAGTCAGGATTACCAGACTGTAACAGGTGGCTACTTTTAAATACAGATGCTAAATGTCATACCTGCAGATGGTTCATCAGTAGAACATATAAAAAACATCTTAATTATATATTATGAAGTCTTTTCATAAAAAATTAAAAGATAGGCATTCATTATGCTTGTTTGAGTTATATCACTGAGTACAGATGCTGTTATGAGTTAGCTGGCGCTTTAATCAAAACAAGTATCAGTGGATCAATTTAATGATATGAAAGTTCTGACTTAGGTTGGAAAGTTTCTGGCAATGCAAATTTCTTGCAGCTTCCTGATTTATGCATCAAGAGAGAAGGCTCTCCTTCACCAGAATCCCACATCGATATGGTTTGAGTAAAGAAAAAGATACTCAGCTAGTTATCCTTAAATAGAAGCATATCAGATTGGCTTGAAATACTCCTGGAGGCATATCACACCTGAAGCCTAAAACTGGAACATTTAATTCCTTACATGGACTTTGGAATCATTGTGGCTGATTTATAAAAGAATAGAGATCATTCATGCACACATATATTTTATACTCCAATTATTTTTTGTTTTAATACGTCTGGCCAACTTATGCAGTAGATATTGCTGGAATGACTTACTATTAACACTCAAAGATAGAGATTTAATTCAATTTGGCATATTAAAAAATTGTGTTATGTTAGACTCTGAATGTGATTCGCCATAGAGATAGCTCTCCAAATGTTTTTTTTTTTTTAATTAATGTTTTTTATTTATTTCTGAGAGAAAGAGAGAGAGACAGAGAGACAGCATGAACAGGGGAGGGTCAGAGAGAGAGGGAGATACAGAATCTGTAACAGGCTCCAGGCTCTAAGCTAGCTCTCAGTTCAGAGCTCGATGCGGGGCTTGAACCCACTAACCATGAGATCATGACCTGAGCCAAAGTCAGATGCTTAACCGAATGAGCCACCCAGACACCCCGCTCTCCAAATGTTTTGAGTCTCAGCAAATCCTCCTGGATTATATATGGCCCCAGATGATATCAGTAGTGTATTTGTTAAATTATTATTCTCATTGCCTAATATATTTATATCCCACTTCATTATAATGATCAATAGATGTTCAAAGTCTGCCTATAATAGAGTATTAAATTCTCTAGATCCTTCGCTGTATCTGAGAAATGAGGGAAAAATGAAAGCTGTGTGTACTATTGTTTAGAGAAGTGTGTGTGTGTGAGAGAGAGAGAGAGAGAGAGAGAGAGAGAGATCGAGATCGAGATCTTTGGACATGTTTTCATAAACGAGAAGTCCAATTTAAATACAGGTTTACTATGATTGGTTTTGACATAAAATCAAATGTAAGAGAACTTCCTTAGAGCTCTGAGCAAGTTGATTTGCAGGCAGGAAACTCAGAGTCAACCCTGCCAGGAATTAAGAGTGAATGCCTGGAAATTTCTCTAAGGGAAGTTGTATTATTTCTTTCTTGTCTTCCTATTTTTAGCTAAGATGAGAAAGCAAACAGAACACTTCATTTTTAATTATGATGTCATAAACAATATAACAACATTAAGAAGTAAAACGGTACAAAATCTAAAAATGAAAAGTAGAAATATTCCAAACTCACTGTTCCCATCTCCCGGCAGTACCACTGTACGTGTTTCTTGTATACCCTCCTTGTAACTTTCTTTGCAAAACAAGCACATATATTTACATACCTATCTACTTATATTTATAAACCTTTCCTTTACACATATATAGTAGGATGCCTCACCAGGAGAAATGCATGCCAGAATTCAATTTGTATTTTTTATTCTTACTTGCCAAGAGAAGTACTGGCTATTTCACCATATTAACATAAACAGATAATCACCTTATAATCACAAACAGTGGGTGGATGTACAGCAAATTGTCTGATTGTCTAAGGAAGTGAGGTACCACTTAGTAGTCCTGGAACCAGATTGGTTTTCTAAGTCTAGGAGGTGGCAAGTTCTGGAACCTGTATCAATACAGCCCTATGAGGTCCACCTTATACTTTGGGGGGCTTGCACTGAATTTAAGAAAAAATAGAAATTATAATAACTCAACTTGGGGAAGTCAAGTTTATCACTATTGAGGAAGAGAGATTGGATGTGTTCATCGTGGTCATAGGCAAGCTTTATCTGTTGAATCATGCGTGTCCAGACTTTAAGAAAATGGTAAACTAAATGAACAAATATTCACTAAATGAACACATAAAGGGACCTCTTCAAACCCAATTAGCTCAAGTATTCTTAGGGCTTCAACTTGGGGACAAATAGAGAGGAGCACAGGCATTCCAAAGGGAAATCTTAGAGTTCATGATAATAGGGTATGTTAAGGGTTGCACAATTAACTAACATAAATAAGATTTCAACTTCTCTCTTATGGGGAACTCTATCAAGAATGTAAGTAACAACAAGGATCTATTTATTCTGACCTATTGCTAATTCTGTGAACAAATTACATACATTTTAGCTGGTTTAAAAGTTAAAAGTTCTGTTCATGTTTGTGTAGCAAATTTGGGATCATACTATCCTCAGATCATTAAGTTTCTTTTCTCACTTCAAATAGCTCCCATATCTTCTCACATCAGCACATGCACATCCATACTTCTTTATTTTCAATTGCTGCATAATCTTCACATTGTCCAAAAGTATCATGAATTACTTTTAAAAATTCCTGATTGTCATTTAAATTGTTTTCAGTTCTTTGTGAATACAAACAATGCTGCAATGGCCATGCCCATACGTGTATTTATGTTAATGTAATCCACAGACTAAATTCCCAGCAGATGAATTCTTGGGCAAAGAAATAATGTATTTTCAATTTGATACCTATTGCCAAATGGTACTCCAAATGATTGTATCCATTTATACACCTAGCAATGATATGTGAGAGTCAGGATTTCTTTCTAAGTAGCGAAACATTGCAGATGTGGTCTAAAAGTTCTGAATAATGTTACTGAAGGTCAGCACCACCCATTTCAAAATACCTACACTCCCACCCCTCCAAAGTCCAGATCCAAGTCAACTCTTTCTGTACTGTGAAAATATAAAGTGGATGTTTTTTCCTTAGGTCTTTATCTCTGAGGGCCAAATTTAGCCCCTAAGCCCAAAGTATGAGTGAGTGAGTGAGTGAGTGAGTGTGTGTATGTGTGCGTGTATTTTTGTTAACATCTTACACTCATGATTTTGCAGGCACAAATGTCAAGAAGGTGTATGGCCCACCTGCTGACTCACACCTCTGTTTGAGAAAAACAACTCCAAGCAGCCCAAGATGTGTTGGCCTAGTGCAACTTGGACCCTACGCCCTTCTTACCCACTTTCCCTTAACACATCCACACATAGGTGCTGCTCACACCTTCTCATTTGTAGCATCTCAACTTAATCCTGTCAATTCATTTACTTATCACATAGGCATGAGATAACATCACTAGGAAAGAAACAGTCATTAGTGAGGTGACATATTTCTAGATGCTTTTTCAGCAGGGGAAGAGAACAGTTTCAGAATACTTACACAGACAAAACTTTTATTCTTTAGATCAAATTTAGCCCAAATGACCTCTCTCCTATCAAAATCCACCCAGATTTAGCTGCTTCATGCATGATTATTGTTCATGTCACATACTTTCTTCTCCACCTGGAATTGTCCCCTTTCACTTGATGGTAATCAAAAGAGTAGCTATCCTATGTGTAGAAAAGCACATAAAAGAGATTTGGGGAAACACTGATGGGTTTGCTGTTTAAGAAGCTGAATCTGTGTGAAGATCACTTCACCTCCTGTCTTTGACTTGAAGTATTTTGGCATCATTATAGCTCTACTGAACTTCCTACCATAAGACTCCACCAGGATGAGTCTGATGGTTAGGGTCTGAATTCCCTTATTATATCTAGAATGTTAGAGAATTACTTTACTCATAGTCAGACAAAATTTTGATCACTGGAGATATTGATGAAACAGACAAGTTTTCTGCTTGGGTGGAATTTATACTATGGGAGTAAAGGCATTGAATTATAGAGTAATTAATGCTATTTTTACATAGAGAAAAGAACATGAAAATAAAATAGGATGATATAATACTTTGATTCAGGCTGTGTAGAGAACAACACTAGAGGGGAGCATGATGAGCAGTGGTGAAAGGAAGATCACACGATATAAAATATTTTTTCTCTGAAGTGGCCCTGAAGAGCAAGTTAAAAGACTTGTATTTCCACTCTTTGTGGCCATTTTATCATGAATTGTGTATTGTTAGGGAGAGAGTAAAGACTGAAGTTATTGTTAAATGTTATCCAAGGTGAAACGTTATCCTCACTTAAAAGATGGTCCTTTGAGCCAGGCTTGAGCCACTAGTCTGTTCCCATGATGTTAGTTAGCATCATATGGTCAATAAATTATATATGATCGTTTGAGTCAGAACTTTACTGATCCTTTCTGTATTATTTCAGACCCGTAGGTGGTGATATATTAAGAGGGTAAATATTAGGAGCACAGAGTAATAAATATGAGGTGGCTGTTTTCTACCACCTTCTACTGAGTGCTTGTCACTCTTTTCTTTTCACTGCTTATATTATGGTCACCATTAATAATATCCTCCTGGGTGAATTTCTCTACATATATAAAAGGAAGATGCAAATCCTATCTCTCCATATTTTTTTAGAAAACTGTAAAGGTATAGAAAACCAAACTGACTACTTAAAGTTTATCAGGGATGCATCGGTGGCTCAGTCGTTTGAGTGTCCAACTTCGGCTCAGGTCATGATCTCATAGTTCGTGGGTTCAGCCCCGCATTGGGCTATTTGCTGACAGCTCAGAGCCTGGAGCCTGCTTCAGATTCTGTATCTTCCTCTCTCTCTGACCCTCCCCTGATCATGCTCGCTTGCTCTCTCTCTCTCTCTCTCTCTCTCTCAGAAATAAATACACATTAAAAAATAAGCTTATCAGGCACTTGTTAGAGAAAATGCACATGTTCTAGCAGAGGTTGATTCCCTTCTCCATATATATGTAGCCTTCGAAACTACTGAGTTTACCAACAATTACATAGCACTTTCAAGCATCTCACCATATGCCCTGTTTCTTCCTTCTCTACCTAAGTGCTCTTTCTGTCACCATAGAATCTTTCCCCATTGTAATCAATCACAATTTAGAAATGTAGAAATGTAAGGGAGTTAATACTGCAGAAGTCAATAGTGAACCAATAGAGAAAGAAAATCACTCACATGTCTGGCGGTTGACTCCATGTTAGCTATGGCAATGGTGGGATAACTTGATTCCATATTAGCTGTGGCAGTGGTGGGGTAACTTGGCCATAAGTCTCTTTATTTAGCAGGCTAGCTCAGGATCATTCTCATGATGGTGGATTGCAGACTGTCAAAAGAGGAAAAGAGGACAGTCCTCGCTACTCTAACACTATGGAGCTAAAGTGCCATTTGTTAAAGAAAAGCTCATCTTCAAGCAGTGGTGAAGTGGATGACACTCCATCTCTTAATGAAAGAAACTAAAATGTCACATGGCAAAGAGACATGCATACAGGAAGGAGATGAATTTGTGGCCTTTTATTTTATTTTTGCCACATACCATACTTTTAGAGCAATAATAAACTCATAAAATGTTTATTAATAAAAACGACAGCAAATACCATTTTCTTCATTTTTCTTTAATAATAATTTTAATTTTTACTGTTCTGTATAGTATTGAATATAGGATAAAATATTGTCTCTCAAAATATCTCCCTGGGACTTTATAATTCTATTACTGTTCTCTTTTTCCTTCTGTGGCTACTATCTCTAAATCTAACTACTTAATTATCTTAGTCATACTTATATGTCACTAAACTTTGGTGTCTACTTGGTTTCTTTCTCGGCCTTTTTCCTACAAAGACTTTCTTGAAAAGGCCTCATTTACTGTAGGGTTTCAAATATCTTATTTATTAAATAATTTCCAAATATTCATCCTATTCCAAATATACTCTCATGTCCAATTTTCTTTTTTTTTTAATTTTTTTTAACATTTGTCCATTTTTGAGAGCAAGATAGAATGTGAGTGGTGGAGGGTCAGAGAGAGAGGGAGACACAAAATGCAAAAGCAGGCTCCGGGCTGACAGTTCAGAGCCTGACACAGGGCTCCAAACCAGGAGTGGTGAGATCATGACCTGAGCCAAAGTCAAACACTTAACCCACTGAGCCACCAAGGTGCCCCCTCTAGTGTCCAGTTTTCTAAACCATTTGACAGACATTTCTACTTGTATAATTCTTTGTTTATTATAATTGAGGAAGTCCAAAAACATGTTCATATACCTTATCCACTCTGTTCTGGGTCATTATTTCCAGATAATTCATATTATTTTTTTCTCTCCTTTCATATACAATCACCTATTAAGAAATGACCAAAGGATTTACTTTGGGCATTATTGCAATAGATAGCCAGTGGAGCTGACTTACTTTACAACAATATATGAGCTCCTAAAATTGAACCCAGAAATGTCCTGGTCCAAATCCTCACCAATGTTCTTAGAGTCCACCTTCCTTTCGTTTATTGGTAATACCCTAATATCTTTCAAATAATATCCCCTGCTTTCTCCCTTTAAATTAGTAAGAGCCCATTTCTATTGTCTTTAACCTAAGAATTCTGGCTAACATAACAACTGGAAATAAACAAGAGATATAGTCAATCAATCCTCAAAGATCCTATTTTCCATAGGTTGTAATTAGGTAAAATCCAATGAAAATCCTATTTATACAGTGAGGCTAGGAAAGTGACAGGTCATGTTGAATGATTCTTATTTGTATGAACCTAAGATACTGTCACTATTGAAGCTCAAGACGGAGGAAGTAAGATAGGTGCTCCCATTCTACCTATTTAAAGTAAATGAGGACTTAAAAAAAAAAAAAAGATAGAACAATTGTTTCTAAATGGCATTGAATAACTGGGCAAGAAAAAACAAACTTTAACTTCAAAATCCTTGCCTCAGGTCAGGAACTGAAACTGGGAATGTATGAGATACACTGAAATAATTTCTTATTTCTTATAACTGGAGGCTGGCACTCCCAAAAACCAAGGTCACAGAGTCATTCTGTGGGTTAATGAATTACAACTCCAGTTGAATGCACAACATTGTCAAATCTCTCAGATGAAAGTCAAGATCCTGATTTTTTAAAAACGTTATAACCTAATAATTGTAATCAGAATTTCTTGGAGGGCCCAGAGGACTTCTGAAATGCTGTCCAAAAGAGCTGCCTTGCTTGAGGAAGTCATGACCCTCTTTTCATTACTGTTCACTGGGAAATAGGAATTTGCATTCAAAATTGTGTACACAGTGAAAAGTAGAATCAAAGTTATATCCAAGAAGAAATACAGTAATTTATTAATTTATATTATTAAAAATAATGGAGCATTGATTTAGAGGATGCTTAATCAAGGAAGTAAGGTCATTATTTTTAATCAGGGTCAATTTGTTGAGATGGCTATATTTATAAGGCATTCCATATTAAATAAGGTATTGATACATTTGGCTGTTTTTTTTTTTTAACAGTTTGCTATATTGAGCAATGAAACTTCAGTTTATAGCTAACCTACAAAAATGACTTATGAAGTCAGAGAAAATTTGGCATAATGTAGTCAAAGATTTTTAAATGTGAAATAGGAATACTGTGTTTCCTGCCTTCCTATAATTTCCTTCACCATGTTACCTGACAGTGTTTCACAAGACCCCTATTCTTTTTTATCGTTAGGAATAAATTGGTGTGGTAAACACCAAAATGTTTAGAAAACAACTTATAGCTATTTTCTATTGGCCAAATACATTGGTTGGAAGGTTTAAATTGTTAAAATAGAATACCTTTTCTCAGTAGAACTGAAGGAAGTTTAAGATTGTAGAATAGAAATGGAAGCAATTAAACTTAGAAGCGAAATGGACCTTATCAGCCTTATAAATCTAGCTGATGATGGAATGTAACTATGGAATGTAATAGTATAAGTACAGATATGATTACATAAACATATTTTTGGAAATAGGTTGATTCATAGAGATCTCTAGCTGAAGTGAACATATTATAAATGACTGAGGAAGAAAACCAACAGACAGCTCATAAAAGCTTTACTTAATTTACTCATCTAAAACTACTTTCACTGTAACACTCATATAAGTCCAAGACCAATGTAAGTTCAAAGGCACTAAGTCTTGAATGAAGTTAGTCTTTGTTGCTTATAATCAATGAACCTTATTGACATAATCTCTTATTGCACCATTTTTGGCTGAAAAGATACTTTCACATTCTCATCTGGTGATTTCTAGGTGGCCATTTGATAAAGTAGCTATTTATAGGATCTTCTTCCAAAGGGTATGAAGGGAGGAGAGGTCTTTTCCACTACAGAATTATCAAGTAAGGAGGAAATCATTAGCATTAAAAGCCATAGAATTCTAGGATACTGAGGAAAAATAATTAGATTCTAGATTTCACTAAAAATAAGTTGGTTATGTGCAAAAGATTAAAGAGGATTAAACTGCACATACATACAATCAGGGAAACTGCCAACCTCTACTTCTGTTTCTAGGTACTGGAGAATGAACAAAGCAAAATAATAATTCTTAGTTCCACTATGAGGAAGTAATATTGCTGACAGTTATTTGTGAGGACTATTTACTATTACTAGCATATTACCATATGTACAATAACAGTTATGTGTAATATGAGTGTGTCAGATTAATTTTGAAAATTTTTATTTGATTTTAATTCTAAACACTGCTCCTGTCTTCAGTTTTCTGTTACTAGGCAGGCAGGATCACCTAATCACACTGTAAAAAAACAGAAAAGAACATTAATTTAACATTTTATAAATGTTTGCTGAAAGAAATATGCCTCCCCACCTCTTAACACAGACATCAGAGGCAGTTTTCATTTTTAAAATCCTGTGTAGAGTTCTACTCTGAAAGCTCTGCAGAAGATGAGAAGGGCAGAGACGTAAGGGAGGTTTCACATCTCATCGGTCCAGTGCAGGCCAGGTGTAGGGTATTTGAGATGCAGTCCTACAGGCAATCAGGTTGGAGTTGACCTAGGCCAAGAAATATTAAGTATAGACTCCTATCTAAAAAAAAAGTGAAAGGGATCAAAGCTGAGAAATCAAACCTATTGTCAAATCCAGGCGGAAAGCAACCGAAATTAGACAAACAGGTCAAAAATTTAAGGGAAGGTGAGTTCCACTTATCAAACATTCTCAATGTCTGCAGTGTTCTTGATATCTGGGGATAACCACTTTGAAGATTTTATAGCCTGGGGGTGGGTGACATTCATGAAATAGGTCATCAGAACATAACCAAGGGAATTTAATCTTAGAAAATGGAGCATAGTATTGCACAAGGGTCATTTAAGGTATCTAGAGTGGAGGAAACCAAAAACTTTCATGATGGGAGGGTACTCAAGCTGAGACATAAGGAATACATATGGGAGTTAGGTCAATAACTGATATCTGTGTGATAAATTTGAGGATACTCCAGGAAGGAAAGTTAGGATACCTGGAAGAGTAAAGGCAAGACTGAGCATGAAGAATGCTAGAAATTGTGGGCATATAGTGCTGCTAAACTGAAAACAAAATAATATATAGCAAGAGTTGATGCTTAAGATAGTAGAGGCCAGAGGAATGGGTAGAAGAAGGTGATGTCTGGAAAATTAGATAAAATTCTGTAGGTGATAGGTACCGATTGAAAATTTTGGAAGTTTTGTTAAAAGATAAATGTTTTCCTTTGATCTAGGACTTTCTCTAAATAAGTGTCCCTTGCCTCTTTCCTCATCCTTTACTCACGACTTTCCACTGAATGTAAATGAGAGTTATCTCTTGATGATTCTGAGGGAAAACATCTGTATCTTTTGGATATGCCTGCCTTCTAAGAAGGTGTCTTCTGATCTGCTCCTCTGGTGAGTGGTTTAGCTTACAGGGAGAAGCTTTGACACTGTGGAGGAGAACTATTCACCCCATTGTGCCTCTGACTGGGCAGAGTTGTCTGCCTAATTAAGAGAAGAGTGTCAGCCTGCCCTTTTATTCTCCATATGAAGCCACATTCTTGAGTCAGCTATTTTATAATAAAGTTAACATTTTTATTTCTAACTAATTTATTCTAACATAGGTAGGGAAGAAAAATAGTGATGATATCCAAGTGGAAATATCTGATTGAAGTTGGATATATAAGCCCAAGAGCCCATAAAGGATTTGGTTGGGGGATAGTAAGTGATATCATGAGAGTGAGGGAAGTTACTCAAAAGTACTATAGGGCATGAGAGGAGCAATGAATAATGACACAAAACAACACTTATATGACATGTGATAAAATATGACCCCCTTAGTAGAAAAAACCTATGAAAGAGGAAAACCCAAAAGATAGTCACTTAAGCAAAGGGAGTAGTATCTGTAAGGAAAAAGGGATAACCAAAGATATCAAAAGTTACATTAGCAAAAGTAATACTCATTAACAAAAGTATTGAAAAACTAAATGTAACAATCAGCACCTCAATAATGGTATTTGAGAGTACTTATTTTTTTAGATTTCTCAGTGGTGTTATCTTCATTTTTTAATATAATTTATTATCAAATTGGCTTCCATACAACACCCAGCCCTCATCCCAACAAGTGCCCTGTTCAGTGCCTCTCACCCATTTTCCCCTCGCCCCCACCTTACACCCATCCACCCTCAGTTTGTTCTCTGTATTTAAAAGTCTCTTGTGGTTTACTTCCCTCCCTCTCTGCAACTTTTTTTCCTGCTTCCCTTCCCCCATGGTCTTCTGTTAAGTTTTTCAGTATCCACATATGAGTGAAAACATATGATATCTGTCTTTCTCTGACTGACTTATTTGATTAAAGATGACATGACCAGACTCCAAAGAATGAAAACTATAATAAAAACAAATTCAATTATATTAAAATTAAGAATATTTATTTATTGATTCAAATAAGCAAATAAAATAGGAAAGCCAGCTCATAGATAACAGAAGAGATTGGTGGTTGCCAGAGGAGAGAGTGGTGTGGGATAGGTAAAATGTATGAAGAGAGCCAAGAGGTACATACTTCTTGTTATAAAATATATAAGTCATGGGAATATAGCATACAGTATGGTGACTATACTTAGTAATACTCTATTGTATATTTGAAAGTTGCTAAGAGACTAAATCTTAAAAGTTTTCATCATAAGAAAAAGAATTGCAACTGTGTAGGGTGATGGATGGTAACTGAATTTATTGTGATGATCATTTCTCAGCATATACAAATATCAAATCATTATGTTGTATATTTGAAACTAATATAGTGTTATATGTCAATTACATCTTAATTTTAAAAAAAAATGCTTTTGTTCATTAAAAGATGCCATAAAGAAAGTGAAAAAATAGACCACACTCTGACCAAAAACAAAAAACAAAACAAAAAAAAAACTTGCAACATCTATAGCTAATAAAGACTTAGAATCTGATATATATGGAATTTCTATTACCAACAACAGAAAACATGATTCATGGAAATAAATGTGAGCATTTAATTATAGAAGAGAAAACATGAATAGGGGATAAACATATTTAAAAAATGGTAAAACTCACTAGAAATCAGGGAAATGCAAGTTAAAATACAAAAACAAAAATATGAAATGACTGATAAAATTAAATGTTGACTGGGATACTTAGTAAATTAGTAACTCTCATTTCTTGCTGATAGGAGTATAGATTGATAAAATCCCATTGGAAACATTTTGGGCTTTCTAGCAAAGGTGAATATGTACAAGTCCTGTGATCCAGCATATCAACTCACAGGGTGTCACTATCTAGAACAAAACTTGTGCAAGAAGTTATGTTTAGAAAGTTTATATTAGCATTTTATAATGGAAACTGTATAAACAATCATAACTTATTTTAATGAAGAACTGATAAAAATGATATATGACACCTCACATAAAAATCATAACTGCACAGGTCAACATAACATTAAACATCTTACAGGTGCCTGGGAGCCTTAGTCAGTTAAGCATCACACTCTTGATTTCAGCCGAGGTCATGATCTCAGTTCCTGAGATCAAGCCCTACATCGGCTCTGTGCTGACAGTGCAGGGAGGCTGCTTGATATTCCCTCTGCCCCTTCCCCTGCATACCCATGTGCTCTTTCTCTCAAAATAGACATTTAAAAAAAGAAATTAGACATCTTGATTTTTAAAAATTGAGAACAAGCACAGTTAGACAAGACATTAAGTTAAAAGCTAGGCAAAATCAATGCATTATTTAGGGATACACATGCAGGTGGTGCAACTGTAAAGAAATGGCAGGGAATTGTTCACTCAAGAGTTAAAGGGGTGGACACCTGATGGAGGGAGCAGTTTGGATGAGGCTGTGATGGTTGACAGGCATATATGGCTTCTGGGAGTACTAGTGATATATGTTTATTGATCTAGGTACACAGGTGTTCACATTATTTTTCTTTAAAATATATATTTCATAACTTCAAGAAAAATTCCAAATGAAAATAAGTAGGATGTTAGAAGGAGGTCACTGCTTTGCAACATCTTGAGATTATTAAAATAAATTAGTTTTAGAGAAGTCACAGATAATAGGACTTCTATATTTTGCAATCAGATACTTTGGAATGAAATCACTCCTGCTATAAAACAGTTGGAGATGAAAACACAACATTATTTTGCATGTACAGCTGAGCTTGCAAAAAAATTCAAGAAGAATTCATGGTGGCCTAAAACAAATCTAGAGGAGTGAACACAATAGAGCCAGAACTATAATACTACTAACAGAAGTGATTGCCACTGGGACAGGAGACAGGTCGCTGAACCGATACAAAAAGGTGTGGTGGAATTGAGAACCCTGCATCAAGTTGGAACTCTCAAAAAGCTATGTCTCAGTGAAAGTCTGAATGAGGAGGACAATAACAAAACAAAACAAAAATATCTGACAAATGTAATTTCTTCATCTCTGCCTTGAGTCAGGATGGGGCAATTATATCAAATAATTTTGCTCTAAAGAGAACAGAGATTTGGCTCAAACAAAACCAAAAGTAGTAAAGAAAATAATGTCATAATACATTATCTACCTTTCTATAGGCCCAGGTGATTTTACAAGTAGGATCTAGCAAATGCTCAAGCAATACATATAATCTCAGTTTTATACAAGTTGTTTTTAGGGGGAAAATATATATATAGTAGACAAAACAGATGCAAAATATGTATTATCTGAAGTCCAGATAGTATTTTATTTCCAAACTCTCAAAAACCATGAATTATGTAAAAAAAAAATCCTTTATTTTGATAAATGCCATGTAATAAAACTCAAATTCTATTCAGTGAAGAACAGTACATTTGCTGTATATCAGAAACAAAACTTGGGATGCTTTTTTTTAAAAATCACCTTATGGTTCAAAAAAGCTTTAGATTATAATAATTCAAGGGGAAATATGAGGTATGAGCTTTAGGAGGGAAGAAATAAAACTGTCAGTATTTTCAGGCAATAAAATCATCTACATGGAAAATCTCGCAGAATCTACATACATCAAGCCAGGAATTTGCAATGATCAGAAATTCAAGCCAAGCGTTTCAAAAAGAGAACGATCAACAGAATCTAAACAATGAATATTTGATTTGATATTGTGCACATGATTGGTATCTTGGATAATATTAATTTATGTGGAATGGTGGGAAAAAATAGATCAAGAAAGGCAAGATAATAGTGAGGTGGTTTTTTAAAAAATTTTCTCAGAGTGTTGTGGTAAAGAGAAATAAATTATGAACGCAGCTAGAGGGAATATGTGTTTTGTATGTTTTAAAGATGAGTGTTATATGCTGTAGGGAATAATCCTCAGATGGAGTAGAGGAACATGAGATAAAAAGAAAGAAAAGCGAACCACAGTGAAGTAGTTGTATAGCCACGAGAAGATGACATTCATTTTAATAGGAGTAAATGTGGACTCTCTGAGTTCAAATAGATAGTTGTTAACTTTGGGAAAGGCAAGGGGAAATAGGGCCAGGAGGGTGTCCAGGGAAGTCCTAATACCTGAAATGTTTAATTTTTAATCTTAAAAAATTGGAGGTGAATAAAATGGGATGTGGGCACATGTGTGGATGTATTTTTCTTGAGTTGAAGACAAAAGGAAAAAAGAAACAGAAAGAATAGGTGGAAGTACAGAAAAGTGATTAGATCATTTTTAGTAAACTCCTCCTCTATTGCACATCCAGTAGGAATCAAGGCCCTCTGAGAGATGTGGAAGAGCTGGATAGGAGACTTTCGAATACAGTGGTCAAGGTTCAAGTCACCTTTCGTAGCATCACAGATCTGCTTGGTTGATGCTTTCTCCCAGCAGTTCTCAGATATAAGGGAATAGAGAAGTAGCTGAGGTGTTAGGGTAGAGTTGCAATTTTGCTGATGAGTCCTACAGTTAACCAAGGTATTGAGGTGAAGGAGTAAGGGAAAGAAACCAGATCATACACTTCTCTGGGCTGAGCAACAGAGCAGCACTCACTAGTTTCCCTCATTTGAGAACACTAAATGGTTACACGTCAGCCATGACACAAAAGTGCAAAGTTACAGGGAATTTTAAGAATGACATAACCCTTATATTTATAATGTAGGTTGTAATTCATACAAGGATTACATACAAGGATTCCCCACAATACCTCTGAGAATTATGAAGTCTTCATTTCTTCTAGTTATCTCTTGCTCCAGTTTCTTTCTTCCAATGAATTTCAGTCTTAGAATTGTAGTTATTTCTCCTGTAAATGACAGGTTGCAATAAATTGCACCTTTGGAATTATGCAGTATAGCAGCCTTAACGGTTATTGTTCTCTTTCTGGGGTGCTTTGTCCTTTATAGACTATATCCTGATTTCTTTATTATAAGTGCCACTAAAATAATGCAGTTCATAAGTAAGATTTTCAAAGATTAAGCTTCACAGAAGAGGGCTACTGTGGAAGAAACCACTTAGAACTGATTAATAAATACAATTACTATAAAAACATTCATCTGCCATTTCCTGCATTGGGAAATGATCACTGGCTCTGCCCAGAGCTGCTTTTGAATATGATGAGAAAATAAAGAATGTCATTCAGTCAGTGCTTTACCAAACAGAGGACCTCACACACACACCCAAATCAAACCTCTGCCCAAGGAGCTTTAATCATTTGCTAATTTAATATGACATATTTTATGAAACATAATCAAAGTTTTATGCAGGGATCCCTCCTTCTGCTTTTCTCTCAAAGAAGAATGAGCAGTATTAAAATATTTAATTCTCCCACTGTCCAGAACAAACACATACATCATGATTTCTTTGAACATATATGAATTTATGTTCTGCATGTGTGCAAAAAATTTTTAATGTAATCAGGATATTCATGCCATTTGTAAATGTTTAGGTCTGGACTTGGATTTAGTGGTTGAATGATGTATTATGAATATCTTTCCAGTTAGATTTATATTAACTTATTGTGAGAGATGATATAGCATTTTATAACATGGTATATAATACTTCTTTAACAATTTAGTAATTAAGGGCTTTTTTTCCCTCTAAAATTTTGCTAATTACAAACATGGGTGCAAATAAGCTCCTTGCAAATATATATACATAACACTATCATGATTGGATAAGGGACCAAGTAGGTGGTGCTTTGTCTTTGCCTGCCCCCAGTTTAGTCAAAGGAGAACCATTTTTATCTGTTGTACACATTGGGCTTCTACAAAAGCAAGTTGATAAAAAAGTTTTACAGATTAAAAAATATGTAATACATAACAATACACACAATAAATAAAAGTAAAAGAACTTCATCATAACATGTCATTTTTTATCTTCATGTTAAATGGATAAGGACAAGACTGTACCAAAGAGATTCCAATGCTTTTCTGAGGGATGTCCATCTATAAGGAGTCCTAGTACCTTTATTATTCCACAATAGCCTGCTTATTTGCTTCTGTAACATTTTGTATAAACTTTCCATTTACCATTCTTCCCAATTTGGATGAAGAATCTCATGTAACAATACATTCTGTCCTTAGATGTGATCAGAACTTGGAAGCGTCAAAGTGACCTGACAATAGAACTTTTAGAACCAGCCACCTCAGGGTAGTAGGAAGGAGAATCAATCCTTGAGGCTCACATAAATCCATTTTGACATACTTTAATACCACCTGTGAGATCTACCTCTATGTGTTGTTCTATGAGTGTGTGTGTATGTGCATGTATGTGTATGATATAGTTAAATATGCAGAAAGTCCTTTTGATCAAGCATACTAAGTATTCCTAGCATCTCACTTTTTGAATTAGTAGATTCCACCTAATGGTTTCCACAACTACTTCTAATTGTATCTGATAGTGGTATTGAAAAAGCTCAGGGAGAACTGGGCTTCCAGCATACTTCCTATGGGAAACAAGTAAACTGGTTCTTAGCTCTCCTGGGCTAATTCTGCCTTGACTTCATCCAGCTCTTTCTACCTTCAGTTGTTTTACTATATAGCCTTTGCCATCAAATACAATCTTGGTGTATATAAAATATTACTAAAAGTCACAGAATAATGTGAAGTCACTTGGTCTGTTCTTGGATCTCAGAATGTTTTGTCTGCTCAGTAATTTGTATGGTTCTTAAGTCCAAACTCTTCCACATAGATTACATATGTTACACACATCACAACACAGTTCTCTCTCTGTTGCCTCACTTTGTGCTTATCCCAGTATGCAGAACTTAGGCTTAAGGAAAAAGGAACACATTTTCTTGGGGAAGAGAATAGTTTGATTAATATATTATTTAATATTAATTATAATTTACTAATAATAATTAGTGAATTAGTCAAAATTCCCTAAGGTAAAGTTATATTCTAAAAGCTATCTTGAATTTCAAGTGAGAAGACCTGTTTTCTAGCCAAGAGTTTGTCTCTTGCCAATTGTGAAACTGAGTTTTTCTTCTCTGGAATGGAAATGTCCCCATGCTCTTGACTCAATGAATGCTTTGTAAGCATAGAAGTGTTCCATAAACAGAGGTGGAATTTTTTTCCTCTTTTTTTCCTTTAGAGGCATTTTTCCAACCATGAATAGTTTGAGATGTTATAGTCATTGAATATTTACAGTTCTCCTTCTTTAAAATGGCCATTTCTGTTAAGGCTTGAATAATCTTACATAGACAAAGGAAGGCATTTATGCCTCCAAGGAATTGTTTTCCCTTAAAGTTGGTCTAGAAAGCTCTATCATTAAGCAAGTTCTTATCAGATAAGGTAATGAGAGCCCATCTATAAGAGGAAGGGATATATGATGAAAATATAAGAAATGGCAATCTAACTACATCAAAGTCAAGTCCACAGGCTTAATCCACCAAAATCTAGCCCAGTGTCAGACTTAAAATAGGCATTTGAAAAGTACTAAGCAGTAAGCTAAATAAAAAGATGATCAAGTCATGGATTCTGTCTTTGGGAAGGTCTAGGTACAGTCAGGACAACTAACACAAGGAAACACAAGATGTATAATGCTATAATATTTTTGGTATAAATCTGTATGATGTAATACAGTAAGAGAAATGTGGCAAATGTTATGGGAGAAGAAAAGAATGACTGATTGGTTCTCTCTGCTGAAGTTAGACAAGTGTTCACCAATGGTCATAGTTATTCCTTGGCTCAGCTCTGGGTCACTTAATGACCTTTTTTTAAAAAAAAATTTATAGTTTATTTATTTTTGAAACAGAGACAGAGCATGAGCAGTGGAGGGGCAGAGAGAGAGGGAGACACAGAATCTGAAACAGGCTCCAGGATCTGAGCTGTCAGCACTGAACCCAAGGCAGGGCTTGAACCCATGAACCACTACATCATGACCTGAGCTAATGTTGGATGCCTAACTGACTGAGCCACCCAGGCACCTCATTACCTATTACCGGGCACCTATTACCAGCCTGTAATAAAAATTTTTAAATCTACCACATGGCTTGAAAGAGAAAAAAATGTCTATATTATCTTTTTCAGCCTTGAAGGGAATAAATTTTAAAAGTAAAGACTTTAGACACCAATAAGCTCTGCAAGGTCATAGTCTGTCTCTTTATACAAAAGTGTCATGAGATTAATTAAGGAGAAACCACCTTATAACTGAAATTTATAACTAAATTTTTATAACTAAAATTTTGAAAAAATGAAATATTTTTTTAAAAAGGTTTTTATTTAAATTCCAGTTAGTTAACATACAGTGTAATATTAGTTTCAGGTGTACAATATCACTATATTCAACCTTTCCATACAAAACCCAGTGCTTATCACAAGGGCCCTCCTTAATCCTCATAATTCATTTTACCCATTTCCCCATCCACCTCCCTTCTGGTAACCATCGGTTTGTTCTCTAGAGTTAAGAGTCTGTTTCCTGGTTTACCTCCCTCTCTCTTATCCCCTCTGTTCATCTGTTTTGTTTCTTAAAATTCACATATGAGTAAAGTTGAATAAACATATTTGTTCACTTAACATTTATTATCAGAGAGAATCCTTTCTCCATTCTAGGTTCCGTGACAGATCAAAACCTTTTTCCGTCTCCATTTTTGGCCCCAGCATCTTGAATGGTGCCTTCATTTTAGTAGACATCCAACAAATATGAATATTCTGAATAAACAAATGGTAGGTTTAATAGGTGACACATATAAGAATACTTACAATGGCACTGTTCCTAAGAGCAAACATTTAAAAAGAGAGAAAAACAATCTGAACACCTCTTAACAGAAGGGTGGATACCTGAACTTTACTGTATTCACACAATGGATTATTATATAACATTAAAAACAAATAAGCCAGAGATGCACATGACAAGATGGATAAATATTAACAATATCAAAAAAAGGATAAACTTAAAAATATTACATATACCCTAATATCCTTCTTATAAGATTAAAAAAAAACAAAAGTAAATAAATTTAGGGATACATATGTATGAAATGAGAAACTTATACAAAGAAATGTAAGGGAAAGATAAACATAGGTTTTGGGGCGATTGTTCTCTTGGATAAGTGGGGAAGGATGAGAGGATTTATCAGACAGTTAAATAAATAAAGATTATTATAAAGTTCTAAATTTTTTTGAGTGATGAATTCTAATAACCAATTAACTGAACAAATAAAAAAACATAAATAAAAGCCCATAATCAGAGTTGTCATAAATGAAGGATTACAGTTGGTATAATTCTATGACCCGAGATAATAACACACTAAATAGAAGTGACCCTCACATCCAAGCTAACACTGTCTTGAGCAGCATTTAAGCTAACTCCTAACATCAAATATTCTCTAGCTGATTCTAAAAGGCCATAGCTAATGGCATTTCAAGTGCCTGCCTGATCAGATGCTTTTCAATCTAACTAGGGCTATTTCTTTAGGTTTTTGTTTCCCTATTTGTTTTTTAACCTATGTTTTCTTTCATTGCTGTAAAGTGATTGCACTAATAGTATCTGGCTTTCTGAGACAGTAAATAGAGTTTCTTCTCAGGTTACCTTGGTCTTGCTGACACACTCTTGCCTCTCTATTGCTAACTGCCCTGTTTTCTGGGCCCTGACTTTTCCTAGTTTCCAATTCTCTGATGTAACTCCTCACCCACCTCCCAAAATTTGTGAACTCAGGAGTGCTTTTGTTCCAGTTATAACTGTGGCTGTAGAAATCTATCATCAATCTCAGCCTCATTTCTAACCTGGAGTCTAGGATTTTATCCATTATATCCCGTTTTAGTTACTGACTAGGTTTATGAATTCTAGAGTTAAACTTTGCTGACAAACATAGATTTGAGGGGAATCCAAGCCCTTCATATTTCTACCATGTTTTCACTTCATTTTCTCCCCACCTCCTCCTGCCAACATGTTACACTGCATTTCTAGTATGGTGTTAACATGTAATTGGGCCCCAACAAATTATTTAAAGTCTTATTTCACAATATTTTGCATGGAGATGAAAGTTTTTCTCTAGCCAAGCTAAATGCATCAGCTCCAAAACTAAATTATTATTTTCTTTCTTTCTTTAGACTGTTCATTTTTCTTGAATGCTTTTTACTTATGGGTAGCTGACTGTCTCTATCAGTCACTCAGGATATTCTTGTTGGTTTACACCTACGTTCAATGTATTCATTAATTAAATGAAATATATATTTAACATTTATTATGTGTTTGGTACAAGAATACAGAAGTTAACCAAACAAGTCCTGACTCTCAAGAAAAATATATCCAGGGAAGTGAGACAATTAAAAACAGGTTTATAATGTGTTAGATGTCAATAAGTGCTAGAGAAAATATCTAACAAGATAAAGAGGGGGAGAAGGAAGAGAGTGCTATTATATAGAAAGGTCAAACTTCTTTGATAAGAGTAAATTGACAGACATGAATGAACACAGGATGAGCATATATAAATAACAGGGAGAAGTTCCCAGACAAGAAAAAAAAAAAAACAAAAACAAAAACCAAAAGGCCCTGAGATAGGAATGGTCATTGTACTTGAGAACAAGAAGGAAGGGAATGAGGAGTGAGAAGAAGGGTTGTTTTTGGGGAAACAGCTATTATACCATAAAAAAAGGAAAAGAAGGGGAGGGAAAGGGGGGGAAGAGGAGGGCAGATGAATGAATACTTTGTTCTCATATAGCACTGATAATTCACATCAACCTGAAATTCTTGAGTCACAATCCTTACCTGTCACCCCTTTTAAAACCTTCACATTCACATAGCTGCATGGCCTCTGGCATTTAGTGCTTTTATGATTTATCCCTTATCCTTTATATTACAGAATTTAACCCAGATATATGTTAGTTAATATTGGCTGGCACATAGTGAGCATTTTAGCACAGGGAATATTAGTTTATATTATCAATTTGATAATTGTATCTTCTTTTCATTTTTCTTCCATTCTGAAATTTTTGTTGTATAAATATATTATCTCCACTAGATTTGTCTGCCACATCACTCTTTAAATATTTTATTCAGGGGAAATAGACGTAACATAAAATCAGCAATTTTAAAGTGAACAATTCAATGAAGTTTAGTATATTCACAATATCGTGAAATAATCACCTCTATCTAGTTCCTCATACCCATTAAGTAGCTATTTCCCACTCCATTTCCCTAGTCCCTAGCAACCACCAATCTGTTTTCTTTCTCTATGGATTTACTTATTTGAATATTTAATATAAGTGGAATCATATAATATGTGATCTTTTGTGCCCGATTTCTTTCACTTACCATAATTTTCTTGAAGTTCATTCAAGTTGTGACATGTATCGGTACTTCATTTCTGTTTTATGGCTGACTAACATTTATATGTATGTGAAAAAATTTCTTTTCCGTTCATTACTTGAAATTTTGAGTGTTTTCATCTTTTTATTGTGAATAGTTCTGCTATGAACATTCAGACAGAAGTATTTGAGTGTGTGTCTTTAATTCTTCTGAGTATATACCTAGCAGAATTGCTGGGCCATATGATTATTCTATATTTAACTTCTTTTTACATTTTTTAAACGTTGTATTTATTTTTGAGAGAGAGAGGGAGAGAAAGAGAAAGAGCAAGAGCAGGGGAGGGGCAGAAAGAAAGGGAGAAACAGAATCTGAAGCAGGCTCCAGGCTCTGAGCTGTCAGCACAGAGCCCAGTGCAGAGCTTGAACTCACAAACCATGAGACTACCCATGACCTGAGCCAAAATTGGACACTTAACTGACAAAATATTTTCCTTCATGGCTACACCATTTTATGCAATATACAGGTGTTCCAGTTTTGCCACATTCTTGGTAATATTTTCATTTCCACTTAAAAAGATCATTATTATTGTAGCAGTCCCAGTGAGTATAAAATGGTATCTCATTGTGGTTTTGATTTGTTTTTCCCTAGGGAATAATGATGTTGAGGATCTTTTCATATACATATATCATATACATTTGTCTATCTTCTTTAGAGAAATATCTATTGAATTCCTTTGCCCATTTTTAAATAAACTTGTTTGTATTTTTTTGTTAAATACTAAGTATTCCTTAAATATGCTTGATGGTACACAATTATCAGATACATGATTTGTAAATATTTTCTTCCATTCTATACATACTCTTTTTTATTTTCTTGATGCTATCCCTGATATACAAAAATTTCAATTTTGGTGAAGTCCAAGTTATCTATTTTTCCTTTTGTTACTAGTATTTTGGATGTTACATTTAAAAATTCATTGTCAAATCCAAAGTCATGAAGATTTACTCATGTTTTCTTTAAGCAATTGTGGTTTTTAGTCCTTAAATTTATATCAGTAATCCATTTAGATTTCATATTTTCGAAGTAGGGGCAAAACTTTTTTTTTTTTTTGATAGATATGCAGTTACCCCAGCACTGTTCGTTAAGGAGACTGTTCTTTCCCTATTGAATGACATTGACACCCTTGTTGAAAATCAGTTGACCATAGATGTGTCGTTTTATTCATGGACTCTCATTTCCATCCCATTAGTCCATATATGTTTATTCCTATATTAATGGCACCCTCTTTTGTTTCTTAAATGTAGATTTTTAGTATAATTTGAAATTAGAAAGTAAAGTTTGTGTATCTGTGTGTTTTTTGCAATATAGTTTTGGTAATCCTCTATGCATTTGAAGATTGCTTTTCCATTTCTGTAAAAAAGGGCCATTGGAATATTGATAGGAGTTTCATTGAATCTTTAGATTTCTTTGTGGTAGTATTGACATCTTACCAATATACAGTCTTCCAATCCACAAACATGGGCTATCTTTTCATATATTAATATTCAAAATATATTATTTTTTTAGCAATATTTTTAAGTTTTAAATATACATGTTTTTTACCTTCTCAGTTAAGTTACTCTTAAATATTTTTTCTCTTTGTATGCTATTTTAAATGGAATTGTTTTCTTAATTTCCCTTTAGGATTATATATTGCTGATGTATAGAAACACAGATGATTTGGTATGTTGATGCTGTATACGGAATTTTTACTGGCTTTGTTCATTACCTCTAGTCACTTTACTGTGGATTCTTATGGATTTTTTGTATATAGAATTGTGTCTCTTCAAATAAAGAAAGTTTTCCTTCTTTCTTTACAGTTTACATGCTTTTATTTATTTTTCATTTAATTCCTCTTGCTAGTATTTCTCATAAAATAGTGAACAGCAATGGTAAAAGAAAAAAAAAAAAGCATCCTTGCTTTGTTCCTGATCTTAGAAGGAAAGTTTTAATATTTCACCATTGATGAAGATGGTAGATATGGGCTTTTAATAAAAGCCCTTTTCAATGTTGAAGTTACCATTGAATAAATGGTATATTTAATATTCTGAGTGTTTAGTCATGAAAGGGTATAAGATTTTGTCAAATGCTCTGGAGTTAATAGAGATGATTATGTGGATTTTTCATTTATTCTATGATCTGGGTGGGGCATTACACTGATTGATTTGTTTAGGTTGAACCACCGTTGCATTCCTAGGCTAGATCTATATTTTTAAGATTTTGGTCTTTAAGGGTATTTTTTGTTTTGTTTTGTTTTTTTTCTTGTGGAAGAGTTTTTGGCTTAGGTATCAGGGTACTTCTGGTCTTACAGAATGAGTCAGAAAGTGTTTCCCTTTGTTTGGAAAAGGTTTAGAAGGATTAATCCCTCTTTAAAAGTTTGGTAGAATTCACCAGTGAAGCCATCTGGCCCAGAACTTTTCTCTATTTTGATTACTGATTTAATTCCTCTATTTGAAATAGGTCTGTAGAGATTTTTTTATTCTTTTTCTTTTTTCTTTTTAATTTGATCATTTTAGGTAATTTTTGTGCTCCTAAGAATTTATCTATTTCATTTAAATTATCTAATTTGTTGTTATGCAATCATTCATAACATTCTCTTATAATGCTTTCTACTTCTATAAGATCAATAATAATGTCTCCACTTTTATTTCTGATTTTAGTTATTTGTGTCTTCTGCCTTTTGTTTTTAATCTTTAGCTATAAGCTAAAGGGTTTTCAATTCTGTTAACATGTGAAAAGAACCAAACTGATGTCGTTAATTATCCCTGTTGTTTTTCTTTTTAATTAATCTTTGGTCTAATTTTTATTTCCTTCCTTTTTCTACCTTTGGGTTTAGTATCCTTTTTTTCTAGTTCTTTAAATGGTAAGTTAGTTATTGATTTGAGTACTTTCTTCTGTTTTAATGTAGGCATTTACAGCTATAAATTTCCCTCTGAGTACTGCTTTCACTGCATCCCATAGTTTTGATATGTTGTGAGGGTTTTTTGTTTGTTTGTTTGTTTCAACGTATTTCCAATTTCACTTGGGATTTTTTTCTTTGACCTGTTGGTAGTTTAAAAATGTGTTGTTTAATTCCCACATATTGGTGAATTTTATAGTTTTATTTCTGTTACTGATTTCCAGCTTCTTTCCTTCGTGGTCAAAGACAATACTTTGTATAATTTTAATCTTTTTAACCATAGATACATTTTTGTTGATATATGATATGTCCTGGGTAATGTTTCATGTGTATTTTGTCTCCTTAATTAATTAGAGTCCTTAACATATTAATGATTGTTGTTTCCAAACCCCAGTCTAATTCTAATTTGAGACTGGTTCTGATGTTTGTTCTGTCTCTTCAGCTGTGCTTTTTACATCTGAGTGTGCTTTGCAAATTTTTTCTTGATAGCCAGATGTTATGCACTGGGTAAAATTAATTGCCATAAACAGGCATTTAGTTATGTCGTAATGTGATCATAAGGTGAGGAATCGTTCTGTAGTCCTATGATTAGGTCTCAGTCACCTAGAGAAGCTGTGCATCTGTACTATGAACTTTAGAAGCACTTTCTAGTTTTTTCCCCACTATTGGTAGGACAGAATGGCTAGAGAGGTTGGAGTTGAGCATTTTCCTTTCTCTGGGTCTGCTAGGCTCTGATAGAAGCCAAATAGTTTAGGCTCTGGTAAAAAATAGTTTAGGCTCTCTTGAGGCAACCTTTTATAAGAACAGAATACTCAGGCACATTTCCAAATGGCTTCTGCTGGAAGCACAGGGGATTTTTCCCTAATACTCTTCATGAGAACCTGATTGAGTTTCTGGACATAAAACTCATAAAAGTGTAAGGGTCTCCTTATGACTGGGTCTGCTTTGCATTTTAAAAACTGAAATTTGTTCTCTCTGAGTCTCTAACAATTCATCAGTTACAGTTCAGGTTTTACTATCCCCCTACTGGCTGATTCACAGGTTTCTACTCAGGGGTTTCTATTCCAGTAGGTTTTGAAATTTTGAATTCACCTATCTCTCCAACTTTGGAGGCAAAGTTTTGTCCTGTGAGGTTACTTCTCTGATGGATCTTAGAAGAGTTGTAGATTTTTCAATTTGTTCAGTTTTTTAAATCTTTTTAAAGGCAGAGTGGCAACTTTTTAAACATTTTTTAATGTTTATTTTTTGAGAGAGACAGAGACAGAGCACAAGCAAGGGAGGGGCAGAGAGAGAGGGAGACACAGAATCTGAAGCAGGCTCCAGGCTCCAAGCTGTCAGCAAAGAGCCCACGGCGGGGCTTGAACCCACAAACTGTGAGATCACGACCTGAGCCGAAGTCAGAGGCTCAACTGACTGAGCCACCCAGGGACCCCACAGAGTGGCAACTTCTAAACACCTTACAAGCTGGACCAAAAAACAGAATCCTTTTTTGGCTCTGGTAATAGCTTTTGACTTAAAGCCTATCTTGACAAATATTAGCATAATCACCCCAGTTCCTTTTTGGTTACTATTTGTATGGAATATCATTTTCTCTTTTTTCACTCCAACCCATTTCTGTCTTTTGATCTAACATGAGTTTCTTGTAGCGTGTATATAGTTAAATTATGTTTTTAAATCCATTCTGCCTATTTTTGCCTTTTGTTTGAAGAGTTTATTCTATTTACTTTTAAAGTCTATTTTTTTTAATTTAAGGAGGACATGCTCCTGCCCTTTGCTATATATTTTCTGTCTTATAGATTTTTTGTACCTTATTTCTTCCACTACTATAATCTTTTGTGCTTGACTGACATTTTTAGTGTGCTATTTTGATTAGCTTCTCATTTTTTAATGTATACTTTTTGATGTATTCATAGTCATTATCATGATGATTAGAAATGATATCGTAAATTTATAAAAATCTGGTTTGAATTTGTATTAACTAAGCTTTAATAACATGCAAAAACTCTGCTTTCATAGAGCTCTATTTTTTCTACCTTGATGTTATTGTCACAAATTATATGTTTATACCTTATATGCCCATTAATATAGATATATAATTGTTTTATGTATTTGCATTTTATCACATAGAAAAAAGAAGTTAGAAATAAAAAATACCATAACACTGGTTTTTACATTAACCTGTATAGTTAATTTTATAAGTGCTTTGTTTTGCATGCCTTCTGATTTCTGTCTTGTGACATTTCATCTCAGCTTAATTCCCTTCAGCATGTTTCATAAGGTATCTCTGCTAGTGACCACCAACTCCTTCAACTTTTGTTTATCTGGGATGTCTTAATTTCTCCCTCATTAAAAAATTTTGTTAACATTTTTTATTCATTTTTAAGAGAGAGAGAGAGCCTGAGCAGGGGAGGAGCAGAGAGAAAGGCCGACACAGAATCTGTTGCAGGCTCCAAGCCCGCACCACAGGGCTCAAACTCACAAGCCAAGAGATCATGACCCGTGTCTGAGCCTAAGTAGGTTGCTTAATCAACTGAGCCACCCAGGTGTCCCTCCCTCACTTTAAAATAAGCAGAGTTTTGCCAGATATGGACTTTTGGGTTGACAGTGTTTTCACTTAGCACTTAAAAAATACTAACTCTCTCCATTCTGGCCTCCATGATTTCTAGAATATTGCTGTTAATTTAATTGAGGATCACTTCTACATAATTATCACTTCTCTTTTGCCGCCTTCAAGATTCACTCTTTGTCTTTAGCCTTCAACAATTTAATTATAATGTATTTGCATGTGGATCTCTGACTTTATCTGTCTTGGAACTCATTGAGTTTCTTGAATATGAAGATTAAATATTTTTTTTGTCAATATTGGGAAGTTTTTTTCTTTAAATATTCTTTTTGCCCTCTTCCTCTCTCCACTCATTCAGGATCTCTGTAATGCATATTTTGATAGGCTTATGGTGTCCCACAGGTTACATTCTCTCCATTCTTTTCTCTTTTTGCTCTTCAGATTAAATATCCCAATTGAACAAAAGTTCTGTGTTCAAGTTTACTGATCCTTTAGTCTGCTCAAGTCTGCGATAAAAAGAGTTTTTCATTTCAGTTATCCTTTTAAGCTCCAGCATTTCTGTTTGGTCTTTTTTTTTTAATAAATAGACATTTTATTGATATTATTTATCTGTTCATATGCCATTCCTCTGGTTTTCTTTTGTTCCTTGAGCAAATTTAAGATAGTAGATTTAAAGTATCTAATACATGCAATGTCTAGACTTCCTCAGGAATATGTTTTGTTAATTTCTACTGTAATGGACCATGCTTTCTTATTTTTATATATGCTTTGTATTTTATTATTGTTGAAAATTGGGTGTATTATAACATAATAACTCTGAAAATCATATTCTTCCTCTCCCCTGCTCCTGCCCATCCCCTCAGGGTTTGTCTTTGTTGTTTGCTGTGGGTTGTAGCTCTTTGTTGTCTCATAATTTTTCTAAGCTTGTTTTGTTAAATCTCTATACTTTGCCATGTATGGTCTCATAGTCTCTTTTCCTTTAGCTTATGCTTAGGTTGCTAGTGTTTAGAGAGAGAGAAAGAAATAACTTCCCAATTGTTCACATGTTGGCATTGGGCTAGAGCACTCTTCATCTTGGCCAGGCAGTTTGCTACTCTCTCTTAAACTTCCCTTCTTGTTTGCCCTGAGGCTAGGGACCAGAATCACTAGGAGTGAAGGCCTGGGATCTTCTTAGAGCTTTTGTAAGCACACAGTCTGCCACAGGGATGCATGCAACTTTCTAAATGTTCCAGTGTACGTGAACCCTTTTAAATGCCCCAATTTCCCAAAGACTCCACCCCACCTCTTCCTCCAAGACATTAGATACTCTACTATTTGCCTCAATTGTAATCTTTTTCCCCAGGTGGTGGTGGATTGGGTGTTTGACTTATAATATTTTGGAGGAGTGTCTTCAGCCTTTCTGCCAGGAGTCCTGTCTGTAAGAAAAACAAAAAAAAAGCATGTACTTGCCTTAGTTCTCTTGAGGTAGCCCCCTTCAGGCAGTTAGAACAGACAAACACGATTTCCTTTTTATAAATAAGGTTTGCTCTCCTTCCTCTGGAAGGAGGGACCAGAGGTCCACACAGGGTGTGGACAATAGGCATCAAAATGACCCACTGAACCGGGGAGGGGGTAGGATACAGACAAAAACACCACAGAGTTTCCCTACCATTTTCAGTTGTGTTTTTCTTTATTCAGCATTCAGTGGGTTATATTAAACCTTTGTGTAACTGTTTTCCTGATTTCTGAGTTGACTGTGATCATTTTTCCTTGATTGACCCAAGTTTATGTGAGAGGACAAATCTCTTAGATTTATCTAATTTACTTTAGGTGACGGTCATTTTTAATACATCAGTTTTTGCTCTTCATATTAATCTCTTTTTTAAACTTTTTTTATGAGTTCTGGGAGATTTGCTCAAGCTAAAAAATGACTTTTTTATTTTTGCTTTTACTTTCAATCTTGTATTTACTCCTTTCAGTGGGTTTTCAATGATTATGTATTTCATCTTAAACTTTCCCATTCTGAGATTTCTCCCTTCTGCTAGATTTAATGACTCATAGAATCCACATAAGACCACTCATTAGTTATTTCCTAAGGCCTTCTCTGATGTCTGTGCCATATATAAAACCAGTCCTTGTTTCTGAACAAGGTAGATTTCTCTTAGTGCAAATCCATTCTCATTACATTAGTAAAAATTTTTTGAAGAGAGCATTGTTACATTTCTCTTTCAGTCTTTTTCTTTTTTAGTTTTAAGGACTGGTTTCTTTTCCTACTTCTTCAAAACCATCTTATTAGAAAAAGTGGAAGATTTTGCATGAGCCCACCACCAAAAGCCAATTTATAATGAGAATCTATATTTCCTTAGCTATTTTAATCCTACATGTTATGTCTCTTGATTTTCCTGATTTTAGTTCAGGAATTAGTTTCTCTCTAAGATGCTATATATAGTTTATGACAGTCATTAAGATTCCATTATATTACTTTAATCATTAAGCAACTAAAGACAAATAGAGAGAAAAGTATATGTATGCATCTTTATCTATCACTATTATTCTACATCTATAGAGCAAAAATTTCTGAACTCTGAAGTATAAGGAATTACTGAAACATAAAGATAAGCAGCATTTCTAGAAGCACTGGAACTGCCTGGGTGAATGTACAAAGAGTTAAAAAGAGCTTTGGTATACCCAAAAGGGAGAAGGTAGTGTTTACAGAAATATGGAATTTTTAGAATTACCTGGATCCAAAGGTTATTTGTTCCATTCTGCTTCCCAACAGAGAACATGAATATCTCTCTTTAAATTTTTTTGTGTTTGTTTATTTATTTATTTATTTTTGAGAAAGAGAGATACAAAGTGCAAATGGGGAGGGGCAGAGATCGAGAGGGAGACACAGAATCTGAAACGGGCTCCAGGCTCTGAGCTGTCAGCACAGAGCCAGACACGGGGCTCGAACCCACAAACCATGAGATCATGACCTGAACTGAAGCTGAACACTTAACCAACTGAGCCACCCAGGCACCCCAAAAATCTCTCTTTAAAAAAGAATTAAATAATAATTTAAAAAGAATTCTACACAAAAAGATTTGGCATATCTTTTGGAAAGTTATTTAAATGTTTCATAATGTTTGGAGACAGAAAATTGCTCTCAAAAATACGTATTCCTCCCTCATGCTACCCACACACACAGACACACAGACACATACACACACATGCACACATGCATGTGCACACACACACACACACACACACTTTAAAAAATATATTACCCAGTATTTTACCCTTTCTGCAATGCTCTGAATTAGTGGAAGTTTCAAATGTCCATATCTGTAAGTTAAGGGAATTAATGTAAAATCTTGGGGCTATCATGACAATGTTGTAATTGTCCCTGGTGACTTTTAGATTTGTGTCAGAAAGGCACAAGATCAACTAAAATTCCAATTAAAACAAAGTGTAATAAAGTTCTGAACAAAAGGCTGACTTCATTAAATGCCAGCATTAAATATGTATTTCTTTTAAGAACAAGGCTTTTGGACTCCATGAAGAGAACTTTTTTTTTTAATTTCTGAATAAACAAGGCAATTTTAGGCAAGGGATAGATTTAACTCATTCCAAACCTGAATCCTGAGAAGAATTTCTTAACTTGCTCAGCTATTATAACTAACAAGTCCCTTTAGCAAAGTTCTAATTTTATTTCTCAGACACTGATTTAAATATTGTTCAGAACAGTGGTTCCCAATTGTGCTGTGCATTAATATCACCTGGGGATATTCTGTAACTCCTGTTGCCCTGCTTGCACCTCACACCAATTAAATCTGAGAATCTAAAAGTGAGAGCAAATCATCAGAAATAGTTAAAGATTCCTAGGTGAACATAATGTACAGCAAAGTTTAAGAAACACTGTTTAAAAATTTTTTTAATGTTTTATTTATTTCTGAGAGAGAGAGCATGAACAGGGGAGGGTCATAGAGAGAGGGAGATACAGAATCAAAACAGGCTCCAGGCTCTGATCTAGCTGTCAGCACAGAGCCTGATGCAGGGCTTGAACCCATGAACCATGAGATCATGACCTGAGCCGAAGTCAGACGCTTAACTGACTGAGCCACCCAGGCACCTCAAGAACCACTGTTTTAGAATTATTATAGGGTACAGATATATAGAAACCACCTCATATGTTATCATTAAATTTCTGGCCCCCTCTCCCAAATAGTCTAATTTGGGAGCATTTGAGACTGTTGTGGAACATTCCAGGTGATGTGAATGTAAGTGATCAAGAATAGAATGAAGAAATACTAGTATAGACCAAAGGGATACTCAAAAAAGCAGTCCCTGGAACCACAGCAACAGAATTAACTGTGAGCTTGTTAGGAATGCAGATTCATTGTCCCTGTTGCCACGTACTGAATGAGAATCTCCAAGAGGCATAGAAACCTGTTTTCTCTCAAGCTTTCCAAGTGGTTCTTACACACACTAGATCTGAGAACCACTGATCATACAAAACTAGGGGATAGACAAGTGGTTACTGGTCAGGACCACCTTTTAACACACTATATTACCTTTTTCTGCTGTTTCGCATCATTAACTGTGGTGCTGCTACGTGCACTGTAGGAAGTGATGGGGAAAGAGAGCTAAACACGCATCTTTACATGTAAGTGTGTATGTGTCATAAGTACTCCAAAATTATACTACATTGAACTAGCTTTTTCTGAAAATATAGAATGATTAGGGTTGAGCATTATTTAGTTGTGTCATTCTAGATAGCGAAGATAAGAGGTCATATATTCTCTAATGTGTATTGTTCCCTTTTTCTCAGGTACTTCTCTATATCTAAATTACCTGTCTTACCAAAAAAGGGTAAATTGGAGAAAATAACTTATTAAGATTTATTATAGTTCAGATAGGCTCTGACTCTGAGGAATGTTGGCAATCTAGATGAAACCAGTGAGGAAAGCAGTACTTAATTTGGAGGACAGAACTAACATCAAAGGGGTGTGGCAAAATGAGTCTTCATGTCTAGGCCAACACAGGTTATAGGCAATAAGAATCTTCCAGTAACAGTGATCACTGAAGTGTGTTGTACACACAGCAATGTGTGCGGTGTCTTTGGAGCAGGTCCCAGCCATGCATGACATGATAGACAGAAGTTAAGCTCTTATTTTGCTATCAAGATTTAGATCAGGAGTCAAAGCGCTCTCCAAATGAACTGAAAATCACAGCAGTACTTCTTTCCCAGAAGAAAAGAGTGTTAGAGATAGAAACCCACATTAGGAAAGCAAGGAGGCGTTAAAAGAAGGTTATGCCTTTACGGGGATGCATATGTCAAAGACTAATTCCAGATATTCCCACAACAAATGAACTAGCAAACAAAATAATTATTTATGACAAGATTAATTCAAAATCCCATTTGGGGCATTTGAGCTAAATCTCTGGATTTAGTTCCAACACCTGTTTCAGAAAAAGTATTGAAAGAAACAACCTCTAAGATTTCCTCCTGCTAGGAATAATTCTGTTTATGTTCCTACTAACTCTATTTTTAACAAGTGAAGAGACTCTTAGGGAAATAATTCATAGGGAAATAATTGAGATATAAAGGGAACTATAAATAGAAAATAATGGTTTCAAGCATCTATAGTGATTCTTTATTACTTTGCATTTGGAGAGAGTATGGGGGTGAGGTTTTATTTAGTTTTGGATGTATAATATTTCACAAGGTAAATTCAAAATTTATTAAAGGGTGTAACTAAGGGTCTGACCTCCCTTTCTCCCCTTTTTTGATGTGTGATTATGGCCTTTAAGCCTCATCTTCTTCTTCGCTTTTCCATATCTGGATAGGACATGGAGAAAGCTTGCTCATTTCCCCTACTTTGGTGCCTGCAGGAAATTCAAACCTGATCAAATCCTAGACAATGCACATCTGCTAGCCGCTATAAAAGCCCAATCCTTTCTTTCTGCCTTGCTCAAGTCAACTGGAATATGTTTATGCCTCCCTGCTCTCTCCAGGAGTCCCTTCTGTAAGTAAATAATCTTTTAATAACCTCTTGGGGTGTAGTGTCATTGGTCTTGGCATACAAACCAAATTTTGGGTGGGGCTCTATCTTCTTTTTGTAGAATGTCCAAAACTTTGGTGCTGCGAGCAGGATGTTGAGCCAATGTCCACCACAAGCAGGGATGTTTCTTTTGCTTTGGTTTACCAATCAGCTCTGCTGCCTGCAGGTGAGCAATAATTTTGAGCTGCTGTTTGCTTGTTAGTATGCTCTTTGAGCTGTATTGCTACCTGCTGGTAAATTTGTGCTTTGAGCTGGGCGGCTTTGTGCTGCATTTACTGAGTTCTACAGAGCCTCTGTTATACAATACTATAGGAATGAAGCCCTCCTTAAAGAGTCCTTGAGTTGTGTGTCTCAGCTGAATAATTGTGTATTTTGATTCCAGCATAAGCCATGATAGATGCTGAGTTCAGGAGAATGACTTTCACCCTATGACCCTTAGTTGTATGTCTCAATCCAGCATTGGCCTCTGTTAGATAGAGGATGCAGGGGAAAGTCGCATAACCTGCACCATATACAGACCCACGTGGCTGGAGAAAAAGTTGTTACTATGTAGCATGCTGAATTTTACACACCTAAAAGTAGATGAATCACTAGGATTCTATTGTTTGCTGTTGTTGCTGTTGTTGCCTATGCTTTTAACACACACACAAAAATGTCCTTATGCCCAGAATTCTGGTAAAATATGTATGGTATACCTTCGGGCAGAGTCAAGGGGTTAATGATCCATTGTGTTGGGGGAGGCTGTAACTCTGATTAAACTGATTTGAGACTTTCTGGAGGAATAAACGTATAAATTTGATCAGGGTAGAAAGGATCCCCCAAAATATATCCAGTAACCACAAAAAAGAAGGAAGGAAGGAAAGAAGGAAAGAAACATGAATACAATTAAGGAAAAAAGCTGAAACAAATGTTCACAGTTGACCTAATTGGAAATCCAAAATTTACCAAAAAAATTTATACATCTAAGAGACAAAAAATCATGCTTGGTTTTTATGCCTCCACATTGTAGATTATGAATTAACTAATATCTCCTAAAAATGCATCATTTGGCAAACTTTCATGGCCTTAATCAATAGTGGAGCTCAAATTACAGTTACACTTGGATATCCCACTAAATTTAAACAAGACATCTTAGGGGAGTTACTGAATATAAAATAAAGGACAAATAGTTATGCTTTACCCATCAGAATGATTGCCTTGCCTAAATTTTCCGTGGTCATAGAACCTGGTACCCTAAAACATTTGAGTAAACATGGTGGCTCTGACCCAATAAGTAATAAAATACATTTTAATTTAAAATTAAATGAAGTCTTTGGAACTTAGGCATTAGCTTGACAACATGACAATTGGTAGATCAGCCCCTCTTCCTCAAATAAAATAGTTAACATGGCTCAATGTAAATCAAAGCAGACTTTCTAGATTGAAACCCATTTATACAAGAACTATTTAGTGACGGGATGATTATCTCCCCTATTTTTCCATTTAACTGCCAATTTGGTCTGTTGTTTTTTTTAATTCTTTACCTCTTTTTTTAAATAGTTTATTGTCAAGTTGGTTTCCATATAACACCCAGTGTTCATCCCCACAAGTGCCCTCCTCCTTGCCCATCACCCTTCTTCCCCCTCCCTCACCCCCATCAGCCCACAGTTCGTTCTCAGCATTCAAGAGTCTCTCATGGTTTGCCTCCCTCCCTCTCCCCCACTATTTTTCCCCTTCTTCTCCCCCATGGTACTCCTTTAAGTTCCTCTTAAAACTTGTTAAACTTGTAAAGAATGAGTGGTGGATTATTGCAACCTCAATGCTGTGGTCCCATTGATATTATTATAATGATTCAGTTCATCCAAACAGAAATGGGTAAATATTTTGCTGTTGAAGATTTGGCTAAAATGTTCTGTTCAATGCCAACTTCAACAGCATCTCAAGCAATTTACCTTTCAGTGTGATACAATACACCTTCCCATGAGGTACCTCAACACCTCTGCCATCACATACAGTCTTTCCAGATAAATCTGAACCACATGCAGCTTTCTTTAGGAGTACAAGTATGGCATTACACTGATGATACCCTCCTCTCTGAGGATATCCATTTGACTCATTCAGAACATACAAACAGGGAGCTTACAAAAAAGGGAAGGGGGATAAGCTATTGCCTCACAGTAGAGTGAAAGGTTCTGCCACATCAGTTGAAGTTTGGAAAATTACTTGGTAAACCAGGGCTACTCAATTCCTGATATTGTTAAGGTACAGCTATCAACTCTTGCAGCTTCCACAACGTTAAAACAAAATCAACATTTTTTTCAACTTTTATGGGTTGTAACGAAAATTCAGAAGTTTAAAAATGGACTTTACAAATCTGTTTGGTATGTTATTTGCAAATTGTACTACCTTGAAGGGGGCTCCTCCAACAGAAGGCTCTAGAATCTGTCCAAATTGTAATACAATATGCATTCCCATCATTGCCTCTTTTAAATTCCTTCACTTTAGAAGGCTTAGCAATTTCTCTTCATATGTCCCGGAGTCTCTAGATGACCCATGGTGGCCATACATTGCACATAGGTTTCTGATACAAGAGTCTTCCCACTTCATCCCCATGCTATATGCCATTAAAGCAGTTGTAGCTGGCTACCTGCTGGGCTTTTCTGGAAGTTGAGTCTCTCCTAGTCCCTGAAACTGTGACCTTCCCTAATGGCTTGATAGCCCCAACCCAATTCATGAATACTTTTTCATTGCAGCACTGATTTGTGAAACCTCTTATATCGGATGCTAAATTTCCATATCTAGATCCATGTTTTGACTTTATTTTTTCTATGGATACTTGTCTATTCATGACTAAAGCCTCCCAGAGTTAATTATTGAAACATTATAGCATACCTACTGCTTAATATTGAATAGGGTTAGTTCCCATTCTATTTCTGATTCCCAGTTAATAGTAGGCTTGTCCTAGCCCCAAATTTCTTCTCTTCATAGGTGAAACCATTTCTTGACTGCCATATGATGATCCCTACATTGAATCTCTAGGATGATTCTGTTAAGGATCAGACTACCACCTCCATACATACTTGACAGTGACCAGTTATATTAAGTGCCCACTGTGCCATCTTACTGGTATGCCTGTTAGACCAAAAGCTATTGCTAAGAACATGTTGCCACAGTATCTTCTGATATTGTACTTAATCTGCTTTACTTAATTTCCTTTAACCACCTGTTGGATGTTTCTCCTGACGTAGTCATTCACCTGCAAGTGTCTCTAATCTTAAGTTCCTAGTGTTCCCAGTCTGGTACAATTCAGAGAGGACCAAGTCCTTACTACCAACCTATTCCTGCAATAGGGAGGACACTATGTTGGGACACCCTCTGCTATAATCTAAGTTGTGTAAAACTCTCATATCTTATCACATAGAAGGAAAATTCAAATAAATAATACATATATATACATATATATTTATGAAAAACAGAAATAACACTTTAGGAATTTCAAAAGAATTTCAGAACAAATTCTTTGGAGACTTCTTTATTTCTTAAGACTCTTAATGGGAATTAAAACATTTATATTTCACAATAAAGTTTCATACTTTTACTTTTTAATTGCATTTTATCTCTTATTCAAGTCTTGGCTGAGTTTCAAGAGGTTTGCTAATTTGCAGTTGGTGTCCTAATTATTAGTGCACTTTGCTGAGCCTCTCCAGAATGAAGCCAACTCTTCACATTTGGTCAGGTTCCCTTGTAGGGTAAATATGTCAGGTGTACGTGAGTGAGAAGAGCCCCAAATATTATTTTTAATTGAAGCCAAGTAATCTCAACAGCTGTTTATTTTTTATTTGTTTGCTTTTAATTAGAACAAGGAAATAAAATCCCGTTTGTTCAAAGTTAGCCTTAATTGCACTTTCTCAAATTTATTTTCCCTGATTTTATTTTCCTGCAGTTAAGTAGTTTGTAATAATACACAGTAGTATTGTTGGCTTTTATCTGTTGCCTACAGTTTAATTTTATACATGACTTTTACATTAAGGGATTTGAATTTTTGTTTTACGGGCACTTATTTTTGCTGCTGTTTTTACTGACTTAAAGTCTCCCCACATTTATTGTTTAAGGTAACATATGGCAACACATAGTTTAATATGACAGTGCTCCTTTTATCATGTATATGTATCAGTCTTCCCTTCCCCCATCTTTTCTGCCAAACAATAGGTTTTAATGAATAGTAGCCATAATCACTGAGTGCAGGTAGAATGTCTCTGGAAGACAGACATGGATATTCCATTCTCCTGGGCACTTACAGAGAAATGCTCTTGATTTGGAATGCAGCTCAATGTATCCATAGTGCTGTCATTTCAGAAGAGGAATCCATGTACCCACTGACCATTCTATACTCATTCCCAGTGTATTCTACATGATGTTGGTTGATGTACAACAGCCTATCACAAGACATTCACCAGTGCACATCACCTGACCCTCCACCACAACAGACAACTTAACCATAGCTCTTCAAGGAATTCACTGGAAATAGTGATTGTATCATCTCTTTATTAACATACATTTTTTTTTTTTTGGTCCTGTGTCATCACATCTTATATTCAATGCATTTACTTCAATACAATGAGGACCTAAAGATACCAGGATAATTGGTAAGATCATAAGCTTTATAGTGAAGCAGAAATGGCTCCCACCTGAGCCATATCATAGCTCTTAAGATCCATGTGACTTTGAAAAAATTACTTAAACCTTCTGAAGTCTAATATCATCCATAAAATAGGAATATAGTGCAATCCTACTTGTGTTAAGAAGATTATATATGAGTGGTTTTAAAATTTTTCTTCTCAGCAGAACACTTTCTAAAAATGAATTTATGCATAGAACTTAAATGCAGAAGCCCAACCTGAAAACAGATTTAAAAAATTAAGTATTTTAGCAAAAATTTGATCTTGCTCAATCATTTATTAAAATATTTAAGAAAGAGATCACAGGGTAAGTTTATATGGAAGTTGTGGAAGTTTCTAGATGAACCAGACTCTAGTTTATTCACTCAAAATACTTCTGCTGAATGCCACAGCTTTTGTTTGACACTTTAATGTATGCTGGGAGTACAGTGATACATTTTAATGTATGGAGGGCAGAAAAATTCATCCCCCCAGGTATTTTATACTCTAGTGGGGCAAATGGTAACTGACAGATAAATGTATTTATGATACCTATTTGGGAGTAGTAGGTTCCTTGATGAGAATAAAAATGAACTGATGTGCTTGAGAATGAAGAGGTTCATTTCTGAAAGGATAGTAAGCTAAAGTGCCTCTGAAAGGAGGTAAGATTTGAACAGAAACATTCTTAACTTGAGGGAATTATGTTCATATGTGGAAAAAGAACATAGTCAGTATACGGAGAAAGAACGTTCAAAGTAAAAGGACAACAACTCACGTGTGCTAAAGCAGAATTATTGTTGATCTATTTGAGAAAAAGCAAGGACACTAATGTGGCAGGAGAAAAGGAAGCCAGTGATAAGTGACATAAAATGCAATCAGAGCTAAAGGCTATACCAGGTTGGGTCTATAAGTTATGGTAAGGGGTTAAAATTTTATGCTGAATGAGATAAAACCCCATTGAAGGAATTGAGAAGTGGTATGATCAGACTCATGCTTTTGGAGGATTAATGGTCAGTTTAAGAAGAGTCTTTAGAACACAAAATAGAAGCAGGAGTATAGAAGACAGGAGTTGATTTGAACCAGAGATTACAATGGAGAGCTATGGAGAGACATGATGTGAGACCTATTTTGAAGGAAGAACCAACAGATTTGCAAATGGATTGGATATGAGCGCAAGGATATCTCCAGAATTTAAAGCCTGTACAAAACAGAACCAAGCAATGTGGTGAAAAAGTCACAGATCTTTTTCTCCAGGATTATTGCAAGAGAAGTTTGGGAACAAGAACATTTGGAAATTCTTCTATATGTTACCATGTGATACCCATATGGAAGTGGATCATTGGAAAAATGTTAAATATTAAGGCATCCATCTCCATATAGGTGTGGTTATATTTGCCTTGAGGGGGAAGTGTGGAGACAGGAACAAAGCTCATAAGGTTTTGCCATCACTTGTTTTGTCTCACTTCAGGAAAGTGGTGTCTCCAGAAATGCTGTGTTTCTTGGGATCTGTGATCTTATAAGATGTGATGACAAAGGGATTTTTCTTGAAATGTTTTTAAAACTCAATACGGGTTTTGATATATATTTTATAATTAATAAAAATAGTTTTTACTAATAGTTTTTATTAATAGTTTATTAATAGTTTTTAGCACAAGTTTCTAAAAAGCATATAACAACTGAAATCATATGAGGCATGGTCCAGTCAGAGGCTCCCAAATTGTCTCTCCTCACTTCATATCACCCCCAGCACCACTACCAGAGTAATTCACCCCAAACACAGAAATTCTGTATGGAACAACTTAGGGGAAAATCACTATAGGAAAACATTTTAGTAAACACCTCATAAAATTAATTTTTCATATATCCTGTGATCCAGCCTTATATATTCTAGAGAAATCTTTACTTATTCAGAAAGCAGGTATACAAATGTTTTTAGAGACTCTGATCACAATAGCAAAAACCTGAAGTTGCATAAATACCTGTTAGTGTGAGAGTGGATGAAAAACTATGGCATGTCAAAGAGTATAATATTTTCTAGCAGTCAAAACCAATAAACTACAGCAGCGTGCAATGATGTAGACTTAGTAGTACAGTGTTAAGGGAGAAAAGTAAATTCCCAAATAACCCATAAATATGAAAGGTTTCTTTTCTAAAGTTAAGAACAGATAAGTAAGCTTCTGAATACTGAAGTGAAAACATGATTTTAAAAATCAGATTTAAAGACAAGAGCATGATGAACACAGGATTTAAGATGTGAGCCCTGTGAGTGAGGAGAGACAGGGGATGTATTGGTAGAAGTGCTGTGAGTCAATGCAGGTAACAGTTGAGGCCCTTGATTTTGTTTGGGATGGTAGGTTCATGGGTAATTATTACATATTTTAAATATATAACTATCTTGGGGAGCCTGGATGACTCAGTCGGTTAAGCATTGGACTTCAGCTTGGGTCATGGTCCCGCGGTCCGTGGGTTGGAGCCCCGCATGGGGCTCTGTGCTGACAGCTCATAGTCTGGGACCTGTTTCGGATTCTGTGTCTCCTTCTCTCTCTGCCCCTCTCCAGCTTGTGCTCTGTCTCTCTCTGTCTCAAAAATAAATAAACATTAAAAAAACTTTAATGAAAAAAATAAATAAATATACAGCTATCTTAAAAACTTAAAGGGAAGAGATTACTCATGGACCAATGAATAGAACTTGTCATGGATCAGAGATTATGATTTATCCAAATCAGTTCAAGGTCATTTATAGAAAACAAAGGACTCATGTTCTCCAAAGGAGCAGAATCTAAATGTTTATTTATATAGGCCTATTTATGAAATATTATTTCCATGCCTACTCAAAATTAATACCCATGATATCTTAAAGCTTATATACATGTTCTTATACTTACTTATTTATAAATTTTAAATACTTTGTATATTAGAATTATCCCGTTTATGTGCTATAGAATTATCTCACTTTAGTATTTTATATATTATATATACTTCAAAATAAAAGATAAGTATAGTAAATATTCTTAATAATAAAATGTATTAGAAATAGGGCATAAATTATGTACAGTTTTTTAAGTTTATTTATTTATTCTGAGAGAGACAGAGCATGAGCCAGAGAGGAGCAGAGATGAGAGAGAGAGAGAGAGAGAGAGAGAGAGAGAGAAAGAATCCCAAGCAGGCTCTGCAGGGTCAGTGCAGAGCCTGACATGGGGCTTCAACGCATGAAACTGTGAGATCATGACGTGAGCCAAAATCAAGTATCAGATACTTAACTGACTGAGCCACCCAGGTATGTCAGGCATAAATTATATAAGTACATATGTAATGTAGGGAAAACTATATGACTATAAATGGTTTGTTATTTTGAATAATAAGTTTTGAAACATTTCATCTAACCTGTTAAATTAGTTCAAAATGAACATATGGTTCTAAGCCCAATGTATAGTAATACTTGATCTTGATGGCTATAAACCTGAAAATCTACCTCATGATGAAAATAAAAAATCAAATAGAAAAATTTGTTCATTGGTTCATGTTATGAACCACATTTTACAAACTTATCCACCAACTATGCAATGGCTTATTGTTTTTGAAATTTAATATGCAAACTTCCTTTATTATACTGAGTTATTCTTGGAAAAAATGGAAAGCTTCCATATTTTATTTTTTAATGCTTACTTATGTATTTTGAGAGAGAGAGAGAGTGCATACACATGCACACATGTGCACATAAGAGAGGGAGAGGGGCAGAGAAAGAGAGAGGGAGAGAGAGAATCCTAAGCAGGCTCTACACTGTCAGTGCAGAGCCTGAGGATGGACTCAGTCTCACAAACCATAGGATTGTGACCCACACTGAAATCAAGAGTTGCACACGGAATCAACTAAGCCACCCATGTACCCCCAAAACTTCAATCCTTTATTTTTTATATACTCTTTTTTTAGAGTTTTATTTATTTATTTTTTGAGAAAGAAAGAGCATGGAAGCAGGGAAGGGCAGAGACAGAGGGAGAGACGATCCCAAGCAGGCTTTATGCTGTCCATGTGGAGCCTAATGTGGGGCTCCGTCTTTTCACTAACTGTGAGAGCACGACCTGAGCTGAAACCAGAAATTAAATGCTTAACTAACTGAGCCACCCAGGAGCCTCCCCGCCCCTGCTGACCCATTTTTTATTTTGACACATGTTGAAAATTCTACTCCCAGGTTCTCTGAGAGGGCAACTTATAGTTGGTGTGTGTGTGTGTGTGTGTGCGTGTGTGTGTGTGTGGTTTTCAGAGATAAAAATCACAAAATAGTGAAATATTTCCAATCATTTTTATGTTTTCTATGTTCAAAAGTTTGTTTTACTTATAATTTTACATCTCCTTTACCTTCAAAGGGTATCTTTTGGCTTCTCTTTAAAAAGATACAACTAAATAGATATTAAAAATACTTATCACATAAAAGTACAGCAAAATTGGTACATTTCTTTCTTTTTTTTTGAGTATATAACTTTTTTTTATTTTTTTTTAATGTTTTTTTTATTTCTAGGAGAGAGAGAGAGACAGCGTAAGCAGGGGAGGGTCAGAAAGAGAGGGAGTCACAGACTCTGAAACAGGCTCCAGGCTCTGAGCTGGCAGTCAGCACAGAGCCCGATGCGGGGCTCGAACCCACGAACCGCGAGACCATGACCCAAGCAAAAGTCGGACGCTTAACCGACTAAGCCACCCAGGCGCCCCGGGTATATAACTTCTTAAGCTCAGCACCTCTGTAGAACTTTGTCCCGTGATAACTAGTAAACTCATGTGTGGAATAAAGGATTTTTTAAGTCAAGTGCTGTGTTCTGCAAATGAGGAGCCTACAGGACCACTTCCAACATGTCTCCATTGAGTTTGTAAACCCTCGTTTGTCTAGTCACAGCCTCCTTTCTAAGCCATATTTGGAAGCCTTTCCTCTCTTCTAGATATACCATGTAGCTAAACTTTCCCCACCTTCCACCTGTTTTTCTGAGCATGATAAACTTTTGATAACTCTGCTTCTTTAGAAAACTCTCACTGATTCACCAACATTCAAAATACATGACACCATGTCTTTGAAATCTTTCTTTAAGTTCCTATGAAGAATTAACCTTTTTAGTGGTCTGTGAATTTACAGTCACTGACTAATCTCTGAAACAGTGCATATCACAGTTTATTATAGTTATCAGTCCATATGGCTGCTTCCCCTGCCAGACAGTGATCAACCCAGAGGAACTCAAACTTTCTCAAACATGAACCAATTTTATTTAACTCTATACTTCCTCTACAGCCTCTGGCATATAGAAAGAACTCAATAACTCTTTGTTAAATGATGAATGAATGAATGAATGAATGAATGAATGAATATATAAGTGCATCAGTAAATCATTGATTGGTTAAATGGAATGTAAATAAGGGACATTGAATTCCAGTGAAAATTCTGAGACAGTAATATAATTTAATCAAGTTTGGGTATTGAATCTATTTGGATAGTGAAGAAGGTACCAATACATGCTTTACAGTCATCCCAGTATTTTGATAAGTAAAATAGTCTGTCTTATTTCAACTTCTTGTCAGGTACATCGAGTAGAAACATCCTGTGATTGACCCTGAGAATTGAAAAATTAAATGATAATGGGAAAAATTAGTGCTAGGTTTAGTAAAGATATAATATACATATAATAATGATACTGGTAACCAGGAGCTATTATTCTCATAGAAAACCCATAAAGCACCCAGTTAGCAACAATCAAGTCAGAACATGCCTGACACATGTCCCAAGAAAGTTAAAGAAGGAAATAGGGATAACTGCCTTCTGATAATTTTATGAGATAGAATTTTTAAAAGGGCTTTAAAATTTTTAAAACACCATCAGTTGCAAAAAGACATGTTCAGAGTGTTACAGGGGAAAAGTTTCAACAGGCCAGTGGAAACAAAGATCACTTCTCAAAGATTCTAGACAATAAATGGATAGCAATTGGGCGGGGCCTGGAAACGATTCCATACCCTGTAGTCACATACATAAAGCATCACAGTTGTGAAGCTGCTTCCATGACATGACATGATAGATGACAAGGGGGCTTTCATTTGTCCATAACAGCCAACATCAGAGCTTGGGAGGGCCTTACCTCATATCACCATTTAGGATCCCTCTGAAAATTAAAAGTCCCGAAGGCTCATGCTGTCACTTTATTGAGAAGCATTTAATGTATTGACTCATCTTCAAAAATGATGGGTGATGCTGTGTGCCCAGCCATGACATCTTTTTCTAATTTGATGTATTAAGTAATGATACATCCAGCCTCATTAAGTGATCACCTTAATTATTACAATGGATAACTATGATCATTAAACCAATGACATCTGTCACCATCACCACATGAGTAATGAATGAGTTATAAGATCAAATCCATATCAACTTCATAATGTCTGGTGATTGAGAGTGAGTAGTGACATAGCAGGGTTAAGAATATATCTCAGAAGCTTTAAAGATAAAACATAAGATAGTATTTGTTCCACTTTTCCATAACATTAATGAAATGAGGTAATTCAGCTCCCAAGGTGGATACAGTGAGGGAAATATTCATGAATCATCCAAATCAACATATTCAACCAATCTTTTGTTTACTTCACCACCGTTATAGACCAAGTGAAAAATCAGAATGTTACAATGGCTGTCTGAATATTAAAATTTTTTCTTTGCAACCTGTTACTCCTCATTGCCTTTTTAGATGTCTCTATTCAACTGCTATCTGTCCAAGCAAGTCATATGTAGATCCACCTCTTCCTTTTGGGTGCTGGCCCTCTAGACTGCCTTACCACTGTCCAATATCAAGACTAAACTCTCCTCTCCTATGTCTCTTGACAGAATCTGTCTTTTTTTTAAAGTGTCAAGAAGTATTTTGGGGTAATATTGCAATATATTTTCATATTTTGACAAAACTGGGAAAAATGAACATACTGTCATTGATCCAATTATCTTTGAATTCTGAGCTAAACCAGCAAAATAGTGTTCAACAAAAATAAATATAAAGTTCTAAGTTCAGATAACAAATATCAAAAGAAATTATGTCACACTTCTACAATATCCTTTTCTCTCTCTTTTGACTACTGGGCAGCACAGAATAACTTATGTGGTCAGTTCCCTGATACCATTATTAAATTATCCCTCTGACTGCTTTTGTCTTGTTTTATATCATTTTAAGTTTTGTATTTTAACTTCAAATACAATTTAAAAATTTTCCTTTATTTTATACCTCCACATGTTTTATTATATTGTCCTTAATATTTTAGAAGTTGGTGGAATGCAATTAAAAAGTAATACGAAAAGTCAAAACTGGGATAACTTAAGTCATGATCTCATGATTGATGAGTTCAAGCCCTGCATCAGGCTCTCTGCTGACAACTCAAAGCTTGGAGCCTGCTTTGGATTCTGTGTCTCCTTCTCTCTCTGCTTCTCCCAGGCTTGTGCTTTGTCTCTTTCTGTAAAGTAAATAACATTTTTAAAAATTAAAAAATTAGCATCTTAGAAAAATACATTTATTATCTCATAGTTTCTGTGGGTCAGAAATTTGGGTATGGCTTAACTATGTCCTCCAACTCATAGTGTCCCAAAACATTGTAATCAAATTGTTAGCCAGGTTCACAACCATCCCGAGGTTCAATTGGCACAGGATTGGCTTCAAATCTCACTCAGTGTTGTTAGTAGGATTCAGTTCTCTGGAGACTGTAGGACTGTGAGCCTTAGGTCTTCACTGGTTGTTGGCTGGAGACCATGGGCCTCTTCGTTAGATGCCTCATAATATGGCAGCTGACTTCCACCTGAGCAAGCAGAGAGCCAGTGAGTATGAGCTATAGAAGCCTGAATCTGTCATAGGCTAATCTTGGAGTTGATATCCCTTCACTGTGGTCAAATCCCATTCATTAGAAGTGAGTCACTCAGTCTAGCTCTCACTCAAGGAGAGGAGATTAAACCATGGTGAGAATGATGGAGAGGGGAATGACTGAGGACCATATTAGAAGCTGCCTACCTAACCTTATATTAAAAATAATTGGCTCATAGTTTGCTACCATAGGAAGTTTGATAGTCTGTGCATACTAATATCACCAGGTCTAGTTGGTCATGAAATGCCCAGACAGCAATCCTTCAACTGCTCCAGTTATGAAGGATGATGAATATGAAATGTCTATTATATTTTTTTGTTTTTTATATTTTGAGGAGGGTAGGGAAAAGGTGTATTCCCAGATTGGACTAAACTCAGAAATGCCTTTTTTTCCCCACCAAAAGCCAGGATAATATTCTTCCTACTGTTATATCATAGATCAAGCAAAAGAGAGGGAGGGAAAGAGGGAAGGAGGGAAGGGAGAGAATCAGAACTGAGGGGGCACAGAACAGAGAGCACGACTTGGGAGATACTGTTCCCACTTTGTAATTTATAACTCCTTTTCTTCTTTACAACATTCTTGGGTAGGTCCTATTATTTTTCTCTTTTTGCAGATGAAGTGACAGAGGCATAAATAGATAAAATGACTTGCCCAAGGTCCTACAGATTGTTAATGGCAAAGCTAGTATTTGAGCAGAGACATTAGGCTCCAGATCCAGCACAACAAACCACTGGTGAAGATACCAGTCACCACTCCATCCCTTGTGCATGCAACAAGAACAGCATAGGCAGAGGTAAAATTAATGGCCTTGAATAAGAAAAAACATTCAAATAAACCAAAGCAGAGGCATTTTCTTTAGCTGTACTCTGTTATAGTTTCACCAATTGCCCATGAAGATGAACACTGTTCAGGTGAGTACTTTGTTGGTGTTATGTAGCTATAATCAATTTAAATATATAGTTTATCATTCTTATTCTATGGGATGCGTTCAGTTACTCTCAAGTAATTTTTTCATTGACAGTATAAAGCTCTTATAAATGAAACTTTATCTGGTAATATAACAAATGAGCAGACAAATTTTGACCATAAAATATTATATTGTTGCCTGTAGTGGGCAAAACTTGTAATCTGTAATTCAAACATAGTACTATCTTAAAAAGGCTTATTCATAACTTACTGTGTAAACATTATATTTCTTCTCTCTCCTACTGTCTCTCTCTCTCTCTGTTTCTCTCTCTCTCTCTCTCACACACACACACACACACTTCTTGTTTTCTGACAGGGAAGTAACAAAGGAAATAAGGAAATTTGTGAAGTCAAGTTATCCCCTAAAGGTGCCCTGAATTTCAGTTACGGTTTTCCAAAATTTATTGAGCATTCAGTATATTCCAAGAAGTGTTCTCTTAAGGTCCTAGCTCAAACACTACATTATTTTCACCATTGAGGGCAGTATAACTCTAATGCTATAGAAGTTGATCAGGTCTGAAAAGAAATGATGGCCATGACATATGTTTGGCATAACACCTAAGAGGCATAAAACACATCAGGTGATTTTGGGAAAGAAAATAATGAAAAGTAGATTGCTAAGCATATAGAAGAGGGTGAGGGCACAGGAGAATAGAAGGACTAAGTCACCTCACCTCGCTGCTTCTCTTCCTGCTTCCTCTGTTTCCCTCCCTTTCTCCTACAAAAGATTACTTGTTCCTTGGGGATTTTCAATTAAGTAGGAACATGAATACATTAACCTTTCCTGTTTACAATACATCCATCAGAACAGCCTTGGCATGCCTTTGAATTCCAGGGCTAGGCTCTAAAAGAAGGTACTATGATATCCAGCAAATGCAAACATTTGTCCAGATAAGGTTGGAATAACCTATACTATGGTGCATAAATGAAAATACTTATTTTAAAAAGAGTATTTCAAAAGTTCAGTTTTTAGTTGGGAGAAAAGTGCCAGAACCCTGTGCTTATCTGAAGAAACTTTCACTAAAATAAGATTATACTAAACAGCGTCTATCCATATTTTACCTACTTCACATGGGTGAACCTTTCCTCATTTACAAAGTGGTTTCACAGGTATTATGTCATTTACTCTTCACAACAACCTGGGAAATAGGGAGGAGAAATAAAGGGAAAAGAAAGGAAGTAGTGTTAATTGAGATATATATCAGATGCCATGTTAGGGGCAAGTATTTTTAAGATTCCCATTTTTATAGATGAGAAGGTCAAGATTTAGTAAAGCTAAATGACTAGCTACAAGGCCTCCTAAGGTCATCTTTGGGCTTTGTGGACAGGATAAGTCTTTGATATATGGCACTGCCCTGAACATTGCTGTACATGTTGGGTTTCTGCATGCAAAGTAGCATTGTACTCCCCAACCAACCTGACAACTAGAAGTTCCCACATATTTTCACATGCCATCCATTAGTGTCGGTTTGGGAAGAGGGGCATACACATCACCTCTGTCTGAGGATTGGGACTGTAGCCTGCATTTATTGACACAGAGCTCTCTTTGCCCTTACCTGTTAAGGAGTTTTCTTGACTTTTTTATGTTAGCATAGAGTTGCTGGCTTTGTCACGCTGGAAGAATTGGGACCTAGTCTAGAGTCAGAACTTGCATTGTGTGTGTATGTAAGAGGAACACCATTTAGGGGTTGGCAGTTGTAGGAAATGAATGGAGTAGGAAGAGAAAATTCAGCACAAGTCATTGTCTTGGATGAAGAGTTTGAGTGTGGTTTTGGGCAACAGGGCAGGATTCTGTTACGGTGTCAGTTTGGGTCCAAGATACCAAGACAGAAATAGAATGCAAGAAATTTGTTAGGGAAATGCCTATGAAAGAAGCGCAGAAAGAGCAGGCAGGGAAATTCTTCAGACCTGGTTGTAGGACTCAACTCATGGGAAGACAGAGAGGAAATGAAGAGGATTGAGTAAGAAGAGTCTTGACTAGAGAGCAGTTTTGAGAAAGTCTCAGTCAGTCAAGCAATGTACCCACAGCAAAGTTTCCTGTCAGAGGAGTTTCCTGTCAGGCAGAAATGACTTTACTGAGACATTGCTGGAGGCACCCTAAGCATGAATGCTGAAGCAAATCTAGAGGTTGAGTCCCAGGAGCTGTCAGCAAACCATACTGCTCACAGCAGACTTTCTCTTGAAGGGGATCAGAGCAGGCACCTCATGGTTCCCTCCCTTATGCTTCAGAGGGAGGGTCCTCAGAGGAAGAAGGGGGAAAGGGAATGTCTGGGCATTACTATGGAGATATCAAGTGTGTTCTCACTATATAAATAAATAGAAAATGAGGACCGTAGAGACACTCTTTATGGCCACACATGTGCAAACGGACTAAATGCCAGAATAGCCCTGTGATCTATGCATGCAAGACCAGCATTACTTGAAGATAGAAGATGAAGTCAGATACCAGGGGGGATCTGGGAAGATCAAGAAAAGGGAGGCTGGGGGCGCCTGGGTGGCTTAGTCGTTAAGCATCCGACTTTCTCTTAGGTTGTGATCTCGCGGTTCGTGGGTTCGAGCCCCGCGTCAGGTTCTTTGCTGACTGCCAGCTCAGAGACTGGAGCCTATTTGAGAGTCTGTGCCTCCCTCTCTCTGACCCTCCCCTGCTCATGCTGTCTCTCTCTCTCTCTCTCCTAGAAATAAATAAAAATATAAAAAAAAAAGAAAGAAAAGGGATGCTGTTCCAAACTACCTCCTCCATTTATATCTTCACTTCTACCTTTTAGCATTCTACCATTTATTTACTGGGTTATGTGAGGCCAGGAGCCTAATTCCATTCAAGAATATCTTTCATTTTAAATTTAGTCATTAATATGATTATAATCAAAAGTATTTTCCCAGAGTATTTGAGATAACATATGACTGGAAGCAGTATACCACACATATTAAGAACACAGAGCACTTTGGTGAAACTGTCTGTAAATAGCAAATTACTATTCGCTAAGCCATTAGGTGGACCATGGATAATAAAAATACCTGCAGTTGAAAAACTAGGTACCTGTTAGTGGAGAGATCTAGGTGGAATAATGATAAGATAAGGAGGCTAGAAGAAATGGACACAAATACAGTTCATCACATTTTTGCCAAGAGCCACTACTACATACAGAGTGTATACAGCAGCATGGCTTAAACCAGTGGTTCTTGAAGCATAGTACTCTGACCAGCAACACCAGCATCATCTTGTTAGAAGTGAAAAGTCTTGCCCCTACTCCACAAATCCAGAATCAGAGATTCTGGGATAGGGGGCAACAACCTGTGTTTGAACAAGCCTTCCCGAGAATTCTGAAACACACCCAAGCTTGGAAGTAACTGGCCTAAATCATATTTTCACAGTAACCTTTACAATTTGACCTCTCTGCTTGTGTTAGTGTTAGTGTTGGACCTTGAATTGTCTTTTCCCTTTTCCCTTCCAGTTGCACATACCCTACATTCCCATTTACTGCATCCACCACACTCTCATCAACACTTACTTCATGCACACACATTTACTCAGGGACCACACAATTGATTTTTTAATTTTGCATGTATATAATCCATCTGTCTTCTGAAAAAGTCCACAAACTCACATCAATTATCCTCACAGTCTGGACCTCAACCTCATCCAACAGTCTTCCAAGAAAAGCCCATTTCCCCAAATGTAAGGAGATTATATCTTACCTTTCCTCTGTAAGTAGACATAGACCACACCTATGGCTAGAAAGTATCCTCATATTTTGATGAGTACTAGAATAAGGATTTTTGGGGGTTGGAGACAGTGTGGGTGGTAGAAACTGGTAAATCCATTTTTCTTGACACCTGTATTCTCCTAAGAAGTGAGTAGGTAAAAAAAAAAAAAAAAATGACTGTGTGTGAGTGAGTGTGAGTGAGTGAGTGAGTGTGTGTCTGTGTGTGTATAAAATGATCTTCAAAGGACTGTGGTTGGGAGAAACAGATTGAAACACTAGAGCTATCATTTGAGGATACTTTTATTACAAACAGTAGGTACAGTGGGATCCTAACAATTCTAGGTAAATTCAGAGTTCTTTATGTGGTAAACTGGATCGTGTTTTCCTTTTTATTCCTTTTGTTCCTTGTTGGTGATCTTTCTTCAGCCTTTAGTAAAATCTTAGCCTCCTCTGGCTGTTAAGAGAAAACAAGAAATGGCCTTGGTATAAATATTTGGATAGTTTAAAGGAAACAGAAGAACACATCTTGAGGGCCAATGTGGTTGTAGCAATAATAAGCACTAAGAGACCCCCAGTATATGGTAAACCTTGTGGGGAACTGTAAATTACTCTTAGTACACTTGACTATGGGTTCTCTGTCATGCTTCCTGACTTGAGCAGATTCTAAAAGCAATGGAAATTAGAGTCCAAAATATAATTTTAAGTCATTTACGTGGTTTGCATGATGCCCATAGCATGTGTTTCAAATTGCTTCCAAAAAGCAACTTTCAGTACTGCAAAAATACAGTCATGAATTGTTGGCTGAAATTAGCTCCCTAACTTAGCTACAGGAGCATAATTACTCACATCAAGGAAAAGCAGACCAGACACACAAAGAAGTTGTTGGGGGAAAAAAATGCACCACTGAGCCCTGGTAGACTGAACACTGCTAAATGGTTTTGTCGGATCCAATTTTGATGATTATTTAGCAGTCTCCTACCCGCAGCATCAAAGTTCCCAGGGCATATCCTAAATTGAAGGATATTTGTAATAAAAAGATATAAGCCTCCAACTCTCATTTTTACCAAACATTAATAAAAATCGAATTAGAAGCAAGTGCCTTGAAAGGCTCCTGGCAAAAGGTTTGAGTATTGTAACAATGTGAATCTGATAAGAAAAGGAAACGCTCTTCTTTTTTTCTTCCTTTTTTATTATAGTAATAATATAAAAAACACTTCTTTTTTTAAAAAAAAGTCATGAAAAGGGTAAAAAAAAAACCCTCACAGTCTAATATACCTAGAGAGAATGGATTCTTTTTCTTTTTCTTTTTTTTTTTTTACTTTACAGAGAATACGCAGATATGAAAGGCAGCCACCATGATTAAAAGCTGCACAACTACCTCAAACCACAATAGAGATTCTGACTCCAAATGCCCTTTTCATTATTCTTAATGAAATGCAACTTCATTTTCTCACACTCTTGAAATTGTGTTAGCTGAGAGTTCAAACATGCAAATGAAGCCAAACACTCAAAAGAATACCTCCATTCTCTGTTTCCAAAGGCCATGTGAGGACACCAGCTTGTGCCAACTGAACACATGGGAGGCAGAGGAGGAGGGTAGTGGATTATTAAATTTTTACTTAATCTTTTTTGAACTCAGGCTGTTCTCTGGATGATTTTGTCTTCATATACTCTTATGACTATAGTTAAACTGGTTTTAGATCCTATCAAGCCAGATTTTTCAGAAAGACTACCATTTAAGATTGAATCTTTCTAGGACCAATGCCAAGGTCCTCAGAGGTCCCTCTGTGCTCTCCTATTTTAACTAAATACATATGCCATGTTGTTCCCAGAGGTGCAGCAAAAAAAATCATTGGATTGGGCATTGGAAGACCTGAGTAACAAGTGCAATCCAAAGCATTCCTTCATCTATGTATGCTCTTAACTTGAAGGACATGAAACAAACAGGAGAATGCTCCTATTACCCTTATATGGGTAAGCAACACCAAACAACCTGATCACCCCATTTATTTTATCCCTCCTTGTTTCCTTGCCTTATTTCTCAATATGAAAGATGTTTGGAATGATGGGCAGGTAGGGTTAAGGATGTAGGGTAGAGGGTTTAGCAGAAAGTTTGGCATCAGACCTAAGGGATGAATTATATGTCCCTTATAAGTCCAGAAGGCTACACATACATGACTTCCCCTATCATCTTACTCCTTCCCCATCAACCCCTGGCAGGCTTACCATTGATAGAGCAGCCTTGTTTCTGTTCCTTGATATCATCAAGATCATTCCAAACACAGTGTTTTTGTTCTTGCCAGAACACTTTGCCTGGAATGTTCTTTTTCCAAATTTTCATGTACCTGGCTTGTCCCCATTGTTCAAGTCTGCACTTTGATCTCTCCTCTTGAAAGGATCCTCTTTTGAATAAACTCTTCTAAACTAACACCTTTTAAAATAACACCTACACACACATACACTTTCTCTAGCCTATTATCCTCTCTTACATTCTCCATAGTACTTATCTTTCTCTAATTTTATTTTGAGTATCTTTGTCTGCTACCTGGCTCTCCGTAATCACACGTGAAGAGAAACATCATTTGAACAGAGATGTTGTCTAATTTCTTTACTGCCTTATTTCCAGGGCCTAGAATATTGTAAAAGCGCTATCTGTCTCACCATTGAGTTCTCCATATTGCCTTGTATTCAGTTTCTCAAAATACCTAGATCATAAAATGAATTATTAGAAGCATTAGACATGATCCATGTCCCTGTTTTGCTTATAGTTAAGTTGCAAAGCTGTGTATTAAATATACTGAAAGCTTAATAGTAAAAGTCTTAGATAAGATTTCAAGAAAAACAAAAACAGAACCATCACAATGCCTAATGAGGGAGCAGAGTAACAAATAGGTCTTTTTCCGCCCCTAGGACAAAAGACCACTAGAGAATTTTGTTCCTTTGATCTATTTTTATAGACAAATGGGAAATATATCTTTAAAGTTATTTTTCTGAGGATGGATTTCTTCACATGTTTTTAAACTTCTCCTTCTGCTCCTGTGATGTCCCTTAGCTTATTATTTCCATTAAAGTGAAAACACTAATGAGGGTTAACATTCTCAATGCCATTTTAAAGATACTTAGAATTACAGGATTCAGATTTGCCTGCTGCCTTCCCCTTGCCACATGAAGCATTTATTTATTTGAGTCTATTCTTCACTGGCCTGAGAAATCAACATTTGGCACCTTACATGAAGTAGCCCAGGGCTCATTCAGAAAATTACCTTTTGTGGGTTTTTGTTTTTTGTTTTTTTGTTTTTTGAGAAACTAGAAATAATCTCAGGGTTATATCATTTTCTCTGAGGTTTCCAACCATGCATTGGACATATTATGGATGTATTGCACACATATACCCACAGTTTCCATCTGAGGGAAACACTCAACATGTCTACCACTGCAGAAGCACTAGGGGATTTCTTAATCATAGACAGACATATTCTGTCACACAAGATGATGTCCCCTTGCCCACAGCCGATTAGACGGGACCAACTGAACTGTGGTCCTAGAGTTCTAAAGTAGCTGACCTTATCTAAACTTTCTGAGCCTCATAGTTATATTCTCTAATGTAAAATTATGATCCTTGCCTTTTTTTTCCACCAGGCTGCCATGTCTCTGTGTCATATTCGCATGTGAGTCAGAAAGATCAGTGGAGTTCCACTCCAAGATTTCAAAACTTTTGGTGGATCCAAAACAAGAAAAATGACTACTTCTGAATTTTATAGCAATTTTGTCTAGTTCTGCTAACAAGAGAAATAATTCACTTGTGGGGAGGGGTAATTATTCTCTTACTTGAGGATCAAGTTTATTTGATTATCCAGAGGTAAGGTCTAGAGACTGGGCCAGAACAGAGAGGCCTGATTAATGTTGCATAAAACATAAAATGTTGTCTTTACTTGGGAGAGGGTAAGCCATTAATTACCTTTCTCAGTGGGGCCTACAGAAAGGGGATTTTGTTTTTCTACTTTCTTTTTCCTTTTTTCCTTTATATTTTATTTTTTATCACTTTATATCCAAAGGTGAAAGAAGATCTGAAAGCAGAGACTAAAGAGAATTAGATAGATAGATAATATTCCAGAAGATCCTTAGCAGAAAAACTAGTCCTTAGGAAGTCCCTATGAAGATAGGGACTCTGAAGATCTATGAAGATAGATATTTGCCTAATGAATTCTAGGAGAAATTCAGCCAAGTACTGAGGCTTGAGCTAATTTTTCGCTCATTCTTTCTCCATTAGTAAATGCATCTGTTGCTGTCAAGATTTCAGTAAAATTTATAAGACACTAAAAGTTTGTGTCAGTTGTGCTACCTTAGTGGTAAATATTTATGGAGAGACTTAAGCATCATGGAGAAGTCTGGAGTCTGTAGGAGGCTAGAACCTCGTAGGGTTTTGCACCGCATAGACAAGTACACACTCACTGGGTATAGGAGGCTTATTCCCAGACAGGAAACTGAACATACTGAATTCACAGCATGGAGTTAAGGCAAAGGGTAATCTCAGGAGGTGAGATGATTTAGAGAAACTCAGTTTACATATGTAAAAGTGCTTCAAATTCCTAATTACAGGAGTGTGTTAAAGATTGTCAGTCCTTCAAGGGTAGATTTAAGGGCTCTTAGCAATTTATCCACATGGTTATACACTTGGGTAAAACTTGTATGAAATTTTAACTAGATTTTGCTAAGGCCCCTGTCCTTCCACTTTGATTTGACCCCTCTTCTACTCACTGTCTTGTAGAGTAAAATGGGAGCAGGGTGGAATCTTTAGGATATCGGTAAGAAAAACTTGGGAATATTACTGCATTAGGAAAAGGCATTATGAAAAACAATATGAACTGTTTTAACAAAACAATAAATTAGAAATATTTTAAAGATATTGTAGCAGATGCTGTGGGACCCCACCCATGTACCCCCTGTCTTCATATTGCAGTGCCTAAAGCTGAAGTCCAGCTGCCATTATTTGCATTTTTTCCCCCTCTGAGATCTTTTAATGGTAGCCAGAGAATATCAATATTAGTCTGGGTAACTAGTCTCCAAATGACTGAGGATGCTGACATATCGGTCTTCCAGATCCCACTCTCTTCATCACTCAGGTTGGATACATCTGAAGCACCTATTTATTATACTGGCTCTGCAGGTTTCCAAACTAGTTTAAGCTCAGTAACCCACAGTGGTTACTTGCTTGGTAGCATTACCTTTCATTCTCTTTCTCTGCTTCCCTATGGCTTTTCTCCACTTCTTACTGATGCTTCCAGGAATCATTGCCCAAATTAAACTACTTACATTGAAATCCTTATTTCAGATCTTCTAGGAGAAACCAAACTGAGATGAGTACTTTCTGTTGTCACCTTTGAATCAATTTTTTCAACTGAGAAAAAAATCAGGAAAAAATAATGAAATATGTATAAAACAGAAGTTGTAAATAAGATTGATAAAATCAATATAAATTATTCTGATAGAAAATGAATTGTAACAAAAATATCCTTCAGAGCATACCAGAGCAGTGTTTCTTTAAGAAGTGTTCTATTTTGAATAGAAATAATAATAGGCTGTTGGATTTTTGGTATCTAATTAATGAAGAATTTTTAATCATGGAACACAGTAGAAAAAGATAAATTTTCTGCCAATTTGACACAGAACACTGACAGAACATGAGACTAAGAATAAACCATCATAATGAAGATAATCTCAGGAGATGGGGTGATTTAGAGAAACTCAGTTTACATATGTGACGTGGGTGACACATGGGTTAATGAATCTTATCAATTAAAAGAGTGTTTAAGAGGAGCCATTGCACAAGAAAATTTGAAATGCCCAAAAATTATGCAGTCCTTTGTGGAAAGAAGCAATCTGCCAAGGGCCCTGAGCATCTTTGCATGTTCATGCTGGCTACAGCAAGAATGCAAACCCTGGCAACTCTTTATCTGGGCCATTTCTCAGGATTGTGTTTAGAGTGAGAAAACTTGAGAGATGAGGTAATGTCTCCCTTTGGACAAATAGTGGGCTTATTTTCATGTACTATAAAACTATAAAAGTGGTGAATCCCTCAAGCTTTCCTGTACCACAGCTCATGGCAGGTACATGCATCTATGTGACCCCCATAGAAGGTATACTGAACCTGCCCAAATGTGTACAAACCTACATTAATCTCTAGCTACTGCTTTCTCTATGAGTAATAAAATCCTTTGTCATTTGCCTCTGACCCACCATAAGGTCTCTGTTGCAATTACTAATCTCTGCCACTGAAGCCCAGAGGCAGCTACATGCAATACACAAATGAATAGGCATGGCTGTGTTCCTATAAAACTAGTCATGGACACTGAATTTTTTTTTTTTTTTTACAAATAGTTTATTGTCAAGTTGGTTTCCATATAACACCCAGTGCTCATCCCCACAAGTGCCCTCATCCATGCCCATCTCCCCCCTCCCCCCCCATACCCATCAGTCCTCAGTTTGTTCTCAGCATTCAAGAGTCTCTCATGGACACTGAATTTTTAATTTCATGTAATTTTGTTATGCAGAAAATATTTTTCTTGAGACTTTTCCCCAACCATTTAAAAAGGCAAAAACCATTCTAAGCTTGCAAGCCATTATTAGTAGTTTCTTGATTTAGACCTAAAAAGAAGTAGATAAACTAGATTAAAAATAGCCATTGAGTAGGCCAACCTGAAAAATTAAAATGATGCAAGGCAGGAATGTGAATGCTCTAAAGAAAGAGCATAAAAGGAAGGTGTTTATTCTATAAATGCATGTTTTCAAGACTGTATTCTTGAGGATGTCTATGTTCTGAGCATACCTATCATTTCCCCTATTTTCAGGGATAGTGCAATGAAAATAAGTGAGATTCATATTGCCTCATCTTCTCCACCTTTGGGATTCACTGCTGGACTGAGAGACAGTGAGATGTACTCTCTCATAGTATTGTGCTCAATAGGTGAGTATTATAGTTGCTGGGGTGACATACTGTCCCAACTGTCCCTAATTATTGCCAAAGTGATTTAGGTTATCTTGAGTAAGGAGTCAAAAGAGGCTTCTCTACATTCTGTCTATCATAGGTCTTCATGATACACCAAGAAATAATATAATATAGAGGAAAACATGATGTTGGATCTAGGTTAACATTCCAGCATTCCAGTTCTACTAATTACTGTATGATTATGTACAAGATAATTACCCTTTCTGACCTCCATTTTCCAATCTGAATGATGGAAATAGAATTACTATCTACTTCACTAGACTGGGGCAGAGATTAATAATATATAAACTACCTAGCTAACTTCTATCTCCAAATCAAGTAGTTAATGTGTTAAAACTTTCTATCACTCCTTTTTCTCACCACCCCCCTCCCCCCAACCCCTGTCAAGTCCTTGTCCCTAATGAAAACTTCCTCAGTTTGCTTTAGCTCTGTCCCTCATTCATGCTTTCACTTTTCTTTTTCTTTTTTAAAATGTTTTATGTCTTTATTTTTCAGAGAAAGAGAGACAGAGCATGAGCAGGGGAGGGGACGAGAAAGAGAGAGACACAGAATCTGAAGCAGGCTCTAGGATCTGAGCTGTCAGCATAGACCCTGATACCGAGCTCCAATTTATGGACCATCAGATCATGACCTGGGCCAAAGTTGGATGCTTAACCGACTGAGCCACCCAGGCTCCCCATGTTTTCAATTTTCTATTTGGTCAAGTGTAAATCATGCACTATGCTAGGTGCTGGAATTACACTGATGGAAAGCACCACCCCTACTCTCAAATGTTCACTGTTTGCTGGGCATCTAGGTGGCTCAATGGGTTAAGCATCTGACTCAATTTGGCTCAGGTCATACTTCCAGGCTCAGGAGATTGAGTCCCGGGTAGGGCTCTGCGCTGAGCATGGAGCTTGCTTGGAATTCTTTCTCTACTTCTCTTTCTGGTCCTCCCCTCCTCATGTGCTCTTTCTCCCAAAAATAAATAAACATTTTTTAAAATGTTCATTATTTGCAGATGGGGGTAGGGGAGAATGGGGGAGAAAGGCAAACAGATGCATCCACCATAACCTACTGTCAATGAAGCAATGATATAGTAAATATATCTGGGAACAAAGAGTATTGGGGGGAGTGAAATAGGAACAGGGAAAGGAAGGGAGAAATCAGGAAACCAAGTGTTCTACCAAGAGCTTTGTATCTATTAGCTCATGTAGGTAGATTAGTCTCTGAAAGGCCTTGATTTTTGCTGAAGGATATTGAAGTTGAACCTTTAAATAGTGCTGGAAATATGCCTGGTGGAGAACAGGATTGGTCAGACTTTGAGAAAAGTCCAAAACACACATGGAGCCAGAATCATCATTGGGAGGGAAAGGGAGAAGGTGGCTTTATAAAATATGCAATATTTAAAACATGCAAAAATTCTTTAGAAATAATACAAGGAATACCTATGTCCCCTATCCAATTTAAGAAATGAAAATTTGCAAACCATGTCAAATCCCTGTCCGTTGCATAGCCGTTCTGAAGCTAGCTCTGAACCCCTTACAGGCAGGCTGTCAGCAAGTGTTTGATGGCTTCATTGGTAGGAGGGGATTCTATAGAACAGGGCTCAAGATGCCTCACCTTAATTTCAGTTTGGGCTTTATAGACATGTTTTCAAATTCTGCAGCATTAAAAGGTGGGGTTTTAATGCATCATCTTAGCCAAATGCAGTGCAAAGCTATTTTAAAAAGGTGACAAAATCTCCTTCTCTAGAGGTTATTAAAGATAATACAGAAATCCTCATTTCCTGGGATAGTTTATATGTGGAGCTGCCTGCAGACAGGGCTTTGCTCTGAATGATCTTTTTATTCATTTCTCCTTATTTTAATCTTATTACTAAATCCCGAGGAGTTAATGCTCTTCTGTTTGCTATAAGAGCAGGCAAACTAAAGTGTCAGATAAAAATTGAAATTCCTAGTCTGATGCTTTTTATTAAAAGAGAAGAAAAAAGTTAAATAGGATTCCATTTATTATGGTCAGAAAACTTATATAGTGGGATCATCTCTACCTAAGAAAAGATAAATGGAAAATTGAAGTTGTTAACTAGATCTTTCAAGTACCTTTCAAATACATTTTCTGCTCTCAATTATCTAGTTATTTTAAGTCAACATAATAGTTGGTCATATTTAGCTGACTTCAAGCCTTTCTTTGTTTTGATGAAAATACCTTGTTTGTTTGTTTGTTTAGTTTAACTGCAAGACAAATGTACCTTACTTTGGTATTAAACCAGAGGACATGGACATAATCGTTGTAGAAATTATATATCTTTGGTATTTGCAATCAGCATTACTGCTGTGTTATAAGTGATGGAATGCTTACTTGCAACAAGTTTCCCCTGTTAGAGGCACACACTCATCAGTCTCTTTTTTCCCAGGCCAGGAGTATAGGAGTTTACAAGGGAGGAACTGTCTGTCGGCAGGAAACAGCTGTGAAATCTATTTTAAGTTATTAATTAGAAGTGACATTTGGCCTTCTAGCGAACTATACACCCATTTCTACAAAACCAGCTCAGTGAAGTAATACTTGCCAAACATGACCAAAATAGGTCCTGAATATATCAACAGGATTCTCAGTTTTTCACAAGTTTATGTGAATTATTTCAGGTTATTTGTCCTGATTTTTATACCAGAATATATATTACCCGAGTACCTGTGTCCACAGTCAATATTAGGGATGGCTGATGCATTTCCCAACAGCTTTTTTGGGTCTGTTGAGATGTGGTTAAGTACACTAGTTTTAGAGCCAGAACAAACAAGTCCTGACCTCATGCTAATTGGTGACATTAAGTGATTTACTTAATTGCATTCTTCTATGGTTCCTCATTTACCGAAGGGAGCGTAACACCCTTTTCATAAGCCTGTTGTGATAATCAAATGAGGTAAGATATGAACTAAGCCCAGCTCTCATTAAAACCTTGAGCAAGTTAGTTCTCTGTGACCAGTTTCTCCACTTATAAAATGAGGATAATATTAATGCTTAGCTGACAAAGTTATTGTAAAAATTAAGTTAGTACACACTTACACATAAATTTACATAAATTGTACTTATATATTTATATATGTGTATATACTAATTTGATATACGTATTTCCCAAATATGTATAAAATATATTGTATATAGAAAAAACTCAAATGAATTGATCATATTGTAGAGGCTAAATACAAGTAGCCATTATTTGATGGCAATAATGTTAACATTCCAAAAAAGTAGTCATTTTATTATTATTAATAATCTTGGTCTAAGAAAAAGAAGACTACTTCTAGGTCAGCCACCAATAAGTTTTTTGATCTGCAGCAGTTCACTCTTTAGTAAGTACTGCTTTATACATAGGTACGTGTTAGTAAGCTCTGAGTTCCCTATTGCCATTGATTTAACATATAATTTAATTGTGGTAGACACTAAAAGTGTGAAGGAAAATAATTACCCCTTTCTCTAATGGAGAATATAATCTAGCAAACACCGGGACATGCCTATTTCACAGGCTGACATGGGCAGCCGTGTGTGTGTGTGTGTGTGTGTGTGTGTGTGTGTATGTGAAGTGCTCCTGGAGGACATCTGTAGAAGCAATTTATTCTGACGGGGGCAAGATACAGTTGTGACTATGTCGAAAAATGTAAAAAATATACAGGGATTTGACAGAAGTCCTAACTAAAAGTAGACCATAAAATGTAAGACCCAAAAGGAATGATATGGCCATAGACCACCCCTCTTTCAATGAAAATGAGCCAATCAGGAATGGACAACCCAGCACCTAGAGTTATCCAGACAATAAGAGTGGAACATTAAAAGGAAAAAGGTGGAAGGTAAGGAGGGCAACCAGAACCTTTTGAAACAGGGATCCTTGCCTACTGTTTGGGCATTCACTTTCCAATGGCCCTTCTCTATAAAGAGAGCTTTCCTACTATTCTTCCTTTCTTATCTTCTAATAAACTTCTGCCTGTTGCTCATTTTATGTCCACCTCTTCATTCTTGGAAGTGATGAGACAAGGAATCCTGAGTATTGTGGTGAAAAATCTTACAACAAGATGACTTTCCAACCCTATGTTTGAGGAGGTTAAAATTTAGCTCAGGAAATAAGACACAAGTTAAACAATTTAGAGAATTAAATAGAACAGAATTGAAATAGAGGGAATTGAAAAGAACAGAAACATGTTAAACTGTTGTCTCCAACATTCTTATGAGACACTTATTTGATATTTAGGAAGCTTCTCCCATTAAAAAACAAGCAATCTATGTTATTTATGACAATTTTCAATTCAGTCCAAAAAACTATTCAAAGAAACATCTATAATCTAATACCTCTGTGTTATTTCAACCACACCTAATTGTCATAAAGAGATTGTTGCTAAAGAAAATATATTAGTAATGTTAAATTGAAATTCCTAATAACTATAAACTTTATTAAGGGCTTGTGGTTTGTTAGCACTTCACTGGAAAATTGGAAGAACAAGGGCCTCTCCTCAGAGTAGGGAGAGTAGGTTATAAACTGCTGGAATCCAGGGACCTATTCACTTCCTATCTGCATAAGAATAAGAGGAAGCTTTTTTCCATTTGCATAAAGAATGACACCTCTAAGGTCAATCACTCCCCTGGTGAGTAGAACTAGAGAAAAAAGAAAAGAAAGGATGTGCCTTTGAGGGAGCAGGAATTCAATTCATAAGAACAAGTCATTCATAAGTCAAGTGCTCCCTAAATATGGACCTGCAGGTGAAAGTAATAAATAACAGTGCCCTCCACTGTACAATGAGGGTTTTGAACTAGAGGCTTTCTAATTTTCCATTTAGCTCTACTATACAAGGCCTCCTTGCAAGGCATTATGAGCCTGAAATGGTTGATATGGATCCTCCATGCCTTATGAGTGGGAAATAGGGAGCCATCCTATTTAAGTACAGGCTTAATCTCTGGCTTTTCAAAAGTTCACATTATGCCACTTCACTTTTGCAGATGACTTGTGTTATTACTGGTTTCTGTAGAGAGGCAATGCCTACCCTGAGAAGCGAGATTCGTACCACCAAGTCCCTTCAGCTGGTGCTATATATACTCAGCATCTTTGCATCAAATTGCCATAGCTTTGAACTGAGTCTGTGATCATCTGTGCCTTATCTCAATTTATTCTGTGTATCTATTAGCAAGACGTGTCCTGGGGCACCTTGGTAGTTCAGTCAGTTGAGTGTCGACTCTCTTTTGACTCAGGTCATGACCTCATGGTTCCTGAATTTGAGCCCCACTTTGGGCTCTGCCTCTGCGCTAACAGTATGGAAACTGCTTGGGATTCTCTCACTCTCTCTCTGCCCCTCCCCAGCTCATGCTCTCTCTCTGTGTCTCAAAATAAATAAATAAACTTAAGAAAAAAGAAAAGAGTGTAAATTGTTTTTTTAAAAAAGTATATGTCCTAAGTTATTATCAGAATAAGAGAAGTTATTTGGGGGATCTGAATGCTGAAAAACTTTTCTATATAAATTAGTGGTCATTGCTTCTTCACTTTATGCCATTTTGGCTTACAAAAGCTTCCACAGAAATGCTGTCCCTTTGGATTGTAGAGGAAATGTATATCATGTCACAAGTTTTCATGGGTGGACGCCTGGGTGGCTCAGTAGGTTGAGCATCAAACTTTGGGTCAGGTCATAATCTCTCAGTCCATGAGTTTGAGCCCCCAGTCGGCCTCTGTGCTGACAGCTCAGAGCCTGGAACCTGCTTTGGATTCTGTGTCTCCCTCTCTCTCTGCCCCTTGCTCACTCATGCTTGTCTCTATCTCTCAAAAACAAATATATGTTAAAAAAAAATTTTTTTTAAAGCTTTTGTAGGTGAGAAGAGCATGAACTGTGATTTGATAGCACTGGTCCTTGTGGAGAGGATGTAGCTGGGAATTCCTGAGAGAACAACCAGGGGAACCAAGACTTGGGGTACATTTGAGGAAAATTAAAACTCATGCAGAAGATCCAAAGGAAGTAGCAAAGAGCCTAGGGAGGAATCTGGAAAGGAAGGGAGCTGTGTTTATAGAAGGGCTGCTGACCCTACAATGCACTATGGAGTTTATGTGAACATCATAGATAGCTTTACACCAAAGGCACTAGTAATGTGAGAATGTCAATTAGAGGCAATTCAGATACTTTTATCCCTCCAATTATAAAAGATTTTATATAATTCATTATTAATATTGCAATATTTTGAAACCAGATCTACAGACATACCTACATAAGATCCACAACATTAAATTGAGTACAAATGGAGGCAAACTGGCCTCTTCTACAGTGAGGGAAAGAAGTCAATTGACTAAATCTATATATCTGTAGAAAGAACTATTTTGTATTGTTATCAGCTGCAATACACAGAGTCATAAAATAACTCAGTGACAATGAAAGACTAAATTCAGAGAGCCTGGAAGGGTATGTTTTTAACAATGCAATATCCTCTGAAGCACGATTTTTTTCTTTATGCAGCTCTAATGATTTTTAATGTCAGCTATATTTGTGATGCTGGAATCTTCTCTGAATAGCCTTGATTTCAGTTCTCCATCCATAGACCTAGATTTCTTACAGCATTTGTAATGCCAAGGCAAGAATTGTTAACAGTTTGCAATTACCCAATAAGCCCTCTATATTTAGGTATAAATAAATTCAAAGTCTTTTAGGGAGTTGTTGTTACAGTGAAAGAACAGAAAGAAGCATGGTGGATGTTAGAGTCCATCAGAAATGGAAGAATAAGGAGAGGCAGGAGATGAAGAAAAGGGCAACCATGATAAATTTATGAGGAAGTAATTTCTAACCTGGGACCAGAAAGATGAGTATGTAGGTGGGTATTTAGGAAGGTGGGAAGGCTCTAGTGAGATGGAAACAAGGTTTTGTAAAATATATTTTTTAATGTTTATTTATTTTAATTTTTTAATGTTTTATTTATTTTTGAGAGAGAGAGAAAGAGAGAGACAGCATGAGCAAGGGAAGGTCAGAGAGTGACAGAGACACAGAATCTGAAGCAGGCTCCAGGCTCTGAGCTGTCAGCACAGAGCCTGATGCCAGGCTCTGACTCACAAACCTCGAGATCATGACCTGAGCCAAGGGTAGTCACTTAATGGACTGAGCCACCCAGGAGCCCAGAAGCAAGGTTTTTAATACCCCAAAGTAACAGAGTATGGACTGATAGGGGAACTTGTATAGTGTGGCTAAGAAATGGAAAGATATAACAAGGAAATAACACCCCTCCAAAAAAAAACCCACCCGTATTCAGAACAGTCAATTCTAATTCAATTGGTATTCTCTCTAATATACAGGGCTGATTTTTTTCTCTTTTAGTTTTTAAGACTTTACTTTTTTTAGAGAGGTTTTGGGTTTACAGCAAAACTGAGAAGGAGGTACAGAGATCTCTCATATATTCCCTACCCCTACACATGCATAGCCTCCTCTATTATTAATATCACTCACCAGAGTGGTACATTTTTTTTTACCAAGGATGCATTTACATTGACAAGTCAAAATTACCCAAACTCTGTATGATTCATTCTTGGTGTTATACATTCTGAAGTTCTGAAAAAAATGTCCAGTGATATATATCCATCATTATAATAACATACAGAGTATTTTCACCTCCTAAAAATCCTCTGTGCACTGCCTATTTGTCTCTCCCTGCCCAACCCCAGCAACGGTTGATTTTTTTATTATCTCCATACTTTTGCCTTTTCGGGAATGTTATTATACTTGTAATCATATATTACGTGGCATTTCAAGATTAGAATCTTTTGGAGCACCTGGGTGGCTCAGTTGGTTAGGTGTCCGACTTCGTCTCAGGTCATGATCTCAGGGTTCGTGAGTTTAAGCCCTGCCTCAGGCTCTGTGTTACAACAGTTCAAAGCTTGCAGCCTGCTTCAGATTCTGTCTCCCTCTCTCTCTGCCCCTCCCCTCCTCATTCTCTGTATCTCTCTGTCTCTCAAAAATCAATAAACATTTAGGGGCGCCTGGGTGGCTTAGTCGGTTAAGCGTCCGACTTTCGCTTGGGTCATGATCTCGCGGTTCGTGGGTTCGAGCCCCGCGTCGGGCTCTGTGCTGACTGCCAGCTCAGAGCCTGGAGCCTGTTTCAGTCTGTGACTCCCTCTCTCTCTGACCCTCCCCTGCTCATGCTGTCTCTCTCTCTCCTAGAAATAAATAAAACATTTAAAAAAAATCAATAAACATTTAAAAAATTTTTAAAAGATTAGAATCTTTTGTTTAATATGCATTTAGGATTTTTCTATGTCTTTTCATAACTTGTTAGTTCATTTTGTTTTGGTGCTGAATAATATTCCATTATTGTGATATACTACATTTTTTTAAATCCACTCACCTAATAAGGATATTTTGGTTCCAACTTCCTGATGACCTGTGATATGGAACATCTTCCCATATGCAATTTATCTTCTGTAAATCTTCTATTTTCTATGGTGAGGTGTCTGCTAAGGTCTTTGACTCATTGTTAAATTGGGTTATTTTCTTATTGAATTTTAAGTCTTTTTTTTTTTTTTTTTTTGGATAGCAGTCTTGTAACAGCTATTTCTTTTGTGAATGTTTTCTCCCAGTCTGTGGCTTATCTTGTAATTCTCTTGACTTTGTCTTTCACAGAGCAGAAGTTTTTAATTTTAATGGAGTCTAGCTTATCAATTATTTCTTTCATGGATTGTATCTTTGATGTTATTTCTAGAAATGTGTATATCATCATATCCAAGGTCATCTAGATTAGAGTTGATATTAAGAGACTTCTCCCTGGGGAAAGAGTATGGAAGAGATGAAGGGAATCACTATCATTGAGCATATAAGTGATCCAAAAATAAACAATTAATGTTGCAATTCAATAACACCGCTGTACAACTGAAAAGGGGGAAAAAAGTGTTTAACAGAACTTGGCTTGCTTGCTGTGTTTGTTAATAAAATGAAATCCTTGGGGAACCTGGGTGGCTCAGTTGATTAAGTGCCGACTTCAGTTCAGGTCATGATCTCACGGTTCATGGGTCTGAGCCCTGCATTGGGTTCTGTGCAGACAGCTCAAAGCCTGGCGCCTGCTTCAGATTCTTTGTCTCCCTCTCTCTCTGATGCTCTCCCACTCGTGCTGTGTTTCTCTCTGTCTCTCAAAAATAAATAAATGTTAACAAAATTTTTAATGAAATCCTTAACTGTTTCCCTGGAATTTTTAAGCAAACATTTAAAAAAATATTGTTTAGATTTATATTGCCCAGACTTAATGTTTTCTGAAGTCAAAAAATGATAGAATATTTTATAAAAAAGAAAACTGAAGCCCCACGGAGAAGTAATTTGTACAAAGTTATATACCTGGATGGTGGGATAGTAGGTACTGGCTAGACTTACAGTCTCATATACCCATTCCAAGCAGTCTCTGCTTCCTGAGAAAACACTGCACCAGAAAGTTTAATGTTTTTTAAGGGATCTCAAAGTCTTTGTTATGTTCATGGAACTGTATATTTCTAAGTCAAGGAATACTATGAAACCTTCCCTAAGTGCTCTATTGAATGAACAGAGCATCTAGCATTCTTGAATATGCATGGGAAAATGTTTTGTGCTATGCTGCCTTCCTTATGCAATCATATTTGTCCTTAATTTCTTTCCTAGTGGACATTTAATGCAAGTTATCTTCTATAAAGATAATAATAAGTACTAATTAGTAAATAAGTAGTAATAGCATTAGAAAAATATTCCAGTGAATCTATAAAATAGTAGTGGTGTCCAAAGTAGCATGACTAACCTAATCAAGAGGTTTTTGTTTTGTTTTGTTTTGGCTTTTTTGCGAGTTAATCCAGACTAATCAGATAGCCCTGAGTCCTGAGCAATGACTGGTTAAGGATAAAGAACAGAGATTATGGCAAAGGAACATAAAACAATTACCTCTCATCAATTTGCAAAATTAAAACATGCCCACACACCCCCTCAAAAAAATAAATAAACGTTTTTTTTAATCTAAAAAAAAAGGGGGGGGAGATGGTGCCTGGGTGGCATGGTCAGTTAAGTGTTCAACTCTTAATTTCAGCTCAGATCTTGATCTTATGGTTCAGTGGTTCAAGCCCTGCATGAGCTCTGTATCAACATTGTGAAGCCTGTTTGAGATTATCTCTTTTCTCTCTCTGCCTCTCTCTCTCTCATAAATTCATAAATAAAAATTATTTTTAAAATCTAAAAAAGAATTCAACACAATGCCTAGTATTCACATCACTTCCATTTTGATTGCTTTTTGCTATTTAATAGTAAGAATATTTAACATAACTGAAATTATGAAAATTTACTATATGCAAGGCAAATTTAAAGCACTTTCCATGCAAATATGCATTTATTCCATAGAACAAATTTATGAAATAAATGTAAACATTATCATCTCTATTATGTGGGTGAGAAAACAGGCTGAAGTAAATTTCCAGCTGTGGACCCAAGATTTAAAGATTAAGCCTTGTCCTAATATTCTTTTTTTTAATAGTTTATTGTCAAGTTGGTTTCTATATAACACACAGTGCTCATCCCCACAAGTGCCCTCCACCTTGCCTGTCACCCCCCTTCCCTGCCCTCCAACCCCCATCAGCCCTCAGTTTGTTATCAGCACTCAAGAGTCTCTCATGGTGTGCCTCCCCCTTTCTCCCCAACTATTTTTCCTCTTCTTCCCCCCTACCATGGTCCTCTGTTAAGATCCTCCTAATCCTCCTATACGTGCAAACATATGGTATCTGTCCTTCTCTGCCTGACTTATTTTGCTCAGCAAAACACCCTCAAGTTCCATCCACATTGCTACACATGGTCAGATTTCATTCTTTCTCATTGCCATGCAGTATTCCATTGTATAGATAAACCACATCTTGATCCATTCGTCTGTTGATGGACACTTAGGCTCTTTCCATGTTTTGGCTATTGTGGAGAGTGCTGCTATGAACATTGGGGTCCATGTGCCCCTATGCATCAGCACTCCTGCATCCCTTAGGTAAATTCCTAGCAGTGCTATTCCTGGGTCATAGGGGAGTTCTATTGCTCATTTTTTGAGGAACCTCCACACTGTTTTCCAGAGGGGCTGCACCAGTTTACATTCTCACCAACAGTGTAGGAGGGTGCCCATTTCTCCACATCCTCGCCAGCATCTGGAGTCCTCTGATTTGCTCATTTTAGCCACTCTGACTGGCATGAGGTGGTATCTCAGTGTGGTTTTGATTTGTATTTCCCTGATGAGGAGGGATGCTGGGCATCATTTCATGTGTCTGTTGGCGGTCTGGATGTCCTCTTTGGAGAAGTGTCTGTTCATATCATCTGCCCATTTCTTCAGTAGATTATTTGTTTTTCGGGTGTGGAGTTTGCTGAGTTCCTTATAGATTTTGGATACTAGCCCTTTATGATATGTCATTTGGAACTACCTTTTCTCATTCTTTCGGTTGTCTATTAGTTTTATGGATTGTTTCCTTCGCCATGCAGAAGCTTTTAATCTTGATGAAGTCCCAGTAGTTCATTTTTGCTCTTGATTCCCTTGTGTTTGGGGATGTGTCAAGTAAGAAATTGCTGCAGTTGAGGTCAAGGAGGTTGTTTCCTGCTTTCTCCTAGAGGATTTTGATGGTTTCCTATCTCTCGTTCAGGTCCTTTATCCATTTTGAGTTTATTTTTGTGTATGATGTGAGAAGATGATCTAGCTTCATTCTTCTGCATGTTGCTGTTCAGTTCTCCCAACACCATCTGTTAAAGAGGCTGACGTTTTTCCATTGGATGCTCTTCTCTGCTTGTCAAAGATGAGTTGGCCGTACATTTGTGGGTCCAATTCTGTGTTCTCAAACTATTCCATTGATCTATGTGTCTGTTTCTGTGCCAGTACTATACTCTCTTGATGATTACAGCTTTGTAGAAGAGGCGAAAGTCTGGGATGGTGATGCCTCCCGTTTTGGTTTTCTTCTTCAATCTTACTTTGACTACTCGGGGTCTTTCGTGGTTCCATACAAATTTTAGGATAGTTTGTTCTAGTTTTGAGAAGAATGCTGGTACAATTTTGGTTGGGATTCCATTGAATGTGTAGATTGCTTTGGGTAGTAATGACATTTTAACAATATTTATTTTTCCAATCCATGAGCATGGAATGTTTTTCCATTTCTTTGTGTCTTCTTCAATTTCGTTCATAAATTTTCTATAGTTTTCATCATACAGATCTCTTGTATCCTTGGTTAGGTGTCAGAGGACGGCTCCGGCCAGGGTCCAGGGGTCCTTGAAGGATGGACGGTGTCGGCGAGGGAGAGAGTGAGAGAGCCCCAAGATTCTTTCTGATCATCAGGCAGGCATCTCCACTCTGACTGGGGCTCAACTTTATTTTATCATTAAGTGTTTGGGGGATGGCACATAAGTGGCATTTGCCTTAGACAATGATTTCTGATAACAAACTTCTTTGATATGTAAGAATTTCCCAGAAATCTAGAAGACTCTTGTATAACCTTTATCAATAGTGATTGAGATGCTTATCCTATGGGGAAGAAAGTATCTTTAGCATACCAGACAAAGTTTTTAGCATAAAAAGGGTGAAATTACTTCTTTTAAGGTGGAAGTATCAAGAAAAACAGTTCTTCCAGGAAACACCTTTGCTCCCAAAATGACAAAAGTAGTTCCTCAATAGGTTCCTTCACAGGGAGTAATCAGCATATTCAAGGCCAGGAAATGCTCCAAGCAGAAACAAATGGGTGGGGGTGGATATCTGCCCTTAACTCTAAATTAGGTTCTTTGTCTCAGGGCCAGACTCACATCCCCTTTATTATGTAAGTCTTGGATCTGCAAGTCCCTTAGGAAGAGCCTTTTAATCATCCACAATGTTTTCATCTGCAGTCTCTTTGGAAAAGGCAGGGGCATGCCTTTCCTTACGAGCAATCTGTGTGGGGAATATAGGTCTGATCTGGAATATTGTGAGGCCTGGCCAATACCAGAGCCTCATTTCCAACATGAGCCAGTAGTAGCAGAAGGAGATACCAGTTTTCATTTCTCATGGCAGGAGCTGTGCAAACGCTACCATATCCTTGCTGTGCCTGTCATCCAGGGAGGCCAATGCAGCTCCCAGCAGTTAGGTTTATTCCTAGGTATTTTATGGTTTTTTGTGCAATTGTGAATGGGATCAGTTTCTTGATTTCTCTTTCTGTTGCTTCATTCTTGGTGTATAAAAATGCAACCAATTTCTGTACGTTGATTTTGTACCCTGCACCTTTGCTGAATTCTTGGATCCGTTCTAATAGGCTTCTGGTGGAGTCTGTCGGGTTTTCTATGTAGAGTATCATGTCGTCTGCGAAAAGTGAACATTCGACTTCTTTGCCAATTCTGATGCCTTTTATTGCCTTTTGTTGTCTGATGGCTGATGCTAGGACTTCCAGCACTATGTTAAACAACAGTGGTGAGAGTGGACATCCCTGTCGTGTTCCTGATCTCAGGGGGAAAGCTCTCAGTTTTTCCCCGTTGAGGATGATGTTAGCTGAGGGCTTCTCATAGATGGCTTTGATGATGTTTAAGTAAGTTCCTTCTATCCCAACTTTCTCGAGGGTCTTTATTAAGAAGGGATGCTGTATTTTGTCAAATGTTTTTTCTGCATCTATCGACAGGATCCTATGGTTTTTATCTTTTCTTTTGTTGATGTGATGTATCACATTGATTGATTTGCGAATGTTGAACCAGCCCTGTAACCCAGGAATGAATCCCACTTGACCTTGGTGGATGATTCTTTTTATGTGCTTTTTATGTTGTCCAGTTTGTTGGCATATAATTTTTCATGCTATTCCCTGATAATTGCTTGTATTTCTGGGGGGTTGGTTGTAATAAGTCCATTTTCATTCATGATTTTGTCTCTTTGAGTGCTCTGTCTTTTCTTTTTGAGAAGCCTGGAAAGAGGTTTGTCAATCTTGTTTGTTTTTTCAAAAAACCAACTCTTGGTTTCATTGATCTGTTCAACTGGTTTCTTTGGTTTCTATATTGTTCATTTCTGCCCTGATTTTTATTATTTCTCTTCTCCTACCTGGTTTGGCGTGCTCTTGTTGCTCTGCCTCTAGTTCCTTTAGGTGCGCTGTTAGATTTTGTACTTGCGCTTTTTCTAAGTTTTTGAAATAGGCCTGCAGTGCTATGTACTTTCCTCTTAGGACTGCCTTTGCTGCATCCCATAGAGTTTGGATTGTTGTATTTTTATTTTCATTTGTTTCCATATATTTTTTAGTTTCTTCTATAATTGCCTGATTGGCCCATTCATTCTTTAGTAGGGTGTTCTTTAACATCCATGTTTTTGAAGGTTTTACAGACTTCTTCCTGTGATTGATTTCAAGTTTCATAGCATTGTGATCTGAAAGTGTGCATGGTATGATCTCAATTCTTTTATATTTATTGAGGGCTGCTTTATGTCCCAATATGTGATCTATCTTGGAGAATGTGCCATGCGCACTTGAGAAGAAAGTGAATTCCTTGGCCTAAGGATGTAGAGTTCTAAATATATCTGTCAAATCCACCTGGTCCAATGTGTCATTCAACTCCTTTGTTTCTTTAGCGATTTTCTGTCTAGTTGATCTATCCATTGCTGTAAGTGGAGTATTAAAGTCCCCTGCTATTAGCACATTCTTATCCATAAGATTGTTTCTGTTTGTGATTAATTGTTTTATGTATTTAGGTGCTTCCGTATTCGGTGCATAGACATTTATAATTGTTATCTCTTCCTGATAGATAGACCCTGTAATTATTATAAAATACCCTTTTTCATCCCTTGTTACTGTCTTTACTTTAAAGTCCAGTTTGTCTGATATAAGTATGGCTACTCCAGCTTTCTTTTGACTTCCAGTAGCATGATAGATATTTCTCCATCCCCCTACTTTCAATCTGAAGGTGTCCTCAGATCTAAAATGAGTTTCTTGTAGGCAACAAATAGATGAATTTTGTTTTTTTATCCTTTCTGCTACCCTATGTCTTTTCATTAGGGCATTTAGCCCATTTACATTCAATGTTCTTATTGAAAAATATGGGTTGAGAGTCATCGTGTCCTTTGTAGGATTTATGCTTGTGGTTGTGTCTCTGGTATCTTGCGTTCCTTGCAACATTTCCCTCATAGAGTCCCCCTTAGGATTTCTTGTAGGGCTGGTTTAGTGGTGACGAATTCTTTCAATTTTTGTTTATTTGAAAAGACTTTTTTTTTCTCCTATTATGAATCACAGGCTTGCTGGATAGAGGATCACATTGAAGGTTTCCTGCCATTCCTCTCTGGCCTACCACGTTTCAGTAGATAGGTCTGTAACCACTCTGATAGGTTTCCCTTTGTATGATAGGGCCCTTTTATCCCTAGCTGCTTTCAGAATTCTCTCTTTGTCCTTATAATTAGCCAATTTCACTAAGAAATGAAATGCAGAAGATAGATTCAAATTAAATCTGAGGGGAGTTCTCTGTACCTCTTGAATTTCAAAGTCTGTTTCCTTCTCCAGATTGGGGAAGTTCTCTGCTATAATTTGTTCAAGGACTCCTTCAGCACCTTTCCCTCTCTCTTCCTCTTCTGGAATTCCTATGATATGGATACTATTCCGTTTGATTGTATCACTGAGCTCTTGAACTCTCCTTTCGTGTTCCTGGATCAGTTTATCTCTCTTTTTCTCACCTTCCTCTTTTTCCATAATAGTGTCTTCCAAATCACTTATTTTCCTTTCTGCCTCTTCAATCCGTATATTGGACACCTCCATTTTATTATGCACCTCATTTATAGCCTTTTTTAAATGTATCACAACTATTTTTAAGCCCCATAGTCTTTGTAGCAATAGTTTCTCTGATGCCTTCCATGCCTTTTTCATGCCCCGTCATTAATTTTATGACTGTTGTTCTAAATTCTTGTTCAGTTATGTTGCTCATATCTGTTTTAAGCAGTTCTTTAGCTGTCATTTCTTCCTGGAATTTTTTGGAGAAGAGTTCTCCATTTCGTCATTTTAGTTAGCTTTCTATCTCTTGTTAGTTTTAAAAGCTTGTTATGCACTCTGCACCTGGGAAAGCTCCTGTGCCAAAGAGGGCTCTTTGACTGTCCAGGGCCTGTCTGTTCAGGAAGTGTTCTTTGAATGATGTCTCTTGGTCTCTCTTGTTGAGACCTTTGTTATTTTATTTCCCTACTCATAGTGGTATTTGGGACTCTCCACCATGTGTACTTTGACTTGTTTCTTGAGGTAGCCCTGGGAAAGAAAACAGATAAACAGGGAACAAAGGCACACAGACGCTCAGACAAATCCAACAAACATGCAAACCGAAAGGGAAAAAGAAAAAGAAAAAAAGGAAGGGGGACACACACACACACACACACACACACACACACACACACTCACACACACAAACAGAAGGTGGATGGAGGAAAGACAAATAAAAGTAAAAATACATAAAAAAGAAAAAAGGAAAAACCCAATAGACAAAGGATAGTCTAAAGCATAGAACCAGAATTCCCAGCTACAAATAAAGAGCCCGGTGTATGCAGTGCTGATGGAAGAGCATATACAAAGAGAGAAATGACAAGGCGGGGAGGAAGTGAAATTGAAATGAAACGAGCAGGCAGAGAGACTAAGAGGCTTAATTCAGAGAGAGAAAGGGGAATATGGTTAGAGGCGAGGCGAAAGAAATGAATATAATGCTACTCAGAGAAACTATATAGTCTGATTACTCTAGAGAGAGAGAGATAAAAAGGTAATGGTGGAAGTGCAGAATATACATGTAGAGAATGGTTTAAATGTGACTGGTTAAACAAGCCAGTGACCAGAATTAATCAGGGCAGTACATCCAAGTTGGTCTTGCTCAGTGCTCTGGTAAAATAAATAAATAAATAAATAAATAAATAAATAAATAAATAAATAAATGATGGCTCTCTAGAGGGGATATGTGTGGTTTGGTGTAGGCTGGTTTTAGCCTCCAGTGCATCCTGTGGGCTGCTCCCTGAGGTCCCAACCTGGTGGTTGTGGGGAGAAAAGTGGCGGCGCCCCATTCCCTTCTCAAATCAAGCATTGCAAATCACTCTTTTAGGTCTGATCTCTCTGTGCTGTGCTGCAGGTGTGGCCAGGGTGGGCCATGCTATATTTCCAAGCCAGGCCTCCTTTCCAGATCTTAGTCCTCATGCCTCATTGATAACGCCTGAAGTATAAACTCGCAGACAGTCCCTCAGAGCAGTTTCAAGCCTCTCGCCTTCCCCCTGGGGATCAAGCCGAGCCAGAAGCACAACGGAATGGCTTAAGGCAACCGCTGTGTCCCCTCCAGTTTGACCTGGCAAGCAAGGAGTAGATTTTTCTCAGGTTCTCTAGGGACGAGTGCGTCCCGCCTAGGGTCAGCTGGACAGCAGGAAACCACATCCCTCTGTCCCAAGCCGAGGTTTTTCTCTTCTCCAGTGAGAGGGACAGTGTCTTGAGCAGTTTCAGCTGCTCTTTCTTTTTTCCCCTAGACTCACTGCGGTTCCCCGCAAAGGGGGCTCCCTACCTCCCCTCCATGTCTCTGGTCCCAACCCATTTTTAGCTTCCCCAGTTCACACTCATGCTATAAAGTTTTCTCAGTGGACTCTGTCTCCTTTTCCTCCCAAACTCCTGGATTCTGTAAGGGTTCCTATGGCTTCAGGCCTCCTTTTGAGAGATGGGGGCAAAAGAAATGTACGGAGCTCCCTAATTCTCCACCATCTTGCCTCTCTAAGCCTTGTCCTAATATTCTTGTTCCCAACTAAGCCACCTCCACACATGTTTTTCCTATCAAACCTCGAGAAAAGCAAGCTAAATCTCATTCACATTGAGTCTTAGAGGATCAAAAATGACATGAGATTGGAGATCAGAACCTTATAGCCATGACAAAATGAGAAGGCAAAATCAATCCACAGAGGAAGGGTTTTCTTATTGTGGAGAAATCTGGTGGTAGACATCATACAAAGATGCTAGTATAGAAAGAAGGGGTCAAAGAGGAACTTTGCCCTTTAAATAAAATTTTAAATAAAAAAGTAAGATAAAGTTCCCTTATCCCTTAAATAAAGAATAAAATTAAAAAAAAAAAAAACAACTCTGTGCTCTCTTTAACACTAGTAAGAAAGTTGAAGAACTCAATTTCACTTATTTTTTTTTTAAATATGTGGGAAGCGCAGACACTGCCCTCCTCCCAAAGCCAGCAAGCAAGAAATGAGAGCTTAGCGTTTCTACTTTCCACACCTAATCACAATGCTGAGGCTGATGGCATAAGTGCTAGGTTCTGTCAGTTGTGATCAACGTCACCAGACCTGGAGGAGGGAGCTGAGACCCCTGACACTTCCCAAACTTGAGCCAGCAACTGCCTCACATCTCTACCACGTGGACAAGGTTGCTGAGCAGTGCCTGGGAGTGAAAGGCAGTCATGCTCATCTGGTTCATCTCCAGTCCTGTGTTGTCCAAACTGAACCCCTGTCCTTTCCCATTTATCACACCAGTCTTGACAAAGCTGAATGTTGTTTCCCTCTTGCTTTAACCTGTTTCAGAAATGCTGACCTTGTAAAAGCAAGTCCTTCTCACATCTTTTTTTGACATTTAATTTTTTTATTCCAGTTGACAGAGCAAAGTGTTAGGTACAGACTTAATAGATACTCAAATTAGTCATTCCCAAAATAATTTCTTGCTAATTGGGCAATTATTTTATTTTATATTGATGGGGAGAAAGGATAAATGCACTTCAATTATGGGGTGAAAGAAAGAAAAAGTCAGGTCAATTAATACCTGACTTCGCTATTCACTTATGAAATAGCCAGGGCTGAGTGTTCCCTTCACCCCTCATTCATACCTACTGGGGAATGGAAATAGGGAATGGGAACAGACTCTGTTAAGGAGGCACAACTGGGGGCTAGAATGGGAAATCAATGATCTTGGAGGGATGGTATCTATGATGGATGGAATTGGCAAACTCTCATTTGGTTAATGGGTATCTTTCTCTTAGATTTCAAATATACTTTTTTTTGCCTTTGATTTCTAAAATTTTTAAAACAACTTTTATAGTATTACTAAATGTACTGTTTTCCTGTTGCTGCTATAACAAACTACCACACAGTATGTGGCTTAAAACAACACAAATTCTTAAATGAGTCTTATGATCTAAAATCAAGTTATCAGCAGAGCTACATTCCTTCAAGAGGCACTAGAGAAAAATATACTTCCTTGTCTTTTCTAGCTTCTAGTGGTCACTTATATCCCTTTGACCGGCTCTTTCCTCCTTCTTTAAATCCCTTCACTCCAATCTTTGCCTTAATCCTCAAATTTCCCCTTTGACTCAAATCTCCTGCCTTCCTCTTACAAGGGTACTTATGATTCCATTGAGCCCACTGGATCATCCAGGATAATCTCCCCATCTCAACACCCTTAAGTTAATCACATCCACAAAGTATCTTCTGCCATTTAAGGTGACAAGTTTACAGATTCTGGGGAATAGGACATAGACATCTTTGGGGGACCATTATCTTGTTTACCACAGTGGCCTTCTCAATTTTCACCAAGAAAGTGCTCACTTATTTTATACATTGTGCCAATATGCTCTTCTTTCTATCACTCCCTCCACCTGCTCCGTTCTGTGTCACCGGAAATTATACTTCCCAAGCCCCCTCACCCTTCTAGTTTCTCGGTACATTTAATTATGGAATGGGAGGCACTGGTGCAAGATTAAAGGGCTTGGGAAAGGGAGAAGCCAGGGTACTTCTCCCCACCCTCTGTTTTGAGTGATTTGTTTTGGTATTGACTACATCTCCATCTCCAGTGTCTGTAGTCAGATTACCATCAGGTTTCGGCTCTTACCAGGTAACATTACTATTCCTCACTCTAGGATAAGTGACAACTTCTTGACAATTGATAATCTGTCATTTTATCCCATCCTCAGTATGGTTTCTTAGGTCTTTTGTATTTAGTGTAACCTTGGGTTAAATTCCCTCTGTCTAGAAGACCTAGAGAGGCTTCTGTATTACTAACCAAACCCTGACTTATATGCAAATCCATGGAGAGGCTAAATTGGTGAGTTTACTGAAGGATTAATCAGGCCTGAGAATAGGAGGCCACGGAGCCTCTGCACTCTGAGCTGCAAAATACCACCCTGCTGTGGATAGAAGCAACATATGGCAAGACTCAGACTCCATTGCATTTATATTTGATTCTTCCTTTCATATCTCTACAGTGATGATTATGAACAACCCATGAAATGAACTATAGTTTGATCTTTTATGCCATGGTCTCTGAATTCTGAAAGGTGGCCCTGAATAAGCTGGTTTGACAGTGTTTAAATGAGAGCACAGAGTATAGTGGCCATATGGAAGATACTGGTTTCCTTGTTCATACCCTTAAGATCTGAATGGGTCCATCTGCTTTCCCAGCTCTGCTCCAATTGTAAAGAACACTGGGATTATTTTGTAGGGATAAAGAAAGGCCCATTGAAATAAGGACTGAGCAAGGTGCTCTAAATGGGTCATGATTACTTAGAACATAGTGCAGAGATTTAAGAGAGCTAGGAATGATGCTGCACTTGACTGAGTCCTCTCTCTGTAGCCCCTTCAGTATACAAGGCTTCATAGCACAATCCTATATACAAATTTCAACTTTTCATATAAGAAGAGGAGAAAATTTTGTTCTGGACAGGAGCTGTCCCAGATAAAATAGACAACCTGGATGCGATTGAGAGGCAGAGAAGGAAACCAAGTTACCTGTGAATTTGTGACAGATTAAACTTCATTTCTTCTAGTCACAGTAATGAATTCTCCAACTTAACTTTACACTTGGGCAATTACCCACAAGCATCATAATGTCGAACAGAATACTGTGAAGGAAACGAGCAGAGAATATTACCCTTGCTGATTGATTTAACGGGGAGCCGTACAACTGGAGCTGAAGGGAATGAATGGCCCCTATGCTGCCAGAACACTATAAACCATTCTTAGCGGGTATTTTCAAAACCTGACTCAAGCATTTAGAAACTGGAGAAATACTGATCTTATATTTAAGAATAAGAAGCTAGAGAGTTAACTATGTGTCTAGAACATACCAGACACTCAAAACTTATATTGACTTGGGGCACCTGGGTGGCTTAGTCGGTTAAGCGTCCGACTTTGGCTTAGGTCATGATCTCGTGGTTCGTGGGTTCGAGCCCCGCGTCGGGCTCTGTGCTGACTGCCAGCTCAGAGCCTGGAGCCTGTTTCAGTCTGTGACTCCCTCTCTCTCTGACCCTCCCCTGCTCACGCTGTCTCTCTCTCTCCTAGAAATAAATAAAAATATTTAAAAAAAAAAACTTATATTGACTTAATTTACAAAACAGCTTATAATCTTACAATAATTTATTAGAACTTCTCATTGCTATAGAAATAATTTTATCGTATTGGTCTATGCTTTTTTTTAATTTCTTTAAAGAAAATTTTTTTAACGTTTATGTATTTTTGAGAGACAGGGAGAGACAGAGCCTGAGCAAGGGAGGAGCAGAGAAAGGGGGAGACACAGAGTCCAAAGCAGGCTCCAGGCTCTGAGCTGTCAGCACAGAGCCTGATGCGGGGCTCAAACTCATGGACTGTGAGTTCATGACCTAAGCTGAAGTCAGTTGCTTAACCAACTGAGCCACCCAGGCGCCCCTGTATTTTTCATTTCTATCATTTGTACTAAACAAAATAATTTTAATTGCAGAAATACTGAAAAAAAAAAACAAAATAAAAGAAAAAGCATGTGACTCATAAACCTACTATCCAGAAATAACCATTGTTACCATTTTGTTATATCTCCTTTCTAGGTTCTGTTCTCTTTTGGTACCAAACTATTTTTTTAGTTGTAAGTGTATATTATAACTGAAGGTCCCATGGGAAATCAATTAGAGAATCAAGGCAAATCCTTGCACATTGTTCCTCTTCTTCAAAAATTAGTAATTATTCTTACTTGTTTACTCTTTCAGGCAAGTTTGTAATAAATTTTCTAAGTTGCAGAATAACAATATTAGGATGCAATTGAGAATTGTGCTTACTTTGTAAATTAATTTGAAGAATAAATGAATTTTATAATATGGCCATTCCTTGAAGGAATGTTTTCTGGAAACCAAAGATGTGGTTTTCTGTTTGTCCGTATTTCTAATGTGCTTCTTAGAAAAAAAGAAAAGATACCGTGTATTTTGGATTTCATTCATAGATTGATTTATTCATATACTTGATTTATACTAATCCATATAGGTATAAAACTATATAAGCATACACATAAATACTCATATGTCTTTTATACATATGTAAAACTTTGCTTCTAAGCACACCTATTTAAGTAATGACCAAGACCCCACCCTGGCTGGCATACTCCCACAGACCTACAGAAAACCTGTCCATGTTGGACTTGCTGCCACCCACAGAATGTAGACCATGATAATATTCCACTTAATACTCTGCTTTTTTTTTTTTTTTTTGCCACCACATTGATTAAGAAGCACCAAGTCACTCATTAAAGACACATGCTAGCTTTTAGGTTACCCAAAACTCCTAGCACCACAAAAGTGATATGAGACTCCGTATCTTCTGGTTTTTTAGTCTATAGTGTTTACCAATGCATCAGTTGGAAGGTCACACTTGGTCAATCAGTAGTAAAAGAAGACAGAAGCAGCAACAAAAGTTATCAATAAGATAATGAAAAACTGTGAACATGTGTGCTTTGGGACATGGGAATGTAAATCCTGTTAACCTTAAAAATAAAACTTCCAGGGGCGCCTGGGTGGCTCAGTCAGTTAAGCATCCGACTTCGGCTCAGGTCATGATCTCACAGTTCGTGGGTTCGAGCCCCGTGTCGGACTCTGTGCTGACAGCTAGCTCAGAGCCTGGAGCCTGTTTCAGATTCTGTGTCTCCCTCTCTCTCTGACCCTCCCCTGCTCACACTGTCTCTCTTTCTCTCTCTCTCTCTCAGAAATAAATAAAACATTAAAAATATAAAACAAATAAATAAATAAAACTTCCAGTTATGTCACCAGCAAAAATGGGTTTATTTAGGAGTAGCAGAGAATTACAGTCTTGGACAAGCAAGCTGCACCAAAACCCTGGGCAACTGCACAGAACAAAGGAGAGGAATGCTCTTTTATAGAGCAAAGGGGGACATTGGGAAGGCAGTTAAAAATAAAAATGTTATTGGAGTAAACCAGGAGTTTGAAGTATAGTGGATTTTCATTGGCTAAATTGTGACTGTCTCTCCTTGGCCAGGCTGTTGCCAGGGTAGGAGGAAGCTTCTTTCCTCCTGCTGAGATATTTCCCAAATATAAGATCTGTTTCTTCCTCTTGGGAGTGCATTTGATGAGGAGTGGTAGGGGGTGAGAGCTCCCCCTGCTGGCCTCTCAACTCCATTCTGAAAGAGATTTCCTTCTAATTGTCACAGTCCTATACCCTGACTTTCATCACAATAGCATCCTCAGGGCAAATCTTTCCTTGCTTGGATCAGAGCCTGACTCCTAGGGAAACCAGTCCAAATTAAGTACTTTATCAATTCCTTTTCTTCAAATCATATTTTTATTCCTGGTATATGTTTTTGAAAGGAAAAATAATACAAAGCCCACATATATAACTAATACTAATTCTAAGAAGAATGTATTATTCATAACCAAAAAAGGTTTGTTATTCCCAAAGTGTGACATCTTTTGACTATCCACCCGTATAGCACCCTCTTCTTGCCATTTGCCCTATATTTGTAGGTAAATCTTGCATCTGGCTCAGAATGTACTCAAGAGTGTCTTATTTTTTGACTCATACTGTGATTAAGGACAAAATACTTGAATCTGTGGTCACAGTCTCAGATGCCTTCTTTGTCTAGGTCAGCAATAATTGAAACTAGACAAATGTAACTTAAAAAGAAATCTGGGTAGGTGTTTTTTTTTTTCCAGCTAAGTTGTGGAATTACTCCTCTAATTACTTGAAACCAAAGAAGATGAGGTCACGTGTATTGGTTGCATTTCAAACTTCAAGAAAATCCTAGAATTAGCTGTTGTCTTTTCAACAATGATGGGCATCTGAAGTGAGCATCTTAGTCTACAAGTTAAGATCATCAAACAATGTGGAGATTTTAGGATAAAAATAGATCTAGTTTCTTCTTGATAAGTCATTTGCCCTACATATCTTTGAACTGGGGACAAACCAACACATTTTTCTAAATACAAAAGCAGGGTGGGAGTAAGGAGAAAGCCTTTTTTTCCTTTCTGTTTCTATATGGGTTCTCCCAAATATATCTCTCTTCACTTTTATTGCCACTGAGAAGGTGGAGAATATTTCTGATTGGTAAGTTTCGTGAATATAATTGGACATTCTTGAGTCAGTTCAACCTTCACATTGGGAAGAGTTATCCTCAGAAAGGGAATAGTTTTGGGGCACCTGGGTGGCTCAGTTGGTGAAGCGTCTGACTTCAGTTCAGGTCATGATCTCACGGTTTGTGGCTTCGAGCCCCATGTCGGGCTCTGTGCTGACAGCTAGCTCAGAGCCTGGAGCCTGTTTCAGACACTGTGTCTCCCTCTCTCTCTGACCCTCCCCTGCTCACACTGTCTCTCTCTTTCTCTCTCAGAAATAAATAAAAATATTAATTTTTTTTTTAAAAGAAAGGGAATGACTTTGGATGCTTCTCCAGAAATAGCTCTTCTGTAGGCTTTGGGTGCCTATGTCTCCTTTGATAAATATGCCTATTTCAAGTTCAGGCTCAAGTAAATGGCCCATTTGGCTTCCACACGAAGACTTTTCTTTCTTAGCATTTATAAAAAAAAATAAAATTGATTATAATCTCTTAGTTGTTTTACTGTTCAATATGTTCAGAACCCAGGAAGGAAAGAGGAAAAAGGAACTCAGTTTATTTTTTTAACTCAACATTGGATGTGCATTTAAAAATCTAATATCAAGGATTATTATGAGGAGGGCATTAAATCTTGTGCTCCTGAGCAATTGAGCATGAGTATACTGACCATATGAAATAAGTATTGCTAAGAGCTAAGTCCACAAACACCATAATTTCCTCTGGTATTTATTTAGTCTCGTTTCTCAACATTTCAGCAATTAAGGATTTTCTTTGTCACCCTCCATACAGCATGACATCAAGGGAGAATAAAAAGTTTAGACAAATTATTTTCTAACCAGTTTATCTCTCAGCTGATGACCAGATCAATGGTTGAGAATTTCAGGAAATTATTTAGAACCATTGCCAAATATTAGACCTTAACTCTAATTTGAGATAAGCAGATTATATAAATCATTATTTTATTTAAAATTGTTTCTACTTTGTATGCCATTCATGATCAACTAGTATTAATGAAAGCTTAAAAAACCAACAGAAATTCTAAAACATGTTCTGTTTTTAAGGATTCACAGTTGTACAAGTCCAATGTCCATTATGATCAAGCATCTCTTGATTGTTTTCTTTTTAATTATCTTAATTTGACCTTCGTGCATGAATTTTTCAAAACTGGCCTGTTTATTATAGACAAATCTTTCTATGTAAGTGAGTTCCTACCCAAAGAAAATAATCTATTGGTTAAGTGGCTGGCCAATAAGGTTAAAAAAAGAAGCCATGAAAACAAGATTTGGGTTAAAAATAAACTCCAAATAATCTAAGAAATAATGATAGAAACAATAACTTATACTATGTTAATTGTTAGTACAAATATTTACACAATCATTTTGTAGGGCAGCCTTGTAACTAATTTGTAATTGACAAAACATTTATGCAAAATCCAAATGATACTTATATTATTAAAATCTTGCTGTTTAAGAGGTCATATAAATTTCATTACTTGACATACTATGTTCTTGGATAAAAAGACTCAACATTCCAAATATGTTAATCATCATAAATTCTAGAAATCTATGTAATCCAAATAAAAACACTAATACATTTTTTGCAACTGGAAAGTAATCCTGAAGTTCATATGAAAATATGCAAACAGGGGCGCCTGGGTGGCTTAGTCGGTTAAGCATCCGACTTTCGCTTAGGTCATGATCTCGCGGTTCGTGGGTTCGAGCCCCGCGTTGGGCTCTGTGCTGACTGCCAGCTCAGAGCCTGGAGCCTGTTTCAGTCTGTGACTCCCTCTCTCTCTGACCCTCCCCTGCTCACGCTGTCTCTCTCTCTCTCCTAGAAATAAATAAAACATTAAAAAAATTTAGAAAATATGCAAACATAACTTAGAAAATTAGTATATGAGAATATAAACCAGATATAAAATAATTAAGACAAATACTGGTGCCAAAATAGACCAACTAATCAATGCAACTAGAAAATATAGAAGTAATGCTTCCAAATATGTTGGATTTCAGTGAGGAAGATTTAGATAATTTATTATTTCCTATTGAGATAATTTGATAACCATCTATAAAAAATGAATTATTACCTCACATCAAAAATCAAAATAAATTCTAGGTAAAATTTTTAGTTTAATGAATAAAGACAACAATAACAAAACAATGCAAAACACAATAGTAAATAAAGAGGATGTATGTGTAGTTTATAGCAAATAAGGTATAAATGAAAAGATGCTCAATCTCTTAATAAAAATAATAAAAAATATGAGATTCTTTTATACCTATTACATTGACAAAATTCAAAATGATTATTCATGATGAAGGAGTAAAAACACTCATAAATGAAGATGGAGATATGAGAATATAACTTGGCTCATGTTAGTCCATCATTTTAATGGACAACAATTCAGCAATATACTGACATTTAAAATACACATCTTCTTTGATCTATAATTATTCTATGCTACATCCTACAGATAGAGAATATAATAAACAACATTTGAATCAGATAATTTATTATGTATCAGAAGACAACATATGCTAAAGGTTGGGCTCTGTAGTACTTTTCTGGTATGACTAAGTTTTATAAACCTGGTTTGCCAAAAAATAAATATGTTTTTGAGAATTAGTAAAGGAATAATATGCTTTAATATTTTAAAGTTTTACTTTGGTGCAGAAACATACTATTTCTTAATGTCATGTGATAGTTAAGATACTCAGAACTTCTGACCCTTCTCCAACTAATATTTACCTTACAGACTGTTCTTTCTTATGAGAAGTCATCAGTACCTAAAGTACATCACCTTTCTAAAGAACGCTAGCTTCTGTTTAATTGTGTGTTTTTGAAAGTTGAATACACTGAGCTATTTACATGCTAGTAACCCTTTAGGTTACCGTTTTTCAAAGTATATTCTATGGAACTTTAGTACTATCAGACAGATGAGAACAAAGGGTTATAGAGTAAAATAAAATGTGAGGTCTATTGCATTAGTTGCTTGTGGAAGTTTAATTGAATATATTTACACAGAAAAGTCTTAATAGTTCTATAATAAAAAAAACTAATGCAATCCTGTTTTATTTACTTCCAGCTAATGTTACCTGGTGACAGAACCCTGTGTTCTTGGTAAAAACAAATTTAACAATCTGTAACATACTCATTGGAAAACGTGATTAATCTATCAGGTATGTTTTCAGAGACTTAAGGGAATCATAAATGAGATAAATCTGCAGATGCAGAGGCATTTGTTTTTGGGCCATCCAAAAGCAGGAGAGGGAAGCATCTGGGGTAAAACATAGGAGTCAGTGACCTTGGAGCAGGGACGGGTGGGAAAAGAAGAACTCACAGCATGAAAAGTATATCAGACAACCACGGGATATTCAGAGATGAAAGAGGAAGTGCAAAGAAAAATGAACAAAAATTGTTTTCTCTACCTTCAGGTTTTATCCACATAGCTAGTTTAACACTTCTAAACAGATGGGGACAATGGATAGGAACAGTAGGCAAAATTCTTTAAGGTAGTCAAAGGGTCTCCAAAGTGATCTTTAGGAAGACCCTTGAACTCTCCCTTACAGATGCTGCCTTTGTGCTGTACACAGTGCTTACCTGGCCTTGACCCCAGTTGTGGCTGGACCACTGCATTCCTTTTATCTGCTTCTGAAGGATCACATAATCACAGAATGTCAGGGCTGGAAGGAGCAGTAAAGATCATCAAATTCACTGACCATTTCTGTAAAAGAAGGGAAACCAAAAAAGGAAAATAAGGGAATGTTTGTCCAAGGACACCCAATGAGTTAATGTTGGAGCCACACTGGTTAAGAATACAAAGTTTGAAATCAGAAGGCTATAGATTCAAATATAAGTTTTGCCTTTTATTGGCCATATAAGCTTAGGCAAGTTATTTACCCAGCTTCAGGTTTTTTCCTCAAAAAAATTTCAAAAACAATGAATGAGGTAAAATGGATAGTACATTGTTGACAGATAGTAAACAATAAATGGTAGCTCGTAGTCATGGTAATTATAATAACAATGGCATCAAAGAAGAAAGGAAGCATAAAAATTGCAAGTTCAACTTCAAAATCCAGGAGAACCTCTATCTCTATTTTTGTCTCCTTGTTTCCTTTGAGTCACTGTATGTATTAGAGTTCTGCAGAGAAATAGAACCAATAGATATGTTTAATGTAAGATGTGTACATGTAAATATATGTACATGCATATACAGGGAGAGAGACAAAGAGACAAAGACAGAGAGAGTGAGAAAGAAAGATTGTAAGGAATTGTCTCACAAGATTATCGAGACTAATAAATCCCAGGGTCTCCAAAGTGAATTGGTGAGATAGAGACCCAGGAGAGTCAATGGTATAGTTCCAGGCTGAGTGTGAAAACCTGAGAAACAGCCAACCAGTAGTGTAGTTACCATCTGAAGGCCAGCCGCCTTGACACACAGGAGAGCTAATATTTCAGTTCAAGTCCAAAAGATGGAAAAAGCAATGCCCAGTTTAAAAGCAGTCAGGCAGAAGGAATTCTCTCTTACTTGGGAAAGGGTTGGCATTTTGTTCTATTCAGGTCTTCAGTTGATTGGATGAGGCACATCCACATGTGGGAAGGCAATCTGTTTTACTCAGTCCAATGATTTAAACATTAATCTCATCCAAAAGCACCTTCACAGAAAGTATCAGAGTAATGTTTAATTAAATATCTGGGCACCCTATCTGTGGCCCAGTCAAGCTGATACATAAGATCAACTAATGCAAATTCTCTTACTTTATAAATGAAAAATACTTCTAATATGCTTTACAAAGAATTATGAAAAGTACTTTATACTTATTCATTCTTTCATCCCCCTCATCCTTCTATCCATCCACCCATCCATTTATTCACACACCACTTAACAAAATTTACTGACCATCTGTCACTTTTAGATATTGTCCTCTTGATTCAGAAACAAACAAAATAATGAAATGTGTTTTTCAAGGATTTGATAATGACTTGAGGTTACCAGGAGAAGGAATTACTTGGGAGAATTTCTGGTATACCATAGGTATAGAAAATTACTGGACTTGATGAAAGCCTGGAAAGTCACTTGATCTCTATTCCTTTGTCTAAGGCAGCTTATACTACAAAGGCAAAGAAATTCAATGTAACATTATGTGTGGAAACAAATCTATGCAGAATGTCTTTGAAATGAACCCCGACTTCCATATTGCACTCATTTTCAGGGTAGTAATCCAACATACTCTCTCTCAAGTATTTTCCCCTGAACATTTATACTATGGCAAAAAATTAATAAATGCAATTTTAGTGTTGTAGGAAGTTTTATGAGCTATGCAGATTTTAATATTTTGTGCATATGGATGACTATTTCTTGAGTTCACATTGAATCTCATTCTGGTTCTGTGGATAATACTTTATTTTGAAAAATGAATGAGAATATGGAAACCTGGTGTTAATAATCTAAAAACCTATGCCTTAATTAGAATCCTATCATTTTCATATCCTGCTATGCATTTAAATCAGGTCTTGGTCAGTTGAACCGCAGGAAAGGAGGAAGATGTGGCACTAATTCTCATCACCAGCAATGATCTCAGTTTCAGGGATTTAAATTTTTTTTTCATTTATTGTATATTTTTTAATAAAAATAGTATATTCTTAATTTTACAAAATGATTTTATATATAAATACATAGTGAAATAATTACTATAGTAAAGCTAATTAACATATCATCACCTCATATAGATAATGCTTTTTGCATGATAAGTGTATCTAAAATCTACTCTCTTATATGTTACCATTGTTCAGTATAGTATTACCAAGTAGACTCATCAGGCTGGTAAGCCCTAAACAGTTGATGTACAAACAGGCTGAATTAATGTTTAGGGAGAGAAGGTAAGAGAATATGAATGGATTAGTGCAAATCTTCTTCCACTACAAGAAATAAAAAGTCATATCACATGAGCCTCTTCAAAGCAGACCATACATCTTTTACTACTTTATATACTGACTTCCTAACTAAGTGCCTTTCTCATTCATAGCAAATGGCATTTGTTCAATGATTGATAGTGATGAACACTTACTGCTAATGGATTATCAGCATTATTCCCTCATTTCCCATTTGAAAAAGTCAGATTGTTTTTAATACCACCTCTTGGAGCTTTTTGTTTGTGTTATTTCCCTGTCTCCCAAATAAATAATTTTTATCCTTTAAGGATCAACTCAAATTCCACAACCTCAAGGAAATATCTTGGTGAGAACTCAAACTTATTTTGTCCTTTGGAAAATAAAGCACAGTTTATTGTTTTTTATTTTTATTATTTTCTCAATTTTTTAATGTCTATTTGTTTTTGAGAGAGAGAGAAGGAGAAAACAGCTGCATGTGAGAAAGCCAGAAAGAGGGAGACAGAGGGTGAAAACAGGCTCTGTACAGTGAGTGCAGAGCCCAACATGGGGCTTGAACTCACGAGATGATGACCTGAGCCAAAATCAGGATTCAGCCACTAATATGACTGAACCACTCAGTCACCCCAAAACACAATTTAAAAGCAATTCTAATTCAAGAGATTTATTTATAATTTCAACTCTAAGAAATTAGAACATCCCCAGTGTTATAAATAAAATGTTAATGGTAAACAGTGTATGGTGAGTTCTGATGAGAGAATCTGAGGTCTTCAGAAATGTCATCTTTGAAGTGGTTTCCTAGAATGATAGGTAGAAAAGATTTGTGGTATACATTGGAATGTGAGATGCTATCACTCTAGGGGAAGAAAACAGCAAGGACAAAACACAGAGGCAAGGAAATCTCAAAGTGTTTTAGTCTAAAAGTGAGAAATAAAACAATTACTTTCTTGACTTTATATGCCAAGCTCTAAACCTGGCATATAACTATATATGTAGAAATCAGTTATTTCTTAAAAAAGGCCTCAGTAGTGGGTATTAGTGACATATTTTACACTAGAATAGTGTAATTATGTGACTAGAACACTAATGCTTACAAGGAATGAACAATATATATATTATATCACAATAAGAAGTTTTTAAAAATCTGGTCAACTAAATTTTTGATAAATGTCCATTTTATACATTATTTTGTATATCCTGAATCTTTAAAGCTTATCACCACAGAAATGGGAAGATCTTTTCTGGCCCATGTACTCTGCTGGTTAACACTGGTCTCAGTAACTCAAACCCATTCCACAAAGGTTTGATTTCCTTCGGAGCATAAAGGATTAGAATGGAACACTGGTTAATGACCTCTTAAAATGTTTGCAGTGATCATAACTAAAAATAAATATATCCATAAAAATTCATCCTAAAGTTTTTATTGGCTCACAGATGAACTTCATTTCTTTGCCCCCTTGAAGTTGGGACAGGCTTTATGGGGTTAAGTTCTAGCTTAAGTAATGAAAATTGAAGTAATGTGTGCCTCTTTGGGGACAAAATGCTTTTTATAAACCTGTTTTGGACTAGCCAAGAGAAGTAAAGTGGCAAATTGTGATGCTGTCCTATATAGCCATTTCCACATTATTTCCAGGTTGAGTGTTGGGTACATATAAATTATCCACCTATAGGTTTCAATTTCTTCCCTCTTTACTCTGGGATATGGACACTATCTTACCTATAAAGTGAGACGTTCAGTAAGGATAAAGTGACGTACAATAATTTTATAGAAATAGATTGAGAATATTCAAAGTGGCTTTAGAGTTGTCTTAATCTTATCATGCATTTAATTTGGCATCATCGCTTTAAGTGGTCCTGGCTGAAAATTTTTCAGCTACTGCTTACCCTCTCCGCATGATAATGAGATAGTTCTTCAGTGATCACCAAAGACTTATCATTAAAAATTATTTATATAACATGTTTCCCTATTCTGTTGGTGAATTGTCTTCTGGAAAGCTACATCACACGCTTTTAGAGACATCATTTTAAGAAATGTTCTTAGGTATATTTAAGGAGAAGGTGGTTTTTTTTCCTTGAAATATATAGTCATCACCCTCTCTCCCTACAGGTAGAAGATTTTCATTAATAAATCTAATCTGAGAATCATCTCAGAATAACTATTCTAATTTCCTACCATTTCAGCTTACATTACAATAAGTGATATCTCCCTCTCTATACCTTTCAAATTTGCTGAGGTGAGGTAGTCTCTTCTTTTTTTTAATTTTTAAATACTGTTTCACTTGAAAAAATTTGCCTTAATTTATTTTTTAGAGATCAAAATATATCTCTAATTATTCTGATCTATTTTTCTGTCTCTTCCATCATTAGGGTTGATCCCTAATGGAACTGTGACGAAGTTGGTCAGTAGAGCTCTGCCTCCTCTCTAGTTTTTTGTTGTTATTGTTATTCCCTTTTTTAGCTTCCTGGAGTATGTCTAAACCTGACCCTTATAGGGGGGATGAGAGATTATTTGAGAATTTAAAGAATACCATATTTGAGTTATTCAGGATCAGTGATGCCTATATATCAGGTAAGATCTGGATCAGACAAAGGTAGATATTTAGAGGAAAGCTTTAAAAGGTACTCTTTAAAAAGTATGGGCAAGAATTAAAATGACAGTAACATCAAGAGGACATAGTACAATAGTCCAGCTGTGGTTTTTGGTAGAAACATACAGTCAAGTCATTGTAACCTGTCAAGAAAGGAGCTGAGGAAAAATACCCTGACCTCATATCCATCCCAAACTTCAGTTTCCTACCAGAGACTCCCATTGGACAAACACAACATATGGTAATAGGGTAAAATGACTCATTTATGAACCCCCCAGGGCACACAAAGTAAGTTGGGGAAGTTTAGCCATTGGTCTGGAGAAGCAAATAGAAGACAATTGGAGAAGGCAAAGAAGCCCAGCACCAGAAACACAAAGATGGTCTATGTAATATACAAAGAGATCCAAGACAAGAAACCAGAGAGAAGTAGCACCTGGAGGGACTACTCTGTGTCAACAAATGGCATCTTTATTTAAGTAAACATTCAATGAAGCTTTATGAGATATTACTGTCCTATTTTATACTATTTCAATAACTTATATATGTAAGTTCAATAATTATTTTATGTTATGGAAATAAACTTATCCAAGTTTCTAATGGCTATGCCACAATTTGAACCAAGGTTTATCAAACTTTGAGGTCATCCTGTCTTTTACATTGAAGGGAGTTAGCCAGGCTCACAAAGAGCTGAGAAGCTGTCTGTTAAGACAGGACTGAAACACAGATATCCCCAGAACAGCTTAGATGCATAGGGCACAGAGACTCTGGATGAAAAACAAATGTAGATAAGACATCAGAAATCATATAGCATTATCCTCCTGTAAGAAACAACTAGCAACATAGAATCGAAACCTTATTCATGAGAGTTCTCATTCTCAGGAGTACAGAGGCTAAACCACTATTTAGAAGACATTTTTATGCCAATAGGATATCTCTCTGTTCTTTCAAATCCCTATATGTGAGGATGCACTATCTTTTCTATGCCTGATAAAAATAACTTTGGGTTCAGTGTGCTAGAGTGTTCCACACTTTATAAGGTAAAATCTGTACTTTCTACTGACAGCGTGTAAGCTGTAGTGATATTAGCTATGAAAGCTATTAAAATCTGCATTTGTAATGCTAATTATACTAAAGCATGTTAGAAGCATAACTATCAAAAGTGAAGAGCATTACTCCTTCCGAAGAGGGTTTCTTAGACACACCAGCATTAGAATTAAGATGTAGCATTCCTCAAAGTGTACGTGGCAAATACAAGACCAGAAAGAAATGCCAGAGTGTTTTGACTCCACCATGATTTAGAGGGCTTTGACTTTAAATTTAACTACTTAATGACATAGAGTGAGGAACTTCAAAACAAAATCACAACTGTAGCTCCCCACTTATATTGTACACTAGGAAAATTATTTTACCTCTCCAAGACTCACTTTTCTCACTTGTAAAATAAATGACTTAGATTGTATAATCCCCAGTAATAGCTCCTTAATTGTGGCAAGGTTGCCCACAGTTACAGTTAAGTGTAAATAAAGGAGTTTAATTACAGTAATATTATTCCTAAGCACTCTATGTCACCTGCACATAATCCCTGTTACCTAATACTAAGCTCTCAAATTAATCACATAAATTTGTTAGGATTGAATTCAAATTCTACCACTTCCATGAAGCCATTTTTTTTCCTCAAAAGTTTTTCCATATGCATCCAGAGGGTTTTTTTTACAGGTATAATTTAATGTAGTAATATTCCCATTTTTTAGTACACAAGTTTGACAAGTGCATACAGTCATGCAATCACCACCATAATCAAAACATATACGAGTTTCATCACCCAAAAAAATTCCCTAGTCCCCTTCTCTAGTTAACACCATTACATCTGGAAACCACTAACATGTTTTCTGTATTTATAGTAGTTGCATAGATTTGAAAATGCCATATAAATACAATTACACAATATGTAGCCATTTGAGTCTGGCTTCTTTCACTTGGGATAATGCATTTGAAATTCATCCAAATTATAGAATGTATTCATAGTTCATTCTTATTTTCTCTGACTTCACCTTTGATTTTCATCAGTTTGAATATTATGTTTCTCATGTGAGTTTTTCTGGGTTTTATTCAGTTTTGTATTCTCAGATCTTCTTGGATCTATGGCTTAGAGTCTTTGTTTAGTTTTGGAAAATCCATTGCCATTATTTTTTTAACATGTTTATTCTGCTCCTCTCAATTTTTCTTTCTCTTAAGAGAGTGAAACTGCATATATTTTAGGTGTTTATGTTGTTTCATGGCTCTTGAAGGCTGTGATCTCTTCTCTTCCCAGTTTTTCTTCTTTTCAAGTTTCAGTTTTGCATAATTTCTACTTACATATATTTTCAAGTTCATTAATGCCTTCATCTGTGTCAAGTTTACTGATGGACTTTGAAAATAATTTTTCTGTTTTTTTAATTGAGGTATAATTGACATATAGTATTTTACTGGTTTCAGGTGTACAGCACAGTGATTTGATATTTGTATATATATTGTATATGTATTGTATATTGTATATATATTTTGCAAATATATATTTCTAAATATATATTGCAAAATGATCACTGCAACAAGTCTAATATTTCCATCCTAAGTCAGGCAATTTACAATACATTATCATTGACTATAGTCACCAATACTATTATATCTCCATGACCTATTTGTTTCTTAACTGGAAGTTTGTACCTCTTGGCTCCCTTCTCCCATTTCACCAACCAATAAATGTCCCTCCCATCTGACAACAACCAATCTGTTCTCTATGTCTTTGAGTTTTATTTTGCTTGTTTTGTTTTTTGTATTGGTAAGTGAAATTATGTGGTATTTGTATCTTTCTGTTGGACTTATTTTACCTTCAAGGTTTATCCATGTTTTTGAAAAGGGCAAGATTTCATTTTTATGGGTGAGTAGTATTCCACTGTGTGTGTATATACACATATACCATATATACATTATATATATATGTAATATATATATAAACTATCACATTTTATTTATTCATTTATCAGTGGTTCTTAGATTATTTCTATATCTAGGCTATTGTAAACAATGCTGCAATGAACATGAGGGTGCATATATCTTTTTGAATTAGTGTTTTCATTTTCTTCAATTGCCAAGAAATGGAATTGCTGGATCATATGGGTAGTTCTATTTTTAATTTTTTGACAAACCTCCATAATCTTTTCCATAGAGATAATGCCAGTGTACATTCCCACTAACAGTGCACAATTCTTCCATTTTCTCCATATCCTCACCAACATTTGTTATTTTGTCTTTTTAATAATAGCCATTCTGACAGGTATGATATCTCATTGTGGTTTTGATTTTTATTTCCCTAAAGACTGGTGATGGTGAGTACTTTTTATTTGCCTATTGCCCATCTGTATGTCTTCTTCAAAAAATATGTCTGCTCAGGGGTCCCTGGGTGACTCAGTTGGCTAAGACTCAGACTCTTGTTTTTGGTTCAGGCCATGATTTCATGATTTGTATATTCGAGCTCTGTATTGAGATCTGTGCTGACAGCATGGAGACTGCTTGGGATTCAATGTCTCCCTCTCTGTCATTCTCCTGCTCATGCTCTCTCTTTCTCAAAAATAAACAAGTAAACATTTTTTAAAAATGTCTGTTCAGATTATCTGACCATTTTAAAATTGGATTGTTTGTTTTCTTATTATTAAGTTGTATAGGTTTTAAAATAGATTTTGAATATTAACCTTATTGAATATACAGTTTGCAAACATATTTTTCCATTCAGTAGGTTGCCTTTTCATTTTGTTGATCATGTCCTTTGTTGTGCAGAACATTTTAATTTGATGTAGTCACACCTGGTTATTTTTTCTTTTTGCCTTGTCTTTGGGGTCAGATCCAAAAATATTGCCAAAAGTAATGTCAAGGAACTTACTGCCTATATTTTCTTCTAGGTGGTTTATGGTTTATGATTTTATATTCAAGTGTTATCTCTCTAGAAACTCTTATTCTAGGTAATTGCCTTCATTAGTTCTAATTTTATTCAATGCTAACCCAGGCAGGTTATCCATAAACAAAAACCAAACATATATACTTTTCCTGACATTGACCTTCATTATGGGAAAGGGAAATGCCTGCCTTTGATTAACATTATGTTCCTGAATTTGATCACAAGGCAATCTCGTTGTTCATAGACTTTATTGGACTAAATCAGGGCCTTGAATTTTTTTTCTCTGGCACTCTATTACATCAATAGGTAAAGATGTGGAGGAAGGAAAGGAAGCTTCTAATGTGAAGTTAAAGAAACAATGAACATGAAGGAAAAGAAACAATCTCTAAAAAGTGGAACATTTTCATGCTGAAGAAAAATTATAGAGTTTTCACAAATATGTTAATAAAAGCTTTAGAACAGTGCTTCCTTATGTCACCAAGGAAACACTTAAAGAAGAAAATTAGTGAGAAAGTAACTGTTCCGTGCACTAAATGTTGCCCTGCTGACCTGAAGGAGTTAATACTAATTCTACAATCTTAAATTATTCCCAGGGAAATTATTTTAAGCAAATAGTCTCTGAAAATGCAATGCCATACACTCTCCACCTTCATGTCTCACACAGTTTATGTAGAATCATTTTATAATGAGCTCCACAAGACAGTCAAATTGTTTGGTTGCATCATAATTTTATGATAATGTATTTGCTACTAGACATCACATTTTCAGTATGCTAGAATTATAGATAAAATCCAACTAATTCAAGTGTTCCTGTAGTGAATATTCAAGCAAAGGGAAATGTTTAAAGAGAAACAAAATGTGGCATGCACAAGCCACTTTCCCCTGTCACTTGTCTATATTTCTTGAGTTCTTTGACTTATTTATTTTATTCAAAATATTACTCAGGTTGGTGACTATGCTGCTGGAAGATATAACCAAGAGGGGAGTTTAATACTAAATGCAACCTGGTGCCAAGCAAAAACTGCAGAAGAGCTCATTCTCCTCTCCTTTCTCACATTGCAGTCCACACAAACAATATTATTTATAGTGCTATGACTATTACACAGGCTAGGACCATAGAAAGTACTTACATTATGGGGAATTCACCATATGCAAGGCATTGTAACCAGTCAGTATTACCATATATTGCCACTTGAAAATTTTCTAACAGAATCTCTCTATAAAATGAAAACATAGTAGCTATAACTGATATTCTAAAAAGCAAAAGCATCCTAATGCATATTAAAAGGAGTTGTCATTAAGACTCTTATGGGACTGGTGAAACAAATATATTTTAACTGCAATTGCTGCCATGAGTTTACTTTTAGAGATGCTGATCTCCTAATCACCTCTAAAAGAAAAATTCCCATACCCCCCACTCCCACTCCTTCTACAATTCATGCAGTAAATTACTTCTTCTATATATAAATATTCATACAGCTACTATTGCATTTGTCCAATTATGTTATTATTTTATGTACGTGTACCCAAGTTTTGTGAGTAAATGAACTACAAATATTAGTTTTATTAATTATTGTATTTCCTATCAGCCTAAATGATGTCAAAGGTTTAACAAACTCTGAGTGGGCTCAAGAACTTATAGCCTATTGAAGGAGAAACATAAGAAATATGAAAAGACATACTAAAGGAAATGAGGAAGATAACTGGGTATTATGGGAAGAGCAGTATTACCTTGTTTCAGAGAGCCAAAGGTTTCCTGGAGAAGAGAATTATTTGGTTATTTTATAAAATAATAGATAACTCTAACTAGGGTACTAGTTAGTGAGATGAAGAGATGGAGAAAATTATAGGGAAATCACAATAATGAGAACATATTATAAAATTTCAAGAATTCTAGATTGTGTTGAAGACTAAAGGATGAGAAATAAAGCCACACGTCATCAGAGAGAAGGCATATCAGATAGGAGTTGCTGTAGAAGTTGTTTAAAGAGCTTAGACTATTCTTTTCTCATGGTTAGTGATGGAGAGATTTTTTTTCAAAGGTAGAGAAAGGTCATATGTCTATACCTACTGTGCAGCTATGAAAAGGATGAAGTTGAAACAAATAATATTGGAAACTAGGGCCCTAACTAGTCTTAATGGTTTTAATAATCCATGTGAGAAATTGTGGTGGCCTGAAGTAAGGTGATAATGAAAGTGAGGAAGCAGATGGGGCAGTGCTTGTTCCTCCATATTAGCTTTACGTTAGATATTCACATATTTTAAATCCTGATGCCTAGTGCACATCCACCCTCACCTCAAACCATTTCAATCAATATTTAAACTGAAGCATCAGTATTTTTAAACGCTGTGTATGTGATTCCTATGTGCACCGAAGGTTGTGAATCCTGGACTAGAGACATATTTAGGAGGTAAAATTAGCAGGTCTTGGTGATGATTTGATATAGGAAGGTAGAGAGAGATAAGCGTTTATAAATGTAAAGTCCAGTTTCTAGCTTGAGAGACTCGTTGATGCTGGTACTAGATAGAGAATACAGAAAAAAGAGAATAATTCTGTGGGACTATAGTGAAATCAGTTGACACATGATATTGCTGAAGTAGGAATATAGGTGCTGTCTGGACAGCACTTGGTGGCAGCAAAACAGAAAGGAGTCTAGGGTAGAAGTTTACAGAATTGCAGCAAGGGTCCCCTCTGAACAGGGCATTACGCTGTTTAGAAAAGCAGGAATAGGGGCGCCTGGGTGGCTTAGTCGGTTAAGTGTCCGACTTTCGCTTAAGTCATGATCTCACGGTTCATGGGTTCGAGCCCCGCGTCGGGCTCTGTGCTGACTGCCAGCTCAGAGCCTGGAGCCTGTTTCAGTCTGTGACTCCCTCTCTCTCTGACCCTCCCCTGCTTACGCTGTCTCTCTCTCTCTCTCTCTCCTAGAAATAAATAAAAAAAAAAACATTAAAAAAAAAAAAGAAAAGCAGAAATAGCCTTAGCCTGTTGAAAATGTTCCAGAGGTATATGATAACATATAAAAAAAATTACAGGTGAGTGTCTAAGAAGGCTGTATTTATTACAGTCTCTCTGAGCAAACCAGAGAATATTTCTATTGGATTTTTCAAGCACTGAGTTCAGGGATTGTCCCAATCATAGAGATGCAACTGCTTCCTGATTGGTTGCTCATTTAGCTGTGGAGCTGTGGTTATCAGAGTGTCTGTTGCTGGTAGGCTGGCTTTCAGAAGCACGGTTAGTGAAGCAGCTGTCTTTTATTGATGAAACAGTTTTTAAGAGAGTTCTGGTAGTAACATGTTACTGAGGCTACTGAATATTTAGTCTGTCTAAAAAATCAACTTTTATCTGCTTGTTGGCACTTGTTACTGGATAATTGTTTTCCATTATATTAATTTAAGCATTTATTGTATTATTTCTCTTTTCTATTCTCTTTAGAGAAACATTTTTGTTTCATTTTATTTGTTATTGTTCAAAGCTGATGTTTTAGATCTTTTCAGCCTTTCATTTTTTAAAAACTAGAAGTCTTTAAAGCTATAAATGTCCCTCTAGTAATCATTTTACCTGTGTCCCACAGTACTTTTTAAAAATGATCTTTGTAGATGGTGATTCTTTTATGAAGTCAAGTTTTAGTTCCAGTTTATAAGCTAATATTCACTCTCATAGGTGTAAAATTTCACAAGTTTTTGACAAATATATTCAGTCATGTATCTTCATCAAATTAAGGAAAAGAATATTTCCATCAAGCAACTCCTTGATATCTTTATACATATTATATATTTTTATCTGAGAGTCTCCACCAGGTACATTAAATAAAATGATAACTTTGTATGACTTGTATTGTTTTATGTTTCCCCTCTGATTTTCACTCATGGTTCTGTTTCTGTATTGTATTTTTTTAAAATTCTGACTTCATGTTCCTTGACATTTGTGGAAATGCTTTGATACCTCTTTTGGATGGTGTTCCTTCTGAAAAGAATTTCATTTGCTTCTATTGGTTATCAGTCCCTTTCAGCCTATATTACTTTCAAATAAATTATTTTCTTGGCCTTTTGTTGGACCACATTCATTAATATGATATTTTTAAATGTAAGCTGTAATAAAGGAAATTCCTACTACCCCCTGCTTTACAACTCTTCAAGTTCAAGAAAAACTAATTTCCTTATACTCCACTTAATATTTAGTATTTTATTAATTTTTCTCCTTATAATGAGCTTTTGCAGTGGTCTTCTAGATTCCCATCATTATTAGTTACCTCTTGGTTCTTGTACCTCATATAGCTATCAAATGGAAGCTCAGGGTCACAAGGGAAAAGCTAGCTTTCGAACTCGCTCCTCCAAGTCCTTGCTTTAACTTCATCATGGCATCTGCAAATGACTTAATTTTTTTTCTCCAATCAGTGATGAATTTAAAATATAAAATTCTTGTTTTAATACTTTATCGACTTACATAGTTTGTTTTAACCAAGTGTGCCATTCAGAGTATACATTATGCTATATTATGGAAAATACAAACCAGCTTGTACATTTTGAAAACAATCCCAGGGAAGTCTATATGTATAATAAAATTGTAAAAACCACTGAACTAAAACCTCATAAAGTTTGTTACTAAATGCCTGTATTTAAGTAGCAATAATCCAAGCAGAAAATTGAAAAACCACCTCTAAAGCATTTTTAAATGTTATAGTAAGGCTAAACAAAAAGCAAATGGTCACTTAGATATATTGAACCCAATTTAGCAAGAGTGTATAGACTAGCTACATAGAGCCTCTACTATGCTAAGGAGGTTTAAAAAAAAGTGCCAATCATAATTTCCTACAAGCTAAGCCTAATAATCATAAACCATTAGACCTAAATATGCTAATAGTTATATATCAAATGAGTTAATGAGCAATCAGGAGTCTAAATGCAAAAAAAAAAAAAAAAAAAAGAGATGTAGTTACTGGCAAATAATTAACTTCCCTAGTCCTCCTCATATCTTCCCTACCCTACTCTCAAGGTTCATTAGAAAAGGTGAACTTGAACTAGATCTTAGAAGTTAAGAGAAGTTGAATATGTGGGGTGTAGAAGAAGTGATGGGATTCTAGGCAAGGGCAAAAGTGTAATCACGATCCCAGAGATGAGAAGACATTAAAGATCTAGGATGAATTGAAGCAATCAATCTGGCTAATAGAGTGGCATGGTGACATTCCATGTGATATATGGATATAGAGTGAGTTTGTCTGAGCTTAGGTCCTCCTGCCTTAACTAACTTTATTATACACAGAAGATGGCATATATAATGCTTTATTGGTAATAACGTTGGACAGTTGGCTAAATTGTTCAATCTTTATCCTTAAATAATAAGAAATATAATTTCTTAAACAGGGGATAAGATAGACAATAACAAAAGCAAGAAGACCAACTCAGAGAGAAGGAAACCCATCTGAGATAGCCTGAGCTCAACTAAATATTATGTAAGTAACACCAATGTAATTTCTCATTCCAGAATATCTACACATTTCCTAATAATTGAGGATCGTATTCAGAAATATGTTACACATGAAGTTTAACTGCTATTTCTTGTCTAACCCAAGCAGAACTCATATAGTATAGATATTTAAAAATGTGTTGCCTTTCCTGTAAGTTTTCCTTATGTGTGTGTTAAATAAGATCCATTTCAGCTTTGATAAGGAAGAGGAATAAAATAATATATTGTTGTAATAAGGTGTACAGTATTATTAACACCAATGCTATAAAAAATCTGCTGGTAAACTGGCAATCAAATATCTACGATTCTCTTGAAATACAAACAAATCATAGATTTGATGTTGATCACCTTTATATATTTGATTGTTTTTTTTCCTTTTTCATTGTATGTCAGCTAAATGCTAGGACAAAATACATGAATATGCCTTCTGCCAAAAACACATAGTATTGTTGATGTTTCCTGATTATAGCTGCCATTTCTTTAACCAAAAACACAAGCTAACCATTTATTGAACAATTGCCACATGCCATGTTTTTTGTATACATTGATTAGCATTAGATTTCACAGAAACCCTACTACATAAATATATGTACCCTCTTGTTTTTGAAACTGATTCACAGAAATCAAATCACTTGCTGAACTTTACACAGTGGAACAGAAAATAGGTTGGGGAAAATATAAAATTCTTGAGCCTCCTCCACTCCAACTAACCATGGCAATTTTATAGTGATTGAATCTCTGGCTCAGGAGTACAATGGTAATATTGTTTATGACTATGAACATGAGTGTGTGAAGACTGAAAAGCAGGAAGTTGTGTATGTGCAAGTGTATACACACATACATATAAAGAAGAAGTTGAGAGTCTGGGCAGGCATTTAGAGATCTTAGAAATCTTATTTGTACCACCAAATAAAACTTTGTGTTAATATTGAGAGGCAAAGTGCAGAGAATGTAAGAGAAGTGAATCCATGATGCAAATAAGGTAAAGAAGTAAAGCTTACCACCTTGGCACAGGTTCTGATGGGTGGTAAGGGCTGTCCAATCCTCTGTTTTTTCTAGCCTAGGTCATGGCCACATATTAAGTGGATGTAAAATTTAGCCACCTAAGATAGGAACAGTCTCATGAAAAACGTTCAGAAATCTAGAAACTTGTTCCTACTGACTACTGCTCAGCCAATATATATATATTGTCTATCTTGCTACCAAGAGAATCCTTATGTCACCATCATCAAATACTTATTTGTCTTTAACTTTACTTCTTTTTCCTCCTTAAAACAAAATTGTCAAGCTGTATTCAGTGGGATAAAGGTTGGTGGGCTGCCGAGAATGGTGTTTGAATAGGGGTGTTTGAGCAGATGGACTGGTGGTACTCAGCCACCCTTCCGTCACTTAAGCAAAACAGCTTTATTTTATTTACATAGATATTAAGATACTGTACAATATTTTTTATTTTAAAGAAAAGGTACGCTAAAATTAGTTTGAAAACATCTGTGCTGGTAGATGGTGAGTGGGAATGGATTAATCAGATACAGTAAATGCTATTGATTTTAGTGCTTTAAAGTTTAAGGGGATTATTAAAATGATTTTTCAAATTGCCAAGGCAGGCTGAGTCACACCCTGGAGACAGCCATATATGTTGCCTAAAATAATGTTGGCTGATGCTGGAGCAGACAGTTGGTATTTTTTGATTTAGCTCTTAAACTTCCTTTTTGTTCAGTTTTCTGGCTCTACTCCTGATTGGTAGCTACCTAAGCTAGATACCATGTTTCTCTAGACTTCAAATCTGGTTCTTTCCCTTGGCATCTTATTTCCATGAGATATTGCCTGATGAAGCTCCTCATATTCTTTTGAAATGTTTAAAATAAAAAAAGTCCTATATTTTCTTTGAACAGATATAGCAAAGGACACAAGGAGGTATAAAATAAAAAGTAAATCTTTCCTCAAATGGATCTTCCAGTAAATGAGTTTCCTTCTCCTGGAGCCAGTAGCTTCTTATGTCCATGGTGAGAGTCATTTCTGCATGATAAGTGGACATATGTGTTTTATTTTTTTTCCTTTTAACAAATAAACAACATACTCTTCTGTACATTGCTTTCGTCCCTTAGCACATATTCCAGGGTTTATTCTATACCCAAATATGATGATCTTCTTAATTTTTATAGTAAATTTTTCTATTATGTAGGTATATAATAATTGAGTTAATCAGATGTAGTATTTAGCATGTTTTATATTGTGCTATTATAAACAGTGTTGCAGTAAATATATGCATATGTTTATACAAGCATGTCTATGGAAGAGATTCCTGAAAGTGGAATTGCTGCTTCTGCATCAAATTTCCATAGACATTGTCAAATAATTTCCATAAATAGAGCACCATTTTACATTCCCTGAAAAATATACAAAAGTGCCTATTTTACATATACCCCTCAACAATGTGTTTGCAAACATTTTAATTTTTCCTGATTAAAAAATTATCTTATAATTTTTAACTTTTATTTATCTTATTATAAATAAGTTTGAGTTTGAATGTATTTTCACATACACATTTATGTTTGCTTTCCTCTGATCTATCTAAATCTTTTGCCTATTTTAACTTGAGTTGCTGTTATTTGTTCTTAGTGATTTATAGAAAATTTTTACCAAGTAAGAAAGTCAATCAATTTCTTTTTGTATGAATTGAAATTTTTTATTTTGTTTCTAACATTTTTAGTGTTTTTTGATATATAGGATTTTTAGAATTATATAGTCAAAATCATGATTTTTTTCTTTTATGACTTCTTTTATTCCATAATTAAAAAGAACTTTCCCATTCTAATGTAAAACAAAATTTTTCTAAAATTTCTTCTTTTAAGTTTTATTTTTCACATTTAAATTCTTATTGCACATGGAATTTATGTTTGTATAAATTGGTAAGAAAGGATGCTCTACTTAATTAACAAGTTGTCCCAATTAAATTTATTAATAACCTATTTTTTAACCTATGATTTCAGATATTAACTTTACCATATACAAACTTTGTCATATACAAACTTTACCGTATCCTATATATTTTTTTCTATTTCTTTTTAAAAATTTTTTAATGTTTTATTTATTTCTGAGAGACAGAGAGAAACAACGTGATCGGGGTGGGGGGGGTGGTCAGAGAGAGAGGGAGATACAGAATCTGACGCAAGTTACAGGCTCTGAGCTAGCTGTCAGCACAGAGCCTGACATGGGGCTCGAACTCATGAGCGGTGAGATCATGACGGGAGCTGAAGTTGGACGCCCAACCGACTGAGCCACCCAGGCGCCCCTATTTTTTTCTATTTCTAAACTTTTGGGACCATTCCATTGATCCGTTAGTGTGCTAATAAATCATTCTTTCGTTTAGAAGATACAGTTAAATATCTAGTAGGACTATGCCCCATTATACTTCTTTTTGAAAATTTTCCTAGATTTAATTTTTTTTTTTTTTTTTTTTGCTTTTTAAAATATAATGTTTAAAATTATCTTGTCTAAATGACACTGGTATTTTAATTGAAATCATAATAATTTTATAGGTTGATTTCATAATACTTAATATTCCTAGTCAAGAGCAAGATACGCTTTTAAGTCTCCTTTTGAAGTTTATTTCATCTAGAACTTGTCCACCTCTTAACAAGTAAATTCTTGGGCACTCTGTTCATTCTATTATCTTTGAAATTGCTTTAGTAAATGGGGTCTTTCTTCTATTACACATAGTCTGGGTGTTTCTATCTCTCATATGATTAATCAATAATTTTCCTTTAGTATGTTCAAATAGTGATGCACTTGTGGTGTGTGTGTTTGGTGTATGTTAATTTTCATCTATACCCTATGGGAGGTTTACAGCTTTTGAAATACACTTATCACAAATATATACTCAATTTCTTGATCACTTCAAATATTATTATGGAAATGGCCAAAAAGTGTTGATTCATAAAAGAGATTTCAGAAATATTTATTACCTAGTTAAATAAATGGTGTTTAGGATATGGGATAGGGCAGAAAAGTTTTAAGGGACCCCAGTGTCTTAGCATGAATGAGGTAAGAGAAGCAAGCCCAGCTTTGCCAGCACATGAGATGTAGAACCTCCTGGGGCGCCTGGGTGGCTTAGTCGGTTAAGCGTCCGACTTTCGCTTGGGTCATGATCTCGCGGTTCGTGGGTTCGAGCCCCGCGTCGGGCTCTGTGCTGACTGACAGCTCAGAGCCTGGAGCCAATTTCAGAGTCTGTATTTCCCTCTCTCTCTGACCCTCCCCTGCTCACGCTGTCTCTCTCTCTCAGAAATAAACATTAAAAAAAAATCTTAAAAAAAAAAAAAAAAAGAGATGTAGAACCTCATTCACCTTGTAGAACTTGATGGAGCTCTCTGTGAAACAACCCAACTGACTGGCCCTTCCATTGAAATTATGTACTTCAGAGTCGGCCTTTTGAGTTAGATATTGTTCAGAATGTATCTTGCGTTGAGATACAAAACCAGTTACATGACAGTTCCTCGAGGGATTGCTTGTACCTTTGTCAGAGCTTCTTCTGAAACATAATTTCGTTGTTATATACCATGGGGCAATAGAAACTGATCCTGGCCGGTGCCCTGATGATTTTGCACAAATCAACAGAGGCCACATGAGCAAGGTTTAACTACAACAAATCTTAGCAGAATGCCCTGTGATCCTCCTGGAAAATAAGAACATATGAGTCTACTGAGTTGTTGCTACAAGGCCATTTCTTACTTACCTCACAGATACAATCATTGAGATCGTTTCTCATCCTCTTTCAGGTCCTGACAAGGCATGGGGAGTTTGGCCTTGCTTTCACCCCTACGTTACAGCTGCAAACTGTACAATGTGTTAGCTATCACATGCAACCAGGTCTTGAGCAACAAGTTGCCCTACCACTCATGTCTCACTGTCTTCTGTCCGCTTCTGTTTTGGTGTTGTCTTGTGGAAGAAGAGATGTAGTGGGCTGTGACCTGTGTTATTCTTGTTTTGATTCTCCAAGTAAGTAATACAATATCTGAGTCTGAAAAGGACTTATTGTTTCCTTACCATCCAAATCTGTTAGATTTGCTGGACAGCTTTCAGGGAGTAAAGGTCTAACCTCCAAACACCTTTAATGGTTGGAGGCTACTGCTATTTCCTGAAATAATCCAACAATTGTTGAACTGATTAAATGGCTTTAGACTATAATATTGATATATATAAGAAGTATTAATTTTTATACATTTTTTTTTATCCAGGCTCAACACTGAATACTCTTAACATTGATAACAGATTTATGTTTTTCTCTTGGGTTTTCTAGACTTTGTTGGTCTGAGATGACAATGGACTCCCTGCTAAAAATTATGTTTAACTAGTTTTGATTGGACTCAACCTCTATACAGTTGATTCTCATCATTTGCAGTAGTCACGTTCTGTAATGTCACTGTCAGCAATGAATTAGTGAATATTCTATCATTATTCACAAAGGGAATCTTTGTCATCTATCTATCCAGCACCCACCGACCTATCTACATACCTAACATAAATTATTATATCAAATCCTAAAAATAACTCATTCTAGTAGATTCTATTTTCTTTATTCTACAAAAGAGAAAAGAAGATTCAGGAGCATTAAGTGATTTGCTTGAGGCCACCCTCCAACAGGAATCAGAATTGGGATTCACACCCCATCCAACTGGCCCTGAGCTAGAATTGCTTAAACTACACTGCACTGCTTTCAACTGCCTCCACAGGTGGTCATCTCTCTATGAGGACTGAAATGAAAGTCAGTGCTGCCTTGTTCAACCTCAGTTGGGAATGAAAGTGTGTCAGACAACTTAATTTATTTTTGCTATTTGTACATGTTTGCAAGTGACCAGGAAAGTGCTGGTCATATTCATTTTGAGACTATGAATAAATTTTAGCGAGTAAGCCAGTTCACAAATATACACATGGGTTCTAATTCCAAGTGATGTTTTAGTCTTCACATTTGGGGAGGAGATTAAGGACTAAAGGCTATCAGAAGGAGAGACCCAATTCTGAATTTGGTCAGATGTACTTGGATACAGGAGCTGGTAAAACTTTAGGTCCAGGATTTTAGTAACTGATTGCTGAACTGATAAAAGTCTGGAACCAAAGAAAAGTGTTCCACTAACTGATTAGTATTATGGCTTATAGGAATTGACCAGGAAGAATAAAAGGTATTCTATAGGTCAGAGATCAGATATTGTGTGATAATGTGACTCAGAAAAATATCTAAATAAATATGGACATGAGGGACACCTGGGTGGCTCAGTTAAATGACTGACTCTTAATTTTGGCTCAGGTCATAATCTCATGGTTCATGAGTTTGAGCCTTGCATTGGGCTTTGCACTGACAGTGTGGAACTTACTTGGGATTCTCTCTCTCTCTCTCTCACTCTCCCTCCCTCCCTCCCTCTCTCTCTACCCCTCCCAGCTCATGCTCTCTCTTTCTCTTCCTCTCAAAAATAAATACATAAATAAATTTACCTAAAATATGGACATGACAATAATGTTAAAATTCAAAGGGAGACAATAAAGTAATAAATATGCATATTGTCAATAAAACAAATTTAAGAACAAAAAGGGGAACATTTTTATTCAGCATTTCAAATGAATAAAAGTAACCTAGTAGTAAATTGTAATTATAAATGACTTTTGTTTTTTTTTTCTTTTTTTACAAATAGTTTATTGTCAAATTAGTTTCCACATAACACCCAGTGCTCATCCCCGCAAGTGCCCTCCTCCATGCCCATCCCCCCCTCCCCCCCACATCCATCAGTCCTCAGTTTTTGTCAGCATTCAAGAGTCTCTCATGGTTTGCCTCTCTCCCTTTCCCCCACCATTTCCCCCCTTCTTCTCCCGATTGGTCCTCTGTTAAGTTCCTCCTAGTCCTCCTATACGTGCACACATATGATATTTGTCCTTCTCTGCCTGACTTATTTCGCTCAGCATAACACCCTCAAGGTCCATCCATGTAGCTACACATGGCCAGATTTCATTGTTTCTCATTGCCATGTAGTATTCCATGGTATAGATAAACCACATCTTCTTGATCCATTCATCTGTTGATGGACACTTAGGCTCTTTCCATGTTTTAGCTATTGTGGAGAGTGCTGCTATGTACATTGGGGTACATGTGCTCCTATGCCTCAGCATTTCTGTATCCCTTGGGTAAATTCCTAGCAGTGCTATTGCTGGATCCTAGGGGAGTTCTATTGTTAGTTTCCTGAGGAACCTCCACACTGTTTTCCAGAGGGGCTGTACCAGTTTACATTCCCACCAACAGTGTAGGAGGGCGCTCGTTTCTCCACATCCTCGCCAGCATCTAGAGTTCTCTGATTTGCTCATTTTAGCCACTCTGACTGGCGTGAGGTGGTATCTCAGTGTGGTTTTGATTTGTATTTCCCTGATGAGGAGCGATGCTGAGCATCGTTTCATGTGTCTGTTGGCCATCTGGATGTCCTCTTTGGAGAAGTGTCTATTCATATCTTCTGCCCATTTCTTCACTGGGTTGTTTGTTTTTCGGGCGTGGAGTTTGGTGAGTTCCTTATAGATTCTGGATATTAACCCTTTATCTGATAGGTCATTTGCAACTATCTTTTCCCATTCCGTTGGTTGCCTATTAATTTTCTGGGTTGTTTCCTTGGCTGTGCAGAAGCTTTTAATCTTGATGAGGTCCCAACAGTTTATTTTTGCTCTTGATTCCCTTGCTTTTGGGGATGTGTCCAGTAAGAAGTTGCTGCGGTGGAGGTCAAGGAGGTTGTTTCCTGCTTTCTCCTCTAGGGTGTTGATAGTTTCCTGTCTCACGTTCAGGTCCTTTATCCATTTTGAGTTGATTTTTGTGCATGGTGTGAGAAAATGATCTAGTTTCATTCTTCTGCATGTTGCTGTCCAGTTCTCCCAACACCATCTGTTAAAAAGGCTGTCTTTTTTCCATTGGATATTCTTTCCTGCTTTGTCAAAGATCAGTTGGCTGTATACTTTTGGGTCCACTTCTGAGTTCTCAATTTTGTTCCATTGGTCTATGTGTCTGTTTTTGTGCCAATACCATACTGTCTTGAGGATGACAGCTTTGTAGTAGAGGCTGAAGTCTGGGATGGTGATCCCTCCCGTTTTGGTTTTATTTTTCAGGATTACTTTGGCTATTCGAGGTCTTTTGTGGTTCCATACAAATTTTTGGATAGTTTGTTCTAGTTTTGAGAAGTATGCTGGTGCAATTTTGATGGGAATTGCATTGAATGTGTAGAGTGCTTTAGGTAGTAATGACATCTTAACTATATTTATTCTTCCTATCCATGAGCATGGAATGTTTTTCCATTTCTTTGTGTCTTCTTCAATTTCCTTCATAAGTTTTCTATAGTTTTCATCATACAGATCTCTTGTATCCTTGGTTAGGTTTATTCCGAGGTATTTTATGGTTTTTTGTGCAATTGTGAATGGGATCAGTTTCTTGATTTCTCTTTCTGTTGCTTCATTGTTGGTGTATAAAAATGCAACCGATTTCTGTACGTTGATTTTGTACCCTGCAACTTGGCTGAATTCTTGGATCAGTTCTAGTAGGCTTCTGGTGGTAAATGACTTTTGATAAAGATTTCCAGTGGCCCCATTCCCCAACCCAAAGATGGAAAAATCATTGTTTGCCATTCACAGTCAGAGGCATAATCTCCCATGAATTATCAAATATATAGTTACAGGCCTCCTGTGGGGCATTTAGAAGATATTTTATTGGTTTAAACCCTGTATTTCCTAGGAGTGATAACTCCTTAGCAAGCAGTAGTATAAGTTTATTTAACTAACTAATTCAGTCTTAATTTTATATAACAGAGAGTATAATATTATGTTGTTGGAATATATTGTGAGTGTGTATAAATGCAATCAAGAAGATAATATTTATTGATACTCAACTACCTGGCTGAAGCTTTCATAGCCAAAAATGCAACATGAAAGTACTTTGACAATATTATGACAAATTCAAGAAATTTTATTTTCCCTTACTTCATAATATTCTCTAGGACTATATTATAGGAAATGGAATCAGCACATGCCTTAGTTCCTAGTTTCTCAGATGGTCCACCTTTGGCAATTATTCTCTATTTAGTGCCTAAAAGAAAACCTGCATCTCTGCATTTTAGGATTTTAAAATAGTGATGATGACACAGAAAAATTATAAAATGACCCATAATATACTTTAAGGCCTAATAAGAGATACAGGTATAGTGCTTTGAAATTGAAAACCAGATCCTGGACAGAAATGTTATAGGGTCATTGTGGGAATTATTTCCTATAAAAACAAAAAGTTGAGTTTTAAGATGGACCTTAAAGGATTCAGCTTTGCTGTAATAACCACCTATTGCTAAAGCCAAATCTGCAGTTACAGGTAAATTCAGACTTCGTTTAAGATCTTCCCATTATCCTCTCTTCCCCAGAATCACCTTCTTAGAGTCCACTTTTACAGCCTTTTTGGATAAACATATAAAAACAAGATCTACTCTGATTGCAGAAGGCACTATATCATTGCTGGGGCATATTTTTGTATTTAAACAAAAAATACAAATTAGCACTTCATTCCAAGAAAAACTCTATATCAGATGGACTGGATTGTTCTAAATGTGTGGTAGAAAGCAACAAGAAATCACAGGCAGCATAAATCCAAAATAGAAGTACTGATTAGTCTGTCAAATGTTGGGAGACCAACATTGGTGCTTCTTTGGCTTACCTAAGGGCCCCAAGAAATCAGAAGATAAGTTAGAGAAAGCTCCAGGTAACAAGTTATTCTGGCACACAAAGAAGCAAAATAAAATCTTTATTAAAAATTAAAGATTAAAGAAACACTAAACATGGTATCCATGTCTATTGCCAACAAAATATTTTGAGTCCCTGAAATTGTTTCCCAGCTTGAAGGAATGACAAATCAGATGTTCCAATAAAGGTCAGACAAATTTAATGAGGAAACACTGCCCAAATTAAAATTTGTAATATTATACAAGAAAAAGAAAACATTTTAGCATAAACTAAAATAGAGAATAAAGTTTCTATCTTGAACACAATCTTGAACTCTCCTTCTCCCTCCCACCCCAATCCCCCTCTCTTGTATAGTTGTTTTCTCGAGAAAGCAATCTAGAATTCACTGCATTCAGGCAAACTAGAATTCCTCTGTGACTGTAATGATTTGGTTCTCCTAAAAAGATTTCTAAAAATAGAGAATTCTGAGAAGGAAGCCTGGTGGATTCTTAAATAGGTTTTAAGAAAAAGTATATAAAACTTGGAAATAGGCAAAAAAGAATATTAGATGTTCTTTCAGTGCAGCAGTGGGCTTGCATTTGATTGACCCTCTCTTGACTACATTTTTATACAACTCTGTAAGGCCAAGATGAAATTGCAGTTTTTAGCTCAGTAACGCTGCATAAAATTTCTATCTAATGGAAAACAAAACTTCCAATGTTGCAGTTTATTATTTTCAAAGACTTTAAACGATGTTGTATCAAGTCCAATTGTCTTTTCTCACATTTCTTTATTAAACTGCTTATGAAGATCAGATTCCTCAAATTCTCATTTAGCTGGTCTCATTAGCCTACTGATGATCTCCCTCCTTTCATGTGTTTATTTTATATTTACATGACGGTCATAATTTTATATTTTTGAAAATTATACTTTCAAAAATATAATTTTTGAAAACAAATATAAAAAACAAGGTACTTATAGGCATTTATTAATTTGGTGAAACCACCTCATTCAGGGATCATGTCTTTAGTTTAAAAACAGTACCCAGAGGTGACCAAGCTCTTGAGGAGTGATTCATGCTAACCAGTCTTCAAAAAAAGGCTTATGGATGAGCCAGGTACAAATATATTTTTTGACAAAAGGAGAGAGATTGTATTTGTGACCAGAAGACTTGGATTGGAGCAATAGACTCCTTACCTCTGGCTATCAAAAGACCCAGAAAGCCATGCTAATTTATTCAAATATTGCTTGGAGAGAAAATAATCAGTTACAGTAGGAAGTGAGAGATCCTGAGTGAAATATCTTTTCTTCTGTGGAAAAAGCCAGCTGATATTTTCTCTTCTCGGTCTCTTGTGCTTGCTAGTCTCCATTTGCCATTAACGCTATCCTTTCTCTGATAAGTTCTGTGCCCCAGGAGGCTGATCTCTATAGGCTATCAGCCCTTCCAGTTAATTTCAAGTTACATTCAGCCAATGAGAGTCACCAACAGAAGCCTGGAGTATGGGAGGAGAGAAAGCTTGGGGCATTTCCCCTGTTCCCTCATTGCTTTGGTGCCGTATCTTGCCACCACCATCACTGCTACCATGAGTCCTTCCTCCTCTGGCTTTATCTCTTATTAGGGTCCTATAATTTTCTTTTTCTCTTTCCTTTTCCTGTGCAGTAAAAAGTGACCTTTAGGTGACTTAATATCTCTTGACCATTCTTTTCATCTGGGAAAGGGTCCAAACACTATGTAAAATTTTGCCACATTAAAGTCTCTTTATTTGAACCATCTCTTCTCCTTAACTAGCCTACCACAGAGATACCAGAGTCAGTTCTTCATTCACCATATAGTTATATTAGTTCTCCCTTTACAACATTTACAACCCACCTCCGTTCTATTTTTGCTGCATGCATTGTCTCCTGCCATCCCAAAGCACTAAGCAGTGTTTCAAATCACATACTTCACTGAAATAGGTGTCTCCAAAAACATTCCATATTCTTTCTTGCACATTCTATTGTGTTCCCTTTCCCTCATTTTCCCACCTGTAAAAAAGACTAAGCACCATTTCATATCAGTGTGCCAAACCCTGATTTTCAAAGACTGCCATGGTCTGTAATGCAACAGATTTGGAGGGGAGGAATATTAATATCTAATATACCTCTCTGGACCACAGAAACCCATAAATAACAATTCATAAAATTCAACAGTAAATTATAAAGCTCTCGGCACAGTACGATGGATGTCTCTTACCCCTTTCCAAACATTGAATGTCCTCCCCCAAATAATGGTATTTTTAGTACACCTACTACATTTCATTTACACTATGCAAAAATAGCACCTTTATATTCAAAATAAGCCTGTTCTGCCATGCAACCTTCTTTTTGTAGTTCTTTAGTTTTAGTCTTATGCCACAGGTCTCAGTGCTCCCAAGTATTCCTCAGACCCTAATCAGAATTCACTTTTCTATGGTCACTTTTGATTACATGTACTTTTCCTACTTAATCAACACTTCTGAGGCCTCACACCTGCTTGGACAACACTACTCACTTTTAATTACCATTATACCGTTAAAGTGAGTGATGTCTAGAAATTTGGTATTATAAGGCATTTTCAGTATCCCTGGCCATTATGGTGGAACTCTAGCTAGAGATCCTGGCAACATTAAGTCTTGAAGAACTGGCTCATACTCAACCTCCTCTCTGAGTCTCTTCTTGACCACCTTTGGTTCTAGACAATGTTTGTTTCCTTCTCTGTGTTACATACACTTTTAAAATGCCTGTATTTTAACACTTCTCACATGGCATTGTCATTATATGTTGAGATATATATGTATCTCTCAGTGTGTTGTGAATCCTTAAAGCCTAGACCATTTCTGAATCACCTGTGTATCTCCAGCCCCTAATATTGCGATGTCTGTTGCTTAAAATGTGATCAATAAAAACTTTGAATAAATAAAGGAAGGAAAGGCTTGAATGGTATTGATTAGGTTAGCACTTGCTTCAGTGGTATTCAGCTTGAATATATATCCTGGTAACATTAATTAGACTTGGATATGTTCTTTGTCTCCTAGCCACAGGGGTACTTCCATCTGATTGATTTTCCCATTTTGAGCTTATACTTGGTTGCTTGACTCAGAGAGTAACTTTATCATTTGCTTTGAGTGAGGGCATATATTTGTATCCACTAAGACTTAGCCTGTCAGAGGGGCTGACAGGAAGCTGAGCATGTTGATAGCTTAACTTCGTGAAGTGGGAATCCTCAGTGAATGAAGCATCCTATTACAATCATTTGTCACCAGAGGCCAACTCAGTTCTCAGTTGAGGGACACAGCTGATAACTCTTATTTATCTCTACCAAACCTACATTCCCCCAGTCCCTGACTGGGAGATCATATACCTGTATTGATCAAAGAAGTATTTCCTTATGATGATCATTAGTAGTATCGACAGTGCTTTTTAAATTATATACTACATCAAGACAAATATCAATATTATCATTCCAAATGATACGTGTGTCCACTTGAATTATTTTAAAAGGCCGTCTAAAAATGGACATTAGTGTGACACTCTTCAGGATAAGGTTGTATGCCTTCTGGGCTGCATGTGTCCATCTTTGTTTATACAGATCATCTCATTGGTATATTGTGTACAGCTGTTAATAAAATTCTCTTGCTTTCCAGGTAAGATGTGGAAAAATAACTAATTAAGGAAGAATATAGACAAATGTGAAGAGCAATAAAATTAGTACTCTGGGACATTGTTGAAACGTCAAAAATAATGGAATCTTAATAGTTTCCAATTCTCCCCCTGGAAACAGCCAAACTTACTTCTGTATATTAGATTCTAGCATTTTATCTCTTGTTGCATAGATGCTATAGAGATAGAGATAGATATGGAGATAGAGATAGAGATAACTTTAGACGTTTACATGTCTTGTTTTGCTTTCATTGGACTTGAGTGATGGAATCCAACTCTTCCTCATTTCTGATATGTTGAGAAAACTTGCAATTTCTCTAACCAAAAACCCTGGTACTGAACTATGTTCTGCTGATACACTGTTGAATATGACATAAAGTCAGTATACAGCCCAGTATGAAATTACAAGTTTTTTTTAAGGAATAGTAATAATGTTAGGTCTATATAAGTATTTGAGGGGAAAAATCCATAAGTGTTCTTCATTATGTAGCCAGAACTGGGCTTTCCTTGCCTGCCTGCCCACCTTCCTTCTTTCTTTCCTTCCTGTGTTCCTTGTTTCCTTCCTTCCTTCCTTCCTTCCTTCCTTCCTTCCTTCCTTCCTTCCTTCCTTCTTTCTTCCCTCTCTCCCTCCCTTCCTCCCTTCTCTTCTCTCTCTCTTTTTCTTTCTCCAGACTTTCCATTTCAGCTAATATAATCAACTTACTGCACTCACTAAATGATCACCTGTTCCAACTTGGAAGAATTGGTCAGGTCTTTTGTTAGAAGTGATTCTTGTAAGAAATGAGTGTCATGAACTCTCAGGATAAGAAGTATTCTTAAGATTTATTTGACTATCCTTCTCACACAGTGTAATTGAAAGCACATATTGGTTGAACAACCTGAATCATCCAAGATGTAGTAGCCTTATCAGTTATTGCTAAGAAAGTAAATAAAAGTTTAAAACTAAAGCAATGCAAAGGCAGATGTAGCTTCAGACAATTTTTTTTCCATCTTTCAAATATTGGCTCAACATTTGCTCAGTACTGGATCCATTCTTGGGCAGTTAAGAAATTGAGGATATAGCCCTACATTCCAAGCATGTTTCCTGAAATTCACTCCAGTCAAATGTTCTAGCTCACCTGATCTCTGATCCATGGGAACACAGGCTGGGTTTTTCAAGATTATATATCCATAACCACAGATGGAAAAATTAATAGGGCAAAGGATGCTGCTAAGACAACAAAAATACAGAGACACAAAATGCCTGATTGTAGTGGCTAATTATCAGGTCTCAATGGATCCAGTTGTTCTTGTCTTTATGCATAAGGGACTCTCCTCTAAATTTCAAGGGCTTTTATTTTGACAGTATAGCTGTTTTGATTTTCTTCATGCTCCACTATTTTGCCATTTTGCTTTTCAAATTAAGCTGTCCTTGTTCATTCAGCAAGATTTTGAGTTCCATAGCAGAATATATTCCTTTGTATTCTCCATAAATGCACTGCAAGGGGCCAGGCATCCAATAAATAGGTGATAAAAAGATGGGGAATTGGTATAAGTTACTATCCAGCAGATTATTTTCTTCTATCAGGAGGCAGGGTATCTTTTTCAGATTTTTCTTCCTGTACTAACCAGAGATATCCAAGATCTGTGATGATTTAGAGCCTGTTCCAACTGCTTGACTTTGAATTTATCATTTAGTTTTGGATTTTGCTTTTTTAAGGGAAAAGGATCACATTTGGAAAAATTCTTTGTTCTGCATGCATAACTAAAATTTAAATAGTAGTCATTTTCATTTGGACTTTGTCAACTCAATTAAAATATTAATTTGTGTGATTCTGTTTTTGTAGGCTTAATACAGTTGAATTTGCAGCTAAGATCATAGATTCCATTGATGTAGAAACTATAAGACTAATAACATTAGGAATTATAAATGCTCAGGAAGAGAAAGTGAACTTGTTTTAGAAAAATAAGTTCCTGAATCTCTATCTTTGAAAATTTTTTTTCTTCCCTTCCTGCCCACACACACCTGTCGGTAACTGTGGGTACATACTTAACAAAAAGGAAGAAACTGCAGAATCCCTTTGAGCATTTATATATTGCCAACAACATTAAGCCACACCATAATATTGTTGCACAGATACAACCTTTGAGTGAACTTTCAGTATCTGAATAAAACAGGGAATATTCACACAATAATAACAATGTTGCCCAGCCTGACACTAGGATCATCTCCAGGCCATACTCGCTGGACACAAATGCTCCAGCCACACTGAACTTTCTGCATTTGGAACACATATCAGGCTCATCCCATGTGCTATTGCCTCTGTTTGTAATGTTCTTTCCTTTTCTTTTTACATGACTAACTCCAACACAGACTTCAGCTCCCAACACAAATATTTTACTTGCTTAGATGCTTTACTTGACCTGTCATACTAAGTTAAGCCATTGTGCCTTACTTAGCACACTGTCGTTTTCCTTCATAGTTCTTGCCAAAATTTATAATCAAATGCTTACCTGCATATTTATTTCATTAATATCTGGCTTTTATACCACCATGACTCATAAAACAACATCTATTTTGTTCACAACTGTATAACCACAGCATAGAACAGTTCATCTGTAACAACTGCCTAATTATTTGTACTGAAAAACCTGTAACTTTCAGTTTCTTAATAAATAATCACAATAGCCATTGAAGGCTGACTGTGGTATAATTTCCAAAGGTGAATACCATTAATATCTTCCCTTCCTGTATGTATCTCCTACTCTACCCATCAATAGATAGAATCAATTTTCCTTTCTTTTACACCTGGGCTGACCTAGAGATGGCTTGGCCAATACAATGTATAGGAAGTTATTTGTGCCAGCTCCAGGCCTAGTTTTTAAGAAGTCTGACATCTTCATCTTTCTCTCCCCTGGAAATTAGCCATATAATAAAACGGACACCAGGAAAGACTATTGGATTATGAGAGACTGTGTAGAAAAAGACAAAGAGACAGAGAGAGACAGAAACCACATGAAGGAGTACTGAGGTGCCAGACATGTTCAGGAAGCTGTCTTGGACCTTCCAGGCCAACCCAGCTGCTAACTCAGTGCAGCCAAGATAATGCCTACAGCCAATGCTAAGTGTGACAGAAAAACCTCCCTCTGAACTCTACTTGAATCCCTAACAGCAGAATCATAAGAAATAAGAAATTGTTCTTTTACGTTTGAAGTGTTCTGTTACACCACAATAGAAAAGTGAAACTGTGGTCCACCAGGAATCTTCAGCATCTCTTTTGAAGAAAAGAAAAGCACATTTCAGAGAGGTTTAGGCAAGCTTCCCAAAGTCATGTAGTTAGTAGAAGGTAGAGCACAGATAGTATTGCATGTTAAAAAAAATTCCTAGTAGACCTTTGTCTTTAATATCACATGCAGTTTGTGGCCAGTCAAATATTTTCTCTGTGTTCCTAAACAACTGCAATGTTAGAAATATGTATAGTATTTTGTAGCATACAGACCATAATAACAGGATGATTGAGTGATTTGTGAAAGGGAAAAATCAATAGGCTAGGAGTCTAACGACCTGGGTTGGGTTAAGGGCCAAAGTTACTGTCGTTAGCTTCAAGCACAGTTACTTCATCTATAAAATAAAGATGCTAGAACTTATCTCCAAGGACTGTGATAAACTTTAAATAGGATCATGACTTTAAAGCCCTTTGTATTATAAAGAGCCATAGACATGTTAGTAAATAATTATCCTGAAATTTTTGAATCTGATTTAGAGGCGTTGAGTTGTTTAAAGGTTTACCCATTTTGCAATTATCATTAACCTTTGGGGTGTGATGTTTATGCTGATTCATTAGAATGAGAATAACACTATTTCAATTATGATTCTGGAGAGAACTTACACTCTGAAGAAGAAACAAATTATTTGTCTGAATTTTAGTAATAATTAAACAAAATTAGCCTGAATTTTGATAAGGCACAATCCAACTGACAGAATTCTGACAGTTTCCCAGCATGAAGACTGTCCCCCTTTCTCTATGTGCCATAGGCTCAGGAATAAAATTCAAAGACAGTTACTAAACACTCATATCTCAAATTATATTCCACTAACTGACTGATTCTAAGGTGTAGGGTCATCCATTCATCAACTGATTGATAATGCAGATTTTTGCTTACAACTGAAATAAGAAAAACTAGTTCAAAGTACTAGATATTTTAAAAAAAAGGACCAATCCCCCAGTACTTGGTTGTGAAGTGGAATCAAAGAAAAAATAAAGATAGGTGGAAGAAGAAACTTTTTTTGTTTTTACCAATTATTGTACTGTAACCAGGCCTCAGAGTATCTCAGATGTTAATTATGTGAAGATAATCAGTGCTATATTTTCTTTTTTTTTTAACTAGGTATCCAATGTCAACTTTTATTTCCTATTCATCAGTGTTATATTTTCACTAGTCATTGACTTCACTTAACTTAGTTTGACTCCTCTACATAACCATTCAATTATCTCTGCTTCCCTTAAATATACCACACAAGGTGGAAGGCAGTACTAATCAATTTTGCTGATAAAAAAAAAAAAAAACAGAATTCAAAAATAGTTGTAGCTGACCTTGATGCTTTTCCTGTAGATTTGTAGACTGAAAAATAATGGCAGCAGCCATGATAGACTAACTAGTCTTCCAGGATATGAATCCCTGTTGATTTTATACCCTGCAGCCATATATCATTTCCAAAACTAAACTAATCCTACTACTCTTCACCTGTCAGCTCAATGAGTAGTTCATCTTCCTCTATAGCATTTAGGGAGAGAAATCTCCTAAATGGGCAGAAAACAATTTAAACGCAGTGACACCTAAGAGAAGAAAAACAAACTGACTCCAAGCCATCTAGACTGCAGCCTGGAGATGAGGATGGAGTAGAAATTAAAACAAACCTCTAGCCATCATTTATTGTACTAATATGAAGTTTCAAAGAAAGCTTGCAGAAAGGAATGGAATCTTTGAAAACAAAGAATCAAACCCAAGCCCAAATGTGTTTATTCTACTCTGCTATGGATTGAAGCATAATTGAATACTGTCCTCTTGCCAGTAAGGCCATTCAAATACCTGAAATGTAAGACCAAACTCCGTGCTTTCCAAAACCTTCTATTCATCAAAAACACCAAAGAGCTTTTTGAAAAATACAGATTTGTCATCTCTACTGTAGGTATTTTAATTTGTAGGCAGATAAAACACTAGACTAACAGATTTTGAAGTTCCCTTAGTGTTCCCAAGGTCTATGAATTATATTCATTGTCTACACAGAGCTTATTATCCTACACAGAAAACCAAAATTGTATAAAATCTGGTGACTAAATTCAGAGAGGGAAAAAAATCTCACCACTTTTTTTCTTTTATACCCCACATTTACTCTTGAAGAAAGGTAGTAATTAAGAGTCACAGTGTGTTTGTAAAATTCAATATTTATTATTATATTATCTTACTGTCTTTTCATAATATGGTTTATACTTGAAAAGCACTGTCAGTAAATTGTGAATCCAAGATCTGCTAGGTCCATATTCCTTCCCATTGAAGGACTGCCTTGCCTTCAAGCAGTTCTACAGAACTAAATCTCTTAAGACTTAAGAGAACATTGATTAGAAATTTTCTGATTCCAAATACAACTTTTATTTCAATGTCATTTACTCATATCCTATTGCCCTAACAAACCTTCAAAAGATCAGTATTATTGCTCTTTCTATGGCTACTGCTATTTACATCTCAGATGTCTGCTTGGGGAAAATGTGGTGAAAGAATAATTTCCATTTTCTACTCAGAACTATGGTAAATAGGAACCCAAAGGTGAAAAGGAGACAGCAGCCCAACTACAGTACAATAATTGGTCTTGAGAGTGTTTGTTGTTTTTGTTCATGAGTTTGTGTCTTATAAATGGGCACCTGCATATTTGGATATTGCCATGCTTCCTCACCCCCACTTCACTTCTTCCTGCTTCCACTCCCACCCATGAAGCCTCACTACTTTCAGGTTCTCCTGAGAGATTAAACCAGTATAGAGTTTAAAGTCTTAGCCAAATTCCTGAAGTAACTTCTATTGAAAAAATAATCCAGTGTGTAAAGGAAGAGTCTCAACTTATAAATTTTAGGCCTTAGTAGATGAGATATTTGGGAAAGAATTGTCACACCATATGAGGAAAATATGTTGTTGATTTTTTCCCCGTGTACCATGCAAGGAAAGTTTTCCATGACTTGTCTGAGATTATATATGCAGCAGAATTGTAAATTTTTAATCTCATACACAATGTCAATCTCACGCACAGAAAATCTCTTGTAGAACACCTTTTTAAACCCACCTCTTAGAAATTGCTTGAAATGGTCAAGGGAAAAAACATAGGAAAAAATCATTATGAGTTATCAAATTAGATGATAATGAACTATGTATTGTAAAATAGGAATTTATTCAAGCCACAGACCAAGTAAACATACTGAGGGAGAAGTCACAAAGGACCAACTTAAAAGATTATACTAATAGCCATACTTGATGGCAGATACATCAGAAAACATGATTTCTATTTTTTTAAAAACTGGCATCTTTGATTTTTCCTATTACCTTACCTTTCTCTGTCCCTTGGTAATACCATAAGCAAATCTCATTTCTGACTGATCACTCTCAGGGTTAAGACAAATTAAAGTGCAGTAAGGTTAAAATGGTTAACTTATAAAGAAAAAATTTTCTTTTCAACCCCAAGTGCATAACTGATTCAGGGCTAAGGGTATTTCTGTGGAGAAGAAAGTCATGATCTATTTTTTTTCTTTATCTTGTCCTGCTTCTGGATCTTCCAGGGTCAAATTGGTAGAAGGACATTTCATAGGAAAAGACAGAAAAGCCCTATATTACTGGTCCTGTGATACTGTGGTTTATAATAAGAAATATATATGAGGTCTTGGCCCCACTTCTGACACAGAGCTCCTAAAATCCTTAGAATTTCCTAAATGATGAGAGCAATAAAGGTGTCTTTTGCTACATTAATGAGTGAATTTTGGAAACACCTAAGGACGGGAGCCAGTTGACAGAAGAACCAACCTCTTAGGAGGGGAGAGAACAGAGTAGCTGGAGATTGAGATCAGTTGCCACTGGCTAATGATTTAATGAACCAACTCTACCTATGCTTTGACTCTCCATGAAAACCCAAGATGACAGGTTTGGAGAGCTTCTGGGTTGGTGAACACGTGCAGATGCTGGGAGAGTGGCACTCCTGGAGAAGGCATGAAGCTCTGCATCCTTTCCCCATACCTGGCCCTATGCATCTCTTCTATCTGGCTTCCTGAGTTCTATCCTTTCAGAATAAACCAGTCATCTTATGAGTAAGTGGGTTTCCTGAGTTCTGTGAGTCACTCTAGCAAATTAATTGAACCCAAGGAGGGGGTTGTTGGAATCTCTTATTTACAGCTATTTAGCCAGAAGTACAGGTAACAAGGTGGATTTGCCACTGGTGTCTGAAACCCAAAGAGGGAGATATTGAAACCCTCAACCCATAGCTAATCTCTCAGAAGCACAGATAATCTAGGCTTGTGACTGGCATTACTAGTAGGCAGAGGGGTCAGCCTTATAGGATTGAACCTTTAACCTGTGAAATGTGATGTTATCTCCAGATAAATAGTGTCAGAATTGAGTTGAATTGTAGGACAACTAGCTGATGTCCAAAGAATTGCTTGTTGGTGTTGGGGGGTGAGGAACCACTCTCCCCATCAGAATTGGGTCCAAGAACCCAAAAGAAGTATTGATGTAATATTGTCAGTGTCCTGTGTGGCAACCACTCAATTCCTGGCTGAGGCTCTTTTTGTGTCATGCATTTGTGTGAGTTTATTTGGAAGCACAATATGGATTTCTATACTGTAGAGTTTCCAAACTTAGGGTATAAGTTTTCTGAGTTACCCTTCACAGTGCTTATATTATTCCTACTCCTAATAGTATAACCTACAATATTTTGTCATTCAATATCTTTCATCCTGGTCCACCACCATCTTGGAATGGGCAATCTTCAAGATGACCAATAATGGGTAGTATCTGTGGAAAACTTAGAGATTATGGCCTTGCCAAGTGGTTGGAAAGCACTGTGGTACTACTGACTCCTCTTTCAAACCCCTTATTCCTGAGCTACTATAGCCAGAGCCCAGACCTTTATAAGCAAGGTCAAGAACAATTTTTTTCATTCATATCCTCTCCAAATTCCAGGAACACGTGAAAATCTGTTCTAAAAATCTCTAAACTCAGAGTAGGTCAGTGAGTTTTAGCTCTTTGGCAGGTGTGTAGATAAGAGATGCCAGTATTCCATTCTTCTAGAAATCCTCAATATCTATAAGTAATTTTCTTGGAGATTTGGTTGGGGTTGAAACAATTCTCTCTTCTACCCTAAAGAGGGGGGAGATAAAACCCAAAATTTACTTCCACTAACTAGAGTTATATCATACTATCTCAATACTTCTTTCTAGTTTCTAGTGTCTTCTTTAGATGAATTATTGGGTAGCTGACACAGACTATTGATAGCTATACCATTTTCTATTACAGAACAACAAATCACCACTATCGTAGTGGCTTTAAAAAATACATTTTTGTTATCTCACAATTTCCCATGGCTTAATAAGGTCCTTGGTTCAGGGTCTTCCAAGGCTATTGGCTCAGATTGTGTTCTAATCTGGAGGTTCAATTAGAAAAGATTCTTCCTTCACATTGATGCAGATAGTTGGCATAATTCATTTCCTTGCATCTATAGGACCCAGGGCCCTAGCTTCTTACTGGCTGTAGATTAGAGTCTGTTATCAGGTGCCAGTGACTACACATAGTCCCCTGCCATGTGGTCCTCAGTGTAGCATTTTACCTCTTTAGCACCAGAAGAAGAGTCTCTCTGCAGTCAGCTAAGATGGAGCCTTAGAAATGGAGTTATATATATATATATATCTCCTATATTTGACATTCATATATGACATATATATCCTATATATGACATTCAGTCATTTTGACATATTGCATAACCTAATCAATGGAGTGACATCTCATCACCTTTGCCATATTATACTGATAAGCAAATCACAGGCCACTTAAGGGCAGGGAAGTATACAGATGTAACACACTGAGGGTCACCTGTAGGCATGTCTGCCAAAATAGTTAAACCAGCCTTGTAGATATGTATCTAGAAACCCCATTTAGAATGTGCTGGTGCTTATCTATTTAAGGCAGCTTTGAAGTTATAGCTATAATTCAAAGCAAAAGGAAACTTTTCAGCCAACACTCTGTTAAAAAAAAAAAAGAATAAAAACTTAAGACTCTATGAAATGAAAGAAAGATTTAAACAAGGAATGAAAGAGATATGGGAATTGCATACGTTTGAAAAAGATTTAGTCCATGTATTAGAAATACATTTTAGATATAAATTTATTTGTGATCTTAAGGAAATTAAAATATAACTAATGTAAAGCAAGAAAAATAGGAGATAAGAGAGCATACTACAATAACAAATTAAAATGACTTAGTTAATAACTTTAAAAACAGAAAAAAATGCCAAAACAAAATTTCAATATTATTAGAATAAAAAGGAAATGAACTTTGTAAAAAATATAACAAGTGAAGTGAAGGACAAGCTTATTAATGGCAATTAAAAGGAAATACAAGCATACATAGTGTGTTCGTCTTGTCATGTAATCAGATGATAAATTCATTCTCAATATTGATAAATTGAGAAATACAGATTTAAATGTTTTGTAAAGAATTGAATATAACCATAACAAAAACCCATCTATAATATATCACCTTAACAGAGGAATAATAATCCTGGTTTATACAATGCATAGGAAGTAAATTGAAATAAAAAATAGAAAATAAAAATCATATCACTAAAATAAGAGTAGTAAGTCTACTGTGATAATAAGTTTAATGTGATTAACTTTCCTGTTTAAAGAAAATAATCTTTCAAATATATAATGCTAAATATACTCACAACCAAAACATAGATCCAGAAAGTTTAATTATATTAATAAGGCTGGCCTGTTTCAAGACTAGGTAAATTAGATTCCATATTTTAGTAGGAGGAATGTGAAACAATTTGCAGGTATGTTTTAAAACTGGGGCGCACCTGGGTGGCTCGGTCGGTTAAGCATCTGACTTCGGCTCAGGTCATGATCTCACGGTTTGTGGGTTCAAGCCCCACGTTGGGCTCTGTGCTGACAGCTAGCTCAGAGCCTGGAGCCTGTTTCAGATTCTGTGTCTCCCTCTCTCTCTAACCCTCCTCTGCTCATGCTGTCTCCTCTCAGAAATAAATAAAAAAGAACATTAAAAATATTTTTTAAAAAATAAATAAAAAAATAAAACTGGAACAACTTTCTAATGTGCCTAGTGTTGTTTCATCCAGGGTTATATCACAAAGGAGAGGAATTAGAATAAACACAGAGTCATTATAACCTGGCTATTGATCATTTCTGCCCTAGCAGGCACCCATCTTTCATGAGGCACCCATCTATCATGAGTGCATTTGTTTATCTTGCACTTCTTGCAATTCTTCTGAAAATTTCTTTTGAAGCCACCTTCCACATTGCCCTAGTTCCTTGAAGAAGTATTGTAGTTTTTGGCTAAACTCTTGTAAGCTTCCTCTCCAAGTTCTAACTATATTTGTACCACCACCTACAGGCTCTTACTATAAATCTCTACCCATATAGGCAAGCCACTATGTTGATAGGCATACTAGTGCTCTGTAGTAGTTACTTCCCCATTGGTAACAAATGCATCTCTGCCTGGCAAATGGTAGAAGTGACACTTGCCCAGCACGATCTGTTCTTTCCTTGGCCTAACATCCCAGGCGGCTCCAGCCTGATTCTTGTCATTGGTATCTTCTGTGTGTGAAGTGGGTGCTTATTTCTTTGTTCAGGTATACCCTCAAAACTCAAGAGATATATGTGCATTTTCCAGATCTCTTTCACCATGCTTCACTTACCCTCTTGTGTATGGTTGGGGTAGCAGACAGGAGGAAAGCCAAATATATCTATACTTGTGCAAATTCCTTTCAAACAGCCTCTATAAAGTTTTTTTAGTATTTTTACATAGTCTGGAGGTTTATGTTCACGATGGAGCAAAGTAGAAAATTTCTGGTATCTTTTTACATTCTGCATAGATGTATCTAGCACTTATTTTTAAATATATAAAAACAATTTTTGGCTCACAAAACTAATCCTGAGTTTTGTAGATTTAGCCAAAGTACAGAGTGTTGAGAAGATCCTTTTTAAACATCTTATAAAATAATGACTAACATTTATTAAGTCTTTATGTTATAAACACTCTATATCTAAAACCTTATTGTATGTTTACAACAGCATTAAGAGGTGTTACTTCACCAGTTTTACTGTTTCTTTTGGCAGGGGGTGGACCAGGGGAGTAAGCCAGGAAACATACTCTAAGAAGGGGATTTGCCTGCAAGAAGTTTGCTGGGGTGTACTCCTCATAGCACCCTCCTGTGCTGGGGTGTGCACAGGAACAATTCCTGTGAGATAGTGAAGGTCGCAAGATTAGTCAGAGGGAGAGGCTAAATTTAAAGGCATTTGCAACATAAGCCTCAGTTGATCCTGGAGGATGCTCCCGAGCTGAAGTTACTCTTCAGATTTGTCCTGACTTAAGTTAACGATGCCTGAACTTTGTATCTGCACACTGATCACTCTAGGCCAGGGAATTCCCTGGGTTGTGAAGGCAATTCCTGCAAGGAACTCAGCTGAGTCATTATCAAATGGGGAAAGGAATGCCTAAGTCCAGAAAGCCTGGTCTGGGTGCTAACGCACTAATGACATTAATGACAAAAATTGAGATAGATTATACTTTCCATTTTTACACAGCCCAGTTTGGAGACAGATAATTATCCCCATCCTAAAATCTGATTATGATGGAAGAAGAATGAGAAAGCATCAAGACCCATATAACAAGACCCATATGACATATAGGACATGAAAAAAGAAAGAAAAATGGAACAGAACAAGAAATTTTATGCTAGAAAAAGTAGAAAAATTAAATAGACCATTGCCATTGAATAAAATTGAAAAGGGACTAAATATTTCTTACAGAAAAAAGCACAATGACCAGATGGGCTTTTAGATGAAGTTCACCTAACCTTTAAAGAATAGATAATTTCAAAATTATTTAAAATCTACCAGAATGTTGAGAAGTTTAAGAGCTTAGTTCATATTTTGAACCCAGAACAATTTTATACCCAAATCTGACAAAGCAACAATACAAAAAAGAAAATCATACATTAGTTGCATTGATAAATATATATGTAAATAAACCCAATTATATTTTCAAAAATACAATCTAATGACGTGTAAAGAGTAAAATACATTTTAGACAAATGTAGCTTATTTCACAGATTCAAGAATAGTTAAAATATCAGGAAATTAGTATTATTATTGAGAATTGAGACCATCTGTGTCAGAATGACTTAGATAAAGCCAGGCCAACTATGCCAATATCTCTCTGCTATTTGATCTAAGAAGAAACTTTGCCCAGTAAAAATAAAACTACAAACCAATAAATTATTTCATTATTTGCCTCAGAAAATTTCCTCAGAAATATTTAGTAAAGATGGAGTCTGCTGACCTGGGCAGTTTACTTATTAAATATTTTACTTATCAAGCTTGCCTCATGGCCCTTATTTTGCTGTCTACTAATCCAAAATGATTATGTCTTAAAATGTGCCTGATCCCAGTCTGCACTCTGCCTTGAAAGATCTACCTTAAATTACTTAAGGCCAGACACCAACACCTTATAATCATCCCACTTCTGATTTCTTCCTTCTGAGGCATTGCTAAACCGCTATTAAGTGGTTTTCTCTCTTACTGCAGTGAGCTTAAATAAGTAGTTTTACATTACTAACAGGTTATTTTGTGATAGTTGGGCAACTTCAACAATACAGACAAATATAATAAGTCACAATAATATACATGAAAATATAACATCTTTTGCCATTAAAGGAATACAAATTTAAAATCATAATGATGTATCACCATACATTTTACCTAGTAAAACAGATAAAATAGAAAATATTGATAGTATCAAGAGCTTGTGAAGATGTAGAGAGACTTGATTTTTGATATATTATCTATGGGAATGCAAAATGGTACTGCTACTCACAAAAATTATTTGGAAACTTCTTATAAAACAAAACATATATTTCTCATATACCTCGACAATCACACTCCTGGGTCATTTATTACAGGGTAATTAAAATTTATGCCCACACGAAGTCTTGTAAACGTATCAACTTATGTATAAAGCCTTAGATGTAAAAGTGTCAAAACTTGGAAACAATACAAATGCCCTTAGTAAGGAACTTTTTAAACAAACCATGGCAAATCTATATAGCAAAATGCTACTCAACAAAATGAGCTATTGCCATAAGTACTTAGATAGAGCTCAAGGGCATTAATTTGCATGAAAAAAAGCCAGTCTCAAAAGTTTACATACTATATGATTCCACGTATATAATCTTGAAATGACAAAATCATAGAGATGGAGAACAGATTAGTAATCACTAAGGAGACAGGACTAGGAATGGGTACAACTATCTAGGAGGAGCACAAGAGAGGTCTTTGTGGTGATAGAACAGTTCTGTGTCTTTTTTCTTTTTTTTTTTTTTTTTTTTTTTTTTTTTTTATTTTTTTTTACAAATAGTTTATTGTCAAATTAGTTTCCACATAACACTCAGTGCTCATCCAGAACAGTTCTGTGTCTTGATTGTGGTGAAGATTTCATGAATCTGAGTCAACATATGTGATAAAATTATTTGAACATACACACACACACACACACACACACACACACACACACACACACCTTCAATTGGTAGCCACTAAAAGGGCATTTGATAAATTCAACATTAATTCCTCAGAAAAACTCTGAACAAGTATAACATAAAGTACCTAACTCTACACATTTCCCAATGAACACCAATAATAAATCTTACTCAACATGACAATACAGACTGTTTCCATTAAAATAATTTTTGTAAAAAGTTTAGTAGTAATTAGACAACAGATCATATTCTGTTAAAATTGTTTTTATTACAATGATATATTTTGTGACACACCAGCACATCGATTTAATGAAAATGATGGATTAGTGGTTAAAAATAAAACAACTGATAAATTGAAAAGTTAACAATAAGAGTAATGAAGATAATTGCAAGTCCACTATGCTCTAAATCAAAATAGTCAAATAAGTCTCAGGCGAAACATGGGATATGCAAATACACTTCTATTAGTAAATTAAAGATTGCCAGTTTAGTTTTAGGAAATAATTCATCCATCATATTAAAATAGTTTATTTAAATTTTAATGCATTTGTGATTTTATTTTGAATTTTATGATTTGCTTTGACTTTATGATCATGGGGATGCATGCTTAAGGCTTTTATGGAATTACATAGTTAAGTGAAATTATTATAAATAATATTTGTGTCCATAAAGATTTTCTAGAAGCTCCCTTCTCTATACAAGTTTGATGAATATTATTTTTCTGGCATATACTCCTGGGAACTTTCCATCACATAACCAGAAAGGATTGAAACTTTCATGTAGGATTATGGTATAATAAATCACTGTAGCTCCAATTTTGCATCATAAAACTATAACAAATATTTAAATGCTAATTTGATAAGCATGCCATAAACATACCACAAAATAATTTTATATCAAATGATTGCAGCCAAGAAATAAAATTTGTTAGCAGTAGATTTGCAAAAGAAAGGAGACACATAATAAGCATAATTTACTGTAGGACTGTGAAACTCCATGGTTATAAAAGCTCTAAAGTGGGAAGCAGTATACTGAATGAAATTTTTTGTAACTATGCCATTAAAATACAAGCTCTTGTAAATTGAGTCCTTTTCTGCTTTTTTTATGAGATCACTAACACTAAGAATTAAATTACATGGCTTTTATTTTAAAGCTATATCAAAAAGAGTAAATTTAAAATAAACACTGCTTTTGGTGGGCAAGAGGGATTCAAGATACATAATAGGCGATGAAATAGAAAGGAAGTGTTACCATTGTCATTTAATTTACATTTCCAAGGCAGAAAAGTTATGTTTGATTACTGAAGTAATTGACAAGCCTAAAATCACTATTGATAATCTTTAAGATATCAAGGCTATTGGAAAAGGTAAAATAAATTTTTTAATGTGAAGAATTTGTATCCTGATTTAAAAAGTTTTAAAAATGTTTATTTTTGAGAAACAGAGAGAGTGAGAGAGCGAGCGAGAGAGCGAGAGCGAGAGCAAGAGCGAGAGTGAGAGAGCAAGAGAGCGAGAGAGCGAGAGAGAGAGAGCAGGGGGAGGGGAAGAGAGAGGAGACAGAGAATCTGAAGCAGGCTCCAGACCCTGAGCTGTCAGCACAGAGTCTAAAGTGGGGCTCAAACTCAGGAACTTTGAGATCATGAGCCAAGCCAAAGTCAGATGCTTAACTGACTGAGCCACCCAGGTGCCCCTGTATCCAGATTTGGGGATATAGTAAATTGAGTTTCTGAAAACCACAATTCAGTAAACTTGACATTAATTAACAGCAAAATTATGAATTGACATTTTTGAAGAGAAAAATTGATAATATTGAAAATATCAAGTACACACACACACATCTGTATGATATTCCTAGAACACCTCAATAAATTATCACAAACTTGGTGGCTTAAAATAACAGAGAGTTATTCTTCCTTAGTTCTGAGGCCCACAGTCTGCAGACAAAGCATTGGCAGGGTTCTTCCTTCTGAGGTCTCTGGGGGAGTGTCTCTTCCATGACTTTCTTTTAGCTTTCAGTAGTCCTAGCCATTCTTTGCCTTGTAGACTCATGACTCCAAACTCTGACAGAGATGGATTTCTTCTCTCTGTATGTCTGTCTCAAGTCTCCTCTCCTTTCTCCTTTAAGGACACCAAACACTGGATTTGGGGCCTACCCTAAGTCCAGAACAGTTTCATCTCAAGATCTTTAACTTAATTACATCTGGAAAGACCCTATTTCCGTATAAGGTCACATTTACTAGTACAGGGAGTTAAGGCTTGGACTTATCATTTTCAGGGACACAATTCAAACCCCTATAATTTCCATTAAGAATCTTGATGGTTTGGGGTCACTCCATTAAATGAAAAAGTGAAGAAACCAAAAATATCAATCTGAAGAAAGAAATGCTAGACCAAGATCGCACATTGATGTTTAAAGCACATTTGTTCTTCCAGTCAGCTGACCTTTGGGTGTATCTAGTTTTGTTGAGATAACTATACATAAATGTTTCTACTGTCCCTTCTAAGTTTAAGGTTTCCCAATACAATAGAAGCCAGTGATAGATTTATATGAACTTGCACTCACTCCTCAGTCCTGTATATCAGAATTGTAAGTTAAAGTAGGCAAAAACCTTTTAGTGTTCAATTTTTTAACTTCCACAGTTCCTGAGGGGTTTTGTAAAGGGCTAGAAAGGAGGTAGGATTCTGTGACTATTATCTTAAAATGGTTTTCCTGGTCACACAAATTAAAACACTGTCATTCTTCGTGATAGACTACTGGAATGCTGAAGTTATATAAAACCATGCAGGAGAATGAGGAAGGTCATATGAATGATTCCCCAGTCACTTGTGAAGATTGGGGGCACAATTGTCTCCAGTGGAAAATATTAGCTATTACAGGGCTAATGTTGGTCTGCATGCAGTTCTGGGGAGGTAGTGTAGGAGAACAGAGTATGATAAGTACTATGTACTATATAAGGAACTTTGGAGGAAATACCCAGGAGAGTGAACTTAAGCTCCAATTCTGAGAGAATATTTCATTCTTGTTGGAATAAGGAAATCAAGGAACACATGATTTTTTAATGACTTATTGTATTACTTATGCCCACACTATAGCACTTGGTGTTTTACACATCATATAAAGCCAACAGATTATTCTGAAAACCCAAGACAGGGTTCAAAATTAACGTGTCAACCAATACAAAATAATAGAATGTTTTTCAACCTAATATGCCCTACCCGGTAGCTCCCCTATATTTCTTTTCTTTCATAGTCAACATTCTGGACAGTTATTTATAGTTTCTGTTGTAATTTCCTTATTCTCTACAAACTCTTCAATTAACTATTACCTGAATTCTATGCTGTCATTCTAAAACAGCTATTGCCATCCTGATCATTAATGACCTTTACATGATTAAATCAAACAGATACTTTTCATTCTTATATTTGCTTACCAATATTTGACCTTGTCAACCATGTCATCTTTCTAGAAAAATTCTCCTCCTCTCCGTTCTGATACCCTCTACTCCTGATTTCCTTCCTACCCATATAAATGTATATTTAATCCAGTTAGCAAGTTTCCATCTTCCACTCAATCTTACTGAGGCCCTATCTTAGAAATTGTATAATATTTCACACATCTCTCTCCTGGCCTCAGTTGCTATCTATTTGATGATGATTGAAAACTTTCAGATTGACACAGTCCAGACATCCGTCCTGTGAAACAAACCCACATAATGCCAACTATCTACATGACATCTCAGATGCATAACAGGCATCTTAAATATGTTCAAGCTGAACTTATCATCTCCCCACTCCCAAAATGTATTCCCTTTAGTGATTTATAATTTGATAAATAGTGCAAACAACTCTCAGTTTGCTTAAACTAGAAACTTGAAACTCATACCTGAAACTCATACCTGATTTCTCTCCCTTATTCTTCCTACACCACATGTAGTTCCTCAACTTTCATTGCCTGAATATATTGCGTACACACACACACACACACACACACACAGTGAATAAATGAAACTTTGATTATCCCAAGAGGTTAATTGATACAGTTTCAGAAGCTCAGTCATCTTTCATGTTTAGATAAAACCAGATTAGCCAACATCAGGATGTAGACTCTTTTCTATATGATGAGTATAGACCGTACAAATGTGCGCAGGTGAATTTGTTTAACCCTTAAGTTATTTCCTAATATATGTGTAAAGAGCAGTGGCTGAGTAGGTGAATTGTTTTTTCTATGGTGTTGAGGCATTTGCTTAAACACAGAAACATAAATGACTTCCAAATCTGTGAAATGATTTCCAAATATGCTCCCTTGAGAAATAGTTCACGGTTCCATTTATGCATTATATATATATAGGTACGTATGCATGTATACAAAAATCTGTATATAAATACATATCTTACTCTGCTCAGACATTGAGATTTGAATGCTTTGTGTGCAGTAAGGATGAGGAAGGAGTCAAGTATCATTCCCTAGTTCCTGGATTAAGCAACATGGAGATTATTTGCATTGTTTATTGAATTATTTTTTAATATGTCTTAAGTCTAGGGTTGATGATCTTATCAGGAGTATTCTCATTTGGTGTCCCTCATATGTTTGTAGTCAGCTGGTGGCTGAGACTGGAGTCACCTGAAGTATTCTTCAATTATATGTGTGGCATCTGGGCTAGGCTGGCTGCAACAGCTGGAGTCTCATTGGCATTTCTACACATAGCTAGGCTGAGATTCTTCACAACATGAAAATCTCAAGGAATTTAGTTTTCTTACTGGGAATCTGGCTTCTTCTGTATCAAGCATTCCAAAAGATAAAGTGAAAACTCAGTCACTTAAGTTCCTGGCACCTGACACAGGACGATGTCTACAATATGCTATAGGTCTGAGAATCACAGAGATCACCAGATTGAAGGGGAGAAACTATGGATTCCATATCTTAGTGGGAGGAGAGTTAAAAAAATTGGTGGCCATCTTTATTTTACCAGTTTCCTACAAGACCAATCATTTTATAAGTATATAAAAATGGGTTCAACCTGATTTTTAAATTTTCTACTCTGGCCTTAAGCATGCAAATTTCCACACCTAAATATCTAACCATTCTTCAGAAAATTCTATCCCTTAACCAAAGTTGTTGATTTTATTCTATGATCCAGCATCTTTCTCTAAGAGTACATTTCCTCTAGTTTAAGCTACCAATCTGAGATAATTCTTTAAAAGCTCCAGCAAGACAATCCAGAGTAGGAGTTGGTACTCCAAGTCCCATAGAAGATCGTTTCAAAATATCCTCACCATCATGACCTGCTGATTATTCAAGAAAGTTGCTTTAATTTAGGCCCCGATACCCTCCCCCCATATATACTTCCCATCAACCAAGAGAAAACATTAGTTTTCAAAAATAGTAACAATCAAAGCTTTGATTGATACATTTAGTGACATTAAAGAGTCAGGAACTAAATATGAAGGATTAAGATGGCCCAATCTAAAAGAGATCTTTGATAGGATCAGTTGTGGCATGGAGAAATATAGGACTAGCATCATCAAAGATTCTATGTTGCTAAGAATACAAGACTGTCTTTAACTGAGCCATGTACTTTTTCTCTTACATAAAACATGGGTCTCACTATTAGCTTATTTTCCCAAGTAAAACTTTTTTTCTGTTATTTTCATCCATGTCTCTTTTTTATAATTTTTTTACATGTTTATTTATTTTTGAGAGAGAGACAGAGCATGAGTTGGGGAGGGGCAGGGCGAGAAGGAGACCACAGAATTCAAAGCAGGCTCCAGGCTCTGAGCTGTTAGCACAGAGCCTGACACAGGGCTCAAACCTGATAACCGTGAGATGGTGACCTGAGCCAAAGTTGGATGCTTAACTGACTGAGCCACCCAGGTGACTCTCATCCATGTATCTTACAGTTTATATACTCAAGGTGGGAAAGTGTGATTAAAAGCTATTATAGACATGGATCAAAGTGTCTACTGTCTATGAAAATATCTATATGCCAATGATTAATTTAATATAGTTATGTACACTATTTAAAATCACACATTACATACAATAATATATTAATTTAGAAAGCTTTTGTTCACTTTTCATGAAAACTATTCTATTTCTTACACATGTATCTTCAACATCAGTATAAATATAGAGTCAATTTTTGAGTTATCTAACTCAGATTTTTAGGTTATAATATATTCTCTGCTAAGTTGTCTGAAATAATAGAGTTTTTTAATAATCTGAGCTGGGTTTATTTTCCATCAAAATACTCTAAGTGAGGAATAACTGTTTATTTAATGAGATACAATTAATGCTACTACTCTCCTTGATTGGTGGGTATATCTTCCTAATTTTTGCAAAACCATCAATCATATATAGTCGTTTGTGGTAGTCTTTAAAGTCTTCCAAAACACAAGTTTACACTGATATGTAGTGTTTGAAACAGTGACTTCACATCCCTAGGAACAATTACTAAAGTTTATGTTAACTTTATGTGGCTTCTTTTATTTTATTTTATTTTATTTATTTATTTATGTATGTATGTATTTATTTATTTTTTACAAATAGTTTATTGTCAAATTAATTTCCACATAACACCCAGTGCTCATCCCCACAAGTGCCCTCCTCCATGCCCATCCCCCCTCCCTCCTACATCCATCAGTTCTCAGTTTTTGTCAGCATTCAAGAGTCTCTCATGGTTTGCCTCTCTCCCTTACCCCCACCATTTCCCCCCTTCTTCTCCCCCTTGGTCCTCTGTTAAGTTCCTCCTAATCCTCCTATACATGCAAACATATGATATTTGTCCTTCTCTGCCTGACATATTTCACTCAGCATAACACCATCAAGGTCCATCCATGTTGCTACACATGGCCAGATTTCATTTTTTCTCATTGCCATGTAGTATTCCATGGTATAGATAAACCACATCTTCTTGATCTACTCGTCCGTTGATGGACACTTAGGCTCTTTCCATGGTTTGGCTATTGTTGAGAGTGCTGCTATGAACATTGGGGTACATGTGCTCCTATGCCTCAGCATTTCTATATCCCTTGGGTAAATTCCTAGCAGTGCTATTGCTGGGTCATAGGGGAGTTCTATTGTTAGTTTCCTGAGGAACCTCCACACTGTTTTCCAGAGGGGCTGTACCAGTTTACATTCCCACCAACAGTGTAGGAGGGTGCCTGTTTCTCCACATCCTCGCCAGCATCTCATGTTCTCTGTTTTGCTCATTTTAGCCACTCTGACTGGTGTGAGGTGGTATCTCAGTGTCATTTTGATTTGTATTTCCCTGATGAGGAGGGATGCTGAGCATCGTTTCATATGTTTGTTGGCCATCTGGATGTCCTCTTTGGAGAAGTGTCTGTTCATATCTTCTGCCCATTTCTTTACTGGGTTGTTTGTTTTTTGGGTGTGGAGTTTGGTGGGTTCCTTATAGATTCTGGATATAGAACCCTAAGGAGATCCAAAATTAGCCTTGTTTGATTAAATATATATATTTTTCTACTAAATAGTAGCTGTTCTTTCAAATTAAGTAATTAAAAACACACTCTGTAAATGAGAATATCGATAAGCACTTGTATATAAAGTAATTTGTATCAGTCAATTTTTGCTAGGTTTTGCTGCAGTGACAAACAACATTATAATCCCAGTGGTTTACCACAACAGGGTTTATATCTTATTCACATTACATGTCAGTTTGATGCCATTCTGTTCTATGTATCTCTTCTTTATTCTGAGATTCAGTCAGGAGTAGTCCCTACCAACGACATGCATTCCCATGGATGATTTGTTTAGTAACCTTAGAGCCTTTGCTTAGATGTTGCAAAATCACATTATTTATATTCTGTGGATCAAAGGTCACATTACCATCCTCAACCTCACTGGGGTGGGATGGGTACTCATCCCACAGTGAAGCACTGCAGATTGCATAGCAGCTGGTTGAGATAGAGAATTCTCTCCCTGGAAGGGAACTAGGTAACTGGGAACACAACATCCTACACAAACTCTTCTTAGAAATAATTTGAGAGGCAACCTTGACACGTATTTGTGCATTTATGGAGTCTCTTAATGTCTGCTTTTAGCTACATTAAAATCCAGGTGAAACACTGACCTGAGCAGGCTTAAGGATTACTTAAATTCTAAGTCAAAGTACTATCATCTACACTAACCTGGCTGGAGGTGGCAGAGTATGCACCTACATTTTGAGGTGCTTCAATTTTTCATGTACATAATTCAACATTCCATATAATTCATTAACATAAATAGGTCCAAGATAGGAAAACAAAATAAACATTAGAAAAAGAATCAAAGATGACCCAGATGTTAGTGTTATTAGACATGGACTTTAAATTGTGATTAATATGTTGAAAATAATAGGGAACCAGAATGAAAATTTTCTTCTAAGAACTACAATCTATTAAAAAAACAATGGGATAGAAATAGATTTTGTAATTGAAAACCACAATAACTTTTAAGAACTCAGTAGATGGGTTTAATAACAGTTGTATACAGCTGAAGAGAGCCTTAATGAACCAGAAGATAAGCCTGTTGAAAATATTCCTCTGAAGCACTGAAAAGGATAGTGTCCCATGAGGTAAGATTTACTCAGAGGAGAAACTCAGATCCTTGGCCCTGATTGTACACAATGATATAGAAGATGGGTTATGCCACAAGTCTTTCAATGCAGCTTGAGAGCATTTACTTTCCAGATTGCACCCCGTTGTGTCACATTGTTGTTACACGTATGTTTGTTTTTACCTTCACCTATTGTTTCTTCCTTTGGAATTACAAGTAGTTTGGAGTTGAAAAAGGAGCCCCTTCCCAAAGCATTGAAAATTGCCTTGTCACCCATTATAATAAAACGATAAGAGAAACATATTCAGGTAAAGATGGGTTACAACCAGTTGTAGATATGCTGTATCATTACTGCTTAACACTAGAAAACAATTAGTGGGAAGTGAGGATAACTCACTAATGTATTTCTTAATGCTCTTTATTACATTCTAGGAATGAAGATTATAAGAGTGACAATCTTGCTTTTTCAAAGTTATCCTTGACTTAAGTAAATAAACCTCTGTTATAACATCCCCCTTGAAGTCAGGAGGAATTACTCCCAACTGTTAACTTTCCTCCTACAGTGGAATAATTATAAACTCAGTTACATTACATAAACACTTCTCTAGATCTCCACACAAGTTTTTCATCCTCTTCACTCTATATTCTAATGGGACAAAGTGAATAAATGATATGATTTAGTATATAGTTCTCATATCTCTGGAAAACTACTATTTAAAATAGTCCAGGAATCATACTCTCATTCTTTCCAAGCAGTTAAAATTATTTTATAGGGTTGGATTATAGAGTGTAATTTAGGAGAAGTGAGGAGAGACAAGTACAAGAGATTTGGCAAGATGTTCACCAAAAGAAACATTAAATTACTTAATTACCCAATTCCCAGGTACAGATAGGTAGTATTCTTCTTTCATTAGAGAACATGAAAGGCTGCCTTGGTATTAATTACTGAGATTTTGGATATAAGGTAAATTGATAGGTAAAGGATTCCAATTGGATATTGGAGTCAAAGAAGTAATACTCAAGAGGAGTATAGCACATATGACTTCTATATTGTGAACTGAAACAGTAACCACATGTATCTTTTTTTAACCTGCAACTCTGTGCCTTGAGATTGGCACAGATTGTGTCCTGGAAGCCTCCCTTGGCCAAGCAACTAGGAAATAGGATAAAGTAACCAGAAGAAACTGGAGGGGAACCTGGAGGCAAAAACTCCAAATGGCAGTAAGTAGCGATAAACTCAGAAAGTAATGGGGAATTTGCTCACCCAGTGAACTGAAAAGAACAAAAATTACTTTTCTTATGGTGATGGAACCAGGGCATGAGAAAATCTGATTAAATAGTTCATAATCAACAGAGTGCATTTGGCCAGTTCAACAGAAATCATTGGAATTAAAAAGAAATACATCTTTTTAAGACTCATGACTCAGAATAGAACTGAAAGATTCAAAATACATAAGGTCTCTTTCCATTCAAGACAAAGTCTCATTAGTGTATTAGGGTTAATCAAACAATTCCTAAAGATATGTTCACTCAGATACAAGAAAACCACTGGAGAAATTAATTATCTATGTTCAGGATATTCTAGGGGATTGAATCAAGTTTATTCATAACTCTACACATTTCCCCCCAAGAATTTCAAGCACTTTATGGGCTCTAGAATAGGATTTGAATAGCTCTTATTTCTTAGTGGCTTTCATTTCCAGCTGCTGTTTAATGAGCCTCTGTGGCCTAGTAAGGCACTGCTAAAGGGCAGGTTCACAGGTGTGCCCAATGGGTTCTTCACTAACATTGAATTTCTCCAAGAAATTCTCACCACTGCTATTAAGATGTAAGGGTATTGGGGCACTTGGGTGGCTCAGTTGAGCATCTGACTTTGGCTCAGGTCATCATCTCACGGTTAGTGGTTTTGAGCCCCACATCATGCTCTGTGCTGACAGCCTAGAGTCTGCTTCAGGTTCTGTGTCTCTCTCTTTCTCTGCCACTCTCCTGCTCATACTCATGCTCTGTCTCTCAAAACTAAATAAACACTAAAAAAAAAAATTTAAAAGATGCAAGGATCTTGCCATAAATCCTTATCTAGAAGAGAGACTATATTTAAGAAAGGTTTTTACCCTGCTTTGTACAGATATCCTATTTCACCATTATAAAAATACAAGGTAGTCTTCCTCACTCAGCTGAAACAATCTAGAAGATGGGGTACAAGGAAGTCAAGTCTTCCCTAGGTGGGAGCAGAATTTACTGTGCTACAAACTCCTACAGTTGTATTGTTGTGAATGCTGGTTTCTTTCTTCCTCAGTCCACTGTTCCTTCCTTTGGAGTTGCAAGTAGTTTGGGGTTGAAGTTGGTATGTTTGCAGTTAAGTTTGACTGGGAAAATCATGGAACAGGGTCAGTGGAAAATAGGGAAGCTGTGAATGAAGCTTAAGAACTTAGCAGTGTATAACCAGAGCCCTAGGGGAAAATCTTAGCCTGTTTCAGCAATTTTGGGGTCAACTTAAAGTACACAAGGTTGGGAAGGCAATTCAGGTGTCCGTTCCTAACAGATTACTCTCAATGCCTTTGAGGCAGGGCAAAGTCCCAAAAAAATCCATATTGTCAGGCACAGGACCACGAACATTCTCAAGAAATCTGTCTCAGTCCTGGAAATTTCAATTTGAAAATTCTGCCTTTTCTAACCACAGATAGAAACAACAGCTTTCTCCCATTAAAAATTAGCTTTCTCTTGGGACGCCTGGGTGGCTCCGTGGGTTAAGCGTCTGACTTCGGCTCAGGTCATGATCTCACAGTTTGTGGGTTTGAGACCCACATCGGGCTCTGTGCTGACAGCCAGCTCAGAGCCTGGAGCCTGCTTCCGATTCTGTGTCTCCCTCTCTCTCTGACCCTCCCCTGCTCATGCTGTCTCTCTCACTCTCTCTCTCAGAAATAAATAAAAAACATCTTTAAAAAATTAGCTTTCTCTCTTATTGGAATCCTTCTGTCAGGCCTTGTGTTAGCCAATTATTCATCTCATCCTTCACTACAGACCAGCACCCAAATAATCCCACACAGCTGGGAGCACAATCAAATGCACTTTGAAAAGAGGAGAATACACAAGGGAGGAAGAAATGGTTGCAAGGAAAATTGATTAAAATATTTCAACTACTGCTGGAAAGCTAACAAGGATCATTAGGGTATGGGGAGAAGGCTTCAGCCTCTTCTATTTGCAAGGGGAAAAAGAAAGGGGAGGGGCTATTACATTTATCAAATGAGGGGTCGGTTGTTAAGAACTTTCAAAATACTAGTTTAGACTTCTTCCCTAATATGAGTAATATGAGTGAGCATGAGGTCAGAGGGCCAATGGACTTACAGGAAGCAATTAATTCAACTGTAGTTTAGGAGATACCACTAACAGGCAACAAAGAGGGAATTTTTATAGAGGAGGATTAGAAATAAGATCCAAACGTAGGTTTGTATGACAATGTGGAAGACTTTGAATGAAAAGTTGGTACATTTGGGCAAATAACCTCAGCAAATAAAGACCAGGGTCTGAGCTAAGACTGGGAGCCTGGAAAAGACAGAGAGCATATTGGTCATACAGTTAATTTACTTAGGATTGCTTTGGGTGCCAGCAGCAAAATCCCAGCTCAAAAGAGAAATACATTGGCTCACATAACTAAAACTTTTAGGGGATCCAGAATCTGAAACATATCTTGAAAAAGACAGCATAGTGTACTGGTTAAGGCAAGGACTTTAAAGCCAGACAGTCTGGGATTAAATCCTAGTACTGGTAGTTCCCCCTGGCTGTGTAACTTGGAGAAAGTTTTATCACTTTCAGTGAATGATTACATTTCCTTTCCTCTAAAGTGGACATATTAATAATAATTTTCTCATAGAATTTTTGAAAAGATGAAGTAAAGTTGATATCCAAAGAATTTAGAACAGTTCCTGGCACAGCTGGGGGGAAAGACAGCTGCTTTTTCCCAATAGTTGTAAGACATTTGACTTGCTCTGATTGCACAGATTGGGAAGTTACATTCCAGTCCCAGGGGTGGGGAGTAGCATCGGGGAATGGCCAGGAGGATGAACAGTTCCCACTTGTTATGTGCAGATCAACTGCCAGCCCTGATGCCAGGAGTTAGGTTCAACTCCACACAAACTCTGTGCATTCACAGTAGAGGAGGATGCTTTCTCTAAGGATAATTGAAGTGCAGTTGCTAGAAAAAGAGGAGATGGACTTTCAATGGATGAAAAATAACAGATGTATCCTTTAGTTTCAAGGACATCCTGACATGACTCCACACTGGTTGGGAAGCCCTGGGTGAAGAACAGGAAGAGATTTTTAATAATTTCTCCACTAAGCCTCAGTTGCTCTTTTATCAGCACAAAAGTTGTCAGAATTGTCAAGCTGCTCCAGGTCCTCTGTGATGTCCCATATTTTTCTCTAAATTAATAATTATTACCATTTATTCAATGCCTGCTGGAGCCAGGCACTGTGCCAGAAGTTTTACTTAACATGCTCTCTGATTCTCTAACATAAATTACACCATCTTTATTTGAAAGCTGAGCACTTGCCCATCTCGAAAAATTAGCAATTTCAATGCTTATATATTTATTTTTGAAAGAGAGAGAGCAGGCACGAGCCTGCTCAGAGAGAGAGGAAAGAGAGAATATCAGGCAGGCTCTACACTCTCACCATAAATCCTAACATGGGGCTTGAACTCATGAGCCGTGACATCATGACCTGAGCCAAAATCAAGAGTTGGTTGCTTAACCAACTGAGCCACCCAAGTGTCCACAAAAGTTGGCAATTTAAAGTCGAGATTTAAACCCAGGTGTATCTGGCGGCACCTGGGTGGCTCATTCAGTTAGGCATCCAAATTTGCCTCAGGTCATGATCTCATGGTTCATGAGTTCAAGCCCCACGTCAGGCTCTGTGCTGACAACTCAGAGTCTGGAGCCTGCCTCTGATTCTGTGTCTCCCTCTCTCTCTGTCCCTCTCCTGCTCATGCTCTCTCTCTCTCTCTCTCAAAAATAAATATTAAAAAAATGTCTAAACTCAGGTGTATCTGAATCTCATAACCTTGCTCTTTCTACCATATTATGAGACCTCTATATGTGTACCATTTCTTACTATACACCAACTCCACCTAAAAAATATGTCACTTCTGTCATTTCCAGGCAGTCATACTCTTTCTGTTTCCACTCACCAAACTGTCTGCTCTGAAAAGCCTTGCTCATCAGTCACTTACCATTCAGTGACTGTCTGTCTCTGTGTCCCTCTTGCAAGGTCCTTGGCATTTGAAATTTCTTTCCTCACACTGGAGCGGAAAACTTTGTTTCTAGCCAAATGACCTCAGAGGTCTTCAGGCAGATCAGGGGACAGATTTGGGCCAAATATTCTACTCAGCTGCTTTCCTACTTCTGCCAGGCAGAAAGTCCTATTTCCTTCAGCCAAGAGAGGGATATTACCCATATTGGTAAGTGAGGAAGAATGAAGACCTTCAGAAAGCCTGTAGCAGCTGTGTCTTTGCATGACTGGCATTTGTGGCTATCTGCCACCAACATTTTAACACAGACCTTCTGCTCTAGGCTAGTGAGTCTCCTGAGTGCTCCTTCCATTGTTCCTGTCTGCTTATGTCATACCAGCCTCATTTCCTGAGACCCCACCCCTTCCCTACTTCTCTCCATACTCTGAAATCTTTTCTCCATATCCATCTTATACAGAAACTTTCGCAGATTCCTGTAGCCCATGCTGGCCTTTCCCTTCTTCACAGTCCTCCAATCCAGTTGAGCCACATAACCAAATCTTTGATTCTAAACATCCTTCCTATTTTCCAAACTAAATGACATATGATACAGAACCAGTCTTTTTTTTTTCTGTTTCATTGTCATTTTTATTTAGTGTCCCAAAACACCTAGCCCAGGGATGGGCACATCGCAGACAGTGAATGGATTAAATTGCTGTTGATTTTTCCAACAAATAAAATGCCAGTTTCCTTCCTCTTTTGGTTTTCAGACTGTAACTAAGTCGGTCAGGGGCTGTAATACCATCACTTCATTTCCCCTCTCTGCTTTGCTATTGCTCTCCACCAGCAGAAAATCAATTAAGTCTCAATACTGAGTCTTATCTAAAATATTCTGTTGTCATAAAGCATGGACCTCTTTTATTGCCCTGTCATGTTTCTATACAGAACAAACTAAACCTACTATTAGAGAGAAAATGCAATCTATTCTAGAAGTTTTCCTAGTATATATATTAAAAAACCATAAATTCCCAGTTTTCAGATCACAGTACAATTGCAGGAGTTCTAAATTTATGCCTCTGAACATAAGTACAATTCCCATCCTCAATGTCACCTGCCTTCTCTGTTGCCTGCTTAATATACAGTTTTTCAATAGCAATTAAAAAAAATATTCTCATCCCGGTCAGTTGCAGCTGGAAATCATTAGGAGAAGAGGCCAGGGTAAGGAATTGAGTACAGGGGTGGGGGGAAAAGTAACAGATCTGAATGGCCATCACTATCCATGCCGCCTCTCTTCAATGGAGCTGAAACAGTCATTGATTTTTGGAGGAGTCCTAAGTTTGCTCCAAAACTCTAAAGCCTGTCTGAGATTGCTTCATTGTCTCACTCACCTGGGAAAAGGGAGAAGGCAGCAGGAGCAGTGGGAGAGTGCCCAGTGACTAGAGCAATAGACTAGACTCATGCACTGTTTTGGAAATGACATTCTGAATAACCCAGGAGAATTGTTCGGGACTTGACTCACTCTCCATGATTACACTGACAGATGCTAACAGCCCCAATGTGTGGCACTAAAAGAAAGGAATCCCTGGAACTTGCTCCTGCCTCTGTTCCTGTTTAGCAGTGGAACAGAGGTAAATCCCTTAGCCTCTCATCCTCAGTGTTCCTATCTGTAAAACTAGGAGATGTGTGGGAGTTGGAAACTTGAATGCTTTCAGAGACAAGAAAGAATTTCTGGAAATTCAGTGCCTCAAGAATACAAGTGGTGCTTAGAACAAGGGCATGCATACCTGGTCCAAAGGCTTTAGCATTCAAATTCAAAGATTTAGAAACAAACAGTGCTATCTCAGACCTCCAGTTTTTGCCTCTAGACTAAATAATTTTTTAATCCTTTCCCACCAAGGTACTCCTTGAACTTGAATTCCTGGGGTAGCAAGATATCATGGTGTGATCAAATCACCATTGGCATCCCACCACCTGACCAAGTGCCTGAGACACAGTGGTCGCAAGCTGCAGTTGCTTTTGAGGGGCTGACCATTCTCCTTAACTTTACCATTACAGAGTGAAGTCTTGCCTTGTTATTTTTAGGCTGTTCCTTCATTTGACAGTTCTTGACTTTCATCTGTTTAATTACTTCACCGTCAATCTAGCTGGCCCTAAGCTAAGCCTTTCCTGAGCTATGAGGAACACAATTGCTTAAGGTTTTATGTGGAATGCGTGAGACACTGTCAATGACAACAATCCTTCTGGAAGCAAAAACAGCCCAGCAAAGGAGCCTGCAAGTACACAGCAGCCCTGGCGGAAGGAGTGTCTTTAGCCTGCTGCAAGATGTCTTGTTCCCTCATTTAAGGAGCAACTCTTCCTGTCTTGTCCCCATCTCTTTCTGAAGTCCTTCTTCAGTAATCCTTTCTGCACAATGGCTGTTTCTCTTTCCATCTGCCCTCCCTACAGAGCTGACCCAAACTCTGAATGCTTCCAGGTTATTTGGAGATAGCTCTCTAGATCAGCTCCTTGGAGATGCTGGACAGCAGAGCAGGAGCTCTCTCTTAAAAGAGGGCCAGAGTCCCATCCAAACAGCTCCAGGGAAATTTCTCTTATTTACACTCCAACCACACAGAATGCTCACTATCTCCTTTGGCCTCAAACGCTTGCGATGAAATAGCAATATCCCTTTTCCATAAAACTGCAAACGTCTTCTGTAGCATCCATCTCCATGCAAAATCTGAAACTCAATCCCAGAAATGCTTAGGTTCCTCTTTTACATTGTAGGTGAAGAATGCCTATTATGTACTTCGAAGGTGAATTCTCACATATTTTTCTGTGACTGAAAATACAAAGTACATTTTAAACTGGGGTCCCCCAAAGGAATTTTCTTAGCACTTTCCTTCACTTAAGGCCGGGAGCAAGGAACAGAGTTGGGTAATGATCTGCCAGGTAAGGGAACAAAGTCTCAGAATTATAACACATTGTTGCTCCGCTTTGGAGCTTCTCTTCATTGCCTTGCCTACAAATAACTGAGATGTGTTTTGTGCAATCCCATAGAGTTTAGGGTGCTGCTAACGACTTAGGAAATGTGTTGTCTTCCCTAAATTTATTGAAAACCAATACGTATGGGAGACAGTTTAGGAAAATAAGATGGTTCTGAGGGTGGGAGCATTGGGAAGCATGGTGCAGAGCAAAGAGAATGTCAAGGAGACCATCAGCTGTGGGCAGGACTTGAATGAGGGAGGCAGGCATTGGTTGAGCAGAAAGAAGGATATTTCATTTTGATAGTAAGAAAACTAGTCTGACTCTAGGAGGGGTGTGTGTTGAGTAAGTTCTAAGAGGTAGAAGGAAATATGTTTAGGATAATTTCAAAGGCCAGGCAGGGCAGTTAAGATCTGATGCAGTAGACAGAATGTGATGAAATACCCTGAAGACAGCAGTAATGCTATGAGAGAATAGTTGTTGATAGTTGGAAATGGGTCTACTTTTGATTCTTGAAACATGGCCAATTAGATCTACATTAAGGTCCTCTCATCCGCCTTTTCCCCAACGCTAGCTTTTTAAAATGGAGGAGAAAGAAAAATAAATAAAAAACTTTTTAAAAATGAGGAGATCACCACTCATTGTGATCACCACTCTATTGAAGTTCAGGGGAAAAAATGTTCATTTCTTTCTTAAGACAGGATGACATAATGGTCAGACTAATGAAAATAAGGTGTCCCCCAGGAGTTTCAGTTACTAAGCACATCATACCTTGAATAGTATCCAGTGATGTCCACTGACTTTAAAGTTAGAAGAACTCTTACTGACATGGCTTTTTATAGTCCATGTCATAGTCGGGTTTTTATAGTCCTTTAATCCAGGTCTCAATATTTCAATCTATAAATCGGATGAAATATGCTGAGCCTTCAAAGTATTTTGAAGAATCAATGTGATAAGCATATGAACACATGCAAAAGGTCATACCATCAAGTAATTTCTAACCTTCAGAAAACCAAAGAGAAGTCTCCCCCTCTATGTACCTTTATGTCTTGTACAGTGAGAAATGTAAGAAGACAAGTAAACAGCAGCTGGATCATAGTCCAGTGCTCTGCTGGATGACATTCAGCACTAGAGTGTTAGAGTTCACAGAATCAGGTGAGCACAGAGAGTGTCCCCCTTCCCTCATGGCTATCCTGATAAATTGACTGTCGTGCAGTGTAGTTTATTTGTGATATGATCGCAGGAAGCATAAGTAAGAGAGTGGGGAAAGTGAATCAAGAGAGAAAGAAAGTCAATAAAAGCTATGCTAATGAGCAAGTCCCCACTGTGGGCAATTAAGACTTTCTTCCTGGGCCCTTCCCAAGGTGTCTATAAATGTGTTTCAGAATTATCCTATGATGGATGAGTACCTAGGGCATTTATTTACCAACTCTAGTCCCTCATCTGTTGACAATTACTCCTGGGGGTGTTGAGTCTCCAGTCATTCTGGGCAGTCATGATTACTGACCATCTATCATTCACAGGTCTAGAACAAAGCCCTCAAAAAGACACAGGCCTTGGGGCGCCTGGGTAGCTCAGTCGGTTAAGCGTCCGACTTTGGCTCAGATCATAATCTCATGGTTCACGGGTTCGAGCCCTGAGTTGAGCTCTGTGCTGACAGCCAGCTCAGAGCCTAGAGCCCGTTTCGGATTCTGTATCTCCTTCTCTCTCTGACCCTCCCCTGCTCATGCTGTCTCTCTCTCTCTCTCTCTCAGAAATAAATAAAACATTAAAAAAATTTTTAAAGAAAAAGAAGACAGAGGCCTTGTAGGGGAGGCTGCCCACATACATAGACACTGTCAGCCCAGGTGTAGGTAAAATTCAGAGGTGGGACGAGGAGACATGAGCCATCAATAGCTTCTGCTATAGGAATTGTTTCATTTAAACAAAGGAGGCAGCATTATCATAGAAAACAAAAAAAAAGTTAAATTAATTCACAAAGAAGTCAGTTAAGGGAAGCTTCTCACAAATGGTGTGAATGGATGGTGAGAGTAAGAAATAATATTTTGGCTATGACACCTAGGAAATACTGACATACTGACTTCAGCTTGTTCAGGGTCCCACTGGGAACAAGGACAGGATAAAGAACACTTTAATGTCTAAAGTTTAAGTCTCGGAGTGCCTGGGTGGCTTAGTCGGTTAAGCGTCCGACTTTTGCTTAGGTCATGATCTCGCGGTTCGTGGGTTTGAGCCCCGCGTTGGGCTCTGTGCTGACTGCCAGCTCAGAGCCTGGAGTCTGTTTCAGTCTGTCACTCCCTCTCTCTCTGACCCTTCCCTGCTCACGCTGTCTCTCTCTCTCTCTCTCCTAGAAATAAATAAAAAATATTTAAAAAAAAAAGAAAAAGAAAACTCTTCTATTAAGGAAATATGCTAGAATGTTCTATTTTTTCCTTAATATCATGACTTCATTAATATTTTAAGTACTCTAAATCATCGATATATCAGTGAATTTCTTTAGTCTTTTGACTAAACTTTTGATCTAATTGATATTCAACAAAAAGAGGTAAAATGGACAGAATTACATTGACAATTGAAAGGATACTCTTTAGAACAAATTTAATGAAATGAAAAAAAGTGTCTAATCATAGCATACAGTGCCAGATAATTGCTTCAGTTCTTTTAGCACATGGGATGGCAAATGACAGCTGACTAGACAAATCTGGTTTGCTGCCTGATAAACAAACAAACAAAAACTTTTTTTGGAAGATAGCCATGCCCATTTGTTTATAGACTGTCTATGGCTGCTTCTTGGTCACAACAGAGTTGAGAAGTTGAGGCAGAAACCATATGCACTAGAAAGCCTAAAACATTTACCTTTGCCGAAAAAGTTTGCCAAGACTTGCTCTAGACCATTATGGTAACTACTAGCCACATGTGACTACTGAGCACTTAAAATGTATCTGGTGCAGCTAAGAAACTGAAGAGTTAGGGGCACCTGAGCAGCTCAGTCGGTTAAGCCTCTGACTTTGGCTCACGGCATGATCTCGCAATTCATGAATTTGAGACCCACATCAGGCTCTGTGTTGACAGCTCAGAGCCTGGAGCCCGCTTCAGATTCTGTTTCTCCATCTCTCTCTGCCCCTCTCCAACTCGCACTCTGCCTGTCTCTCTCTCTCTCTCTCTCTCAAAATTAAATAAAAACGTTTTTAAAAAATTAGAGAAAAACAAAAGAAACTATAAGAGTTAATCAATTGACAAGGCACCTGGTTGGCTCAGTAGCTTAAGCCTCTAACTCTTAATTTTGACCTAGGTCATGATTTCATGGTCCAGTCCAGGAGATCGAGCCCTGAATTAGGTTCAGTGCTGGATGTGGAGCCTACTTGGGATTCTCTCTCTCCCTTTCCCTCTCCCTCTCTGTCTCTGTCCCTCCTCAACTCTTGTGTGCGCACATGGGTGCACTCTTTCCCCTTCAATAAAATAGTTTATTGAGTTGAAATGTTTTAAAGGTATAAAATATAAAGGTTCTCCAGAAAAACAAAATCAATAGTAGATAGATAGACAATTGATTCTGTTTTCTCGAGAAACTTTATATTTAAGGTTCATTTTATATTGAATTCACATATAGATGGATCCATCTATATATGTACGTATGTGTATATATCTATATGTATATATGTGTATATGTCTGCTACCTATCTATCGATATCTAGAGAGAGAGAAATTGAGAAAAAGATTTATCATAAAGAATTGGCTCACACGGTTATGGAGGCTGGCAAGTCCAAATCTATTGTGTGCCTGGCAGGCTGAAGACCAGGAGAGCCAATGTAGCACCAATGTGAAGGCTGGTAACCTGGAGATACAGGAGAACTGATGGTGAAGATCAAGTTTGAAGGCAGTCTGCTGGAGAATTTCCTCTTGGGAAGGCTGCTTTTATCTTGTTGAAGCCTTCCACTAATGGAATGAGGTTCACCCACATTAGAGAGGGCAACTGCTTTACCCAAAGTCCGCGAGTTTAAATGTTAATCTCATTCAAAAACACCTTCTAAATCAACACATAAAATTAATCATCATGCTTAGTATTTTAAAGACATAGAATAGCAAAGACTTATTTTTTAATGTACAACACATTGCTTACATGTTGAAATTATAATATTTTGGATACATTGGTTAAACAAAATATATTATTAAAATTAATTTCCATCTGTTTCTCTTAACTTCATAATGTGGCTACTCAAATATTTAAAATTATTTATGTAACTTACATTTATATTGAACAGCACTGCTCTAGAAACTATTCTCAGCCTGTGGAAAGTCTTGTTTCCCCCTTACCATATTTCTTAAAGTGCACATCCAGCCAGTTTGAATGACATCTATGTGTATTTATAAAAGCTTATGGAGAACTGACATAAATTACTCAAGAAGGATGTGAGATATAGTTTATCTCTAATTTGGCTATTCTTGCTGGTGTTCCTTTTTTTTTTTTTTTTTTTTCTCAAAGGGCAGAAATTGGTGGTGGATAAGCATATTGGAGAAGTTTTCCACAGGTCCCACAGGCCAGCTTGTCTCCACCCCCCAGGGCCTCTGGTGGGGGTGAGGCTGGGGGAGAGGGCACAGCCTGCTTCCCTTCATTGTACTGGATCACCAGCTCAAAGCCAGAGTTTCCTAGAAGAGCTTTGGCTGCAGTGTGGGCCGCTTCATTGGGCATTGAGTTGGGGGGTTATTGGCTGGTTTTTGTTTGTTTGTTTTCCTCTCAAATCAGGTAAAAATTTTCTGAGAAAAATCATCTGAGAAACAACTGAATTAACATATTAATCAGTTAATTAAATGTAAGTATGTGTCTGCACAGGTGTATCTATTAAATACTAAATGCACTACGCTTTATTAAGGACATTATATGAATACGGCCTTTCATTTTTTCTAAAGCATAACACATGCCTTTCTTCTATATTTCCATTCACCACACTAAATATTCTGTAGATTTTTTTGCATTTTAAATCAGATTTACTAAAGTCTGTTATATATAATGAAGTTAATCCATTTTTTTAATGTTTTATTTATTTCTAGGAGAGAGAGAGAGAGAGACAGTGTGAGCAGGGGAGGGTCAGAGAGAGAGGGAATCACAGACTGAAACAGGCTCCAGGCTCCGAGCTGGCAGTCAGCACAGAGCCCGATGCGGGGCTCGAACCCACGAACCGCGAGATCATGACCCAAGCGAAAGTCGGACGCTGAAGTTAATCCATTTTAAGTGAACAGTCTGAAGCACATTGAAAAGTGAATACATCTGTGTAACCACAACCCCAATCAAGATGTGTGTTAGGCAGAATTCTAAAAAGTCCCTCTGTCTCAAGATTCCAGCTCCTGGTTATTCAGCCAAACACCAAGGAGATACTTCCGTGAAGGGACTCTGAAGATGTTATTAACGCTTCTAGTCAGCTGAGGGAGATTATGCCAGATTATCAGGTGGCTCCAATTACAAGTCACACCAACCCTTAAAAGCAGAAGAGGAAGGAAGAAGAGAGGAGAGTTGCAGTATGTGAGGTTAGAGGGACTGGAAGTATGAAGACTCAACTTGTCTTTGTTGTTTTAAAGTTGGAAGAAAGATGTTATGAGGCAAAGAACACATTTGGAAGCTGAGAACGATATTTACTTACAGCCAGAAAGGGAATGGGGACCTCATTCTTAGCGATGCATGGGATTGGATTTTTCTGAAAGTTTAAATGAGCTTGGAAGTGAATTAATTAATCCTCAGAGTCTCCAGAAAAGAACACAGCACTGCTGAAAACTTGATTTCAACCTTGTGAAACCCTGAGTGGAAAAAAGGCAAGCCATTTTGTACCTGGGCCTAAGACCTACAGAATGACAAGATCACAAGTAAGTGTTGCTTTATGTTGCTACCTTTGTGGTAGTGTATTGTCAGCAATTGGGACAAAGTAATGCAGCATAGAGAGCTGCGAGCTCCCTCTTGCCAGGTGTTAGGGTTACAATTCACCCCTCCCTGAACTGCTGTTTTGCTTTTTGTCCTAGGTTAGTTTTCACTTTAATAGGATTTTCTATCAGTGAAGTTAAACAGTATGTATCCTTTAATGTTTATCTTCTATTGCTCAGCATTTTACAAAGCGCATTCATTTATCACATAGCAGTAAATAATTTCTTTTTATTGCTGAGTAGTATTTTATGGTCTTATTACAATTTGTATACCTATTGCACCAGCTGATGAGTATCTGGGTTGTTTTCAGTTTTTTGATTCTTTTGAATTAAGTTACAATAAGCATTCACATAATAAGCCTTCCTGTGGACATAAGGTATCTATTTCTTGGGTGAAATTATTGGGACAGAAGTGCTATGTTATATACACTTAACTTATAAGTGCCGAACTGATTTCCACAGAGTTCTTTAATTTTACCCTCCCACCAGCAATGTATTGAGAGTTCCATTTGTTCTACATCCTTGCCAACACCTGGTATATTCGATCTTATTTTTAGTTTTAGCTGTCTAGTGGGAATTATGAAAATATAAGTGACTGTAATTTACATTTTCCTGATGATTAATGATGTTAAGTAGCTCTTTTGTGCAATTGGCCTCTGTTATATGTTCTTTGTAAAATGTCTGTTCAAATCTTTTGCCACTTGGCAAAGGTTTGTCTCTGATTATTGAGGTTAGGAGTTGCTGATCTATTCAAAACAGAATCTTTTGCTTATTATATCTGTTGCAATATTTTGAAAGATGTTCTTTATGAGCAAATCTCTTAGAAAATATGGGTGCCACTTGTTTCTTTACTGACGCTTTCTGTGTTGTAAGAAATGTTTGTCCTATAAATGCCTAGATTGCCAAGATTTTTGACTATATTAACAGAGATTGGATAGCTTTAGGTTTTACATTTAACTCTGAGCTAGTTCTATCTTAATTTTGTGATTACGGTGAGATAAATATCAAGGTTCATTGCCCCCTTCCCCCACTGTGTGACCACTTGTTCCTTCACCTCTTGTTGAAAAGACTATTTTTCCCCCATTAAAGTAACTTGGCACATTTGTTAAAAATCACCATATAAGTGTGATTATATTTCTGGATTCTCTATTTGTTCCATTGATTTGCATGTCTATCCTTACAGCAATACAACACTCCTTGATTACTATAGCCTCATAGTAAGTCCTACTTTTTCCACCTTTGCAAGATTACTTTGTCTACTTTAGATTTCTTTTTCCATATGCATTTTATAATCCTATTTCCAATTTCTACAGAAAACCTGCTGGGATTTTGATGGGGAATGTGCTGAATCTCTAGATTAATTGGGAGGAAGATTTAATATTTTTACAACCTTGAATCTAATCCATGGATGTATCTGTTTATTTAGAACTTTAATTTTGTTCAATATTTTGAAGAATTTTTTTGCATAATTATTGCACATATTTTAATTCATCCTTAAAAGTATATTTTGGGAATTTTTAATCTAGCTTTCCAAATCATTTATACCACATAGAAACTGACTTTTGTCTATAAGCCAAATTTCCTTTTAATTTATTAAATTTACTTATTATATCTAGTACCTTTTTGGAGGTTGCTTGGAATTTGCTATAAACATAATCATGTTACCTGCAAATAGAGAATATTTTATTCCGTTCAAAAATGATTGTATGGCTGTAATTTTTTTTGTTTGTTTGTTTTGGCACTGACCAGGACATCTAGTATAATGTTGGATAAAAGTGATAAAATGGGAATCCTTAAATTTTCCCCAATTTTAGAGAAAGCATTTAGTTTTTGCCATCAACTATGATGGTAGCTGTAAATTCTTAGAAGCTTTATCAGAGGAATATCTTCTGTTCCTAGTTTTCAGAAAGATTGTATCATGAACAGTTTTGAATTTTTGTCAAATGCCTCTCAATCACATGGGCCTTTTTTCCTCATTTGTTGTGTTTTATGGTGAAGTGTATTAATTAAGTTTCCAGATATTAACCAGAATTTGCATTCCTGAGATAAACCCTGGTTTTTATGTATCTACCTTTCTTAAATACTATTACTTTCCTAAAGATTTGTGTGTCCATGTTGAAGAGGATAGTGATCTGTAGGGTTTTGTTTTTTTTTTTAAATGTCATTTATAATTTTCACTACCAATGTAATGCTGGCCTCCTAAGATGATTTAGAAAACATTCTATTAAAGAATTTGGTTAGGATTGGTAATATTTCATCCTTATCATTTTAATACTTGCGGGAACTGTAATGATGCCCTTTATTGTTACAGTGATTAGTAGTTTTTCCTACTGACTTGAGTTGTCTAGCTACAGTATGATAGTGTCTTGTTTTCAAGATAACCAGTTTTGGGGTTTCTTTTTTACTGTTATTTGTGCGTGTGTGCGTGCACACTTAATTTGTTTCCTGATTTTATGTTCCTTTTCTCTTGCTTACTTTGAATTTAATCTTTGTCAACCTTCTTAAAGCAGAAATTTAGAGGGGTGCCAGGGTGGCTCAGTTGGTTAAGCGTCCGACTTTGGCTCAGGTCATGATCTCACGGTTAGTGGGTTCGAGCCCTGTGTTGGGTTCTGTGCTGGCAGCTCAGCCTGGAGCCTGCCTCGGATTTTGTGTCTCTCTCTCTGGCCCTCCCCTGTTCACACTGCCTCTCTCTCTCAGGAATAAATAAAACATTAAAAACAATTTTTTTAAAAAAGCAGCAATTTAGATAAATTATTTTAAACGTTCTTTTCAAAGATAAGTATTTCTATATGTAAATTTTCTTTGCACAGTTTGAACAGCATCACACAAAATTCTACATTCATTTAGCATTCAATAGAAATATTTCCTTGTAATTTTTTTCTAGAGTCCAAAAGTTATTTGGATGTATGTTGCTTTTAATTTCCAATTTGCTAGTTTTCCAGATAACTTCCTGTCACACATTTTAGTTTGCATGTGATAAGTAATCATACTTTGTGTGACTTCCTTTAACTTTATGGAGTTTTTTTATAACTCAGAATATGGTCTAATTTGGTGAATATTCCATGTGCAGTTGAATGAAAGTTCTACAAATTTTTAGTGGAATGTTCCATAAGTGTCAGTTAGGTCATCTTGATTGGTAATATTGTTCAATACTTCTATATCCATACTGATGTTTCATTTATTTTTTTCCTACCAATTACTGAACGAAGTGTTGAATTATCTAGTTATAATGGTGGATTTCTCAATTTCTTTTTTTAGTTCTATCAATTTTTTTGTTGTAGTTGAAAGCTCTGTAACTAAGAACATATGCATTTAGTTTTTTTTTCTTGTTGAATTAATCCTTTATTATTAATAAATGTTCTTTTTTAATCCCTGGTAACATTCCTTATACTGAAGTCTATTTTCTCCTATTAATATAGCCTGCCTGGCTTCCTTTTTATTAGGGTTAGAATAATAAATACATAGAAATACATATAATATAAAAATAAAAGTAAAAGAGTAAAAATTAAAATATATATCTTAATCCTTTTACTCCTCACCAACAGAAAATTTATATCTAAAAATTGATTTAGTTCTAGTCTGTTTTGATCACTTGGAATATGTAGACTACATTTAATGTAATTGAGGCTTTTGTCTAGACCTACCATCCTTCTATTTGTTTTCTACTTGTCTCTTTTTTGTTAAATTCTTTCTTTTTTTCTTTAAGCAAGCATTTTTGTATTCCATTTTGTCTCACTTTTAAACCTTTTCATTGATCTGGGTTTACAAAATAAACCTTTCACTTATTACAGTTTTCTATGACTATTATTCTACTTTGCACGTACCTTGAGAAAGATATTAAGTATACTTCCAATTTTCACTACTTAGTCCTATAGTTGTTACACATTTTTATATATATTATAAACTCAGTGCATTTTTCCTTTACAGTCTGTTATATTCTATTATTTATTAAATAGAAAAAATTCTTCTATCCTTACTCACACATCCCTTAGGGTGTTCTTCCTTCCTCTGTGAGGATTGGAATTCCTGGTGTCTAACATTTCCTTCAATGTGGGTAAAAATTTGTTTTTAGCATTTAAAGTCCAGAATTACTGGTAACAAAATCTTTCAAATTTTTTGGTATATTATTCACAAAGATGCAATGCAAAGTGTACATCTATTTCCATTTTTTAGTGTGTAGTTCCATTTTCCAGTACTATGCCCTGTAAAGTCTAGTTACTTCAGTCTCTCCAAAGTAGGATCTTTTTCTCCTCTGTTCAACAAAATCACTGTGCTCTAATTTGCTCACCCCCTCCCTGCATTAAGATTGAAGAAGTCCCTCCAGGGATAAAACCAGGGCTAATCTCTTGTCATTTACTCAAAGATTAGGATACTGAGGGGTGCCTGGGTGGCTTCGTGAGTTGAACATCTGACTCTTGATCTCAGCTTAGGTCTTGAGCTCAGGGTTGTGGGTTCAGACTCTGCATTGGGCTCTGTGCTGGGCCTGAAGCTTAAAAAAACAAAACAAAACAAAACAAAAAAAAACCTGAGCTGCCTGTTGTCCATTGTCTGTTTTGTTTCATTTATTTTCCCAGTTTTATACTTTTTTTCCCCTATAGGTGGAAAGTTCTGTACAAGTAACTCTACCACAGCCAGAAATGGAAATTTCTATAGATAACTTTCAATATTCATTTCCAAATGTCATCTTCCCCTTATGTTTCTGTGTTAATATTTAATAATCTTTGTGAGAACTATTTTTGCATCTATTTGCAGAACAGTACTTTGAATAAGTATTTCTGAGATCTTAAGATTTTTTTAAATTCCAGTATATTTCTTAGTGAAAACATCTGTACAGTCTTACATATGATGAGATTAAGTGAGAAGAATGAGGGGTGCCTGGATGGCTCAGTTGGTTGAGCATCCAACTTCAGCTCAGGTCACAATCTCACATTGTGTGGGTTCGAGCCCTACGTTGGGCTCTGTGCTGACAGCTAGCTTAGAGCCTGGAGCCTGCTTCAGATTCTGTGTCTCCCTTTCTCTCTCTCTCTCTCTGACCCTCCCCTGCTCATGCTGTCTCTATCTCTTTCTCAAAAATAAATCAAACATTTTTTAAGAAGTGAGAGGAATGAGATTAAATGGAAAGAGGAGTAGGTGAGGTCAGAATGATTTTACACCTACAGCTACAAGATTCTTATCCCTTAGAAAATATTTAATGTATTCTGTGCTTATTGATTTGTTTAATCAGTACTTACCTAAGAGGCACAACAAATAAAACAGCCAGGAAAACAATATATCATTGTGTCATCTATTTTTGTGAAGACCCACAGCTGCAGAACTTGTGACAAAGTAGGTACACAAAGCTAGAAACCTACTCTCTCAACTATGTTATAGCTTATTGCTCCAGTGTATGCAGAGGTTGTGTCCTCCTATATAAAGTTTAACTATGTTGTATGATTTTGAACAGATCTGCCTGTTACGATTAATTAAATCGTACTCCCCTGTTACACCCCCTCCTAAAATACCCCTTCCTAAAACTAATTGCCTAGGTAGAAGTTGGGAAAAATTAAGCGTAATGGAGATATATATTTAAGAATTGTTTTAAGGGGCAGGGCCCCTGGGTGGCTCAGTGGGTTAAGTGTCTCACTTAAGCTCAGGTCATGAACTCATGGTTTGTGAGCTCTAGGGCTCTGTGCTGACAGCTAGCTCAGAGCCTGGAGCCTGTCTTCAGATTCTGTGTCTCCCTCTCTCTCTGTTCCTCCCATGCTTGCACTGTCACTTTCTCTCTAAAAAATAAATAAAACATTAAACTTAAAAAAAAAGTTGTTTAAAGGGCACCTAGGTGGCTCAATTGGTTAAGTGTCTGACTATTGATTTTTGGCTCAAGACATGATCTCATGATCTGGGAGATCCAGCCCCACATTGGGCTTTGAGTCCACTGATAGTGCAGAGCCTGTCTGAGATGCACTCTCCCCTCTCTCTGCCCCTTCCCCTTCTTGCATGCACTCTCTCTCCTTTCTATCTCAAAATAAATAAACATTAAAAAAGAGTTGTTTTAGAAAAGATTTCACACAAACTAGATGCAAAAAAATGGGTTGTGTGTGGATGTCACCATCAAAAAAATAAATAAATATAAACAACCTATGGCTGAACCTATAAAAATAGTTACCATAGGGGAGATATTTTTGTTCTGCTTTTGGCTTGTCAAGACCATACCCAGTGAATTCTATTTTTGGTGTTTGCATTTTAATTAATAGAGATCTATTGAAATTGAGGATTTTTTTTTTTCAGGTGAGAAATCAAGTGGTGAGGAATCTAGATATCATGTCTTATCTAGGCTACATTTGGTCATGAGGATTAATTAGACTAGGTAATAATTTTCTGGCCCATTGAAGGGAATTTTATTAAATACTATTTTTAATGCACAGCATAATCTGAGCATTATAGAGTAGAAAAGTTAAGAATCAGAAGCTCTAGTGACCGATTTCTACTCAGATAACATTTTCCCAAGCAACTAAGCACTGGCCCTAAATTTGCATACACCATTCAAACAAAAGTAATAGGACTAACCATACAGACTCAGGTCCCTTAGAAGACCATATAGGAATAACTTATTTGCTCAAGGGTTTTTCTTGGCAGAATGTCTCACACTGTCTCACTACTTCATCCTAAGAAGTTTACCAAGTCACTCTATCCAACCAGATGGAGCACAATCCATGAGAGGGAGTCTGGCAAATAAGTTTCCCTTGCTCATTGTATATTTAGTCTTTTCAGTATTTTCTATATATTAGGACCAAGAGTTGGTGTCTAGTATGTTACGCAGTGAAGCGTATTCCTTATGGAGAATAGTTGAAGAAAAAAGCTTTTAATTAAAAAAAAATCTTAACAGAAAATGCATTATAATTTTCTTCAATTATAGGCACCTTTGGAAATACAATAAAGGTGCAATAAAGTGACTATGTAATAGAGAAAGTCAAATAAACTGTTTTTGTTTTCTGAGTGCTTATAAAAGCTATGTTTACATTATACTATAGTAGATAAAGTGTACAATGTCATTATGTTTAAAAAAAACCCATACCTTAAATATTGCTAAATATTGCCAACCATCTGAGCTTTCAACAAGTCATGGTCACTGATCACCAATCACCATAATAAATAGAATAATCTGGGGCACCTGGGTGACTCAGCCAGTTGAGCAGGGAACTCTTGATTTTGGCTCAGGTCAAGATCCTGAGGTCATGGGATCGAGTCCCACATTGGGCTCTGCACTGAGTGTGGAGGTGCTTAAGACTCTTTCTCCCTCTGCCCCTCCCTAGCACTCATGTGTTCTCTCCCTAAAATAAATAAATAAAACATAATCATAAAGAAAAAGTGGAAAATACTGTGAGAATTACCAGAAAATAATACATAGATGTGAAGTGAGCAAATGCTGTTGGAAAAATGGCCCAAATAAACTAGATGGACATAGGGTTGTCATAAACCTTTGATTTATAAGAAAGGCAATATCTCTCAAGCACAATAAAATGAAGTATACCTCTAATCTGAGTTACTCTGGGAAGCCTGGGAGATAATTTTTACAGGAAACTCCACGGTTTAAAAGTAGGATCATTGTGTAGAAAACTTAAGAGGTAAGTGTACAACTTCCCAGTTGTAAGAAACAAGGTTTTAGAGAATTATAGTAAGATATTTTCAAATTTGTCCAACCTATGGAACTAGCTATCACTCAGATCCATGTACCTCAGAAATCTTGACCTCTAGTGTCTTGCTTAGGATTTTTTTGCTAGCTGTCTTAACAGATATACTGCATGTGTTACTTAGCACAATCCTACTTTGTGATTTAGGAAAATTCCAAAACAAGTGATTATGATTGGCTAGGCAGATAAGGGGAAACAGGATTCTGCTCTATGTGATTTTTTCAAGGACCAAGACATTGGTATTGATAGTGCAAAAGGAAGACACTACTACTCTTATGTGGATAGGTAGACATCTTTATCATGCCCTATTATCTGTTCGGATTATTGTCCTTCCATCTCTTGATTCTTCTCCTTAAAAACATTTTATAATATCCTAAAACTCCCAAATTCCTTTTTCATTTTCTTGTAACCTCTCTGGATTTTCCAGGGATCACTTATTTTCCTACCTAGCTTGGATACAGTGTTTACCATTTAAACTATTCTCTCATAAGCATGATTATCCTTGCCCATCTATCCTCATTCTCCAGTGAACTACATAAAGTTTGGATTAAAAATAAGACCTGTCTTAACTAAGTGTCATGAGACACACAAAATAATACATAATAGACTAAACAAATTATTGGTCTCCAACCTCTCAATCACTGCACTTGATGGACCTCCTTTCGGCTTCATCTCCATTTCCATCACTGACTTTGCTAAAATGTCACTACTCACTTTAACCTCCCATCTACCCATAATTCTCTTCATCTCCAGAAAATACCTTACATGAAATTTGATTCAGCAATTGCAACTACTTGTGATGATCTTCTTCCATTCCCTGCAACTGCATTTACTAATTTACACACAATTTCATACTGATTCTTATCTCTCATTTACTTTGGAAGTTGAATTGGCATTCTAATTACTCAAAGTCAATATCTATTCTGGCATGAAAAATTCTAAAACTTTGTATTTCCTTTAGGATTATTGTACATCCTTTCTTTACCTCAGTCATAATCCTTGGACTTCTTATCTACTAACTATGTCCAATTTTTCCTTCATAAAAACCTTTATCCATTGACCAATTTTGTCAATTCCTCTGATTCAGAAGTCTTAGGAAAATTGTCCCCACTTATTTCTCTATTTACTCCCATCCTATTCATGCATCAACCCTCTGTTGCCTGGTGTTCATTTTCACCAGGCTAATAGATGATGCTACCTGAGTGTTATTATGATGAAAATAATAGAGATCTAAGAACCATACAAAAGATAGTTCCAAGATGGTATAATTTCTAATTACTATCTTTGAAAAACAGAAAATAAATAATTACGTGTCACATTCTTAAAACTAAAATCCTTCTCATTTTAAATATGAAGAAATCTGTTAACTTTGGAAATCATTGAGATAATAACGGAAGCTGTTTCATAAACCCACTGGCACTTCTACTTCTGAGAATATGGAGTGGATCTATTTTTCTCTAGTCTTCCCACTAAGTACAAATAAAAACTCTGGTCATTATATGTAAAATTTATAAAAAGACACTAAAAAAGCAGACGAAGACCTGGGATGAGAAGGATGAAGATGCAAATTTCCTGGGTTTTCCTTTTGTCTCTTATATCTCGCGTTTAGAACTGAAGTAGCTGGCAAACTATAAATGCCAATAAGTGCCGACAAAACAAATGAAACCAACAAAACCTTTATTCCCCTTAGCCAAAGGAGCAGGAAAGGGCAGCCTAGAAGGACAGAAAATCAATAATTACCACTGTACTTTAGCCAAACACCACAGAAAATATGTCCGAGCCATTGTACATTAACAAAGGTCAAGTAGGAAGCCTAGTTCTCTACCCTTGAGAGACTATAACAGTGTACCCCAACATCCCTACTGGAGGGGTGTGTGAGAAGTCTGAGTAGGGAACCAAGACGTTCATTTGACATAGCTACTTACAAGCACCACTTTTCTACCAGTAATGTCAGTGGAATCGTGTGAGAAGCCTGGACTTCCAACTTCACTTGATAGTAGAGAAGTATCTCTTTGTTTATTACAATAGTGGTATAAGAAGCAGTCTGCTAGAGAGCTAGGACTTTGACCATCACTGAGTGGTAATGAAGCTATCCTCATTATACTGCCACTAAAGACTAAGTGCAGAGTCCTAAGTCCCATCCCTCTTAGTGTGAATGAGAAGCCCCCTTCCTCCAGTGTTAACAATGGCCACGTGTGAAACCTAGACTTAAATCTACACATGGCCATAACAGAGCAATACCCTGTGTTCTTTCTTCTGCCAGAATCATAGATAAAGGTGGCTTAAATAACATCTAGAGTTAGATATAATATAAAAATGTCCAGTTCTTAATAAAACGTCATTTGCCATGCCATTTACCAGAGATTTCAAACTGAAGGGTGAAAAGGGGAGAGACAAATAATAAAGGACAGCATCCAAAGGAAAACAGCAGAACTATCTGACAGCAGTTTTAAAGTTGCCATGGTGAATACTTCAGTGAGTAATTAAAAATTGGCTTAAATAGAAAAGTAGAAAATCTCAAAGAAATGGAAAGTCTCAGAAAACAGGACATACAAACCAAACTGAAATTTTAGAGCTAAAATGTTATGCAAAATTAGAAGCTCACCAAATGGGCTCAACAGCAGAACAAAGGGGAAAGACAGAATCAGTGAGAGGTAAGATAGAATAATAGACATGACACACTGAAGAACAGAAAAAAATAAGCTAAATTAAAATTAACATCAAGTAACTGTGGAACTATAACAAAAGATCTAACATTCATGTCATCAGAATACTGAAATGTGAGGAGGAAAATGGAAGACTAAAATATATACAAAGAAATAATTGCCAAAAATTTCCTAACTTGGGAAGAAGACCTAAAAACCTAGAGGTTCAAGGACCTAAGCAATTGCTTACTTCCTACCAAATAAGATAAAAGCAAATGCATAGTCTCAAGGTACCTCTTAACCAAACTTATAGAAATTAATGGAAAATCTAAAAAGCAGCTAGAGAAAAAAAGTGATACCTTAAGTTTAGGGAAAAACTATTCATGACAATGGATCAGAAACCTTGGAGTCCAGAAGAAAGTAAATTGATGTTGACCAAATGTTGAAAGTATATGAACTGTCAACCTACAATTTTGTATATAGTCAAAGCATCCTTCAAGATTTAAAGGGAAATCAACATATTCTCAGGTAAAGGAAACTAAGAAAATTTCTCACCGGCAGACCTACCCTAAAAAAAAAAAAAAAAAAGCTAAAGAAATTTCTCAATATAGAATGAAAGCAAAAGAGTGAACCTTGGAAAGTCAGAGAGAAATAAAGAACACAGTAAGCAAACAAACAAAAACACATTTTCCCTTTAATTTTTCTAAACTGTTGAAAAAATATATCTGGGATTCTAAATATGTAAAAGAATGTTTAAGACCATTATAAATATAAGAGGTTATTAAAAAAAGGCAATGTATTTCTACTTTACTCAACTGGTAAATGATACCAGTAGTCTGAAAACTAATATATAATGTAATACTGATATCAACCATTAAAATAGTATTAAAAACACTAAATGGTAAAATGTTATAGATAAAATATCCTATGAAGTGTTTAAATAATGGGAGAAGTAGGAAAAGAAAAACAAAAACATGAAGCTAAATAAATAACAAATGTATGCCTTAAGGAATAATGGCAATAAAAATAAATAATTTAGGGGCACCTGGGTGGCTCAGTTTGTTGAGTGTCTGACTTTAGCTCAGGTCATGATCTCCTCACTCATGAGTTCAAGCCCCATGTCCAGCTCTATGCTGCCAGCCCAGAGCCTGGAGCCTGCTTCATATTCTGTGTCTCCCTCTCTCTGCCTCTCTCCCACTTGTGTTCTGTCTCTCAAAAATCAACATTAAAATTTTTTTAAATAAAAAAAATGGTTTAAATATAAAATTAAAAAGCCTAGTGGATTTAAAACCATCAACTAACTATATGCTGCCTAAAAAACTCCTAAATATAGGCAGCTTGAAAATTAAAGGATGAAAAAAAAATTATGCAGGGATAGCTATATTATTATCAGATAAAGAAGAGCTCAGAGCAAAGAAAATTATGAGAGACAGAAAAGAATATTCTACAATGATAAAAGGTCAATCCTCCAAGAAAACCCAACAAGCCTAAATTAGTATGTATCTAACAATAGACTTGCAAAATATGAGAAGCAATGATTGGCTGAGCTGACAGTATATACAAATTTACAACCATGGCTTGAGATTGTAATAGCACTCTCCAGTTGACAGAAGAGCTAAAATTAGAAATAGGAAATCTATAGGACTCAATAAAATCATCAACCAACAGGATATAATAGACATTTATAGAACATTCTACCCTCACACTAGAGCATGAATATACTTTATTTTCAAGTGACCACAGAATGTATACCAACTTAGACCATATTTTAGTCATAAAATAAAATTCAAGTATAAAGTAGTTGAAATTGTACAGGATGTTCTATAATCACAATAGAAGCAAACTAGACATAAGATAATAGAAAATAAGACACTAAATCCATAGATTAAAAAACTCTCAAGGGAAATTTAAAAATATGTATGCCAAAGCTAAACCCTGTGTTGAGATGGAGATTTACAGCATTAAGTGCACACATTAGAAAAGTGTAAAGATTTTAAACCGATGATCTAGGACTCTATCTCAAAAACCTAGACGAAACCGAAATAACTCCAAGCAAACAGAAAGAGTAAATAATAAGGATAAGAGGAGAAATTAATGAAATGGAAAAAAAAAATCAGATCTTACCATCTGCAAAACACTGAAAAACTGAACCTTGATGGAATTATTTTAGACTATGATGAGTGGGTGGGTTTATGTGAAGCCTTCAGCCCTCTGTGCCCTGCAGAAGTTCAGGCTGGACAAATGTGCATTTGATAAAGAAACTCAGATGCTGCTGACTGTGGTGGAAGAGAAAATTTCTCCCCTGATAATTTCACATCAACCTTGGTTTGACAATGAGTACGAGAGCAAGAGTGTGCTCATCAGCTGGGGAACATCCTGAAGTAATCTTCTTACAAAGGCTTTTCCTTGGTCACTTTGGGAACTTCTCCTTCTGGCAAGCCCTGTCTTGTAAATTGTACATTATAGCAATGCCAGCTCTGCTTTTCAAGCTACTCCTTCACAGTGTTTTAGCAATATGTTTGTGGAATGTGATTTAGTGTGTTTGTGCCTCAGTTGTCTATCCCTATCTTTCAAATTTCCTTCCTAGCTTATGATATTTAGAAGAACAAGTTTGTTAAAGGGATAAACAGTTGACAATAAAGTGGGGAGCAGAGAACATCAATGACCTGCAAAAACTGCTGCTTTGAGAAGATCTAGGATGACTGACAAAATAAATATGAGAACTGCCAATATTATCAATGAAATGAGATGTTACCATAGACCCTTCGGACCTCAAATGGATGATAAGGAAATCCAACAGAAGATTCTGAACAGATAAGTTTGACAACTTAAGACAACTAACTAGAAAATCAGAAAATAACACAAGTCACTCAATGTGCAGTAAATCATTTGCATAGTTACATAACTATTTAGGCAATCAAATTAACAATTTAGACACTTTCAGAAAAGATATTTCCAGGCTCAGTTAGAATCACTGGAGGAAACTACTAAATATTTAAAGAAATATTAACAACAATTTTAAACACTTTTCAGAAAACAGAAGAAATAATTCCCAATTCATTGCTTTAATTTGATATATTCTTGATACCAAAACACAAATGACAATACCACAGCAAAACAAACCCCACAAAACTGAATAACAATATCATTCATAAATGAGGCAAACATTAAAGTGTATATATTAGCAAGCATAATCCAGCAATATATAATCCAGTAGTTTTAAGCCATGATCAAATCATACCTGTTGCAGAGTGTAAGGCTGGCTAAATGTTCAAAAGTCAATCTGTACAAACTACTATATTAATAAGTTTAAGAGTAGATCTCACATATTCATATAAATTGCAAAATAATAATTTAGTAGAATTCACTACCCATTCATTATAAAGACTGCAGGGGTGCCTGGGTGGCTCAGTTGATTAAGCATCCGACTTTGGCTCAGGTCATGATCTCACAGTTAGTGGGTTCAAGCCCTGCATGGGGCTCTGTGCTGACAGCTAGCTCAGAGCCTGGAGCCTGTTTCAGATTCTGTGTCTCCCTCTCTCTCTGACCCTCCCCTGCTCGCGCTGTCTCTCTCTGACTCTCAAAAATAAATTTTTTAAAAAACATTTAAAAAAAGACTGGGGAAAAAATAGAAATAGAGGGAAATTCAACTTGATAAAAGTAATCTACAAAATTCCTACAGCTAACGTATACTTTAATTTTGAATCACTGAATGCTTTCCCCTAAGATAGTTAACAAGATAAAGATATCTACTCTCACCACTCTTATTCAACATAGTGCTAAGAGTTTTAATACAATGAGCAAGAAAAGGAAAAAAAGACATCCGGGTCAGAAAGGAAGAAATAAAGCTGTCCTCCTATGCAGCTGGCATACTTGTCTTAGAAAATCCCAAGCAGTCTTTAGCTATACTTTTGGAGCTAATACGTTCATTGAGCAGCGTTGCTGGATAAAGAATAAAAGATAAATGGAACAAATTAAAAAATCATCTGTATTTCTACATACTAGCTGAAAAACATGGACAATAAAATTCAAAATATAACACCATTTATAGTAGCCCCCCAAATGAAATTCTCTGGTATAAATCTAAAAGCAAACAAAAACACTTGGAAAGGATTTATGTGCTGAAAATTACTTAAGGCTGATGAAAAAAAAATCAAAGCATTAAAAAAAGGGCAGACATACCATGTTCACAGGTTGGGAAAATCAATGTAGTAAATTTGTGAATTCTCCCCCAATACTGATTTGACACAATGCCTATCAGAATTCCAGAAAGTGTTCTTTTTTTTTTTTCTTGGAGAGAGAGAGAACATTATCCCATTATCCTAAAATCTATGTGGAAAGGCCATAAAACTTACAGCTGAAATAATTTTGAAAAAGAACAGTCTACCCAACTTCAAAATTTGCTCTACAGCTATTATAATCAAGAACACATGGGATTGGCAGAGAAACACATGGATCAATGGAAATGAATAGAGAACTCAGAAAACAATTCCATATAAATATGTCAAACTGACATTTGACAAAAGTGCAAAATCTAAAAAAAAAAAAAATGCAAAAAATTGTCATGGTCTTTCCAACACAGGGGATATTAGAACAAGTGGACATCATAGGCTAAAACAATAATAAAATATGACCCAAACCTATAAAACCTAATTAAAAACTTACTGTGGACTTCATTATAAAAGTTAAAGTTGTAAAACTTTTAAAGGGAAAACAGGAGAAAATCTTTGAGATACTGGGTTAGAGTTTATAGACTTGGCACCATATAAACATGATCTATAAAAGGAAAATTTGATAAATTGGATTTCATTGAAATTAAAAATCTTTTCTGTGAAAGATTCTATTAAGGAATTAAAAAGACGACTAAAGTGGGAGAAAATATTTGGAAACCACATAGCTTGCAAAGGACTATCAAGAATATGTAACTCAAATCTCAATAAAATATGGGATTATAAAATAGGGCAAATGGCCTGAAGGTAAATTCTTCCCCATAGGATCTATAGATGGCAACTAAACACATGAAAATACACTCAACATCATTAGGCGTAAAGGAAATGCAAATAAAAACCTCAATAAGATGTTACTGTGTGTCTATCAGAATGGCTAATAGGAAAAATAGTGACAACACCAAATACCGGCAAGGATTCACATTGGATCGTACATGCATTGCCAAGGGGAATATAAAATTGTACACTCCCTCTCAAAAGCACTGCGGCAGTCATAAAAACTAATTATGAAACTACCGTAGGACTCTGCAGTTGCACTCTTAATTATTCTTCAAAATTAAAACATGTTCACACAAAAAGCTGTATACATATGTTTACAGAAGCTTTACTTCTAATAATAAAGGGGGGAAATACTCCTCAAAAGGTGACCAATTAAACCAACCAAAATACATCCATACCATGGAATACTACTCTGTAATAAAAAGAAATGAAGTATTGATACCGTACTGCCAAAATCTCCAGAAAATTTCATTGTGTGAAATTTTCCAACACCAAAACATTATGTATTGTATGGCTCTATTTACATACCATTCTTGAAATTATAAAATCATAGAGAATATATTGGTGCTTGCCAGCAGTTGAGGAGGGGCTGCAGGCTGAGGGGAAGAGGATTTGGCTGCAAACAGACATCAAGAATCCTTGTAGTAAAGAAAATATTCTGTATCTTGACTGTATCAATGTCAGTATCCTGTCTGTTATTTGGCTGGCAAGATTTTACCAATCAGGGTAACTTGGTAAAGAGCACACATGTATTATTTAATTCACCTGCAAGTGAATCTATAATTATCTCTAAGAAAAAAGTATAATTTAAAAAAAATGGTGGGCTCTTGGGTGGCTCAGCTGGTGAGGCGGCTGACTTCGGCTCAGGTCATGATTGCAGTTCGTGGGTTCGAGCCCCACATTGGGCTCTGTGCTGACAGTTTAGAGCCTGGACCCTGCTTCGGATTCTGTTTCTCCCTCTGCCCGCCCCTCCCACCATTTGCACACTGTCTCTGTCTCTCGTAAATGAATAAACATTAAAAAAATTTTTTTTTAATGGAAAGGGTATTGGGAGGAAGAGGCCAGTTTACTCTGGATTATAGAGTTAAGATGTGATAGGGATTTGAATATGGGGAAATACTACATTGTCACGTAGGACAGTGATATATATTGGTTACATTGACAGTTTCTTTCTTTCTCTTACACTACTTAAATATAGTTATTCACCCTGATTCAGTATTCAGTTCTATGTTCTCCAGACATTCTCTCTGAGCAAGCTCATATATTCTCATGTTTTAACTATCTTTATGTTAATGATTTCCAAGTTGACACTGTCCGCTCTTTCTCCTCAAACTGCAAATTCATGTAGTCTATTACCTAGCGCACATATTCATGTGGATGTTCTGCAGACACCTTACTAAGAGCAGAATTCCTCATTTTCCCTCTCTTGCAGTCTCTTTTTCAGTTAGCATCACCACCATCCAACTGTTCAGCCTAATTAGGAAGCTGGGAATTATTCTTGACTCCAATATAACTTTCAGACCCTTTGCCATTTCAGACACCAAGTTTAGACACTTCATTTTCACATCTATTTTTGCCTTGTTCTGGTTCTCCTATTTCTCTCCTCTAGATTACTGCTGTATTTTTCTAACTAGTTTCCCTGCCTGGAGAGTTGCTCATCTCAATTAATCATTTGCACATTTTCCAGAGTTTTCTAAATTGCTAATTGCCTATTTCCTTCCATGCTGCCACAGAATACTTGGGACCCTTATCAGAGTGTAAAGCCCTCTGTGATCTGGTCCCTTCTCTCTCTCCAATCCCATTCAGGTCTTTCTCTGCCTTGAACTTTATGCTCTAGTAACACTTCAGTTGCAAGTAGTTGTCCTCCATCATACTTCTTGACTTCGATTGTAATAACCCTGATAGAAAGGCTCTATATCTTTCCATACCTGCCTCTCCCATTCCCCTAAATATCTTACTTACTGCTCAATATTTAAAGATCATATTAGATATCCTTTCCTTTTCTTCAGCCTAACACATTGCATAGTGGTTCCCCCATCTTCCTACAGCATCTGTAGGATGCTCTCATACTGTATGGATATCTGTTTCCCCCACTAGATTGGAAGATATTGAAGGGCAAGAAACATGTCCACAACTCCAAGATAATGATGCAAAGTAGATGTAAAACTTTGAAAAGCTATTCCAGCTTTCATTTTATAAAGACCACATCTTATAAACCCTCAGTTTAAAATACAAAGCAGATATACTCTTGTCATTCATTGAACCAATATGTACTGACTACTAACTGCTGTCAAGGGCTGTGAATACAATGATGAGAAATCATGTTTTATGCTCTCAAGCCTTATAGCTAAGTGTAATATTACTCTGCAAGATGTGGTGTGATGGAAAAGATAATTCTGGAATAAGTTTCACAAGATCAATACAATGGTTGAGGAAGAAGGCATCAGTGATATTACAGAAAGCCAAAGACTCAAAAATCATAGTTAGACCAGGAGCCAGATCTAACAAGAGAAGGATCCTGATGCAGATACTGTAATTAAGTTTAGAAATAAGCATCTGAGACCAGTGTGATGGTATGAATTGAAAAGGTCAAGTTCAGACCAGAAGGACACGGGGTGAATAGCTAAAAAGTAAGTTGGGCATATATGGCTTGGTGTTATGAATGGACTACAATGTGGGACATAGGTGGTACTAATTCCAAGGATCAGCAAAGGACCTGCCACTGTGTCCTGAAACAACCTTGCCTGTATCCAATATCAGTTAAAATCTGTGCCATTGAATATAGGAGAGTCTGGTCCCTATTTGAAGTATTCTTCTGGTATGCAGCTTTCTTCCCCAAGCCAGATGATTCTCTAGACACTGACATTCATGACTCTTTACATAGTTAAAAAAAAATAAATTTTTGGTCCTTTTATTCCAGGACTGAGTCATCAGCAGGTTATATAACTTCTATAGAATATCAGGAACCTTCTCTTTTCTAGGCTGAGTTACTATTTTTTAAGTCCCTTGGTTAGAATTGGGATCAGTTGCATTAAGAGGGTAGAGGAGTCAGATTAAAGGTACCTGGGTCTCCTCAAGAAAGATACACAACTCACTCTCTTAAGTTTTCTTTTCTGTATGTATGTAATTAGGAATTCTTATAGTGACTCCTGTCTCACCCCACCCTCCAGGTAAATCTAGTCTTCCCTACCAGACTTTTTACATTCTGTTCTTATTTTATTGTTTTTGGGGAAGCTATACTCTCCCAGAATTCATAATGTTTCCCTGCCTCTGTTGAAGCTAGAAAGTTTGAACTTCACGAGGTATACGTTTACTATATAATACAATGAAAGTGTCAAGAAAAAGAACCAGGAAATAATATAGAACCAAATAATGAATCATAAACTCTGACCCCACTCTTATGTTTATAGAGTCTGGGAACTCTACACTTGACAGTTGCTAACAATTGAATTCACTAACACTGAATTCACTAATAGTAAAATTAATCAGTTCATTCATTTTTATTCAAAAAGTATGCATTAAGCCCCCACTTTGTGGGAGACTGTGTTAGGTACTTTGTTCCTGTCTTTAAAGAACTTTTAATATGATGAGTTCTAACTGTCTGGTACAAAGTGCCTTATTCCTAAGTCATTCACATTGACAAGGGCACACAAGGAGGACCACAGAGTAACCTACCATTATCTAAAGAATGAGCATACTTCTGAGTTTATTGCTTCTGACATTTTTGCCTTGATGCCCCAAATTTATGCTTCTCCTGTTAAGACCCTCAACACCTGACTGAATTTCCAGCAGAGGAAATTACCCTCAATTAAAATTTCCTACACCCTCTGCATTCAGTTTATAAGATAATTCAAATTGAGACAAACCATATAGCAGTAGTATTATCTACCAATGTGCTATCTGCCTAAGTAGGGTTGATAATTGCACTACTATGATCCCACTATCTGATATATTTCAGAGTGAAATAGAACACCCAAGTATGCAAAAGGTCTTAGCTCTTCCCCAACTCCTGTCTTCTAGAGTGAAATAGAACACCCAAATATCCACAACGTCCTAATTCTTCCCCAACTCTTGACTTACTGGTCTAGCACATTTCGTTTTGGTTTTCTGCCTCATACTTCAGTTCATTCTTAAAGCAGCAGTGCTTTTCTGAATTCCAGCCCATTTGTTTGGGGCCCTAAATACACTTTCAAGCTCTTATCAACTTTATCCCCAAGAGGGCTATTGACCTTTCCTCACTTCTCTCACTCACTTACCAGAGCTCTCCTTTCAATAGACCAATCCCCTGAAACACCACAATTCTCCTCACCACCTGCTTCCACCCACTTGATTTCAGGTACTCCCACCATCTGTAGCCCTGCTGTTAGGCCCAGCCATGAGCTTTGCATTTTGCCAAGGCCCGGCATACCTCCAACAACAATTATGATGCACAGATGGTTCAAGGGTGGGTTGAGACTGCCATTTTGTTTGCGATATTTCTTTCCATAGGACAGCAGAAAAATTCACAATTAAGCAGTGGTACAATGAATTGAAATAATTTACAGATATTTTTAATGCTGGAGAAAAAAATGATCCGATTAAATCTTCCCCCAAGAAATCATTATTCTATTGAGTTCATCCAAATAGCAGGGTGTGATTTTAATTATTATAATGGAACATAATTGTCACTAAACTGAGGAGTTAATTATTCTGAAAATAATTGTGCCATTCTTCTACAAATAAAATGATACAAAAAATGTATTTTGTGGCTCTGAGTGTTGAATAATACCAACACAGCCAATATATTTACTCATGTGAAACTTAAGCAATACTCACTTGTGATTCACCCAATTTTCTCCCAAGAGTTGGATTTGCAATTTTAAACTTGCAAATTAGATGGAGGCTGCATTATTTCTCTAATGAGAAACACAAAATCCTTATAGAAGGGCCTCAGAATTGGCATTTTCCATCTATCTTAAATGCCACCATCCGGTTAGATCATTGTTATGGGTCTCATTGAAGCTGTCTAGTTGTTTGTCTTTTCTATTTCATAACTCTTGATACATGGGATGATATTGAGACAATTCAGCAGAGAGCTAAAGATGTGAAATTATCAGATAATCAAATACCCTCAAAAGAAGGCTGAATTTGTATCCCTGGAGACAAACGACAAATATTTTCTAGGATTAAGATTGAATTAATGGCTCTCAAAATAATCTAAGACTCTAGGCAAGAATAATGGAGTAGAAAAATTTGGTAGCTTAACTCTTCTCTTTTTCTGGGGCTTATCTCAATTAACCATCATTTTATAGGTTGTTTCTAGGTTTTCTTCCACTGGTATATTTTACCTGGCCCAACCACCGTCACGAAACCACCCCTCCCACAGCCCATATTCTGGGGATCTTGGATCCCTTCACCTCCAATATTAGTAGTCTAATAAGAGTTCTATTCTCTCATTGCACCTGTTCTCTGAGCACTTGAAGCCATTGGCATGACTTGCTATCATGAAAGTCTTTGACTTAAAATTATTCTTCAATTGTCAGTTAAGTGTTATAAAGCTATGGTAAGGTGAGGGAGCTACATAATGTAGAACTGGTCCTAATAAATATATCAGAAATCAGAGGGACAGATGAACTGATTGAGATTTAAGCTTTAGGTGAGGGAAGAGTCCGGTAAATATAAAGTGAATGTAAAGCTCCCATTGGGAGCCACTGCTATCAGTATTTACTATTATTGAAAAAAAGACTCAGAACTTAAAAACAAGATGCTACTGTTTTTAAGAAAGGGAGTGCAGGAAGGAATAAGGAACTTGAGCCTACTACATACCACTTCCTCAACATATTATAATTAGAATTGTCTTTTATACCTAACTGTATTCTAAGATTTACCTGGTGGTTAGCATGAAGTAGGAACCTCATGACACTGTAGAGCACTCTACAGGGCAGTGTGAGTGGCCAGAGAGAAGAGGAAATGCAGGAAGAGGTTTGTCTGTCATGGAAACCTAGAAAGTAGAGTATCTTAAGCAAAAGAGAGAGGTCAACTTTAACAAATGTTGTTCAGAATCAAGGGAACTGAGAGAAAAATGTTCATTGAATCCAGCAACCAGTATGTCACTGATGACTTTCACAAGACTTGATTTAGTAGAAAGAAGAGGCTAGAAACCAGATTAGAAAGGCTGAGTGGCATGAAATGGAAACAACTTGTATAGACAAGAGAGAAAAAATAAGATATGGAAAAAGGATATGAAATCATGAATGATTTTTTTTTTTATTACTTGGGAGAAATTTAATTGTGTTTAAAAATAACAATGCACTGATAGGAAGTGGTTGGATATATAAGAGGGAGAAGAAGGATTAAGGAATAGGGCGTGGTCTCTGAATAGGCAAGAATTCATGGGACTAAAGCAGAGAGATAAGCACTGACCCTGGATTAGAGGAGGAGCACTTTTTGACTCTATTATTAACTCTTAAAAGAAGCCCAGAGCTCAGTAATTCCATTCTTTCAGTTATGACTTCCTTCTCTTTCCTGAGTTATCAGCAGCATATTCAAAGTTTATGTGGGAGTCTTTTTCCAATTTGAGATGGGGATTACATTATTTTTGCAGTGATGAGAAACCAGAGACTCCACCTGCTGCCAGATTGAAAAGCAAACCTGAAACAACCCTGCAAGTGTGCAGCACACTCCCTATGGGGTGTCCCTAACCACCAGTGACCACCTGTAGTTATGTTGCTTACATATCCTTATCCTGGGAGCAAGAGACTGGCTTATTAATGGAGAATGGATAAAATCAAGGTTAAGATGATTTCTAAATGTTGGTTCTGAGATTCACAGAAAAAAAAGATAAAAGTTGGAAGTGAAATTTTCTTTTTTTCTGATTTATGATCTGTGTCACACCTTTGGCAAATTATTAGCTCTGGGTGAGTTACCCTTGGGACTGTTGAAGTCCCACAAGAATTAAGCTAAAAGAGGAAGAGCCTGTCAGGGGCCTAGAATATGGGTCCAGAAATAAACAAATACTGCATAACCCTATTTTGTAAATCAAGTGTTATTAGGAACACAACTAAGCCCATACATTTATGTATTCCTCATATTTGCATTTGTGATACAATGGCAGAGTTGAGCAGTATGACAGAGACCATATGACTCTCACAGACTGAAATAGTTATCTATTCCTTTTCATAAAAGGATGGGAGACTTTAGCCTTGACAGAGGAGAAAACTATGCAATGCCAACGCTATTGACAGAGAAGTTCAGACAAGTCCCAAGTGTTCAAATAGGTCATATCTCTCTCCTCTATTGCAGGACTCAGTTCCTGACAAAGAACTACCTTATGGGAACAAGACAAAATCCAAGAATTAATAAAGAAATGCAAGGCTAATTAAAAGTAGCATAAGGCTGGACTAGAGTCATTTAGAGATAAGTCTGGTGGCACCGAACCTGAGACAGAAGAAGCTGGACAAAGGGATATGGTCATGACGTTAAACCAGAGGCAGGCATCTAAAATCCTTAGGAACTATAAGTTCTTCATAAATGAAAAAGATTTTAAAAAGGTCTTGACTTGATTAATGTTAGTGATAACAACAGTTAACATTTATTAACATGGGTGTACAAATATTTCTTCAAGATTATGATTTCATTTCCTTTAGATACTTACTAAGAAGTGAATTTGCTGGATCATATAATCCATATAATATAATCATATAATAGTTCAATTTTTATTTTCTTGAGACTTTATACTGTCTTCCACAGTGGCTATACCAGTTTATATTACCATTAACCGTATAAAAGAATTCCCTCTTCTTCACATCCTCCCCAACACTTCTTCTCTTTACTTTCTGATAATAGACATTCAAACAAATACGTGATGATACTTCATTGTGATATTCTTGCATCATAGTACTACACCTTACTGCATTTTCCTGCTGATTAGTGATATTGAGCAAGTAAATGTTGGCCACATGTACAACTTCTTTGGATAAAGATGGAAAAATATTTAGTCAGGTCTTTTGCTCATATTTTAACTGGGTTGCTTGGGTTTTTTTGCTATTGAGTTATATGAGATACATTGAATTTTTATTGTGTATCTTGAATCTTTACAGCTTTTCAGATAGGTGGTTTCACAAATATTTTCTCCCATTACCTAGGTTGCCTTTTCATTTTATTGATGATTTACTTTACTAAGCAGAAGTCTTTCGGTTTGATACAGCCTACCTGTTGTTTTTGCTTTTGTTGTCTTACTTTGGTGTCAAATCTACAAACTCATTACCAAAATGAAAGTCAAAGTGATTACTCTCTATGTTTTCTTATAGGAAATTTATGAGTTCAGGTCCTACGTTCAAGTATTTAATCTATATTTAATCTATTTTCAGTTGATTTTTGTGAATGGTGTCCCAACATTATTTATTGAAAAGGTTATTCTTCATTGTATGTTTGTGGCTCCTTCAAAAATTAAACAACTCTTAGGGCGCCTGGGTGACTCAGTCGGTTAAGCGTCTGACTTTGGCACAGGTCATGATCTTACTGTTCATGGGTTCGAGTCCACGTTGGGCTCTGTGCTGACAGCTAGCTCAGAGCCTGGAGCGTGCTTCGGATTCTGTGTCTCCCTCTCTCTCTGATCCTTCCCTGCTCATGCTATCTCTCTCTCTCTCAGAAACAAAAATTTAAAAAAATTTTTTTTTAATTAATCAACTCTTATTTCATTGGGCTGTATGTCTTTTTTTTTTTTTTTTTTAATGCCAGCAACACACTATTTTGATTACTGCTGGTTTGTAATATAGCTTGAAATTAGGAAGTGCGATGTCTTCTATTTTGTTCTCCTTTCTAGGGTCTTTTGTGATTTCATATGAATTTTGGATTTTTATTTGAAAAATGTGATTGTAATTTTGATAGAGTTTTCATTGAATCTATAGATTGCTCTGGGTAATATGGAATTATTTTCTTTTATGTATTTATTTACTTAATATAATTTGTTGTCAAATTGGCTTCCATGCAACACCCAGTGATCATCCCAGCAAGCGCCCTCCTCAGTCAATGCCCATCACCCACTTTCCTCTCTCCCACCATTAATCTTCAGTTTGTTCTCTGTATTTAAGAATCTCTTATGGTTTGCCTCCCTTCCTCTCTGTTTGTAACTTTTTTTTTTCCCCTTCCCTTCCCCCATGGTCTTCTGTTAAGTTTCTCAAGACCCACATACGAATGAAAACATATGGTATCTGTCTTTCTCTGACTATTTCACTTAGCATAATACCCTCCAGTTCTATGACTATGAGATATCTTTACATTTATTTATATTTTCTTCAATTTCCTTAATCAGTGTTTCATAGTTTTCAGTATACAGATCTCTCACCTACTTGGTTAAATATAGTATGAAGTATTTTATTCTTTTTGATGCTATTATAATCAGGATTGTTTTCTTAAATTCTCTTTCCAATACTTTGCTGTTAGAGTGTATAAAAATAACTAACTCTTGCATGTTGGTTTTGTATCTTTCAATTTTACTTAATTTGTTTATTCTAACACTGTTTTGTTAGAATCTTTAAGGCTTTCTATATATAAAATCTTGTCATCTGCAAATGGAGATAATTTTACTTTCAATTTTGATTACATTTATTTTTCTCCTTGACTAATTCCTCTGGCTAGGACTTCGAGTATTATTTTGAATAAAAGTGGAGAGAGTAGGCATCCTTATGTTGTACCTAATCTAAGAGGAAAAGCTTCCTACTTTTCACTGTTGAGTTTGAGGTTATCCCTGGTCTTGTCATATGAAGCCTTTATTATGTCGAGGTATTTCTTTTAGCCAATTTGTTGAGTTTTTATCATGAAAGGATGTTGAATTTTGTCATTTTTTCATATTTATTGAGATGATCAGATGATTTTTATCCTTCATTTTATTGAGGTTTGTTTTGTGAACTAATGTATGATCTATCCCAGATATTGTTCTATGTCTCCTTGAGAAAAATGTATATTCTGCGGCTGTTAAATGGAATGTTCTGTAAATGTCTATGAGATCCATCTGGTCTAGTGTGTAATTTAAGTCCAGTATTTCTATATTTATTTTCTGACAGGGTATTCTGTCTGTTGTTGAAGGGGGGTGAGTATTGAAATCCCCTACTGTTACTGTATTTCTCTCTATTTCTCCCTTAAAATCTGTTAATATTTGCTTTATATACTTGGGTGCTCCAGTGTTGGGTGCCTAAATATTTACAATTGTTATAACTTCTTGTTGAATTGACCCCTTTATTATTATATAATGACTTTTGTTGTCTCTTGTTAGAGTTTTGGCTTTATGTCTATTTTATCTGATATAAGTATAGTTACTCTTGTCTTTTTTGTTGTTTTCTGGCTTCCATATTTTTCCATCTCTCTACTTTCGGTCTATGTGTGTTCTTAAAGCTTAAGTAAGTCTCTTGTAGACTGCATATACTTGGGTCTTGTTTTGTTTGGTTTTAATTCTTTCAGGCTCTCTCTCTCTCTCTCTTGCAAATTTCACTTATATCTTCACATAATACCAAATATGTTGCTTACTTGTAATCCCAATTCCATACAAACTTGCAGTCCACTGCTTTAACTTACTTTTAGAATTTAGTTTCCCATGCTTCTAAATGATTATCATAGTTATTCATTTGAAAAGCTGAATAATTTTCTCTTAAGTTACTGTAATATAATTTACCTTTATGTATGAAAGTTATGCCTGTTTCTGACTTTTTGCCATCACGTACAATACTTCAATGAATATTTGGTACACATAATTTTATCCTGTTTTTAAGTTTCCGTGGAGTCAAATATCAGCAATAAAGCATTGAAGACAAGCATATGGACATTTATATATCTCAACTATTATCATTATCTTCTATTATATGTACTCTCCAAAATTCTTTAGCAATTATAATTTAAACCCTTTTTATTTTTTAAATTTTTAAAAAAATTTTTTAAATGTTTTATTTATTTCTAGGAGAGAGAGAGAGATAGACAGCGTGAGCAGGGGAGGGTCAGAGAGAGAGGGAGTCACAGACTCTGAAACAGGCTCCAGGCTCTGAGCTGGCAGTCAGCACAGAGCCGGACGCGGTGCTCGAACCCACGAACCGCGAGACCATGACCTAAGCGAAAGTCGGACGTTTGACCGACTAAGCCACCCAGGTGCTCCAATTTAAACCCTTTTTAAATTGAAATATAATTGACATACAATGCTATTAACTTCAGGTGTACTATATAGTAATCAGATAATTCTATACCTTATTCAGTGCTTCACAGTAAATGTAGTTATCATCTCTTACCATACATTATAACAATATTATTAACTATATTCCCTATGCTATACTTTTCATCTTTGTGACTTATTTTATTACTGAAAGTTTGAACCTCTTAATCCCTTTCACTTATTTTTCCCATCCCTCCATCCCTCTCCCCTCTGGCAACAACGAGTTCTCTGTGTTTATGACTCTGTTTCTGTTTTTTTAATTCCATATGTAAGTGAAATTGTATGGTGTTTGTCTTTCTTCATATGATTTATTTCATCTCTAGGTCCATCCATGTAGTTACAATTGGCACGATCTGATTTTTTTATTCATTCATTTGTCAATAGGCATATAGGTTGCTTCCATACTCTGACTATTGTAGTAATGCTACAATGAGCATGGGGTGCATATATGTTTTCAAATCAATGTTTTTGTTTTCTTTGTGTAAATATCCAGAAGTGAACTTACAGGGTCATATGATATTTCTATTTTTATGATATATATATTTTGAGGAAACTCCATACTGTTTTGTATTGTTGTTGCACCAGTTTATATTCTCAACAACAGTGTACAGGAGTCCCCTTTTCTCTACATCCTTGCCAACACTTGTTATTTATTATATTTTTGATACTAGCCATTCTACCTACTGTGAGATGATATCTCATTTAGTTTTGATTTGAGTTTTGATTTGCATTTAATTTGGAGCCCCTCTGTCTTTTTATCAAAATATTTAGTCCACTTACATTTAAAATAATTATTGATAGGTATGGATATACTATTTCCATTTAATTGTTTTCTAGCCATCATATGATTCTCTTCTTCCTTTCCTGCTCTCCTCTTTTGTGATTTGATGATCTTCTGTTGTGGTATGCTTTGAGTCCCTTCTGTTTATCTTTTGTGTATCTACTCTAGGTTTTGGTTTAATGTTACCATGAGGCTTACATAAAACTTCATATACAAAACAATAGTCTATTCTCTGCTAATAATATCAATACAAACAAGCTCCATATTTTTACATTCTCCACATTTTGTTTTTGATGTCACAGTTTATATCTTTATATATAGTGTATCCATTAACAAATTATTGTACTTAGAGATATTTTTTATACTTGTTCTGTTAATTTTTATACTAGAGTCAGTAATAAATGATTTACCTACCTCCAATACAATATTCTCTAAATTCAGTAAAGATATTTACCTTTACCAGTGAGTTGTATATATTTCGATACATTTTCTGTTACTGATTAACATTCTTTTGTTTCAGCTTGAAGAATTTTTTTTTTAAACATTTCTTGTAAAGCCATTCTAGTAGTGATTAAATCTTTCAGCTTTTGCTATCTGGAAAAACTACCTATTCTTCATTTCTGAGTAATATAGTTGCCAGATAGAGTATTCTTGCTTGGCATTTTGTCTTTCAGCACTTTGAATATCATACTCCACTCCTTTTGCCTCAAAGTATCTACTGGAAAATCTAGCATAGTCTCATTGGGGGTTCCCTTGTATATAATAAGTTGTTTTTATCTTGCTACTTTTAACATTCTCTCCTCATCTTTAACTTTTGACAATTACATCTTCTAATGGGCCTCTTTGGATTCATCATCTTTGGAATTCTCTAGGCTTTCTGAATCTGTAGGTTTCTTTCTCGGGTTGGGGAAGTTTTCCGTCATCATTTATTTGAATAAACTTCCTGTCCTTTTCTTTATCTCTCTTCTCCCTCTGGGAGTGTTATAATGTATACATCGCTCTGCTTGATGATATCCCAAAAATTTCTTAAATTATCTTAACTCTTTTTCATTCTTTGTTTTGTTGTTGTTGCTTTTTGTTGTTTTGCTGATTGGATATTATCTTTTCTTCAGGCTGACTAATCTTTTCTCCTAAGTGACCTAGTCTTTTGTTGACCCCCCTATTAGATTTTTCACTTCAATTGTTATATTCTGATTTCTACTTGGTATATTTGTTGTTTGTTAAAATTATCACTTTCTTCACTCATTGACTGTGGTAGTGAATATCTTTATGACAATTTTGAATTATCTATTGGTAAATCACATTTTTTAAAAAATGAGATCAATTTGTCAAGATTTGTCTTGTTCTTTTTCTTGGAACATATTTCCTCATTTATTCACTTTCTTTGACTATCTGTGTTGGTTTCTGCACATTAGACAAAGCAACCACCTTTCCTAATCTTGACAGATTGGTCTTGTGTAGGAAATGAATCTTGGTAATCAGCTTGTGCTGAGCCCTGGTTGTCCTTCAAATCTTTGTGATTGTCCAAGCCCCCATATTTGTTCTTAGTGACTCCCAGTAGTTAAAAGTGTTTAAAGACAAACCCACCAATGTCCCTAACTGGAGGATTATATAAATCATGTAGGCTGATTAGCAACTATAGTCTCGGGCAACAGCTGGAAAAGTATGTAGTTAAACCCCCTCCAGGAAAAGTCTGGGAGATGACCATTTTTGCCTGCTCCCTCTGTGCTAAGCCTAAATATATAGCCCCTGGAGGGGAATCTTGAACTTACTTAAAAACTGTTCCTTTGTTTTCTAAAGTCCTATAGCACTTATGGATACAAATCCTATTAGTATCAGGCAATCCAGATTGCTGAGCCAGGCAATTGCTAGAGCCAGGCAATCCAGGCGCCCATCCCTTGGAGAGCAGTCCCAAAAGTTGTGGTGCCATACATGTATACAAGCCCCTTCCAGAGAGATGCTTCAATGGAGGAAGAAGGCAGTGGAAGTGCTCATAATCTCCCACTGTTTTGGGAGGAATTGCAGCCAGTCCCTAGATGTGTACTAAATTAGAAGCCAGACCCTCAGAAAACAGTGTTATCAAATATGCATCAAGCCCCTTTCAGGGAAAGACCACAAGATCAGTATTTTTGCCTGCTTTCTCATTGCTGAGCCCTGGGAGTATAGCTACAGTAAGTGCTTATTCACATGCTTGTTAAGTTTGCTATAATCCTGTAGGTGTCATGGAAACCATCCTTTTTGACTTTCTGAACTAGGTGTTTTGGAGGTCCATCCCTTGGGTGAGAGACTTCAAAGTTGAGGCACTACATGAGTGGTCCAAACTCTTCACTCCTCAGAGGGAAGTCTGGAGTTGGAGATTGCCTCTCAGTTGTATGGCACTATTTGTCAGAGGTAGAGTTTATGGAGAGGATGTCATACTTCTCTCTCATTTCAGACTGGGTATTTTCTTATCCAGTGTGTAGAGGTCACTCAGCTAGTTGCTGGATTACTTTCAGAGAGACTTGCTCTATGTGTAGCTATATGTTTGGTGGATCTGTGGGAGGAGGAAAGTTGAGGAGACTCCTCTGTTGATATCTTGACCTCTCCCTCCTAAAGATTTATATAGATCATATATGTATGTATGATTTGAACAATCATCAATGCACTCACTTCCAAATACCCTCCGAAAAAAATATGAATTCCTCTCCTGGCTTTCAATATGATATTCTAATAGATCCTACCCATATCTCATTTTTTTAAAACTGGCTACCTTATTTAGGCTTAACTTCTTATGATCCAAGCATAAATTTCCCCCTTTCTGTGTTTTCTGTGTTTTATCTCCCCCTGGACATTTATCTCTGTGTAGGCATATTATGCCCAATGGAATTCTCCATGAAAGCCTTCCTGAGCCCCTTTTTCTTCTACTTCACCACAAAACTCCTAAAGTATGCATATTACTGGACCAGTATATTTTCCCCTCAATTATACTGTTGGGTTTTTAAAAAAAAAAAAAAGTACTGTTTTATTAATCAGATTATTTCCACAAGATTAGGAAATTTTTTCCCCATATTTTACCCCAGCCACATTGTGAGTAAGAGGCTTATTGACTTTACATCAAATGATCATGAGTTTGAATTATGGCACATTTAAACTGAACTATGTGAGTCTTAGATTAAGTTTTTAACTGTTAATAAGTTTCAGTCATAATCTTAGTAGAATGGTGTACATTTTATTTAAAGGGTTCCTATGGGCTCCTTCAAAGTAAGAACATTGTCCTTCTAGCTTACTGTTGTATACCAGCATGCACTAAGAATAGTATTTGGTAAACAGATATCGGTACATATTTAAATGTCAGGATAGTATAAAAGAATGTTTATCATATTTATAGCTGGTACATAGTGGAAACCTAATAAATAGCCAAATCATAGAACTGTTCATCATTTATTCATTTTAAATGAATAAAACTTCATTTATCGTTAACTTAGCTGAGATTCAGTAATTTAGCTCTCTCTTTCACTGCATAAGGAATAACAACAGCTTCCTCACTGAGCATCACAAGGCTAATGGAAGGTGAGCACATGTTGAGACTCATAAGAAAGGTGCTAGATTGGGCATAGAGGCATTCTACAAAAGGAGATGTTACTCTTGTCTTATCTATAAATATAAAGTTGATGTGGATTACAATGTCAGGTGTCACTTCACCCCCTGAAACTCATGATTTAGGGAGTTCTCACATTTAAGAAGAATATTTAACAACTTATTTTTAAATCAGTAGAGTTTTGTCCTGAGTTTTTCTTTTTGAGTTTATAGGTTTTACAGTGTTCTCATTGGCCTACATGCCATGGTGGGATCCCAGCAAACCCTCTGGAAGGCAGAAAGCCACATATCCAGACTTACTGGACTTTGTCCAAGTGAAGTAATTAATAAAGTTTAGGGAAATATTTTTCCTAGCCCTTCTATAATCCTTTAATCCTTAAATGCCTAAATGGTCCCCCTGAAGCTTCATGCTCATTGTAGGTTGAGAAAGGGATTGTTGGAGTTGGGATAACATTTAGAGGTTCAGGAACATGATTAAAAAAAATGACATGTTGTAAAAAGCCTAAGCTTCGACATTAGACCAGATTATATCTAAATACTGGTCTTTCATTCATTAGCTGTGTGATTTTGAAAAACCACTTAACTTTTTGATCCTCCTTGTCTTCATCTGTACAGTAAGGATAAACAGTAAAGGCATTATAGTTTTGTTGTCAAAATTACATGGAATGAAAGTGATTGCAGTATTTCACTGTTTTGTATTTCAAAACCCCTCTCAATTGAGGTCAAGTGGATCCAACTATGAAAAGAAGAGGCTTATGGAGGAGGGAACAATGAAATAATAGAAAGCATCATGGAGAGTAATGGGTAATAGTGTTAAAGTGGTATATAAATTAGGGTAACGTCAGCTGCTCTAACAAATAAATCCCTAAAATCTTAACAAATAATAAATAAAATTCAGTTTATTTCTCATTACCTTTCCAGTGCCTGTGAGGGTTGAGCCAACTCAGAGCAGCAAGTTCACAAAAATGAACCTTCCATGTGGTGATATAGGGACCCAATTTACTTCCATCTCATGGTCCCATCATCTTTCCAGCATCTGAGTCCTTAACATCTAGCCAGAGGGCAGGAAAGAATAAGGATAATATGGGAGATCTTCATACGTCACGTTGAAAGGGAAACACCATTCTCATGACATTTCACTGGCCTCTTTCATATGGTTGCACCAAACAGGGAGAGTGACTAGGAAATATAATCTACCTCTATGCCCAGGAAGAAAGAGAAATAGGTGTGGTAAGCAGTTAATTTCCATCAAAAGTGGTAAATACTGATGCACAAAGAAATTTAGTATAAGGAAAAAGGGTGCCAGCATCAAATACAATACTTAAATTTTTAAATTTAGGAAAAACTGTGTTAGTAATTGGGATCTTAAGAGAAAGACCTTGTGAGGAAGGAAACAAAATAGGGATAGACAATAAGACAGAATTTAAAATGCTCATTTTTTGAACCACAACATAGGAAGTAACCAAGAAATCAGGAGAAATTTGATCAACAAGAATTTAAGTTTTTATTCATACCATTAATTTATATTATCATTATAATTTTTTAAAAATCCACACATGCAAGTACAAATTAACTAGTTTCAAGGCCTAATATTACCTAGTGAGCTCCACTTGGAAGGAATTCTGAATAGAAAGATAGGGATGTAGTACGAGTTTATTCCACAAATAAAAGAAGATTGTCATCATGAAGAAAATTAAAATGCAAGGTTTAAAGGCTATTAACAGTTAAATGAATATCAGATGCTTGCTTCATGGAAGTTTTGGTACTGCTAACTTTGAACCTGTAAGTGTTCAGTGATGAGACCTATAGTCTGCATAGCCACCTTGTTTTGCCTGGTGTATTCTGGCATAGCTCTTGGGAAGGAAATCTCATATAACAAGAATTTTGACCCAGAGAACTTAGATTCAGTCTCCCTGTGATTCCGAGCAGTCTAGGCAGTCTTCCTCTTGCATTGCTTGTCCTACCTTACTGGTGTCCCTGAAAGTAGAGCCAACTCAGAACACCAAGTTCACAAAAATGAGAAGGAGGTTATAAGTTATGACCTCTTTCTCAGCTGACTTCCTTCTTGCTCAGAGAGTTTTACTTTTCTCCTGATACTGAAGGTTCAGGGGACATTGAATTGGCTCTTTTGCTTATTTCTTTTTATGTCAGTTATTTTGTCCATAATGAATAAGAAAATTGCACTGCGTTAGAAAGCACCTGGGTTTGACCCAAGTCTCTCTGCATCCCAAAGAAGGAATTAGAGGAAGATTTCATTGGGTAGGTGCAGTCCCCTTCCTAACTATTCCAATTTTCTTGCCATTATGCCATGAATCAAACATCCCATTTTCATCATCTTTTTTGCATTCAATCCCTCCTGCTTCTTTCAGTTTTAATATCAAGGAAACCTACACCACTGCCAAAGGAATAAAAAAATCAATGAGGAAGATAGAGACAAATATGGAAGAATTCCTGGATAGAGAAAGCTTTGGAGTCCACAAGTAATGTAGGTCATCAAAGAGCCAGTTCTAGCCTGTTTTGTGTTTTATACAGCTGCGAATACAGCCCCACCCATCCATCTATGTAGTGTCTATGGCTGCTTATATATATATATGTAAATATATATATAAATATTTATATATATAAACACACACACACACTTAAAGCAGGTCTAAAAACATAGGAAGTAACTTTTTCTGCCTAATCAAATGCATTTAACTTCAAAAAACATCATGGCTTCCCATGTCTATCTCTGGGCACTTATCTCTGTTTTCAGTTTGGGCAAATATTGACCGTTTTAAAATGGAAATTCCTAGAGGACCTTGCATTAATCCCTGCTCAGTTAATGAAAAGAGGACGTTCTCTATTCTTCTTCAGGGTCACTAAACTGGAACTTGTCTTGAGAATTAAATGTACTTTAATTAAAGCTTAAATATAACAAGAATATTTGCCACTTTTCATATTTTTTCTTGTAGCCAGGCTTCAGTGATAATGAGACCAAGGTCATGGACTTGATCCCCATGTGGGCCACTTAACTCTGGTCTATTCCAAGTTAAAGAAATGTAAAGATGCTCTTGAAGCATCTGCAATGTGCCAGGCACTGTGCAAGTCATTAAGACTATAAAACTGAGTAAGACACAGCTATTTTATTCAAGGACTCTAGAGCCTAGTGGGAAAGATTGGGTAATCTGGTACATAAGTGACTGGCGTTGCAAATACTATTATAACTGGCATTGCAGATACTATTATAAGAGATAGAGACAAATTGCTACAGAATTGCTACAAATATTCAAAAAGGAGAGGGTATGAAGGATTATGAAAATTTTTGTGAAAGAGCTTGTATTTGCAGTGTGGCTTAAAGGTATACATTACTTTTTTGTTGTTTTTTTTAGATAGGAAGATGGAGGCAGGGAATTTTGTAAGTGGAGAGAGGAGCAAAGACAGAGAATGGGGGAAAAAAATGTGATGTAGTTAATAACACCACCAGATTCCAATTTGTTCAGAATACAGGGTACACATACGGGAGTAATGAGATTAAATGTTTATGGAAGGCCTGGAAAGTCAATTTGAAAATGTGAGTTTCACTTGGTAAACCAAGAAGAGCCCTGGTGGATTTTAAGCACTGAATAATTGGAGAGTGGCTAAGAAGGGCTCTCTGTAGGTTTTCATGGACTCATTTGGAGTTTGAAAAAAGCAAGAGGAAAAGAGAAAAGTTAAATATCTGTTGCCACAGCCCTAGGAGAGAAGTACATGTGTCCTATCTTCGATGCTGCTGGTGAAAGTAGGAGAGATTAGAACAATACAGAGATGAAGTCTAGACTTGGATTATAACTCACATGTTAATAAATAGAAAAATCTCACCAAAGAAAGTTGTTTTATTCCACGGAAAATGAAGAAGCCAAGGGAAAGCTTTGTGTGGATGCTTGGGGATCTGTGGGAAATTCCACGTTTGTGGCATGCTGATTTTAAGATGTGGGTGAAATCTCTAATAAAGTTGGAGATTTACACCAATAAAATAACTCCAATAAATCTACCTGGCAGGGGTGGAATATGGGGAGAGATTAAGGAGGGACAATTAGACCTGAAAGCTTTTAACACAAAAGTTGTTAATACAGATATTACTCTGATTGGTGCAATTTCTGAAAATACATGTATGTATAGAGAAGTGACAAACAGAATAGAATCCTGGGTCATGAACATGTCTGAGAAAAAATGAAGTCATCAATGGGAAAGACGTGAAGAGGCCCAAGAAATCTGTGGATTACTAGGGTAGATCAGTATCCAGGTTGGAAAGCCACATTTTAGGCAACCTTAAGGCAAATAATAAAGAAACCTGGGAAAATGCATAAAGATTGTGCATTCAAGATAACATGGTAAATGATAGTAATATTGGAGTTTAAATGTGCTTAACAAAAACTGTGGAAATGTCACCCTAATGACTAGCCAGAAATCAAACTGGGGGAGTTTAGGAGCATACAGAGCCGTATCAGTGTCCTTGGTTTTGTTTTGAGAGAACATATTTGGATCAATCATTCTAATCCAGTCACAGCAAATGGAAAAAGTAACCCAATCATAATTAGTTATTAAACACGCTGTCTGGAAAAGGACTGTTGACTAGAGGTAGAGGGCAGATTAAGCCCTCGAAAATGAGATCAGATGGCTTGACTTTTTTTCAGTGCATATCCAGCACTGTGCAGAAAGAGAGAGGGTTTTCATAGAAGTTAATATGTATATTCTCCCCCTCCTTCTCAGGCTTATCCTACTTAGGAGTCTCAAGATATCCTAGTTTTATGATTCCTGTCTTTAAGAGCATAAGACTACCTCCTTCTATTGGGTTCTATGCTCGCCATGTAATGTTTTGATCATAAACTGACCATTCGTGTAGCTTGTGGAAACAGATGATGAATGTGCTGGCTGGAATATTCCAGTTCGCTGGAGGTATAATATATTAGTAAATTGGCATTCTGATTTATACAGACTACTCATCTCTGGATATATTGATGAAGTTGAGTGTCTGGATCTGCCTTCTTGAGAGCTGTATGTGAAATCTAATACAGCACCCTTCTGTTATCTGTAGATTTCATCTCCTCTCCTCTCCTAGCTGTAACTTAGTTCATAACTAGGGACACTACTCATATGCTACTGCTGCTGGGCTAATAACATTGTTTAGGTTACCCACTGTTGTTTAACAAACTACTCCTCAACTTAAGTGGTTTAAAACAACAGTTTATAACTTCTCACAAATCTGCAGTCTGGGCTGGACTTGGTTAGGCAGTTTTAGGCCCCTGAAGTGTTAGCAAGGTAGGACTGCTTTTTCATTCACATATTTGGGCTGGTTAGAACCACTAGAAAATAGATGGGCATCTCTCCCTTTCTCATATGGCTTCTCTGCGTGTCTGCTTTGGGCTTTCCAGAGTCCACTGAGTCTCAGCTTAGCTGAGCGTCTTACGTGGAAACCGGATTCCAAGGGAGAGGAAGAAGAAGCTGGCAGTTACTTTAAAAGCTAAGAGACATTGGCACATTTCTGATGCATTTTATTTGTGAAAGCAAGTCCATTCAGATTCAAAGAGAGGGAACACGGGGGCGCCTGGGTGGCTCAGTCGGTTGAGCGTCCAACTTTTGCTTAGGTCATGATCTCGCGGTTCGTGGGTTCGAGCCCCGCGTCGGGCTCTGTGCTGACTGCCAGCTCAGAGCCTGGAGCCTCTTTCAGAGTCTGTGACTCCCTCTCTCTCTGACCCTCCCCTGCTCACGCTGTCTCTCTCTCTCTCTCCTAGAAATAAATAAAAAACATTAAAAAAAAAAAAAGAGAGAGAGGGAACATGGACTCCAGCTCTTGATGTGAGAAGCGACATGAACATATAGGGAGAGAAGCAACTGATGGCTGACATCTCATAAGAGCAACGGGCATGTAATAGGCAATCAATGTTGAATAAATGAGTGAATGGTTTACCACAAAATAATTCTTGTACTTAGAAAGTTTTAATACTGGGGCGCCTGGGTGGCTCAGTCAGTTGAGCCTCCGACTTCAGCTCAAGTCATGATCTCACGGTTTGTGGGTTCAAGCCCCACGTCGGGCTCTGTGCTGACAGCCAGCTCAGAGCCTGGAGCCTGTTTCGGATTCTGTGTTTCCCTCTCTCTCTCTGACCCTCCCCTGTTCATGCTGTCTCTCTCTCTCTCTCTCTCTCAGAAATAAATTTTTTAAAAAAATTAAAAATACTCTAAAAGAAAGCTTTAATATTATCTCCTTCAATCTACACTTCAACGACCCTTACGTTAGTATTAGAGTTAAAAATATATTTTTTCTGGATGTGAGTATATACTTTGGCTATTTATTAAAAAAGAAAATACCAAGACCGAGATCATCAGAATAACTCTGAAATTAAAATATTAATAACAATAGATAACATATCTAGGGTTTTCCATAAGCCAGGGGTTATTACAATTCTTTTACATTTAAGAATCACAAAATCCTACTGTATGGATGAGGAAATTAAGGCACAGAACAGTTAAGTAGCCACCTGTTGGGGGTTACCTGGGTGGCTCAGTTGGTTGAGCTTCCAACTCTTTATTTTTGTCTCAGGTCATGATCCCAGAGCCAAGGTATCACACCCCATGTGGGGCTCCTATCTGAGCTGAGTATGGAAGCCTGCTTCTAATTCTTTCTCCCTCTCCTTTCGCTCCTCTTCCCCACTCACGTACATGCTTGCCTTCTCTGGAAAGAAAAACAAAAACACTTTGCTGGTGAGTTGCAGAGCCCACATTCAAACCTAGGTCATAACCAGTACATTTTGCCACCTCTTCTGCCTAAGAGAAATAATGGGTTTTATGTTGGAATAGTTTCCCTTTCCATTAATCCTCATTAACTTTCTATACTTGCCTTCTTTCTTTGCTGTCCCCAGTAAAAGTAGAATTTAATTATTATAGTGAGAATAGTGATAATTTTTTTTCACATGGTACTTTCAAATACACGAATAAATGCTTACTAATTATATCTCTCTATATACCTGGGAGTATTTAATTAGGGAATGAGGCCCAGTGGGATGATTAACATATGCCAGCCCTCAGCACACCCACGTTAGGGAGAAAGAAGGAAGACTGGAACATGTTAATAAGAAACAAGAATTAGGTAGTAAGATAAGTTTACAGTGAGATTGATGTTAATACATTTCATTTAGATCTTCTGATGTTCATTTCAGCAAGTAACACACAGGAAATCTAAAGAGAATCATGCCCAGAAAACCCTTGGGAACCTTTTAATTTGTTAAAGATTTCTTCCTTGATTTTGAACTCAGTTCATAATTATACACACATTTATTTTAACTAACATGTCCAGTCAAATCAAGCAGCAATTTTACTAGGTTTCTTGTTTGTACATATAAGAATTTTTTAGGAAACAAATGTTCAGATTTGATTAAGCAACATGGATATTAACTTAATAATATAGCTTTGAATCCTGAGTCCTGACTTCTAACTGGTTAAGTGAATTTGAGAGTACTAGTTTAATATCTCGGACTTCCCTCCCCCATCTATAAAATGAATGAGCAAAACTATATTTACTTCATCATATGCTTCTTACAGAATATTTCGAGAATTCATTTAAATATGTATTTCTATGCCAGGCATATAGTGTAAGTATTTTATAAATTTCTGGAAATTGCTACAACATATGTTTATTTTTTTAATGTTTTAGTTATTTCTGAGAGAGAGACAGCATGGGTAGGGGAGGGCCAGAGAGAGAGGGAGACACAGAATCCAAAGCAGCTCCAGGCTCTGAGCTAGCCGTCAGCACAGAGCCCGACGTGGGGTTCAAACCCACGAGCCTGAGATCATGACCTGAGCTGAAGTCGGGTGGTTAACCAACTGAGCCACACAGGCACCCCTACAACATACGTTTAAAAAGCAATAATTGGTATCCCAATTTTCAAATGTCAAATATAGAAGTCACCAAGACTGTTATTTCAGATCTTTCTCCAGGGCACAACCATATATAAGGTAAACATAGCATTTAAGAATGTTTTGAATGGAGGAGTTTATGGGTGGCTCAGTTGGTGTCCAACTCTTGATGTCTGCTCATGTCATGATCTCAGGTTCTTGAAATCGAGCCTGGCTGATAGCTTGGAGCTTGCTTGGGATTTTCTTTCTCCCTCTCTCTCTGCCCCTCCCCTGCTTGCACATGTGCTCTCGCCCTGTCGCCCTCTCGCTCTCTTGCTCTTGCTCGCTCTCACTGTCTCTTTCTCTCTCAATAAATACATATTTTTAAAGAATGCCTTGAAAATAAAATGTTTTTTTAATCTTCAAAATAGTCTTTACGCTATGTTTTTAGCCTTTAAAAATCACAAGGTAAGTGTACCACAGTGTAGAGAAAGACATAGTTTTAAACTTCCATTGAACAGGCAAGGCTAAATTGCATTCTGACATGTACAGAATGCAAAATTTAGATGGACTGAAATTATGAATTAAAATCCAATTTCAGAAAACAAAACTCAAAATATTGAGGATCCCCGAAATATTCTTAAGCCTAATCAGATTTCACTGGACTTAGGTCATTTTGTAGTGAGCGATTCATAATATGACCCCATTAACCCAGCTTAGGAATTCTTGGGAGCCACAAGTGCCTGCCTCAGATACTCTGACAAAAAGTGGAACCGATTTTTGGATGGTAGAACTTCTCCTAATTTGGCTCTAAAGTCATCATACTTTTGAAATGTATACTCCTTGCCCTACATTGGAAACCAGCTTGTTTATAGTACAGTTTGCATTGATGGATCAAACAGAGCTCTCAGCTTTTCTGGCACCAAAGCAAATTTGGTTTTGGTTTGTGTATGAAGGGACAACCTAGGAGGAGGGCCCCAGAGGAACCCTCCACTTTTTCCTGAGGAGATGCAAAAGCAGAAGTAATGGGGTCTATTATGTTGGGGGCACAAGAGGGGTTTCAGAGGATCCTTGTGAAAGACTAGTTAAAAGATGGCAAGTGGAGAGTAGTGCAAGGGAAGATGGAAGTTAGTCTGACTGGCTTTCTGTCCATTGATTCAGTGGAGATTGGTGGGGACGAATTGGAAGACTAAAGCTGAGGGTTAGATGTGGGCAAAGGATGGAAAGGGAAAGGCAGACAACTAATGCATTTCATTTATAACAAGTAATAGAAATCAAAGACATAAAAAGAGATTAAGGACCACTCAGAATAACTTGGCAACTTTAATTCTTAGGAAGATCAAATGTCTCCCCACCCCCCAAACCTAACCTGGTGTTTTATTACTTAGAGCAAAGACCAGTAAGGTACAGTACTACTCCAGACAAATTAAAAGAAAATCCTTAGGGCTGCTTCATCCACATTCATTTCATGAATGGATGCCTCCCCTACCTCAAAATGCTTTAAGGAGGAGCTGCTCCCATTATATAGTTCCTTATTGAAAGGAAAACCTTTTATGATGAGTGTTTTATTGAGAAATTTTACCAAAGAAATGGTATGAATCCCAGACCAACCTTCAAGCTACTGTCCCATCTGTTTCCTTTTTGTAAATACTAAACTTCTCAGAAGTTCTCTCTACTCAGCTGCCTCCACTGCTTCCTTCTCATTCTCTCCTCCATTCACTTTATTCCAATCTGATCCTATATCCACCACAGTAACAAACCTCTGATATAAAATTTAATTTCCAATTTTTCCAGTTCAGAAATTTCCTCAGTCTGTCTTCCTTGATTTTCCTATTGTATTTAACACAAATGATTACCCACCTTTTAAAACCTTCTCCCTATGCTTTCTTTCCTTCTGACTGCTCTTTCCCTGACTTAATTTTCTTTTCTGTTGGAAAACATATAAGTAGTCCTGATATTTTTTTCTCACCTTACTATTTTCTCTTCTTGATTGAACTCTTACATGTATTGCTTTTATGCAGACTCTTCTATTGATGACAGAAAAACCTACATCTTTAGTCCAAACCTCTTTATGTACTTTTTTAAAAAATATTTTTATTTATTTCTAGGAGAGAGAGAGAGAGAGAGACAGCGTGAGCAGGGGAGGGTCAGAGAGAGAGGGAGTCACAGACTGAAACAGATGCCCGACGCGGGGCTCGAACCCACGAACCGCGAGATCATGACCTAAGCGAAGGTTGGACGCTTAACCGACTAAGCCACCCAGGCGCCCCAGTTCCTTTTTTTTTTTTTAAATGATTGCTCTGAAATATATCATGCTAATAATTTGTAGCTCTGTTAACTCTATGATTATAGAATTTCTTTTTTAAGATAGTTGCAAACGACATATCAGATAAAGGGTTAATATCCAGAATCTATAAGGAACTCACCAAACTACATGCNCAGCACAGAGCCCGACACGGGGCTCGAACCCACGAACCACGAGATCATGACCTAAGCAAAAGTCGGACGCTTAACCGACTAAGCCACCCAGGCGCCCCAACTCTTTATGTACTTTTACTTCCTTAGTTCCAAGTGTTTCTTGCCCATCTTGACCAGGATGGTTAACTGAGAGGTTTAAAACCTATTTAGGGGGCCCCTGGGTAGCTAGTCAGTTAAGCATCAGAATCCAACTCTTGGGTTTGGCTCAGGCCATGATCTCACAACTCATGGGTTTGAGCCTCACATTGGGCTCTGTGCTGATAGCATGGAGCCTGCTTGGGATTCTGTCTCACTCTCCCCCAACCTCTCAAAAATAAACAAACATTAAAACAAAACAAAAACCCTATTCAGAAACTTTTAGGGATTCTACAAGGACTGTACTTGAGACCTAAGGAGATGTGAACATGTGTGAAAGGCACAGAGATGAATGACCTATTTTGTCTGGAGAATAAATGTCATGAAGGCACAAAGTTTTACATAAATTTGCCAGGGTAGCTGGAGTGAGATTATGATGCCAGTATAAACACTTTGGATTTATTTCTGCAGGAAGCTGATAGAACCTTGCCTTTCCCCCCTTTCAGTCCTTCTTTCTAATCTGGATCCTGCATTTAAATTAATCAAATTAGCTTTATCTCTGGTGGCATCACCCAATAAGAATGAGTCAGTAACACCTTAGTTTTGTTCTTTAATTATGTTCCAAAATTTAGAATCATTCTGCATTATACCATATTTACCAAGTATTTGAATATCTTGTCTCTTTTCCTGCCTTTGGCCTATATCAGAAATGCAATACTTCTTCTCTAGCATTCGCCTTGGACCAGACATGCTCAGGCGCAAATTGTTATTAGGCCATTAGATCTCAATTTGTTGACCTCTGTGTAAATGAGAACTAAATAACCACCAGACTATGTTTCCCCTAATTCCTGTTAGCAAGTGCCTTTTGGATGATAAGAATCTGACAAACCAAAGCATTTTGCTGAACTAAAAAGATTCTGTCTCCTACATAAGTGAGCACAGTATCTCATGAAAATCACTTCTTGAATAAATCCAAAGAATATTTCACTTGCAAATCTATCAGGTCTCTAGTCAAAACTGTGTGTTGTGCATATTCTGGAATCAGCCTCTGTGATTCTGAATTTGCCCAGACTTCAGTTTCATCTCATTCAGATGCAAGGAAAAAAATCTGTAATGAGAGAACTCATTTGCAAGGAGCTCTGTGATCCAGAGGTGTCAGGGCAAGGGGAGAGCTGAATGTTATTACTGATTCCAAACCCAGTCCTTTCTCCCTCCAATCCTTTGAAACCAGTGCTAATCTACAGCAGCAAACTGAGAACTTTAAGCCTCATTATCTATGCAGGCAAACTTTTCACCTGGCTATCATCCATTTGAGGGCCTGACATGCCTTTATTGAATGAGATATTTTGCTTTGGGCAAATAAAAATACCTGAAAGATTTAAATAGAACATTAAATTAGTTTCACCTGCTTTCTTCAATGCCACTGGAGTCTTGGAGAAAACAGAGTGAAACGACAGATCTATTTCTGCCTTTGCAAAATGCATCTGTGTATACAGACCATTCTGATTATCATCCTGATGAATTAACCATCTAGGTTACTAAGCTTCCTTGTTTTAAAGCTGAACAAGAGCAGTTCTTGCTTCTTGTTGCACTCCTATCAACTCTCTTCATTAATAAGAAAAGATACTACTTTAACAAATATTTGCCGAACAAGAGTTATCTGAAAATGGATCACTACTGAGTTCCTACTATACAGCTATTGCTCTACCAGGCTTGTGGAAAGATGATCCGCTGAAAAAGCTTGTTTTGTCCTGAGAGAAATCCTAAATATTGTGGAGACAAATAATACATAGAAACATCAGCTTAAATCCAAGGCCAAAAGAGGCTGGTGTCAAAAGAGGTGCCGCTAGGTGTTGTGCTAAGTACATAGGAAGGACTACTCAGTTCTGCATAGGGCCATGGAAATCCTTTATGAGGGAGGAACATTTGAGCTCCTCTGTGAAGGCCAAATGGAATCTCAAAGGTAGGTAGATGAGGTAAGAGTCCTGATTGGGGAAAGAAAAGTCTAGAGACATGAATTTTTTAAAATCAGGAATTTCTCCCACTGTAACCAAAAAATCACTCACGTAGGGAAGCAATGAGGAATAGAAGTGCAAAGATGGATTCCCAGACTGATAGTTTTAGTGAATGGTGGGTAGGTATAGATCAGGGACTTAAAAACAGCATCCCAGGGGCACCTGGGTGGTTCAGTCAGTTGAGCGTCTGACTTCAGCTCAGGTCATGATCTCATGTTCATGGGTTTGAGCCCCACGTTGGGCTCTGTGCTGACAGCTCAGAGCCTGGAGCCTATTTCAGATTCTGTGTCTCCCTCTCTCTCTGACCCTCCCCTGCTCACGTTGTCTCTATCTGTCTCTCAAAAAATAAATAAAACATTAAAAAAGAAAAAACAGCATCCCATTCCCAAAGAGAGTATGTATTAATTGAGAGACAAAATATTGGCCTGAATTAAAGCATATTAAAGCATGCCCATATTTTTTGGTCTTCTGGTTTGAAATCCATAACAACTTGAAAAATTATAATAGCTGTTATTTGTGGTGCTTTATATATATTTTTAGAAAGGACTTCCAAATTAGTAATAATAGTATCATTTACTGAAGTGTTACTGTGTACAAGGCACTTTATATTGTTCTCATTTGAATACTAACAATTACCCTGAAAATTAAATATCATTGCAGTTTACAGGAAAGAAAACTGAGTGTTTAAAAGTTAAGCATATTGCTCAGGACACCTAGCTCTTTCGTGATGGGGCTGCAGTTTCAACAAGAACGCCTGTAAAACCAATCTTTCTGTTACAACATGCTGCACGAGAGGATAAGCCATGCTGAATAGTTCAGATGTTTAGGTTGCTAAGTAGTAAGTCTGTAAATGTCAGAGCTTTCTAACTTTTTAATTTTTTCAAGGAAATTGTTTGAAAATATGCTATCTATGATTTTGCCTTTTATAGCAGAGGCTCGAAAATAAAAATTCTCTTTTTTTTTTTTCATGAACTCTCAGGAAACTTTTTATAGACAAATAAGTTAAACAATAGACACTCTTCTTTGACATCTTTAAAGAACTACACTCTTGTCGACAGTTTCTTTCTCAAAAACTTCTCCATCTTTGATCTTGATTATAGTTATGCCCTGACCTCCTAGTTCCCTCCAACCTTCCTTGGTCCTCTTTCTCCTGATTCTCTAATTAATACCTCTTTCTTCTGTTGCTCATTCAAGACCAATGTTACTCAAGTCATCGTCTCCTTCATCTGTTCTTATTAGTCTACACACACTCCTTGTCCAATATTAAAGTTCCAAATTTTAATTTCTCCCTGTGGAAGGCTAAATAATGGCTTCCTATAGATGGCCACATCCTAATCTGCAGAACCTGTTCATATGTTACTTTATGGGGCAACAGGAATTTTCAGATTTGAGTGAGTTAAAGATCTTGAAATGGGGACAATATCCTGCATTATCTGATATCTACAATATCAGTCCCAGTGTAATCACAAGAGCCTCATGGGAGGCAGGCAGCTCAGAGAGAAGAAAAATATAAGGACAGAATCAGTGATTAGAAAGGAGAGTAGAAGCCATGCTGCTGGCTTTGAAGACAATGAAAGGGGCCACAAGCTGAGGAATGTGGGCAACCTCTAGGAGCTGAAAAATGGAAAGAAACTGATTATCCTACAGAGACTCCAGGAAGGATGCAGCCTATTTAATACCTTGATTTTAGCCCAGTGAAACTGATCTCAGACTTCTGACCTCTAGAAATATAAGATAATAAATTTATGTTGTTTTAATCCACTAAGCTTTTGGTGATTTGTTACAGTAGCAATAGGAAATGAATGTCTCTTATATACTGAAATCTTTCAAGTATATGAATCTAGTTCACATTTCTCCTGAACTTTAGAATTAAATATAATCTCAATCCAAATATCTCACAATATATAGTCACATTACACTGAGACCAACTATCACTATCACCCACCCACTGAATTAGCAAGAAACCTTAGGAATCATCTTTGACATCTTCTTTGCCAGCACTCAGAGCCAAGCTTTGACTCAAAAGATGGTCTGGATCTACCTCAACATGAAGAAATGACAGACTAAGCCACAACTTTGCATTATAGAATAAATCATGATTTTAGCACGACATTCATTCAAAGCTTGTCTTGCCATTTATCCACCAAAATGTTAAAATGTCTCAATAAGGCACAGATAGTCTCTAGATGTAAGACATGTAACTTATTGGTGAACTTTGAAATGTGAGCTGGCTCCAATGGGAAAAAACTTAGAGGTGCAGACCAAACGTAGAGAAAGGGAAAATAAAAAGTGGCAAATGCAATTTTCTAAAAGAGTTCTAACACATGGTGATTAAAAGAATTTAGATTCAAGAAATGTCAGTCAAATCCACACATCACAGTTCATCTCATACCTAGGGAATTATATTCAGTTCTTGATGACATGTTTTTTTTTTTCAAGTGATATTAGCTAGGACTGATTCAGAGTAGAATGGCCAGAAAAAATGATGAAAAAAATTTTTAAAGTGTTTTATATGAGGAAGGATAGAAAAAATAAAAAGTTCTGTGGGCCTGAATCAGTATTAACGTAGTGATGACTTAGTATGAACTCAGAGATTCAAGCTAAAAAACCCCAAAACTTTAAGATGCCTTTTTAACTCACCAGTAGATGAGGAAAGAAAATACACTAATAGTAACTTAATACTGAATTAATTACCATCCACACGGAAGGACCTATCTGAAAAAAAAATTAGGAAACCAGTCATTTCTCTTAGCAATTAAGAATAAGCTAAGTAAACATTTGGTACCAAAACAGTAGGGAAAAACTACCATGTGGTAGGAACAATGGCATATGAAGAATTAAAAAAAATACATTAATTTGCATTCTGTTTTTGCACTTGCTTCCTTGGCATGTAAACATGTGCAAATCATTTTACCTCTCAGAGCCTTATTTTTCTTGTCCATGAATATTAAATAATTTTTTAAAAAATCATTGAGTTTTTTATAGTAAGTGAAATAATGCATGAAAACACTTAGCAAACTGCCTGGAGCACACCAAATTTCAATAAATGGTGGTATTACTAGTAGTAAGAGAATTCAAACACCAGAGTATATCAGTCCACTTGACCTTTAAGATATTTCTAAAAAATCTGTTTCCAACAAAAGAGATCATTAGAAAAATTTTGGTCTAAAAATACCTGCAAAAGGCTGAAGAAATATAACTTACATACTTTAAAATATGTGTATGAAGAAATTGGAAAACTGGGGAAATAGCCAAGGATCACCATTTAAAGGAGAATGGAAACCATAGTAGTGAAGGTAAGGCTTTGGCTGCCCTAAAAACATACACCCATCTCATTAATCAAGAGGGTTAGTTTAAATGGCCTCAAAAGGACAAAAGATAAATATCGGACTCATGTGGAATGGGGAGATAGGGGACTCTGACAGAAAGCCAGAATCCTTGATACTTATAATGAAAAATAAGGCCTCAACATAGAGAAGGAAAGGAAGTTTGAAAAATAAAATAAAGTCATTTTCTCCAGAGAATTTATAAACTCAGGCCTGACCTCACTCAGGCAAGTTTGTGATTCAGGACCCACCATGCTGAATAGTCACCTAAAAAGATACCAAAACAAAGATAAATATTGGGTCACATTTAGTCCAGAGTACTTAAGATTCTCCAAGGTAAATACCACCTAACATGAGTTCAAAGTACAGAATTAAAAATCCATAAACCACTGTAAATGAGTAGACAAAAACTATATTGAGTCAACTTATGTAATCAGTGGGGTTTTCTTTCAAATTTATCACATACAAAATATAAGATAATTACGTTTACAATGATTTGATAAAGAAGTAAAATATTAGGGGAAAACTCTGCTATTTGAGGGGTAGGAACACTTGAGAAAAACACTTAATAGAGTTTCTAGAATTAAATACTAAAGTCTTTGAAATTTTAAAATATCAGTGGATTCTTTAAATATCACATTAGCACAGCTAAAGATAGATGTAGTAAGCTGTATATTAAATTGAAAGCATGTACCCAGAATAAGTCACAGAAAGATAAAGTGATGAAAGTAAACAATGTTAAAAGATACAGAGAAATTAATGAAAGGTATAAAAAGGCAAATTTTTAGAAAGAAAGTATAAGGTTAAGTTCACAGAGGAAAGAACAAGAATGAATACATCTTCCTGCATTTTTATATAGGAAAAAAGTTGAGGCTTTTTTAGAATTTATGGGAAATAAATATAATCAGATTTAGGAAGCACAATATGTTTTAAATAAAACAAATACAACACATGTAGGAATGTGATCATGAAACTGCAGAACATCATTTAAAAAGATTTTTTTTCAGAGATGGAAGAAAGAAAGCATACTTGTTTTTTATTGCTATGTAACGAATGACCACAGCCTTACTGCCTTAAGACAATACAATAGCTCACAGTTTTCGGTAATAGCTCACAGTTTTCAGTTTTTAGACAAAGAATAACTGTATCCTTTGGTCAGATCTCAGAAGAAAGCAATTAAGTCATCAGGGAGAAGCTTTTCTCACTGAGATCTTGGAGTCCTCTTTCAAGCTCACTCATGTTGTTGGCCAAATTCAGTTCCATGCCATTGTAGGAAAGAGTTCCTCAGCTCCTACAGGACTGTCCTCACCATAGGCCATTCATAAGTGGCTTTTTGCCTCTTTTAAGGGTAACAGAAGAGTATCTGTCTTTTCAGAAAGGTTCCAGTACATCTTTTATGAGTTTTCACCTCATTAGATCTGTCTCACACAGAATATTATCCCTTTAATTTACCTTAAAATCAACATACTTGATGGTACCTTAATCATACTTGTAAAGTCCCTTTAACTTTGCCACACAGTAGAATACGACACAGGGTATTACCCCCATCATATTCACAGAACCTGCCCTACTCAAGGGAAGGGGGATTATACAGGGTTCATACATCACAGTTGAGAATATTGGAAGATATCTTGGAAGTCTGTTTACTGCATATAGAATTTTCTGGAATGCAGTTATAATTATAGTGATAGTAGCTCACCAAATCACAGAAGCCATAAGATGATGAAATACTGTTTAAAAATACTGAGATAAATATCTCTCAAATGTAACAGGGGAAAACTAGCTTAATAGTTTTCACTAAAGTAACTTATAAAAATCATGTTTTCAGAAGGAAATTAAACGTTGAAGAAGACCTAAAATACCAAAATCGGAGGAACGATGGAATTATTACAATGTATGGGTAAACCTAAAAAAAACTGTTGACCTGACGATCACACATGAGACAGGATGGAGATGATTAAAATAAAATCCAAATTTCTTAGTTTAGTGCAAAAGAGGTGGTATTGATGAAATTTCATATCCTTAAAATGACATATGCCTGTTAAAACTATATAATTCACTGTAACTATTCTGTTCACTAAAATAATAGAATTTGAATGCAATACCTGGAAATAGTAGAAGAAAAAGTGAGAGAACATAAATAATCCTAAAGATGGAATCAAATTGAGGGGTAAAAAAAAATGTCCTAGAAAGAGCCATGTAAAGAGAATCTACAATCGAATATCCAAGACCTAGAACCAGCTTACCAACCGTTACATATGAGCTCTATAAAAAACAAAGGTAAACAGATAGGGATTCTTAGCCAGGTGCAGGTCTAAATGCTTTGGTAAAGATCTGTCCCATAAGAATAATCATCAGATGCATGAGAAAAAAGCTACTGAGAACATGAGACCTTTATAGTACTCTAGGGAATTTTCCTCCAGTGGGCCTACCCTCAGGATCCTAAAGTCAAATATGTTTGGGGAATTGGTTTCTCTACTACAGGATTTGTGAGAACTTTTAGTGAGATAATGGGCATTATCTCAGATACATAATATGCAATGCGTCCTGCTATTACTAGCATATGTATTCCATTTTGGGTGGGGTTTTTGGTGTGTGTTTATTTCTGCCAAGCATGCTGTAAGTTATTTATACCATTAAACACTTGTCTAGATAAATTCAAGGACCAGTTAGAAACCCCATTGAGTTATCTTTGGAAACCTAGACACCATTATGAAATGAAACCAGAGAAGGAATTCATGTTATTTAAAACCTTGGGAAAGCATAATTTTCTTGTAGAAGCCTCTTATGAGCAAAGAAGTGTTTAGGCTCCATATAGTTTCCATTCACCAGGAATGGCCAACTATGAATATATACACTGAACAACTAATTGAAGATTTGTTGCTTTTAAAAATCATATCTGTTAATTTTACAATGCTTTCTTCTTCATCCTGGAATGATTGTATCTTAGTTTACTTCCCCCTCAAACAAATATCTATGCCCCATAGGGCCCTCCCCTCTGGTGAGTATTTTGGTAAACTTATCACTGTTAATGATGTATTTGCAAGGATGTTCTTCTGATGAATAAAATACAAGTGTTTCCATGTGGCCCTTCAGAGAACAATGCTTTAAGCTATCTACCAGAGATGGCTCTGGTATCATCATTCTCATAGTTTGATAATATGCAGTTAGCATCAGGTCTAGCATATAGTTAGCCTTCACAACAGTATTTTCTCTCATTTATATTCATCTTGCCCTATTTCAATTAATGTGGAAACTCTTTGGACCTTCACACCTACATATATAAAAGGGGGTTAGTAACAAATCCCTGATTTGGTTCTGTGATGCTAAAATAAGACATGTTAAAGCTCCTAGTGTGGTATCTGCACAGAGGTGATTCCTTCCTCTCTGTGCAGAGGCTTAGCTCAACTTTAGCTGCTCTTGATAAGTTGTCTTGGGATCAGCATGATCACAGAATCTGTTTGAAAGGAAATATAGAAAAGCAAAGGCATGGACTTGGAAATTAACAGACTTGGGTTCAAATGCTGGTTCTGACATTCTTAGAGTGACCCTGGACAGATCACTCACCCTCAGGATCTTTGCCTGTAAAATCAGATAATGCAACTATTCAAGGTTTTTTTGAAGATTGAAATTACACACATACACACACACACACACACACACAGATATGTATACATATATATAAAGTGATAATTGTAATTATCATTACTGTTACTATGAATGCATCCTCAGGAATTATTCCATTTGGATGTCTTTCTAAGTCACCTGTGCCCAGGGTTCCTTTCAGTGACAATATTTATGGGAATTCAACTCTTGTGAACCACTTTATAAAAAGAACAAATGAGACAGGATATCCTTTCCTATGTAGTCAATCTGAAACCACATCACCTTTAAGATATGGGACATTCCTCTATTTTGCCCAAGAACTAACATGGTGTGGAGCAGAGTGCAGAATTGTAGGGGAGGTGCAGACAGGAAGCAGCCCCATATCCCTAGTCTCAGGTTGTCCTCTTGTACTGTGTGACTATGGACAAGCCACCCTTTTTTACCTCAGTATGGGGAGCTCCTGTGCAGCGACCACTCCTTTCTCCTACTTGCTTTGTTCTCCTGAGGAACCCCTACAGCATTGGTTGTCTTCTTCCTTGGTGCCATGTTTTAGAGAAGAAGAAAGAGATAAGGCCAGCCCTTGGTGCAGATAGAGAATGTGCTATAATGTTGCAAAGGAGAGGGCTCTAAACGTCCACCAATCATATGTACCATGCTTGTTCCCTACCATGAAGTGGATATGAAAGCAGATAGGCATAGGTAGTGCTTTTTTAAGGTACCTGAGGAAGGTAAATTAACATGGTACATGTCATCAAAAGTGGTGTGATCCACAGGGTTCTTAAAATTTTCTTGCCTGAAAATATATCTTTTACCAGAATTGAATGTTACTTAAAATTTTAAGCCTTTGGCTTAAAATAAGTAGCATGCAAGTTCCAGAAGGGGTGCAGATAAGGGAGAGAAAGCATATTCCAATTAGCATTCACTAATGTTCTAAGCATATTAGTTATTAAACATACAGATAAACTTCAAAATCAGAACACTGATTTTGAAATAATAGATTTGAGAGAGAAAGGTAGTGTGGTGAAAGAATCATGACCATGAGACCTTAGATATGGCAGTCAGATGGGAGAATGCTATAAAAAAAGATGCTATGGATCAATCAGTTATATTTATAAAAACTGGCTCAGAAGGAGAAGAAAGTGAAGAGGAGCTTCAAGATTTTTTAATCACTGCGAAATTGGAAGTGAGGGAAACCATGAAAAACAAAGCCAGGAGAAGATGAACTGGAGCCATCTGGCCAGGAAGGTATGATTGTAGTACCCTCCCTCACAGCTGTGACCCTCCCAGAGCACTGTATTCTAACAACTATAGTATGTTTTTATACCTTCTCCCAAGCTACAGGCTTTAAGCCAAATTCCAGGAAGAAGGGAGCGATGGTGTGTCATACCAGGTGTGTCCACACACAGCTCTCTCTGATCAGAGGTCAAATAGCAGTAAGGAAGAAAGACATTCTACATGTTGAGAAGTGCTCCCACTAGGCGTTCGTCACTCTGCACTACTAGGGAAAGCCATGGCAGGAAGATTCACCACTGATAAGAAGTGGGTGACCTTAATGGGATAAAAGTATGTTCTGAAGCCTTTGAAGTTTTTCTAGGTGTAACTTTGTGGATGCCTTTCTTCTACTTTCTTGAGTAGACAGATTATGGTAGTTTATTGGATTCATGGTTAGACTACTATGACCATTTCTCAGCTTTCTGGACTTTGATTTCAATATCTGTCAAACAATGATCCTTTAAGTCCCTTTCAGCTTCCTTGTTATATAACTTACCTAAGACAACTCACTTTCAAAATTCTTCAAATAAAATACATGCCCTACCCTCAGAACACAGATAAACCTGCCCCAGACCTACACCTGGGATCTTACTTCTTTCTATATTTCAGGATAACTTTATATTTGTATCTACATCCATATTTATGCATACATCTATATTTATATATAGCTGTATTCATATTTATATGTGTATATAAATTCTCTCTGTTCCCATTTTTGCACTGAAACCAGAATCATTGATTTGCTTGCAGGGCCCATTTAGCTAAATATCTTTCTCTCTTCTATGTTCACAACCTTTTGTCCCTTCCTTGAAGGCAGAATAGTCTCTGCCAAAGGCTTAAACTGATAATTTTCTCTTTAGCAGGGGAACCTGGAGAGTCAGTTGTCTCACAATGTAATTAGCTATTAAAGGGTTAGGTGTCCCCTTTTGATCACAGGAGTTGATATCTTGCTACCTGACACCTCCAAGGGACCATTAGATAAGTTTCCTCAGTAATTGCTATAGGGTCTACCAGATTTCATGGGAGATGAAACTATTTACCTGATGATAAATCAATACCCTTCACAAAAGGGTTTCTTATAAATTCAACAAAGCAAAGGTGACTTTTTCTTTCATCTTTTTAAATCTTCTCTGTTCACAGCTTGCTTGATTTTAAAAAAGACATAGAGGTGTGTCTGAACATGTGTGTGTTTGTGTATGTATGACTATGTAAGAGTGTGTGGGGGTGCATAATGGTGTGTGAATGAGAATACGGTGTGCGTTGTTGTTTTTCTGAGCATGTAAATATATTTTCCAGCTTAGAAATACGTCCCAAATGTGCTGTTGCCCCTTATTCTTTACACAGCTAGGTGAAGTTTTTTCAAATATTTTTGGCTGTCATCATCCCCCTGTGTACATGCACACAGCAAATCTTTGCCTTCCGACAAGTTTTTGGCAAAGGAAGAACATGGGTGGGTGGTGTTGGTTTGCGCATTGTTATGGCATTAAAATAAAAGGTCATGTCATGAAAGATCATAGAAGCATCACTCTGCCTCTAAGCTGAACTGCCTGTCCTATAACTTGAAGTTAGAGGACATTATATAATGATGTCTACCTGCCCCAGTTCCACTCCCCACATTTTTAGAATAAAAAGGGAAAAGATAGTCCATGTTTTATTTCCCATTCTTTGTATAAGGTCTTTAACTCTTCCCTTTTGAAGATGTTCATATTCCCACCACTACACTAATTTAGGCCCACTTGATCTGTCTCATTCTGTAATAACTTCCATCATTACAGGATGATCTAATCCATCATTCCTGAGTTGACCACATAATAATATAATGTTGTAAAATACCCATAGAGCAACATACAGATTCCTTTGCCTACAGTTTGAGTCTCCACAACCTAGCCCCAAGATGGCTCATCGAGTTTCATCCATACAACATTGGGCCTCAGCTCTGGATGCCTGTTAGAGTCACTGGTGTGTGTGGAGGGGTGGGTATCCCCAAACAAGTAGATCAGAGTATCTTCAGGATATAAGGGAACCAACATCCCTCTCTTCCAAGGACTGAAGTTCTTCCCAGGTTGCAGGATTAAATTCAGGAAAGCCTTGGACAAACTGATGAATTTGATGGACCTAACGCCTCCATCAAAATGTTTTCCTGTTATTTCTGAGACTCCTTAAAAGGATGCTAACAGAATCCCTTTGTTCAGCTAGTCTCTTGTCATCTTTATCAGTTGACTCTACCCTAAAGTGCTATTTTCTAAAGTTTCCTGCACATTGTTCATCTTCCCATGACCTGGCTAATACAGTGTTACCTCTCTACCTGGCTTAAATGCAAGGTTCTCCACAGCTGATAACACGGCACACAGGCCCTCAACTTCATGTTTGAGACCTCTGCTTCACTATCAAATTGCCAATGTAGGAGAGAAAAAAGCCCTGCTTTCCAATGTCCACAGAGAGAATCAAAGACCTTCCCCATACACAGCGGCTCAGCATTAATAATTGAGAAATCTTTATAAAAAGAATAGTTAATATTCCAGTTAAACAATTTATACTTGTTCTCAATCTACCATGTAGAGCCTTCACTATAAACAATGAATAAATTATTTGTTCTATATGTGAACGACTATACAGTTATTCTGGTGACTCTTCCAAAATAAAACATAACAAAAGAGATATTTCAAAGTGATTTGCTTTCTTTGTCCATAGAAACTATTAAAAAATATTTAAATGTAGTCATCTTGAAAAGTCTATTTCCAAGTACCTCACTGACAATACTTGTTATATATGAATACATATTTCTATTTATATACCCATGTTTTGACATCTCTCTGCAGATAGTGGGGAATAATAGATATTTTATGAGTAGTATTTGTGTGTGTGTTTTCTCCCCATTTTTTCTTACTCTTCCACCTTTCCCAATTTATCGTGCCAGTTTTCCAACTACATGCCTCAGCTAAGAACACAAAGCAAGAGAATAAAATTAATTTTTTACTGTTAAAGTTTCAAAATAGATACTTGAAACTCAAAAAAGGAAAAGCATTTGAAGTGTCTATCTAGACTTTTTGAGTTTGAAGAGTCTAACACCTGAAGGGGCACTGAGGTCTTGCATTATGTCATTAGAGCAAAAAGGCAATGAAATATAGATTAGTACTAATGTTGTAACTTCATTGGTATTCATAACATGATGAAACATTTCAGTTCCACAAATCTACATTATGTAGAACAAAAGAGTGAGAATAAAGAAATCTATACATTGGACCAAATTTACAGAGAATGATTATTTTTAAGTTTGTGGATAAAATCACAGTGCATCAAATGTATGTGCTTGATTAATATATGTGGACAGTAAAAGCAATAATGAGACTCATATAGAAAAAAATGTTTCTGCTGTTTCTAGAATATTAAGAGGGTGAATACTTTTAACATGCTCTGTTTTAAATTATTAAAAATTATCTCCATGTGTTAAAACCTATAAATGCTTGTATTTTAACCTTCACAATAATCCTGTGACTTATTATTTACATATTTTACAGAGAGGTATCTTGAAGCCCACAGTGGTTCTGTAATTTGTCAGTATCAAAGGCTAAGAAAACTGTAGAACTCTGACAAAAACTCACATTCTGGGGCACTGGGGCTCAGTATTTTTCTACCACACTACACTATCTCTTCCAATTCTTCTTGACTCCTATATCTCCACCTCTACCTTTCCATATCCCAGTAAGAACAGATCCCAATATCCTTGATAGGTTGTAAAATGTTTTGTTGTTTAGAAACGTCAGAGTGGCTAAAATGAGCCACTCAGAGAACTCTAGATGCTGGCAAGGATGTGGAGAAACGGGCACCCTCCTACACTGTTGGTGGGAATGTAAACTGGTACAGCCCCTCTGGAAAACAGTGTGGAGGTTCCTCAGGAAACTAACAATAGAATTCCCCTAAGACCCAGCAATAGCACTGCTAGGAATTTACCCAAGGGATACAGAAATGCTGAGGCATAGGAGCACATGTACCCCAATGTTCATAGCAGCACTCTCCACAATAGCTAAAACATGGGAAGAGCCTAAGTGTCCATCAACGGATGAATGGATCAAGAAGATGTGGTTTATCTATACTGTGGAATACTACATGGCAATGAGAAACAATGAAATCTGGCCATGTGTAGCAACATGGATGGACCTTGGGGGTGTTATGCTCAGTGAAATAAGTCAGGCAGAGAAGGACAAATATCATATGTTTGCACGTATAAGAGGATTAGGAGGAACTTGACAGAGGAACAAGGGGGAGAAGAAGGGGGGAAATGGTGGGGGAAAGGGACAGAGGCAAACCATGAGAGACTCTTGAATGCTGACAAAAACTGAGAACTGATGGATGTGGGGGGGAGGGAGGGATGGGCATGGAGGAGGACACTTGTGGGGATGAGCACTGAGTGTTATGCGGAAACTAATTTGACAATAAACTATTTGTAAAAAAAAAAAAACACACACACACACACATGCTAAAACCAAGTTTGGAATACATTTCTACATTAAAATGCCATTTTTCATCCAAAAAAAAAAAAAAAGAAACAGTGTTGTGGGAAATTCCTTAACTGTGATTAGAGCACCTAGTAAATCCACAGGGGGAGCCAATACATAAAGTATGCAAGGAAGTCAACTCCATATTCTTGCATAGTGCAAAATTTAATATCTATTCTAGTGAAAATAAATCACTTTCTTGTCCATGAAAAAAGTGGTCTCCTGTAATTGACCTGCCATGAGTTGCCAGTTAGTGCCTTGGGATATGAGATTCTATTGTGACATAACATTAATTTTTGCTGCAAGCAGATAAAGTTGCAGTTACCTGATCAGCCTAGTGAGAAATCCATGTTTTTGAGGTTATGCTTAACTTTGCTCACTGTCACCATAGCCACCTTTATTCATGTATCCATTGATTAAATGTATCCATTGATTAAATGTAGAGTTACAGAGAATAGAGGTTGCATAATACCAACAGAGACAATGATCCTTTTCACATGATTATTAAGAGCCGTGATAATTATGGGAAGCATCCACTTGAGGAACAAATATCCTTACATTCTGGACAACTTCAAGAAATCTATCAGTGAATCTCTTACCAAAACCTTCTTGTCAATAATCTTAAATTATTTTCTTGATTTCCAAGTCTCTGACTGTCTTTCCAAACCATTGCCCATCCTTACCCACAGAAGTAAAGAATATACATATTACAACAGTCTCTTCTTTTAAAGAAATGTGATAATAATAATTAACACTAAAATTTTTCCAGTGGAAGAATTACCATATCTACTATTGTTTAAGGTTATCCATGAGTGGACTTAGAAAAGTGAAACAGTCCCCTCTGGTTCATGACAACATATTAGACTGAATCATCTGTTAATCTTAATTTTTTTTCTTCAGGCAACTGAAAATACAAGAACTCTCTATGAGGTCATAGTTTAGCTGGAAAAAGTGACATTGAGCCACAGGAGTGGACACATTGGGAGTATGTCACCTGATTATGCAACTTTTTAGGCCTTTTAGACATAATTAGACTCAATCTTATATATCTCATTTCAAATTGATGCTGATTCCTGCTGAGCACACTCAACTTGGTAGCATACAAGTTGATGATAGCAGCTCAGGTAGCATTTATGGTGACTTGCGGACCTTTGTATCAGTTAGAGTTCAACCGGAGAGGCAGATCTAGCAGGATATATGTGTACATATGCATCCCTACATGTATATACACATACATTTATATGCCTACATATCTATATGGATATAGAGTAGCAGAAAATAGAAGCTGAATAATCTCTCTCTATATATATCTATAGAGACATAGACACATATGTACATACACATATAAGACATATGAAGAAATAGATCTATTATAAGGAATTACAAATGGTTCAAGATGGCTACACAAGCTTAAAGCCTATAGGACAGGCAGGCAGAAAAGGGAAAGCACAAGGCTGGAATTCCACTGTTTGATTTGTGAAAAACTAAGATGTACTTTGGAGAATGTACATGTGGTATCACTTGCAGTCTCAATTGTTTTCTGCAGATATCCAGACTGCACTTATTTCTAAGGCTTTTGAATATGTAAAAATTGGATGAAGAGTTGTGATTTGCAACTCTTTAAGTATCCAGACTTAAAGCAAATAAATGCCAGTTTTCATCATGAGAAAACATTAGAGTTTTCATCAAGTTGAAATATATTGTCCAACTGTTCAGTCCCAGAGATGCCTTGATCAGTAGCCACTGCCAAAGTTGTTTGCCATAACATTTTGATTATTACTCCAGACTGTTGCTTATTTAGTAACTACCCCTAATTTTATTTCTTGGCCTTCTCTACTCTAGGATACCATCAATACCATTGCCATCAGAGAGGTGAGTTCAGTGGTAGCAACTTCCTCCTCTTGCCTTATTGCAGAGCCTTTTCACTATAGAGCTTTACAAACATGCTAATGTATCCTTTAGATGATACATCTCAAATTCAAGTAAATACAGTTTTTATTATTATCTTTGAAGATATACTTAAATACAGGTGAACTATTGCCATTTGATAACACCATGCCATCTGTTTTTTTAATGTTTTTATTTATTTGAGAGAGAACGCGCACACGCACATGCACATGTGGGCACACTGGGAAGGGGTAAAGAGAAAAGGAGAGGGAGAATCCCAAGGAAGCTTCCTGCTGTCAGCACAAGAGCCCAACACAGGGTTTGATCTCATGAACTGTGAGATCATGACCTGAGCAGAAATCAAGAATTGGACACTTAAGTGACTGAGCCACCCTGGTGCCCCCACCCCCATACCATCTTTTAACACACTATTAGCCTTATATTTTATCTTCCACAAAACTGAAGAATTTTTATCATCTCAACTTCATTTAACATAAGCCACTCTTATGTTTAGTTTTCAGTAAACTAATTCCAGGTATTTGCCAATCTAAATTAGAAACAATTTGTCACCTTGGACTTGAATATTTGTTTGGTCCTTTGGGTCAGACTAAGAAATGTCTTTATTTATATAGATGACAAGATGGGATATGGAAAAGAACAGTTATTCCTTTACAAAGTAACTGATTTCATGGCTTCAAAGAAAGCAGGAAGAGCCTTATCAGCCAGGGTGTGGGGAGTCATCAAGGAAGGGGGAAAAGTGGCTGCTAGTGCTGCCTGGGAACACTCCATAAAGTTTGGGTGTTCAGAATATTCAAAGTCAACCTAAACCATATCAAATATGCATGCTAAAATTTTTAAGGTTGGTAGTCCCTCTGAATACCCATATTTTTACTCAAGACATAGCAAAACTCTGAATTCTGCCTATGTTACATCATCCCTTCTCACCACCAGTCTCTGGAATTGGATTTGAATTGTTATACCCAGTTATACCTAAATTGTTATACCTAACAGGAATAGAAGATATTTTTTAGAGTGTCTATAAAAATTCCCTGTTTATTTGGCCAGGACTTGAGTCAAGATTTTATAATTTGCCTCTATCTTTTCTTGCTTTATAGTTTCCAATTCAGATGGAAGTAGCAGCCCATCCCAGTGTCACATTATATTCTTCATACCCTTCAGCATGGTCCACCTAAGCATGGTCTTTGCCTTTCGTAGAGATCTTTCCCAGTAACAGAGGCCATAATTTAATAACTCTTGTACCATTAAGTATTACAGGCTACCAGCATTCCAATCTCTACTGCCAACTAGACCACTCCTACCTTCAACCTAACCAAGTCACATACACAACCCCAAATCCTGTTACTTTGCTTGAAATCATTCTGGTATCAATTATTGTACCTTAAGGGATTTTAGCAGCAAATGCCATAATCTCCTGTATCTCTACTAGGCAGAAGGAGAGTTTCTTATAACTATCTTGCAGGATTTCTAGTAGTACAGATGCTAGATAATACAGACATAAAAAAAGATTTTTAGCAAAATAGGACTCTTAACAAAAAATACTTCTGTTCATACTCAAACTCATACTCAAACTTCTGTTCTTTGATGATGCACATGCTACCTAATTGACTCAAAAGAAGCAGTCTCCATGATTGTGGCTGCCCCTTCACATAGCAAATTTTCTCCTTCTAAGTCTTGGGTGGTGTATTTGGTTGGTGGAATTTAGGTCACACACAGAAGCCATGTTTAAAATTTTTAGCTTTCTGGCCTCTAAAGGGTAGGAAGATATACTGGAGAGGAGTTAGAGTTGGAATTGAGTAAGCCAATCTACACAATCCATGTAAAGTGCTTTGCAAACAGAATTCTTTTAGTCAAACATACTATATAAATATAAATATAATTGAATTGAATTCCTTTAAGAAGCACTCCCAACACTCAAAGACCCTTGGTTAAATTTAATTTATTTCTGTTCTTTGTGCTATCCTTTATTATTTTCTAACTCTTTTATATTGGGCACTTTCCTTGTGCCTCCCCTTTGCCCCCACACTTTCATTAATGCAAACTCTTTAAATACTCTTTACTCACTTTATGTTCCGTGACACTTTTGAGGGCACATTTAGTAACATGATAGGAAGAACAAAGCAATGATCTCTAAGTTGAAATCCTGATTTATCCATGTTAGTAAATGTGTCATTTAAGTAGGTACTTTTGTTCCCTATAAGGTGAAGACTTTCAAATAAGATTGTATTTTTAAAGCAATTAATACTGTCATACAAACTACAAAATGTTACATGATCAGGTGCCTTGCCAGAAAATGCATTGTTAAAGAAATACTTTGGTTTTGATTGTTATTCCATTTTTCCTCTTCTTACACTAGAGAAATGCCATATTTTTATATTAAAAAAATTTAATGTTTATTTTTGGGAGAAAGGGAGAGAGTTGGGGAGGACGAGGGGCAGAGAAAGAGGTAGACCCAGAATCTGAAGCAGACTCGATGCCTCAAGCTGTCAGCACAGAGCCTGACATAGGGCATGAACCCACAAACTGTGAGGTCATGACCTGAGCCAAAGTCAGATGCTTAACCAACTGAGCCACCCATGAATCCCTGATATTTATAATCTAATACATAATATTACTTGGAACTGTTGAGAGGCATCACCCTAAACTGATAGATTTGGTTTGAGTAAACCTTAAATAGTCTAATCATTTATAGACAGAAATGTAACAAAACCCTTTGATATGTGAGAAATTAAAGAACATGGACTACAATCCTAGGAAAATTGGCCACTAGAAGCAAAAACAGATGATTTTTTTCCAGGTATGAAAGGAAGCATAGTCAGGAGTCTGATCCAGTATTTTGAGGCTGGATATAGGTGTATGAACTTAAATGGCTGATTTTTAAGAGTTGTGACTTAAAAACCCAAAGAAATGGGATCTTTGCACAGGGTATTGGTGGATCCTCCTCCTTTAAATCCTGTGGTCTCTGCAGAGAGAGTAAGAAGCAGAAACACCACTGGAGAAGTGGGCTGACATAATTCATCAGACAAAAAACAGTCATCAATTGTGACACATGATAGCATGAGAAACTGGGAACATGGATTCAATGGCACTAAAATTCCTTTAGACTGAAAAACTTTCTAGGATTCTGGGACAATTAAATAGAAAATGAGGAAGATACTGAAATTTCTGATACTACACAGGTGGGAGATTGAGCGGTTTATGTAAAAAAAATTAGAGTTGTGGGTATACTGATACCCTTAAGCCTTTGGAGCAATTCAGACCATTCACTTACATTTAATGTGCTTTCTTTTTAATGTATGTGTGTGTGACGGAGAGATAGAGACAGAGACATGGGGGTGGGTGGGTAGAGGGACAGAGAGAACCTCAAGCAGTCTCTGTGTTTTTAGCACAGAACCCCACACAGGGCTCAATCCCACGACCTTGGGATCATGACCTGAGCTGAAATCAAGAGTTGGACATTCAACTGACTGAGTCACCCAGGAGTCCCATTATATGCCTTTCTTTCTATTCAAGATTTTCTGTCTTTTCCAATATCTAAGCTTCAGATGTCTCATCAAAATTGAGAGGTAGTGCTAAGTAATATGTTATAATTCTCCAATGTCCACAGTGCTTTCTGCTATTTTTTTTTCTTTTGGAGGATTTGTGATAAATTCACTTATATTAGGAAAAGCCATTTATTTTGCAATTGTTCCTTAACGTCTTCCTAGCTCAAGCCTATGGTTATTTCTCTGTGTATTACAGGTATTTGAAACATTTTAGAAATATCAGCAAAATAAAAACACCATAGACTTTCAAGGCTGACTGTATTTTACTTCATATTGTGCTCAGCATCTAGCACTTTTGGGTAATTGATGGAGTTGTGTGGTTTAAAAAATAAAATGGCTGTTGGTATTTTTATAGTCTATATAGCAAGCTGTGTGAGCCTTCAAGAGAGATCAGAAGGCCTTAATGAATTATATGCAAAATTAGGACATTGCCTCCTTCTCAGACTAAATGAATTGTCCAGTGGATTTACATATATAGATAAGTCATTTGTAAATGTCTATTTATTCAGTGATCTCTCTCCCCGTCTGAACTCATAGAGGCTTATTGCTTGCACTGTCATTAAGTGAAAAAGCATTCTAAGTGCCCTGCTACACCATGTTATAAAACCTTGATTGTTTCTCTTCTAATATAGTAAATTCTGTGATGAAGGCCAGTATCTAAATCAGAAGGCTAAATCTGATGAAAACAATGTACAATGTATTGTCCACTACAATAGTCCACTACAATGGTAGTGTCATAAATGTGATGCCAAAATTCTGTAGTAGTCAAACTAAAAATGCAGTGAATATTCCCTGCCTTGCCCAGTGATCTCTCCATTTCCAGTTCTTTCCTCTTGTTACTAATTTTCTAGCCAGGACTAACTCCACCCCTGTGTCTGCTTAAGTTTATTACATGGCAGCTTTTTTCATTGCTGTTCCATAGCTTTGCTGATTCTAAACCAAGACTGTATGGTGGCCTTTATAATTTAGGCCCTAATGATATTGGTATTAAAGCAATTATAGTAGATACTACTAGAATCATTCTCTGTATTCTGTATCCAAAACAAGAATTGTGACTCCCCTTTTCTGTCTCCCATATGTAGCAATTAAGGGAGGTTAGAGTTAGATGTGAGAATTAGCCAAACCGTGGGATTTGTGAAAGGCCCACTACACAGATGCTTCTTTTATTCTAATTAACCTACTTAGAGGAAGTGTCCTTGTCTCAATATATAAAAATCATCCTTTGTCTCCATCCTAAATATTTTCTTCCCATTCTGACCCCCATTCAACTTACAACCTTTTTTGATTCATTTTCGTTCACAGCTAAACATCTTGAGTGGCCTGTATTTGCTATCTCCACTCTCTATGTCCCTCTGCCTCCTAAAATCTCTCTTCCACTCTATGTGATTTCCAGTAAGAACAGAGGCACTCTCAAGTAAGGATTATTTAAGAAAGTGTTATATACAAAGGGAAACATTTACAAGAGATGGAGGAATAACTTAAGGATGGTATTATAGGAGATACGGGAGTTACCTTTTGTCCCAAGGAAGGGTAGTTAATGGGACCCAGCAGGAGACACCACCCTGAGAAGATTGATGATTTCAGGACCATGGCAGCCCATGGTGGCCTCATACTGGGAAAGCAGGGAAACAAGTACTCTCACCTCTCTTTCTTCCCTCCTTTCAGTTACCTGTTGGCCTCTCATTGGACAAAGCCAACAGAAGCCAGACAATAAGATAACACATGACATATACAGGTCAGCTTTCTGAGGTAAAGAAGAGTAGTAGGAAGTGGAGATGAGGATGGGAAGACACTAGGTATACTTACCTCAATATTACATGGAAATAATAATACCCACAAAAAGTCAACTCCTAATTTTCAAACCCAATGACCTACTTTAATTACATATTTGCCTTTTTTCACCTGGATCCCATGAAAATCTCTCATCTGATATTTCTTTAAATCTTGACTTTTTTTTTTTTAAATTTTCATATATCTACATGTCCTCTGTCTGGCACTGTCTCCCACCATCCATTTTTTACATAATCTTTCATTCTTCTCCTTCATTTTCATTTTTTACATAATCTTTCATTCTTCTCCTTCATTTTCATCACACACTCTTTGACATGCCTCCTGAGTATAATCCATCCACCAAATCTTCTACCATGCTAACACCAGGCTCATCCTACTAAGATACAACCCTTGTCATGGCATTTTTTTCCTCCCAAGAGATTTCAATGACTCCTTTTTGCCCACAGGATAAACTCCAAACAGAGACTTCGCTTAATCTAGCCCCTGTTGAGTTTCCAATTCTTATCTTCCACTTTCTTTTCCTATACCCTGTGTTCAGTCAGACTATTTCAAATTCTCTAAGCATATTCATGTCATTAAATTTCTAAATACTGCCCACTCTGTTTAATTACTTTTATCCTCTTCCTGCCTAATGCACTATTTTATCCTTCCAAACACAGCTCAAATATGTTGTGATCTCTTAGTTATTTGCCTCTCCCCAGGAAGAATTGATCCCTCTGTTGAGCTCCAGGAGAATATCCATAGCTCTTTGCCCTAATTTCTATTTTGGCACTGAGTATATAAATAATACTTTTTTCCTGTTAAACATTGCCCAAGGTGGGAACATTGCTTCACTTATCTTTGTAGCTCCAAAACATGTCAGAGTGTCTGGCTTGTGGAAAGTATCCCAAAACACTTGCTAAATGAATGAGAGATGACTGGTTTGGCAAATTATTCTCTACCTGGTGCCTGTAGAGCTTTCATTTTGCTGTTCAACAGGTATTTTCCTATGCAAATCAAACTGCCCAGAGTCCTACAAGAGCTGTGTGATCCAGCTAGGTAACCCTACTAGATAAGAGATAAGGTGCAAATTTTAGGTGGAGCAAATTTTCAGCTACATTGAGAAGAGTATCTGCTGGTGACAGCCTTGTGTACTGAACATGGGAAATATGGGTTTTTGTTTATTTTGTTTTTTGTTTTAATATAAAATCTGGCCAACCAACTGACAGAGACTTCTATCTTTATAAGTCTTCTGGACATTCAATCAGTCTTCTATTCCAGATCCATCAATAGTTCTAGTCACCTCTCCCTTACATAAGAATGGATTCCTTTCTCTTGGACTCACACCAACAGTCTGCTTTCTGGGCCCCATCTGGTGTCCCCACTGAATTATTTCTCTATCTTCATAGGTAGTTGTCCTTCTTTTTCCTATTGTGCTTTTCCTATTTCTTCTCTTCTCCTTATTTTCCAAGTATAATTCTTCACTTTTTCTTTCAAAGTAAACTTGGGAAGCCCATTAAACACAGCACTGTAAAAAAAAAAAAAAAACAGGAAATGGAAAACTGATTCTATTTTCCTCCACATTACATCTAGATGACTTGTTTGCAAAAAAAAAAAAAAAAAAAAAAAAAAAGTACCCAGAGTGGGCATAGTTTTCTTTCTTTCTAAGGCATCAAAGAATAAAACCAAAGGTGTTTTTTTAAATTAAACTAATTTAAGAGTTCGTATCCAAATATGACAATGTTACCAAAGGTGAGTGGAGTCATGAACGCAGACTTCTCTTCTGAACTCCTGTTATTGAGCTACCCTCTGCACACCTACAAAACTGAGTTTCCTTTCAAATAAATGAAACTCAATATGTACCAGTATAGACTCCTTATTTAAGTCTTAAAAGCTCTCCAAAACTCAACTTTATATGTAAATGCTTCTGGCATGGCATTGACCTTATTTGGGTAATATCTTAATGGATAGTTAAAAATTTAGTTTGCTATCCTCTGAATATGTAAAAATCTTTGAAAACGGTCATTTACTGGACATTTGGATGTGGGAAGGAGTGTTGTTAAGTTGGGTAAAAGAGTTTTAAAATTTTAAGAACTTCGCCATTTTACTAAAGAACATGATTGAACATAAATTTATTTCTTTTAGGAAGTCATAATTGCTACATGTGTTTTCCTTTTCCTCTCCTTCCCTTCCTGCCACATCCTCCATTTCCTGAAAACTTAGAAGTCCAAGAAATCTTATTTATGTTGCTCCAAGCATTGGATAATTATTTGGGCCAATTCTGTTCATAAGGGAATTAAAATACTCTAGGCAGTGACATAGATTCTAGTTAGTGTATAAATTCTGGAACAGTTTCTCATTATTTCAAAATAGCTAGTATTTTCTCTTTCTCGATTCCAAACTAATTTGAACATGTATCAATTAGGAAGTTCCCATGGCTATAGCAAGGAAGGTCTCAATTGAACAGAACAGTTGTCCTAATTCTTTATAGTTTTATAGGTCAGCTGTAGATTGCCAGGCTTTCCGAGTCTGTATATATTACAGAAAATAAACCCTCTACCAAAGGGAAAATTTCTTGACTGACTGTAGGATGGCTCTTCTCCTATTTGTCTTAGACCAGGACAAAAAGCATATCATCCAAATAATGTTTCAGTTCTCCGTTTTTTCAAAAAGATAGCTGCCACAACCTAATCCTTTTCTGAACACATTGGACATAGAGAAATATTAGAATATTTATAGAAGGAATTAACAGAATGGTCAACATTAATATGTCATAAGGATAGGATATAGCCAACTTTGTTTCAAACTACGTTTCAAAAATGCTGAAAATAGAAAAGAAAATGTCTTACTGTTGAATTCTGTCCATTCAAATTTCACATAGCATCAAAGAAGAAGAATAAACATGGAAGAAACCTAAATCTAGTTCTATCACTTACTAGGATTTAAATGTAAATGATTAAATATAGCCTATTTGAACCTGACTTTTCTAAGTTGCATTGTGTGTTGCTAATAAAGTAGCCATTTCATGTAAAGTATCTGCAGGGAATTTCTCAGAGCTTGGGGATGAGTTCATCCAACGAGAATCTAATAAGGAAGTAGAAAGAGCCAGACCCAAATAATTAACTGTTCAATTGTAGGAACCACCCCAAATCTTTCTTATAAACATCTATAAAAATAACAGTATACCACTAGGTGGTTTATTGTGTTAAAGGACTTGAGAGGTGCCTGGGTAGCTCAGTCCCTTAAACAACCAACTCTTGTTTACAGTTCAGGTCATGATCTCATGCATGGTTCAGTTCTTAAGATTGAGACCCGTGTTGGGCTCCATGCTGACAGCACAGAACCTGTTTGAGATTCTTTCCTTCTCTCTCTGCCTCTTCCTTGCCTGCTCGCATGCACGTGCGCGTGTGCGCACACACACACACACACACACTTTCTCTCTGTATAAAAAAAGGTAAACTTTAAATAAAGGACTTGATTCCTTATAGAACCTGATTTTCTAGATATTCAACAAAGCTTAGTTTCATTATTTCCCCTCCCTGTGCTATAGTCCTAGGAAATCATGATACAGCATTAAGACATCAGTAGTGCACTGGTATTAGTATGTCAGTAGGATGTGGTTGGTATTTAAGTATGAAGAGATAAAGAAAGGAGAAAGTGGTGAATGATTTTTGCAACAGTCATGAAGAGAAAACCCCAGTGCATTAAGGGCCACAGACTATTGTAGCCAAAGTTCTTTGACAAGTATGTCCTATCATGTCCTATATGTCTATCATGTCCTGACTATATATTTACAACACAAAGTTTTAATTATAATTTTGCTTTCTGTGTGGATCTTTTCTAAAGGAATGATAGCAATGATCTTAAATATTCTAGGCTTTTTGACCGTTATATTTCATATACTACGTAATTGTTTGGATTTCAAACCAATTCTTTAGACTTTGTGATTTTGGTTAACATGGGCAAACCACAGACCAATTATCACTTGTGTGTATTCTTAAAGTTTGAAACATCAGAAACTACCTCCCTCAGGACCAAACCTGTACTATAGTCTCCTAATCAAAACACTCCATGTTACCTCACTATCATGGTTTCAAAGTATAACAGCTATACCTCATCAAGATTTTTTTAATTAAAATTTTATTTTTGGATAATTATAAGTTTACATGCAATTGTAAGAGATAACACAAAGAAATCTGGTAATCCTTTAAACAGTTTGCCCCAGTGGTAATGTTTTTAAATACTGTATCAAATGGGATGCTGACATTGATGCAATCAACATCTTGAATATTCCCGTTAACATAATAATCCCTATTGTTGTACTCTTATAGCCATGCATATTGTCATTCTCACTCCTTCTTTAACCCTTGGTAACTATGAATCTGTACCCATTTCTATATTTTTTTCATTTCAACAATGTTATATAAATGGAATCATATACTAGTAACCTATGACATCCATTGACACTCAAGGGAGAGTCTCCTCATTACTGCTCTATTCATATCTCCTTGGCTGAGAAAGGCTGGAATGTCCCTTTATTGCTCCCCTCATGGTCTCTTTTGACACCTACCAGGAGAGGATGGTATACCTGAATACCACTGGCAGTGGTGAATGTTCAGACTCACCATCAGGCCTCCTCTGGTCCTCTGACACCACTCGAGGAGCAGAGTGTCTTGCCTTATTACTAATGTTTGGAAGTCCAGGCTCACTATATGGTCTCCACTGACATCATTAGGAGTGCCTTGTTTTTACCCAATGGGGATAAAATTGCTGAATATCTATATCCCACCTTCTATGCTAGCAATTCAATAGGAGTATTGAGGCACCTCTTTATAGCATCACAAAAATGGAAGTCTAAGCTTCCTACTTTGCTCTCTCCGGTGTGGGTGCGACCACAGTTTTATCTGTGGCATTTGGTTGGAGTAGAGTGATTTTTGCCTAAAAGTTTGATATGTGCTAGGCTGCCATATTCCCAGAACAGCCTTTTGTTTGGTCTTTTTCCTTTCCCTCCCCTCCCCTCCCTTCCCTTCCCTTCCCTTCCCCTCCCCTCCCCTTTGGCATTTCTGGGTTGCCAACTTTATCAGCTCCAGTCTAGGATATAAAACACAAAAAGAAAACCCATCAACTCAACACCATGTTCCTCCTTGGATCCTGAGGTTGAGCCTGTCACCTTTCTTCTTTCGATTTCTCATAGGTGTCTTAAATGTAAGCAAACAAACATGTTCTGTAAAAGTCACTGGTGTCCTTAGCTGTCTCAGCAAGTATTTTGTTTGTTTTAAAAAGTATACAAAAATGTCCATCACAATTCTCCCATTCAAGAGTAAATACCAGTGAGCATTAGTAAAGTTAATATTTGGATTTACATAAATCCTACAACTACATATTCTGATATTTTTCTAGGCACATTTCAGTTCCCACAATTAAAGGTTTCCCATTTACTCAAAACCACTATAATTTACTTCTCAAACTCACAACATGTAATCCCTCTTCTATTTGTTCAGCAAAATCTGTTTATAAGATATGCTATGATAGAAATAAACCATCACTAACTATGTTACATTGGGAAAGCTATTTAACCTTCACAAGCCTCAAGTTCTTCATCTGTAAACTATTGATAATAAGAACTAGTCAGTAACATGTCTGCCTGAGTATAAAACTCATAAAACATCTCAAAGAATCTAAAGATTGGATCCAAAATAGGAGGCAAGTTCTCTCTATATGGTTAATTTAGTATGAGGATAGTTTTGTGGGGTTTTTTAAATTTAAATTTTAGTTAAGATACAGTGCAATATCAGTTTTAGAAGTAGAATTAGGTGATTGATCACTTACACATAACACCCAGTGCTTATCAAAACAAGTGCCCTCCTTGTTACCCATTACCCATTTAGCCCATCTCCCACCCAGCTTTCTTCATCAACTCACAGTTTGTTCTCTATCATTAAGAATACCTTGTGGTTTGTTTTCCTGTCTTCTCTACGCCACTTCCCATATGTTCATCTATTTTGTTTCTTAAATTCCACATATGAGTGAAACCATATGGTATTTGTCTTTCTCTGATTGACTTTTTTCATTTGGCATAATACATTCTAGCTCCATCAATGTCATTGCAAATGGCAAGATTTCATTCTTTTTGATGGGTGAGTAACATTCCATTATATACATACACCATGTTGTCTTTATCCATTCATCACTTGATGGACATTGGGGCTCTCTCCATAGTTTGGCTATTGTTGATAATGCTGCTATAAACTTTGGGGTGCCTGTACCCCTTCAAATGTGTATTTTTGTATCCTTTGGATATCTACTAGTGTAACTGTTGGATCATAGTGTAGTTCTATTTTCATTTTCTTGAGGAACCTCCATATTGTTTTCCAGAGCAGCTATACCAGTTTGCATCCTTACCAACAGTGCAAGAGGGTTATGTTTCTCCACATCCTCGCCAATATCTGTTGTTTCCTAAATTGTTAATCTTAGCCACTCTTACTGGTGTGAGGTGGTATCTCAGTGTAGTTTTGATTTGTGTTTCCCTAATAATAAGTGATGTTGAGCATCTTTCATGTGTCTGTTGGCCATCTGGATGTCTTTGTAAAAGTGTCTATTCATTCCTCACTGGATTATGTGGTTTTTTTGGTGTTGAGTCTGATAAATTCTTTGTAGATTTTGGATACTAATCCTTTATCAATTATGTCATTTACAAATATATTCTCCCATTCTGTAGGCTGCCTTTTTAGTTTTGTTGATTGTTTGCTGTGCAGAAGCTTTTTACCTTGATAAAGTCCCAGTAGTCTATGTTTGCTAGTATACAGATAGTTTTAGAATTTACTTTTTTTTACTGTAGCTCTTGATGTTCATTGTAAGCATTACATATTACAGTAGATCTGTTCTAAGGTTATTTTTCCCTTAAGAGGCAGTAGAACATAGTGACTAAAACTACAGACTTTGGAGCTGTGGTAGGCAGAATAATGGCCACCCAAAAGATGTACACATCCTAACATCTGGATTGTATGAATATGTTACCTTACAGAGGAAAAGGGAATTTGAATATATAATTAATGTTCTCAAGTTGAGGATTATTCTGGATTTTCTAATGGTCCCAAAATAATCACAGGGGTCACTATAAGTAAAAGAATGAGAAAGAAGAGTTAGAGATTTGAAGATGCTGTGGTGGTTCACACAAGCCAAGAATATAAATAATTTCTAAAAGCTGGAAAAGATAAGAAAATGGATTCTTCCTGAGAACATCTGAGAAAGAATTCAGCTCTACTGACGCTTTGATTTTAGCCCAGTAAGACCCAGTTTAAACTTGTGATCTCCTGAACAGAAGACAACAAATTTCTGTTGTTTGAAGCCACCAAGTTTGTGTAATCTGTTACAGCCTCAGTAGGAATCTAATACAGAAGCCAAATATTCAGAGTTTGTATTCCAGCTCTTCTGTTTATAATATATCTCATCTTGAATAAAGAATTTAATTCTGTGCCTTTAGTTCTGTGTTTCATGGGAGTAAACATAGTTCTGCCTCATAGAAAGAAACTAATGTATAAATATAGATATTAAAACAATATTTAAAAATAGCAAGGGTTCAGTGTCAACTCCCTAGTAGTATTGTAGAATTCATTTATTACAAAGAATGTGATTTCAAAAGCAACAAGTACTTTACAAAAATGATATCATCTACCTTTGTATCTTATTTTACTGTTAATGTATGCATAAAAACATATACATATGTGCATATATGTATGCATGTGTTATTTTATATATACAACATATTCATAATGTATTTATATACACTATAGTATTATGTTTATAAGATATATAAAATATATTCTATTGCTGTATATGTATATAATTTTTATAATTTTTAAATTAAAAGAAATTCAATATATATATAAATAAAATCATGGCAATAGTAAATAAAGGATAATGCAGGATAGTGTGTTATATCTAGGGAGGAGGCTATATGGTTAGATGTTGGGATGTAAGAGGAAGATAAAGATTCCATCAATATAGAAATGTTCTAGTTCTTAAGTTGAATGGTGACTTCATGGGTGTTTGCTTGAATTTTATGCTTAGTAATACACGATTCATACATATTTCTTTTCCGTCAAATACTAAGTAATATTTTTTTAAGGCTATGAATAAAATTTGGAAAACTTCTCAGATCTTTACTCATCGTAATTCAGTCAGGATAGTTCTGTTATGCCGTGGCAACAAACAACTCCAAAAAAATCCCAGCGGCTTAACCAAGCAGATGTTTATTTTTTATTCATACTACTTGTTCAGCTTAGATCAGTGGGCAACTCTGCTCATGTCAATTCCTCACATCCCCAAACTGACCAAAGCTTCATTTTGCCAACTTTTTCTTAATCACTCAAGCTGTGGGAAGGAGAAGAAAGGCAAAATATGTGCTGGCTTTTGTATTCACTCATAGAAATAAGACATATCACTTCTATGTGTCTCATTGGCCAAATCAAATCACATGGCTACATCCACATTAAAAAGAGAGTACAGATGTATAATCATTGCCTGTGAGTATAAGGTAAAGAGTGACAAATATTATGTGAATAGTGTTAATTGTTCTCATAATCAAACCTTCCAGGAACCAAATGTTGGACACTTTGTCCTTCAGTACTCAGATTTTACCACAGCCTTCAGTACACACTGTATGCGAGTGCTTTTCTGTATATAAAGCCAAGCAACCAGAATTCCTTTGAAATTCAAATAACAGTTCTATGAAATATATAATAAAATATTAAATTTATGTTTAATAACCCTGCCCTGAAAATTAAGGTCATTGGGAGGAGAGGTATGGCTCCTGCTATCAAAGTTGAAGAAAGGATAATGTTATCTTTGTAGGGCTTGGAGAATATATGTATGAAAATTCTATGGTGAAGAACTATCTGATAGAGTAAATGTGTAAACTGGCATGAGTGTGAAAAAATGTGATTCATTTTAAAACTAATAGGCCACTGTGATAATATGTTATAATTTATACATCATTTATGACCAAGAGCCTCTATTTTATATTTAAGTAAATATGTACATGGAAGTAGAATATGTCACTTCAAATACCATACAACAGGATGAAGGTCCACATTTTAAAATATTCTCAGAGAGAGAGAGAGAGAGAGAGAGAGAGAAGTGGAGGGGCAGAGAGAGAGGAATACAGAGGATATGAAGCAGGTTCTGCACAACTCAGAGCCCAATGCAGGCAGGGCTCAGAGTGATGAAACCTGAGATCATGATGTGAGCCGAAATCAAAAGGCAGTCTCTGAACTGATGAAGCCACCCAGGAGTCCCTAAAATATTTTCTAAGTTAAAATGATTGATGCTTTGCCCCATCCAGTAGATAGTTACAATGTTAAAAGAAGAATATTTGTAACAAAATACAATATTTTAATACAACTATCTACAAACCTAGCCTGACAAATTCCTGTAGTCGTCAGTCTACCCAACCACAGAGATGTGCTCCTATCCCTGTATTCCTCTGCTGGCAGTTTTGTATGTATTGTGATATATCACAATACAGCACTGCTCTGAAAAGCTGGACAGAGGCCTCCTTCTTGGCATTTCTCCCCAGTGTAACTTAGTATTCTCAGGCAGTTGTTGGGAAGCTGCATATTAGCTCACCATATAGAGTAGAGGGGATGGTGGTAGCACAGAACTGGAAAAACTTAACAATGTGTAAAGTTACATGAGTCAATGCTGAAGTCGTGAAAGAAATTTGTGGTGGGCCTTCCACATTCATGCCTATTTTCTGTCTACTATCTTGTCCACACTCTTTGGTTAAACTGACATTTTAGGCTTCTGGAAAATGCCCTCTGCTTGATATGAATCAAGAAATGTAATGCATCTCTCATCTAGGGTTGTCTTGATTTCACTGGACTACTTTGCTTCAAGACAATCTGATTTGCTTTATTCATTTTAATTATTTTTTCATATTCACAATATTTGTGTTGTGAAAAATGTAACATTAAAGAACATTTTAATGGAAAAAATTATCCATACTTCTATCATACTGAAACAACTATTTTGATTTTCATGTATTCTCATGCATACTTTGTCCAAATATATACCTATTTTTATAGTTATAACTCTGGCATATAACTTTGCTTAATTTTTTCTTGATGCTGCATCCTAAACAAATTTTTGCATTGTTCTATATATCTTTCATATGTATTTTAACAGCTGCATAAACTTCCATCACTTTGATGGACTATAATTTACTTTTTCCCTAGTTTGGAGGTTTTCCTTGATGTTTGTTTTCTCTATGGTACACACCAGTCACAAATGAACATTTTGTGCATTGTTAAGTTGTTCTAAACACTTCTACATTTGTTCATTATCTTGTTTAATATAACACTACCAAGAACAGGAGCTTGGTTGAGCCTATACAAATATATATTATCTTATTACACAAACATATCCTTTATCAGCAAGCTTTCTTAGAGCTAGAATTTGCATTGGACACCATCAATTCCTGTTTGGTAATATCCATGTTAACTGTTGTCAGTTGGTATAACTGACCTCATTTAACAATGAGGAAATTTGGGGAGCCTGAGTGGCTCAGTTGGTTGAGCATCCAACTTTGGCTCAGGTCATGATCTCGCAGTTCTTGAGTTCCAGCCCCATGTTGGGCTCTGTGCTGAGAGCTCAGAGCCTGGAGCCTGCTTCAGATTCTGTGTCTCCATCTCTCTGCCCCTTCTCCACTTGCACTATTGTCTCTCTCTCTCTCAAAAATAAAATAAAAACAAAAAACTTTTAAAAAGAATGAGGAAACTGAAATACAGAACAGTCGCTTGATATACACAAAACACACCAACAAATTAGAAGAGAATCTGGTTTTAATCTGTCTTTACACTTTGTAGTAGATCCTCTTGCCCTCCTATTTCTGGATTGTTTTAAACATAACCCAATGATTGTTTTAAAGTCTCACTTTGAATGAAGAATGAATATTCTTTGTATTTGGGAGTATGATCTACTTGATGAATGCTCTCGCAACCAGGTAAATATACTTCCTGGATCCAGGTATCTTAGCCAATTCTTTTTCAGATAATTCCCCCAAATATAATAACATGGGACCAAGGTTGATTTATTTGATGTGTGAATTGAGTTATTAATTTGCCAATACATCTTTTCAGATTACCAACCAGATATGTAACCATGGACAACAGAAAAGGGATACTAAACATGCATTTCATTACACACATATCACATGCCTCTATGCACTGAGAAAAGGGTCAAGTACATGCTGGGGGAGAAAACCACATACTGCATCACAAGGTACTTTATCACAAGTTGAGGTTAGAGAGCTGTATTTTATACCCACAGGTCAATCAGTCACTAGATGTAAGCTATCCCAGAAAGAGGATGGCCTTGGGTGATATGGCTTTCTTCATCTGAGATAATCCATGAGGTGGTAATACTGGAGAATTGTCTCTAGTGACATGCTGACTTCTAGAGTACTAATGTCTTTATTCCTGAAAGATCTTGACAGTGCATAAACCCTTTAGAATAATATAAAATCCCAAGCTACTAAATACTTAGTACTCTGCAATTTACTACTTTATTAGTCATGGTTCTCCAGAAAAACTAAACCAAGAGAAAATGATAGATAGATAGATAGACAGACAGACAGACAGACAGATAGATAATAGATAGTATGGGGGAGGGAAGGGAGAGAGGCAGAGAGAGAGAGAGATCATAAGAAATTAGCTCATGCAATTATGGAAGCTGAGAAGTCCCAAGAACTGCAGTTGACATGGTAGAAACCTAGGATAGCCAAAAGTGTAGTTTCAATCTGAATCCAAAGGGCTGAGGATGAAGAGAACCAGTGGTGAATGTTGCAGTCCAAAACCCAGCTTCAAGGCCTGAGAAAAGTCAATGCTGCTTCAGTCTAAATCTGAAGGTCAGAATAAGATCAATGTCCCAACTCAAGTAGTAAGGCAAGAGGAGTTCTCTTTTCGCTTTTTTGTTGCATTCATATCATTGACTGGGGTCCACCCACATGAGGGATGCAATCTGCTTTACTAGGTCTACTGATTCACATTTTAATCTTACTGAGAAACACTCTCACTGACGTTTCCAGAATAATGTTTATCCAAATGTCTGAGCACCCCATGGCCCATTTAAGTTGACACATAAAATTAAAAATCACAGGGGTGCTTGGGTGGCTCAGTCGGTTAAATGTCTGACTTTGGCTCAGGTCATGATCTCACGGTTTGTGGGTTTGAGTCCCACATAGACTCTATACTGACAGCTCAGAGCCTGGAGCCTGTTTCAGATCCTCTGTCCCCCTTTCTCAACCCCTACCTCCTCTCTCTGTCAAAAATAAGTAAACATTAAAAAAAAGTTTTATTAAAAATCACAACTATGCACCTTTCCATGAACCCACCAATAGGAGGCTTGAGATACGATGATTGTCCAAAGAATTCTCTTTATAGACACAATCCCAGTGTTATTTGGGATGATGAACTTCTCAATTTCATTTATAAAACAGAGAGACAACTTTTAGAATTATTTTGCCCAATATTCCTTCCATATCATTCCATGTAAGCTTCGCTCTTTTTCAAAGGCCTTTTAGTTATGCCAGCATGTATTTATCATTGGTATCATATTCATAACGTTTTGCACTTCAAAGCATGAGGTCTAGTAAAAATGTCATATATTTCTGGGTTATTTTCCTGAATGGGCTCACAGTTTCACATTCTAAATTGCAGCAACCGATCCTCTAATCTCAGTCTCAGTCTAACTCCTTTAGCTTCAGATTGACCCCCTAAATATCAACCATGGCCTAATCCTATAAAATGAATAGGTTAATGGCTTTTTTCAACTTTTTTACAAATTTATCTCATGAGCATGTTCATTCCTTCTACATTGTTTGAAACAAGACTCACCTACTAAGAAGCCCATTTTGAATAGAAAACAAAATATATGTATTTTAATTAACCCGTTATAGTAGCCAGTTCCTACACATTGTCTCAAACCACCTATCCATTCCCTGCTGCCCATTTCCTTCCCAGCATTGTGGAAAGCATAATATCTAATATTGCTCATTGCAGGATACCTAAAATGGGAGGGAAAGAAAAACACTGAACTCAGTGTGCCATCATATTAGACTTTTTCCATGTATGTTATCTCAAAACTTGAAAAGGTGGTGGCATATTAATAGCTTTAAAAATAATGTAGCTTATGTACAGAGAAGGTACATAACTTCCCTGAGGATACTCAGCTAATTAGTAGCACAATCTTTTTCTAAATTTATATCTCTATGACAGCAAATCCTGTGTTCTTACTAAGCTCTAATTTCTATACCTCATTAAGCCTTAAGACTTTTTGGAATGTTAAAGCATAATTGAGTGTGTTAGAATGGCCTTAACTGCCAGGGATCCCTTTACCTCAAGGTTATATGTGAATTTCCCTTTCCCAATAAAAGAATATGGACCATTTTCTTAAAGTGAATAAATGGAGTATTCCCAGATCTAAGACATGATACAAATATCAAATGAAAATTAGATGCCTTTTAAAGGTACTATCAATTCTCCTTATTCACTGACTATGTATCCAATTTGCCTACTTGCTAAAATTTATTTGTAATCCCTAAATCAATACTTATGCACTTTTTTAAGTCATTCACAGACCTGCACATTCACAGAGTAGTAAAAAATGTGGGTCACCAATGTGCACATGTCCAGTTGAGGTCCAATAAGCCAACCCTATGTTATCTTGTTTCAGCTTGCATACTGTAAACAAGTGTCATTTTCACAATCTAGTGCCATGTTTTTCACATTTTATGCTTTTTTGAGTGATTTTACTGTTCAACATGGCCCCCAAGTGAAATGCTTAAGTGATACCCAGTGATCCTAGGCACAAGATTGTGATGCACCTTATGAAGAAAATACATGGTTAGATGAGCTTCTTTGAGGCATGATTACCCTGCTGGTCATGAGTTCAATGTTAATGAATCAGCATTATAAAATAAGGCATCTAAAGAGAAATACCCACTAAACAAGGTTATATAATAATCAGTTGAAGAAAATGTTGTGGCTGGCAGCTCCCAGGAACCTAACTATATCTCCTCTAGGTGCAATGATCAGTATTCATGAATGAAATGTTTCTGTTGAATTTATAGAACATAACTACCACGAATGATGTATGATCTTTAAATATACTTCCAAATAAGACATTTGATTTCTAGGCCATATATTAGGGATAAAAAAAATAGTGTGTAGAAGATTGTGGTTAGCAGCATTATCAGGAAAGGCAGGTGGTTGCAGAGGGTATCTACTCACAAGCTCACCTTCCCCAGACTCTGTGCCACTGGCTGAGTATCGCCTGAGTTATTAGGGTCCCCACATCTTAACAAATGCCACAATCTTCCCTAATGGCTGACCAATTAAAAGTTAGGTGATTTTTCCATGGAACTGAAACATTTCTCATTGAAAAACCAAAGGGTCCCTTTATTCCAAGAAATACTACATATGGGCACACTTAGAAATTTTTCTGATAGTTACTAGTTGAAAGATGCTAATGCTGTCATCACTCAGTAAATGTTTATAGAGCACACCCTTGATATACTATTGTAGGAAGGGGTACAGGAGAGGCCAAGACTTATAGGGGCTTATAGCACACCTCCAAGGAGACGATGGTCTTATTGAGAAGATAAGACTTTCATCAACATTATGGTAAACATCAGGTGAGCTCTGATTGGCTGAACTGAGTGTAGAGGAGGCTTGCTGAGGCCAGTTGATGGTGGGTGGGACTCGAGTGCAACCTCAAGAGATAGATACAATTTTGGAAGAGGCAAAAAGATGAAAGTTCAGATGAGAAGAGGGAAGACAATGTCAAAATGCCTCCTCTCAGCACAGAAACATCAGAAAGCTACTAAAGAAGGGTTATAAAGGATTCTTGGTGACCTAGGCAGGCCACCTTATAATGCCACATCCACCCCACTGCTCTGGGCCAATGAGTCAAATGTTTATAAATAAATGAGAAACTTTTAATTTAGAGAATTTATGTTACCTTTAGTTGATTCTAGGGCAATTAGAACAAAAAGCAATGTATAAAGCAATATGAGGTAATCTCAAAATAAATGTTAATCTTGGGCAAGTCAAGTAATATTTCTGATTGTTCCTCATCTTTCCTATTTCTTCCTTGTCTGACTCTGAAACCTCTTCATGCTGAAGGACTTCACAAATTTAGAACTGACTCACTAAAGGTTACATTTTTGTTTATATGTTTTCCCCACATGAGTGGCAGCTGGCAGGGACTGAGATCTTTTAACTCAGAAAGATATGGGGTTACAGAAACAGGTCATGGATTACATTTTATTGAGGTTCCTTTCTTTTATACAACCTTCTCTGAGCATGTAGCTAGCCAGCACCCTAACTGATAGTCTCCATGTCCTCTACATGCTCAGCTGTAGTTGCTTCTTCCCCTCTAAGTCCTTAAAAATCACCCCTTTTTCAGATTCTCTTCCCTCTTTGTCTCTTGAAATTAACTTAGCCATTTAAATATACACTGACAGTGATATGGTAGTCTCCTTCCACAGGTGTGCTCTCTTATTTTAATGCAAGGTAGAAGCTTACACTGAAGCTTACAGTGGTTTCTGTACCCTTTATCTATTTCCAAGCATAGGACTAAGTTTTCTGCATTTTAGTAGAGTAGTTAAAGGACAGGTTTTGGTGTTAATTTTATGCACTCAAATCCAAGTTCTGCTATTTACTATTGACAGGATTTTGAGCAAGTCACTATCACAAATAAAACCAGCTTCTTCAGTGTTCCTTTAAATCCTACATAGATAATAAATATAAGATCTTTGGTATATATCATATATATAATAGATACTCAGTAAATGAATATGCTATTGTAAAACAGTCACTGTTGTCATATTATTCTGAAGGTTTTAAACAGGTGGGATGAGTAGGTAGATGTTTTATTATCTAGGAGTTTTATGTCTAAGGCTCCTATACTGTCGGCCAAGCTGCTTGCTACTAGCCCCAGTAGAGAAGGTAGAACTGAAAGTGTTTTGAAAAGTTAAAAGCAACTCATACCCGTTCATGGAAAGCTAGAGCTGTTCTCATTCCTACAAATATCTCCTTTCTGATCTATTGCCCAGCATTTCCCTTCCCAGCTTCCTTCACCCCATTTAGGTTGGAACTGTAATAAGTAAGATTTGAAAGCACGAATGTGAAGGAGAAAAACTCTCAGTATGGTGGAATTTAATAATGCAGCAAGTCCTTTTTGAATAGGAAATAACTCTTAAAAGATTTCTTTTCATGTAATTCCAGGCTCAGTTCAGTGAGATCCTCTTATAATCTCTTAAATTTATGGCTTGCTAGTTTTGTGCTATTTGGGCTCCCACAGCATGGCTGAGAGAATTCAGTCTTCCCTGTCCCCACCAATTATATATGGCTAATAGCGTAAAGAGCAGAAAGAATAAATATAACAGCAATAATAATAAACCCTTATTTGCTTAGTGGATATATATTAGTAGCTAAGTTTATTCAATATTTTGGGCCAGATGCTAATTACATGTATTATCCCATTTACTTTTGTATCACCATGAGAAATCTGTTACCTGTATTTTACAGATGAGGAAACCGAAGCTTACAGTGGTTTAACAATTTGCTCACTTCCTTACCTTGGTAACTGGTGGAGCAGTGATTAAAGCAAGGCCAGAATTAAAGGCATACTCTGTTCCCTCCCTTGTGTGAAAGCAGAAAAAAAAAAAAAAGCCTTCCTATATGTGCTGGCAGAAGAAAATATTATTTTTATTAAATATTTTCAGTCAAATAGGGGATTACTTATAGTTACTATGGAAATGAACTGTACTGGGCTTTTGTTACATATGTCACCTCTGAGTAAGTAACAATCCATAGTCTATCCAGATGCCATATTTTATTATAAGAATAGTAGAGAATTACAATAAAACCATAGCCTATGACTTTGTGGTTGCAGAATGGAATGCTGCCACAAGGTATTCCCTGGGAGTATAAAATTGGTTTTGTTGATAACATTTACCAAGAGGAAATCCTAATGTTAAACTTGCTCATAGAGGGGTGCCTGGGTGGCTCAGTCAGTTAAGCGTCCAACTTCCGCTCAGGTCATGATCTCTTGGTTCGTGGGTTTAAGGCCCACCTTGGGCTCTGTGCTGACAGCTAGCTCAGAGCCTGGAGCCTGTTTCAGATTCTGTGTCTCCCTCTCTCTCTGACCCTCCCCTGCTCACGCTGTCTGTCTCTCTCTCAGAAATAAATTTAAAAAACATTTTAAAAAATGATCGTGGAATATTGTAAGACTAAACATTCATTTCTTCATATCTCTATAGCATTTCTGGCTTAGCCCCATTGAAACATATCAAACCATGTTTTACTGAACTAATAAAAAATGAACAAGATCTCTCCAGGTCATCTTGAGAAAGGCCTACTGGTTGAAGGCCCAAAGAATCATAGCTTAAAGGGCAATTCCTATATGGGAAAGGAAACTAGATAAAACATGCTCCAAAGCTTCCTGTGATTAAGATAGTTTACCCTTCTATAAATGCCTTGGTCTAGAAATAAGCCAATGCTTAGATATATAGATGTACTGTATACCCAGAGTGTTTTGCTGGAATTTGTGCTTGAATCTCATTCCTCTTGTTCTTTATATAACTGGGATAATCCTACATTTGCTTACACCGTGTAATCAACATTTCTCATACCATCAAAATAAGAGTAGGCATCATGTAATGGACAAATGCTTTGTGCCAGATCCTTTTCTTAATCTAACCCTCACAATATTCCTTCGTTAACCCTATTTTTCAGATAAAGAAACTGAGGTACATAACTTTATTGTGGAAATCATTCTGCAATACATACATGTAGCAAATTATCATATGTATACCCTAAACTTGCACAATGTTAATACGTCAATTACATCTCAACAAGTTGGGAGAAATAATTAAAAATCAATTAAAACATTTAAAAAACTAAAGCACAAAAATAATTATTTTAGTCATGTTTTGCATAATCTTGGCAGTGGTACTCAACTTCAGTGTGTATATGTGTCTGTGTATCACTTAGGAATATGTGTTTATTTGTCTTTGTAGGTAATTTTTTAGGTATGGCATTTGTTCTTTTTTTATGGCATTTGTTCTTAAACTTGGAAATATGTGTGTGTGTGTGTGTGTATGCCTATAAAATTATATGTCTATAAATGTCTATATGAGTATATGTGTGTGTATGTGTATGTATTATAGCCTAGAGATTTTTTTGTTAACTATAAACGTATAGGTCCCTTGACCAATACATCTTGGATTGAGAAAGAAGTAGGGAAGTATGTGCTATTCTGAAACCATTAACAAACAGTACACAGTAATGCTGATCTGGAGCAGAGGTGAGATTCCTCATACTCTGCCATGACATCTCTAACTGAATAGATGGAAGGAGATATTTTGTGGGGGGACTACATTGTAGGTAGTCATAAAAGATGAGATGTGGTATTTTGGGGGTAAATTCTAACTGAACATTCAACAACACGTTAGAACGCTAAACATTACATGGAGGGAACATGGACTGAATGGCTACCTACAGGTGGGATCCTTAGGCCACCATGAAGCTTAAGTGGTGCACTCTCAAGATGAGAGAAGAAAGCTGGATCACTTTGGAGCATCTGTGTATTGTCCCCAAAACTCCCTGACAGACCCTTAACCCTAGATAGAGACTAATGCAAAATTTAGGCCCTGGAATCTTAATCTCTTAAATCTACCTTATAAATTTTAACCAAATCACAAGAGGAACCTGGCTAAAGAGGAAAAACTCAACAACACTTGCTCATCTCTGTAACAAAGAAGTGGTCCCCTGCAGAGCCCAGTGGTTCATACATTACGCAACAGTCTTTGTTAGTGAATCTCAAAAATGATTTTACTTAAATGTTTACAATTCCCCATGTTTAAAGGAAGTCATACAATGTACATTAATGCAAATGGTTTCCTTCCACAAACAGTTTTTGCTGTATTTTAAATGTCTTTACTTAGAGGTATGGAGCTGGAGGGAAATCCATCGATCTTTGTCTAGATGTTTCCCCACAAGACCAGGGTTTCTATGTCTAGCTGCCCCTTTATACCTATCTCTTTAAACTGTTCACTAGATGGGAATAGGAAGGCTAGACAAGATTCCTCACAGGATTTCAACCAGCCTTGTTTGTTTGAGAGCTCCTACAGTTTGTTACTGTGCTTAGAAGCTTATACAACATTCTCCACACCTCATCCCCACTGGCCTGCCTCAGAATCCACATCCCATTACTGAGTGCCCACTGTGCTGAAATTTCAAACAAACATTACATAATTTAGTTTTCACAATAATACCCTGAGGTACCTATTATTATTCCCATAGTTTATGAGAAAAGACATTTGAGGGTAACGTGCCTAGCCCCAAATTGCAATGCTCCTTTGAGGCAGAAATAAGAATCCAACCCAGGCTGTTGGTCATTGACTTCAGATTTAAAATTATTTCTCTTCTCCACCCTATCTGAATATCTGATGTTAAGAGTTTATCTTCACAAGAATACAATTACTCAGAATGTCTGCTGAGAAGTATAGAAACAGATCAACAAAAAAGGCATTTTGTTAAAATATTTAAGAAAAGGTTTTCCCCATGAATTCAGGGGCACTCTAGAAAGAGTCTGGAGTGCTTTGTGGGTCTGAAGCCCCACAGGGTTTCTGCTCACCATCAATATGAATCTTCTCATTCTCCATGACTGATGAGTGGAAGGAGTGTATAAATCACCATATATGAGTGGCCAAAAGGGATTTTAAAATAATCTGGAGAAGAAAATTGAAGCCCGGAAATATATGTGACATGCCTTCTTAGGAGACAGGGTAAATGTAGACTAAGTAGAGGATATTACCAGTGAACTTTTTTTCAGTCAAAATCCATCATATCTGTTTGTTTGGGTATCTCTTGTTCCTTCTTTCTTCATCAGAAGAATAGCAGGGAAAATGCAGAGGGAGGTCAAATATATTATAATTTCTAGTAATTGAAATTTTATCATAGACAAAATGTTCCTGCCACAAGTGTGTCTATGAGTGTATGGTTGACTGATTCTGGCCACACCTGTTATTTCATCTCAAGTATAAATAAGATATGCTTTCTGATTTCCTTTTCATATGTTCTTGTGAGGATTTCAAATATATCCAGAAGTTATAATAAAAATGCTCTGATTCACTAAATTTACATGAAATAAAAACAGATATATTTGGGACTTAGAAGGAAAGGTTTTAAATTTGTGTATACCAAGCTATTTGAAGAAGATATTACTTGCAGTTTTCCAGAGTATGTCTAAAGGAGAACTTCTCTATCATTTAACAACTGCCTAATATATGACACTAAATGATATTAAAATTAAAATTTTTTCACTTAATTTGGTCCACTATTTATAGTTATCTAGTATCTAGTGTTATTTTAGGCATTACAAATAAGCCATTCAACTAAAAACAATAGCTTATTTCCCCATTATATTTATTATTAGAAAAAATATGTTTAAGGATCTACAAAATTTCGTAGTTTGTGGACCAAATTTTTCTGAACACCCTTGTTGAAAACACAAATCACGTATTAGGCTTTACCAGGGACATCTCCATCATGATTTGTCAAATTTTAAAGGTACTTGTTACGAGTAAATGAAACACACTGCAGTGAAAACAAAGTGCATCTCCATGCTACCACATGGATGAACTCTAGTTTGACAGTACTATGTTCAGACACTAGATTCTGGGACCTACGTAGGGCGTTGTGTCCTTTTCATGAAATTCAAGATTAAGAAAATTAAGATTATTTTATTTAGAATGAACATGTATAAACTATTTTGAAATATATAGAATTAACATAAAATTAAGCACTGTAGGCTGAGAACAGAAAGAGAGGAGCTCGTATATCTATTTAGGGTATTGTCAATAATTTTATTACATTGGGAAATAGGTTTACTGTAGTAAGTATATTATTGAAGAGAAACCAGTGACAAAAAAATAAAAATATTATAGACAACCATGATGAGTGTGTCATTAAAGGATTATTATTTATTTAATATTGTACACTTGTCCATTTAGACTTGAGAGAGAGTAGAGGAGGAGAGAAAGAAAGGTAAGGAAGGAAAGAGGGAGTTGAGAACAGTGAAAATGGGGCAATAAGTTGGCGAGTTTGGGGAGAAAAATGATTCTCAATAAGAAATAATGAGTTACAAAGTTCTATTTTACTAACTTTACATTCAATATCTGGCTCTTGTTAAGCAACTCCAAATCATCTCACCTGTCCCTCCTTGATGTTTACTCATTTAACAGATAATGGCAATGAATTTTCTGCTTTTAGGAGATCAGCTGTGGAAAAAAACAGATCCTAAACAAATACAAATACTTAACTGCAGTAATAAAAATAGCTATGTGGGAGTAGGAGAAAGCAAAAATATCTAACCATTGATTGCACCTTTAGAGGAATTCACAGAGGATTTCTATGTTATATTCTTTCTCTCTCTTAGAAATGTTTAACATAAAACCTCTTTGTATAGAACCTGGAAAATATTTTTTTAAAGGGAAAAATATGTAAGTACCTAAAATTCCACTAAACTGAGTTAAACACTATTAGAAATTTGATATGTTTTTTTTCAGTCTTTTTCCTATGGATATATGTTACAAAATTCTGAACATAACATATATTCAGTTCTGTGTCCTAAAGGCAAGAGACCCTGTCATGTACATTGAATTGATCCATATCTCTGATAAATGTTGGCAATGCCTTTAGTTGCTAGCACTGAGGATGGACTGCACTGATTCATCTGCATCCCCATATCCTCAGAACTTCTGGAAGGTTTTATTATTCTCATGTTATTTAGCCAGCAGCACTATGACAGGCAGACTATGTCCCGACAAAATTCTATTCAGAAAAAGAAAGATTCATGAAAATTTTATGATCAAGACCTTGCCTAGTCTCCTTTTAATTTTCTCCCCCTATTGTGTTAACAAAAAGTTCTGTATCTCATACTTTATCGAGCCAAAGGGGAAGGGGTCTGAGGATGGGTGAAATAGGGAGAGAGAACTAGAAGGTACAGGCTTCCATATATGGGATGAAAGGTCATGGGTCATGAAGATGAAAAGTAAAGCAAAGGAAATACAGTCAATGATATTGTAATAGTGTTGTATGGTAACAGATGATAGCTACATTTGTAAGCATAGTACAATGCATAGAATTGTTGAATCACTATGTTGTACACCTGAAAATAATCTAACATTGTGTCCCAACTATACTTCAACTGAAAAAGAGATTATATTTAAAGAGCCAGAATAGTGGGGCACCTGGGTGGCTCAGTCAGTTAAGTGTCTGACTCTTGATTTCAGCTCAGGTCATGATCTCACAGTCATGAGTTTAAACCCCATGTCAGATTCTGTACTGACAAGGTGAAGCCTGCTTGGGATTCTCTCTGTCTCTCTCTGTCTCTTTGCCCTTCCCCCACTTGTGGTCTCTTTCAATATAAGTAAATAAACTAAGTAAATAATAGTCTGAATTGAAAAGCCCACTGTTTATTTTGAATTTGGATTTTTATGGCCTGTAGACATGACTTATTATTGGACTTTCCCTATATTTCAAATAACAGATTGATGCCTGGCTAAGCACTAAATGAATGGTATCTGGTTGTCTTAATCTGGTTGGGCTATTATAACAAAAATACCATAAACTATGTGGCTTACAAAAAACAAAAATATATTTCTCATAGTTCTGGAAGCTAAGATGTCCAAGTTCAAGGGCCTCCAGATTGGATGTCTGGTGAGAGACCACTTACTGGTTCATAGTTAGCCATCCTGCTGCTGTCTGCTCAAAGAATAGAAGGGATGAGTAGGGAATTTCCTGGCTCTTTTTAAAAAGGGCACCAAGCCTTTTCATGAGGACTCCATCCTGAGGATTTAATCACCTTCCACCATGTTAGGCATTAGGACTTAACATATGAGTTCTGGGTCAGGAAAAGCATTCAGTCTATAGCACCAGTCAACAGAACTAAGCTCAGAGAGAAAATTGTCTTCAACTCTCTGTAGGAGAGTTGGGGCAGGTATAACATCAAAAGGTTTGTCCTGTTTTGTCTTTCAAATTGATACTCAGCTCTTTTCTGACCCAAGCTTCAGTGGTTTGCTAGCACTAATTCAGGTTGTCTTAAAGTGTCAATTATGTGTTTGCTTCTCAACTCTGGGTTCAGTGATGTTATGTAGTAACTTGAAAGCAACTTTGACAAGAGAATTTGTGTCCCCCAAAAAGGGGCAAACACTATAAAGTATGTTTTTGTCTTTTCCAGACAGTTAGTTGTTATACTAGCGTACCACATCCAAGCTTCACTTCCTTTCACTCATTAGCAGAAACCATGAGTTCTTTGTCCCATCCTGTAAGCCATTGCCATTACCGAAGTCAGGCCCAGTGATGTTGGGCATGTAGGCTCATTTCTAAGAATAAAACAGCAGATCACCAGTGATAACATATGTGTTCAAACATCCTCCAATGCTCAGTCTAACATCTAGAAGAATATGTTGCTCTGCACATAATGCCTTTTTAATTTTTCTCTAGTATTTTCCTTCCAGAAGTATCAGAAATTTCTAAAGTTCAATTTCTTTCCTCACATAGTAAATCCATAAGTTATCTTCATGGCTTGACAGTTGTATGGAGGTGGAAGTGGGAAGAATGATGGTACTGTATGCTCTAAGATTCAAGCCTAATATGAACAAGCTTCATATTTTTAAATTTTTAAAATTTGTTGTAGAAAATATATTGACTTACAAATTCTCCTAGTTAATGATTTGGGAGCTATCGAGGGTATGATGTGTTCTTTTGTTTAAGAGATGGTGAGGAATTCCACATAGGAAAGTCATAAATATAAAAACCTCAAATGTGGAAAGATTTTTATATTTTTAAATTCAAGAAGCTTACCTATGCATCATTTTATATACCACACACACACACGTAATTTTAAGGTATGGTATTGCACATCAATCATGGCTGATGTAGCTACATAAATTTCTTCCATTGGCAAGATAATGTGGGATTAAGTGTGTTTATAAATACATATATATATGTATATGTGTTTGTGTGTGTGTGTATATATATATATATATATATATATATATACACATCTATATACTGTGTGTGTGTGTGTGTGTGTGTGTGTGATTGTGTATGTTAGCATATAGTTTTGATTTTTGTTACTGTGGTTTTACCCAAAAAATTTCAATCAGATCTGAATTTCCCACTTGGTTTTTGTCAAGGCAAAAGAGATGAAGTAAAATAGTGTTCTATTTTTTTTTTTCAGCCCGACTACTTTATTTCAAGCACTGGCAATGTTGCAGCTTCTTTTTCCCCCCATAGGGTCTGTGTAGGAAAAAGAAAAAAAAATTACCTGTTGACTGATACAGAGGCAGGAATTGACTTACAAATGGAAACAGACAAGTTCAGAGACCCACATACTTGAAAGGCAACAATAAAACCATGGCTAATGATCAGGCATTGATGCTGGCAGGATCCCTGAGCTGAGCAAACATGACTTCAAAGGATGCTTTAAGGACCAAATCAAATAAAAAAATCTAGTGAAGGATACCAGAGTAGCAGTTTCTGGACCAAAATGAACCTAGCATATTCTCTGCCAAGGGCATTCCTTCTCTTTCCCACACTGGTTTTTTAGAGGTAGAATCTTTACAGTTCCTGAGAAAGTTCATATTTGGAATGTATCATCTTTATGGTCTGTGCTCTCTCTTCAAAGGTGGGAAGTGATGCTGCTTACAGCAACAAAGCTTTGATAATTGCTGTCTTGATGTGGCTGTTAGGCAGCAATAGGCACCTTAACTGTGACAACTGTACCAATGATTATAATATTGGAGGCATTATGCTTGCATTAAAGCACATTTTATTAGCATATAGGATATCTGGAAATATGAAAAACCTATAGAAAAAGAGAAATTAAAGAGTATGAGGATGGATGTTTATACTTTATAAAATTTGAGTAATTAGGTAGGGCTTTGTGGTTTTCAATTAATAAATATAAAAAGTAAATTTCCTAATATTGTAAATAATACCAAAAAATTTCTTCCAAGGAAAGATGAGGTGAAAAAAAGAGGAAAATTAACACTCTCATCTATCTTCCAACTGACTATTCCCTTCTGACTTTGCATTTTCTGAGAAAGGATCTTCTTAATGTCCACTTTCCCTCATTCTCCACACCAGGAACAAAGTGCTGTTGCATATACTTGTGTAATATTGTCATCATCTGAAGAATTCCAATTACATTTTAATTATACAACTTCTTCAGAGGAAGGACTATCTTGGGCCAAAACTTTCTTAGTTAAACTTTACAACTTGTTCCATAACTACCAAATAGGTGTCAATAGATGATTCCTAAATAAACGATACACCATTCTCAGTCATTTACCTCATCTGTCCAAAATGCCAAGATCAGGCTAATAATTCCAGGGCAGCTTTGACTGTATCAGTTCCTTCTCAAACCCCGAATAGTTCTTCATTACCCTTAGAAATGATTCCTAACATTTGGGGAGTCTGGTCACTTTGAAAAGATGAGCAAACATATAAATCTTCTCACTAGAAAGAGTCATTAAATTAGCATTCATCGTTATTACCAGCATTAATGCTCCTCATCTTCACTGATGTCACTGTTACTACCACATAACCATTATGTGTCATGACTATTGACACATTTTGTAGTATAGCAACTTACTAAGGTTAACATCTCCCATTTATAAAAGAAAACCTAAGCCCTCAAAAGAAAAATATCAGGTTGGAAGTCACAAAGCTAGATATATAAGGTAATGAGGATTTTAAACTATGTCTATATGAGAGTTGATATTATATTGTTAAGGGGAAAATGTGAACTTTATAAAATAAATCATTCCAACAGCCAATAAGTATTCATTAATTGTATTAATAGTGTATATTTATAAATATTGCATACTTATTAATTACATACAAAAATTGGGCCAGATATCAAGGCTTATTTTCTTTAATGAGACATGGTATTAAAAATAACTATATAGCAAGGTACTGTACATATGCTAGCAATTATGTCCACAATTATAAGTCTTGTTTTTTCTTTTATTGGAGTATAATTGGGACACAAAGTTAAATCAGTCTCAAGTGTACATCACTGTGATCCCACAAGTCTATACATTATGCTGTGCTCACCACGGCTACCATTGTCACCATGCAACACTTTACAGTACCATTAACTATACTCTATGCTGTACCTTTCATCCACGTGACTTATTTATTCCATAACTGGAAGCCTTACCTCCCACTCTTCTTCACTTATTTTTCCCACCCTTTCATCCTCCTGCCCTCTGGCAAACATGTTTTTCTTCTAAGGGTCTGTTTCTACTTTTTGTTTGTTTATTTTGTTTTCCAGATTCCACATATAAGTGAAATCATGTGGTATCTGTCCTTCTCTGTCTGACTTATTTCACTTAGTATAACACTTTATCAGATGTATCATTGGCAAATATTTTCTCCTATTCAATAGGGTTTTTGTTTTGTTTTGTTTTGTTTCTTGCTTTGTTGATGGTTTCCTTTGCTGTGCAAAGCTTTCTATTTTGGTGTAGTCCCAATAGTTTATTTTTGCTTTTGTTTCCCTTGCCTGAGGAGACAGACCTAGAAAAATGTTGCTAAGGTGATGTGAAAGAAATTATTGCCTATGTTTTCTTCTGGGGATTTGATAGTTTCATGCCTCATATTTAGGTCTTTAATCCATTTTGAGTTTATTTTTGTGTATAGTATAAGAAAATAATCCAGTTTCACTCTTTTGCATGTAGCTGACCAGTTTATCCAGTGCCATTAATTGAAGAGATGATCTTTTCCCCATTGTATATTCTTGCCTACTTTGCCATAGATTAATTGACAATATAACTATTTCTAGACTCTATTCTGTTCCATTGATGTGTGTGTGTGTGTGTGTGTGTGTGTGTGTGTGTGTATGTGCCAGTACTATACTGTTTTGATTGCTATAGCTGTGTAGCATAGCTTGAAATATGGAAATGTGACACTTCCTGCTTTTATCTTCTTTGCAAGATTGCTTTGGCTCTTCAGGGTCTTTTGTGGCTCCATTCAAATTTCAATATTATTTATTCCATTTCTGTGAAAAATGCTATTGGTGTTTGAGAGAGATTGAACTTGTAGATTGTTTTGAGTAGCATGGATATTTTAACAATATTGATTCCTGCAGTCCATGAGCATGGAATATATTTTCATTTGTTTTTGTCATCTTCAATTTCTTTTTATCAATATTTTACAGTTTTCAGAATACAGGTCATTGACTTTTTTGCTTAAGTTTATTTTTATGTATTTGATTATTTTTGTTGCATTCGTAAATTAAATATTTTTCTTAATTTCTCTTTCTACTACTTCATTATTAGTATATAGAAACACAATTGATTTCTGTGTATGAATTTTGTTTTTACTGATTTATTACCTCTAATAGTTTCTTGGTGGAGTTTTTAGGGTTTTCCATATGCAGTATTAAGTCACCGGCAACTAGTGACAGTTTAACTTCTTCCTTATGAACTTAGATGCCTTTTATTTATTTTTTCTGCCTGATCACTGTGACTAGGACTTCAGTATTATGTTAAATAAAGGTAATGATAGTGAACATCCTTGTTGTGTTCCCGATTATAGAGAAAAGCCTCTCAGTTTTTCATCATTGATTATGTTGGCTGTGGTGTTTTCATTTAAACCTTTATTATGTTGAGGTATGTTCCCTCTGAACTTACTATGTTGACAGTTTTTAGCATGAATGGGTGTTGAATTTTGACAAATGCTTTTTCTGCATCTTTTGAGATTATCATATGATTTTTATCTTTGGTTTTGTTCATGTAGCATATCATATTAATTGATTTTGCAAATATTGAACCACCTTTGAATAGTAGGAATAAGCCTCTCTTAAACATGGTAAATGATTCTTGTAATGTATTTTTGAATGCAGCTTGCTAATATTTTGCATATATATTAATTGGAAATATTGGCATGTAGTTTTCTTTCTTACAGTGTCTCTGTTTGGTTTTGGTATCAGGGTAATGCTGCCCTTGTAGAATGTATTTGGAGCTTTCCTTCCTCTTGTATTTTTGGTATTATTTGAGAAAAATTCGTATTAACACTTCTTTAAATATTTGGTATAATTCACCTGTAAATCCAGTTAATCCTGGACTTTTCTTTGTTGGGAGGTTTTTTTTTTTAATGTTTGTTTATTTTTGAGAGAGAGAGAGAGAAAATATGAATGAGTGAGCAGGGGAGGGGCAGAGAGAGAGGAGATACAGCATCTGAAGCAGGCTCCAGGCTCTGAGCTGTCAGCACAGAACCCAACGTGGAGCTCAAACTCACAAGCTATGAGGTCATGACCAGAGCCAAAGTCACATGCTTAACCAACTGAGCCACTCAGACACCCCCCCCACCCCCCCGCTGGGAGTTTTTTGATTACCAATCTAATTTCATTACTAGTGGATTTGTTCAGATTTTTAATTTCTTCCTGATTGAGTTTTAGATTTTCCATTTTATCTATTTCTTCTAGGTTGTTCACTTGGTTGGCATATACTTTTTCACAGTAGCCTCCAATAGTCCTTTGTATTTCTGTGGCATTGGTTGTTACTTCTCTTTTGTTTCTGACCTTATTTATTTGTCCTCTATTTTTTCTTGACATATCTGGCTACAGTTTTGTCAATTTTGCTTATCTTTTGGAGCAACAAGCTCTTGGTTTCATTGATTTTTCTTATTTTTTAAAATCTGTATTCCATTTATTTCTGTTCTGATCTTTATTATTTCCTTCTGCTAGCTTAGAGTTTTGTTTGATTTTTTTCTAGTTCCTTTGGTTGTAAAAGTTACATGATCTTTCTTATTTCTTGAGGTAGGTCTATATCACTAGAAACTTCCCTGTTAGAACTGTTTTTGCTATGTTCCAAAAATTTTGTACTGTTGTTTTTTCATTTTCATTTGTCTCATTGTATTTCATCTTTGATTTCTTTGGTGACCCATTAGCTCTTTAGTGTCATGTTTTAAACACGTTTGTGTTATTTCTGTTTTATTCCTTGTAATTTTTTGTAGTTTCGTATCACTGCAGTCAGAAAAGATGCTTGATATGATTTCAGTCTCCTTAAATTCATTGAGACTTGTTTTATGGCTTAATGTTATCTATCCTGTGCCCTTAAAAAGAATATGTATGCCGTTGTTTTCGGATGGAATTTTCTGTATTTATCTGTTAAGTTCATCTGTTCTAAATGTGTCATTCCAATACACTTTACTTACTGATTTTCTGCCTGGAAGATCCATCCATTGATTTTAGTGTTGTGTTAAAGTCCCATACTATTACTGTATTATTTTTCATTTCTCCCTTTATATCTGTTAATATCTGATTTATGTATATGGGTGCTCCTATCTTGGGTTCATAGATGTTTACAATTATTATACCCTCTTGTTAGATTTACCTTTACTTATCATTATAGAAAGCCCTTCTTTGCCTCTCTTTATAATACCCAATAGGTATATGTTTTCCTGATTGGATCCAAACTGAAATAGGAATGATTCCAGACAACTGGCTATGAAATATTGAAAAATGAGATAGTTATCTCACCTCATTGATTTGTATGTAGAGGTAACCTCTTTGACATTTGTAAATGAGGTCTTAATAATCTATGGAAAATAGTGGCTCTACAAAATTTCAAGTTATTATCACTGGTGGCTTAAAATAAATCACATTTTAAATACAAGAGAGTAGATGTTAAGCATTCTGAACACACACACACACACACACACAGGTAAATATGTGAGGTGATGTATGAATTAACTTGATTGTGGTAATCATTTCACAGTACAGATTTATATCAAAGTATAATGCTGCATATCTTAAACAAATACATTTTGGGAGTAGTTCTAACACTTTTTTTGATTGGTTGAAAGAAGCCTAAAGTCAATAGTGACTTACAGACTGTAAAATTTAGATGCCAGAACTTCCCTCATAGAAGGAAGGAATCCCAAAATAAGGAGTCAGAATTATTGGAATTGATTCTTTATGGACCATCCTATCCACTCTCATCCCATTCTTCAATATGTTTCCTGATAGACCAAAAGAATATTCATTTTGCTGAGACATCAGAAAGTGTATTAATAAGAAAAATACACCAGCATCCTTATAAAGCCTAGTAGTAGCTGCTTTCTGTATGTTAGGATGATGGTAGGAGATGGTGATATTAAAATGGGCTTTCTGATCTCCATTGGAATAATGGAATCCTATATGGGAGAGACTATGGCTCCTTGCATAATTGTCTGATAGAAGATGAAGGCAATTACTGTAAGATGGAGCAGTACCTAAGTAGTAATTACCTTTAGAGAATTTTGTGTTGACTAACATCACAATGGAGATAAGGTGGAGAATTAGGAATAAAGTAGATAAACATCCTACCAAAGATTTGCCCCATATATAAAATAAATACAAATATATTGGATCTGGTGGGTAGACACAAGACTTGGAATTCTACAATGGAGTCTCACACTTCTTACCTAGCTCACAAAGCTAAGTCATTTCACCCTTGACTACCCCTTGATGAAGATGAGATGAACCCCTTGAGGAAGCAATGTATAACACAGCCATAATTCTATACTGTAAATTATCCTTAAAAGTCTCTTTTAAAGGGATCTGTGTCATAAACAGGATATCTGAGCACTGGCCAAAGAGAAATTGCCCGATATTTTAAGAATTATTGGACATTGGCTCTTGGCCCATGCTAATCCTGGAGATCTAAAATGACAATATGCTCCTCTGGTCAGAGTGGAAGCTAATGCAAGTTGTGGTAAAAAATAGATATTTGGCCTAAAACTAGTTTTTCATGGATCCAGTCATTCTGTAGACCCACCCTATGATTTTTCCCTCCAATTTCTTAATGCATGTAGAATAAACACATATTGAAATTGACCAAATTCTTATATATGTTCACTGATCCATGGGTGTGGAACATATTGGAGTAGAAAAAAAAGACCAGTTAAGAACTCTAGAAATTTTGTCCATCCCAAAACAGTAAATCAAAGGCAATAGTGCAACCCTGGGAAAATTAAAGAAAATAATAACACCATTAAAAACAAAAGTTGCATGGGTAATCTTTCTTTAACTTACCTGTTTGATATTTGCAAAATATGTTTGGACCATGGTGATGATTTTGAATTGTAAATTGAATCCGATGATGACTCTAGTTTTATAGAAGGGGAAACTAATGCTCAACAAGGATGGAACTCCTAGTGAATAAAGTAGTGAGGATTAGTGCATATAAATATATACATACACAAACATACATTCAAACCACTCTTCTATGACAGTTTAAACCCACCCTTATTATGCTTTCCTACCAACATAGCCTGCTGGTATGTTACCCTCCTTTGTTTTCTGTAATGTTTTTCCTAGTTTAATATGTACATTGTTTGCACTGTTGTTTAACTCCCATTATTTAGTTTTTCATGTGTCTACAAATTAGACCGTGAACACAGTATATGTTTTTGAATGTTATAAACCTGAGAGACATAACACACATGTAGAAAGAAAGAAAGATTCCAAAATATCACACACCTAAATTTGAATTTTGTCCTGCAGTTATTAGCTAAATTGTTTAATATCTAAGATTAGGCTTCATCTTTGTTAAAATAATTCTTCTCAAGCCTGTGGTGGAGATTGTGTATGATGTTGTAAGCAAAAGTGCCTCATGTATTGAATGTATTTCGTAAAATTCTCTTCCTTTCTGACTCTTGCTCATAATCTGTAAATCCTTTCTTTGTGTACCCCTTTAGACTCAAAATTTGTCTTTTGAAAGTGTAGAATAATAAAGCTCAAAGAAATTCATAGACCTATCTTATGGCACCAAAAAATAGGACTCCAGGTAACCTGGCACTTATCATTTCTCTAAGAGTGAAACTTCAAAGAGAAATCAATCTCCAAGACTATAATTCCCTTGAACAGAGCCTCTATAGAAGAAATCTAGAGGATTCTAAGAGCAAGTCTCCTTCCAAAATGCACCACAATTGCTACCCCACAAGAGAAAGGAGAGGGCACCAGATATAGAGCCATTCTTGAACCTTCTAACAAATTGGATATATGAATCTCTATAGCACACATGAACCTCCACCACATCCTATTATCTAACTAATTCCCCCAGTACTAGGTTCCTACAGGATGTTGCTAGAAGTGTACCTTCACTATTGAATCGTGAGCAATTCTCTTCTATGAATACATTATAATTTTAATTTTCTGTGTACTTATTTGTCATTAAACAACTATGAACTTTTAAAAAATAGTTTATTGTCAAGTTGGTTTCCATATAACACTCATTGCTCACCCCAGCAAGTGCCCGCCTCCATGCCCATTACCCCCTTTCCCCTCTCTCCACCCCCATCAGCCCTCTGTTTGTTTCAGCATTCAAGAGTCTCTCATGGTTTGTCTCCCTCCCTCTCCCCAGCTATTTTTCCCCTTCTTCTCCCCCATGGTCCTCCGTTAAGTTCCTCCTAATCCACCTATATGTGCAAACATATGGTATCTGTCCTTCTCTGCCTGACTTATTTTGCTCAGCATAACACCCTCAATTTCCATCCATGCTGAGCTTCTTGAGAACCAGCAATGAAGTTTTAATCTCTATTTTGCCAATGCTTAGAATAGTCCTTGGCATAAATGTAGCATTTGGAAAATAATTGCGTAATTAATTAATATTGCTAAGTTTAGAATTCCCAGAATGCATTCTTTTCCTTCCAGCAGTTACTTCATTTTAATAAAGGGACATGAGCAGAGAGAATTCCCAAATTAAAAAAAAAAATAAGACCACTAATTGTAAAGTGTTAAATGAGAAGAATTTGTGAGAGAAAGCAAGCAAGCAGGGATTGACAAACTACAGCCTATGTGCCAAATCTGGCCTGCCAACTGTTTTTGTAAATAAAGTTTTATTATAACACAGTTGTGCTTCTTTGTTTATGTATTATCTATGGATTCTTTTGAGCCACAACAGAGTTGAATAGAATTCATATTCTATTACAGAATTCATATGGCCAACAAAGCTGAAAATACTTAGTACCTGGCCTTTACAGAAAAAAATTGCCAACTCCTGCTTTGGATCATGTAAGCTTCCTTCACGTATTTTTATCTCATATGGGGTATTAAAATCCCTAAATTCTCTTTAAGGTAATCATAGAATATAATTGTTTGTCAAAGCTGTGTCTAAAAATGATTGCTAGAACACAGATTCTAAACAGCCTTTCAGGAAGAACAAAAGTTTCTAAATACTGTAAATAAATTGATGGAAGATACATTCTAGTCTAATATGAATAATGGATTCAGGCTAAAAAGATAATAACATCCTGTTAAATCTTATTTCCATGTCTTGAGAATAAATATTAATATGGTGATGGATAATCTCTTTCCCACCCACTTTATGTGCATTCATTGCAGGAGGTCCTTGGCTTGTTCTTCTCACATAAACATCATTCCTTTTTCTGCAACACACAACATGGCAAATGCTTAAACAGTGACATTCTTTCTAATCAACACAGAACCATGATGGTTTTCCAGATTCAGATGCATTTTATTTTTAATAGCTCTTTCTTCCTTTGTGTTCTTCCAAGGAATAAAGCTGAGTTGCCTTTGCATCTTCTCAATGCACCATCAATGCTGGATTGATTTGTGATACTGAGTGATCTGAAATACTTTTAAAACCTTTTTTTGAAGTAGAATTAACATCCAAAAAGTTGCACATATTTAATGTATAAAACTAGATGATCTTGGGGTAAGTATGTATATTACTTACTGTGAAACATCACCATCATCAGAACCATAAACATATCCATCACCAACCGTTTCCTTCTCACTCATTGTTATAATTTATATGAGTGAGTGTGTGTGTGTGTGTGTGGGGGGGTAAGAACACTTAACATAAAATTACTCTCTTAGCGAATTTTATATATATAATTTACTATTGATAGTCATGGCACTATGCCATATAATAGATGTCCAGAATACATTTATCTTGCGTACTGAAACTTTATAACCATTTAAGAATCACCTCACCATTTCTGAATCTCCCTAGCCTCTGGCAAGCATCATTCTACTCTGCTTCTATGAGTTTGACTATTTTTAATCCCACATGTAAGTGAGATTATACACTATTTGTCTCTCTGTGTCTGAATTATTTTACTTAACACAATGTTCTCCAGGTCCACGTTTGGACCTTACATTTGCCTACAATCTATTACACAGACAAGGAGTTTAGTGTTCCTTTCCACAAGTACTCCACATAATAGGTTTTTCAAGATTACTGTCTTTGACAGTGTAATCCCATCTCCTGGTACTCCTGGGATGATTGCTAATCAAAAGAAGAGGCATCGTCTGCCCCGCTTTCTTTTTTTTTTTTTTTTTTTTAATTTTTTTTTTTTATGTTTTATTTATTTCTAGGAGAGAGACAGACAGACAGCGTGAGCAGGGGAGGGTCAGAGAGAGAGGGAGTCACAGACTGAAACAGGCTCCAGGCTCTGAGCTGGCAGTCAGCACAGAGCCCGACGCGGGGCTTGAACCCACGAACCGCGAGATCATGACCTAAGCGAAAGTCGGTCGCTTAACCAACTAAGCCACCCAGGCGCCCCTCGTCTGCCCCGCTTTCTTGCTATGAGTCTTAAAACAGGCATTGGGAAAGCATGTTTATAAAAATCTCTGACAATACTATATATTTCCTATGAGCTCCCAACTGTTTATAAATGTAAAGAAAAATACATTACTTGTTATAAACTTACATGAGTGGATACCTCTTTGGAGGAAAGGAGCAGACATGGACAAGATGAGTGTTGAAAAGGGTGGAAACTTGAGCTTTATCTGTAATGATCTGATTTTTTTAAATTAAAAATTACATATAGCTTGCATAACTGATAGCTATTTAACTACCTCATCAATAGAATTCTAATTAACACTAAGCAACATGTGATAAATATTTAATCAGGTACATAGGAAGCTAGGCAAGGTTACTTTTCCTGTGCCACCAAATCCCAAACTTTGGGCTGCCTCTTACCTTCCATGGCTGGCAAAGCTGTGTATGTAGTAGTAATGTTTGGGCCGTGTGTATCTTCATCTCAGAACTCTCACAAGAGCCTGAGCTCCTCATATTCTTTCTTGTATTTGAGGTCTTAAATTTAGTCCTTGAACAAGACCCACAGTTGACTCTACCACTTCGTCCATGTTCTTGAGTAGATGCTTAGCCTCAAGATACTTTCATCTACTCATGCACCCATAAATTTTAGTTGTTTGGAAAAAGAGAGTATCAATCAAACCACTTTTCTCTCTCTGACAACATTCTCTGAGGACAAGTATTTATTTACCCATCTGTGATTCTTTGACTTTGTAGGTTTTCTCTCTCCACTCTAAGTATCCAAATCCCTTTCATTGCCATTGCCTTTTGGAATAATTGCATTGTGTTCACTCCTGTGACATAACTTCAAGGGCAGACATCTATAAAACCCATAGCACAGTCTTTCAGCCTTTGTCTGATTTAATCCACAACTATGATGGATGGTTTTATATAAGACTCAGTTCCTGCTGACAAATCCATTTCAGGTATGTACCATGCATTTATCTTCTTTCTTTTTAGAGTCTTTCCAAATTCCACTGAAACCCTTGTAGCTTAACTTACAGACTCAGCCCAGAAGTATGGGACAGTTAATGTCTCTGGATTATCCCAGTCTTCTGTCCTTCCGGTGGACAATTATAAGAGGAATACTGACTTTTTTTTTTTTTTTTTTTTTTTGTTAGAGTGGAGTTGGGCACTGTTAACATTATATTTACTAAGGTAGTAAATGGAGATGTGGGAGAAGGTACTTTAACATCTTTGATTAGCCCAGTGATGACTTACCATTGTAGGCCAGGTTTGATGGTAGGAGATACTTCTATGTAACCAGGCTCCCTAAAGTCTATGGGGATGATAAGATTCCAGAATTACACAAGCCAGGTGGGAACACATAACCACTGTAGACAAGATAAATTCAATTATTATAATGATCAGCTATAATGATAATTAGAAAGTCCCAACTACAGAGATCTGTGGAAATGCCTAATAAATAATGTGTTAGTTGAGAAAAGATAGATGGGGTAAAAACAAAGGTATTGTTTGACTTCTATATTCAACAGGATTAAGAACAGGTAAACAAAAGATTAAGGCCAGTACCATAACAAAAAATAATCATCCCTCATCCAGTTTCTAGATTTGATCAGTTCTCATTCCCAGGAGAAGGAACCCTAAGGGGAGTTTGTGTATATAATAAATAGTTCCCAATTCTTCCCCAAAGGAACTTGTGTCCATTTACTAGATAAATTATACACTAGGGAAGAGAAATGCTTAAAGCTTATTGTACTAACACTGATATCAAGGCACCAAATGGCATCATGCTCTTATCCCCCCTCGCCTTCATAGTTAGAATATAGGTTTATGAATGTAGGGCAAGACATGGAATCCTGGCTCAAGTTTTATTAAATGTGTCTAGTGGGTCTATAGAACATCATATAGTTATTTGTCTGGTCATTTGGTGCATAATTAGGATGAATATTTTTTATTTATTTTTGAGGGGGAGAGAGCATGAGCAGAAAAGGGGCAGAGAGAGTGAGAGAACCCCAAACAGGTTCTGTGCTGTAAGCGCAGAGCCCAACCTGTGGTTTGAACTCATGAACTATGAGATCATGACTTGAGCCGAAATCAGGAGTCAGACTCAACTAACTGAGCCACTCAGGTGCCCAGGATGAATATTTTTAGTAGCTAACAGAAATCATGACCACATTGATTCTTTGACTTGTAAGTTATAACTTATTAAGGTAAAAATAGCCAGTGAAATCCCCAAATCTGTTACCCAGTCCATCATGGGAAACAGAAGAAACATCCTATTCCAAGTGGAATCGTAGAGTTTAGCATAATCCTCCAAAACTTAAAGGATGGAGAGGAAGTCATCTCTTTTCTATACCTATTCAATTAATAAATATGTTCCCTGAAAAATCCCAGGTTGGATGTTCCAAATTTTCTCAATAAGATTACCAGAATCTTTGACACTTGATGTAAGGCCATTCACCTAGATATAAAATTATTATACTTTTAATTCCATTATAATTAACATATAGTTATATTAATTATATATATAATTATTTTCAATCTTGAAGAGTATGACGAGTATGCAAGGCAAGTTGTATTTATGTGGGAATAATGGCAATATTTAATTACTAATTTAGGGCTAAAGTTAATCCTTAATATTTGAGAAAATATAGCATAGAAACCTTAATTTCTTTGACATCCACAAAACATAATTCTGGTTCATTAGATTAATCATATGATGGCCTGGTAATTAGGAAATGAAAAGTATATTAGATGTTCTAAAAAAAAACACAGTGTCAGAATTGTGAGGAAAATCCTACAAATATTCAGAAGATGACCTTATTTGTAAAGTATTTAGGAGTTCAGTGGTCTGGGCATGCCAGAATATCCCCTTTTAGTGCATCCCTTGACACTAAGAAAGTTGCACAGTTCTCGGTAGCCATATTGGAATTTTGAAGGTACCATATATTCCATTTGGAAATAATATGCATATTGATTTATCTGGTGACTCAGAACATTGCCAGTTTCAAACAGGATCCAATAGAGGGCTCTAAGACAGGTGAAAGCTGTTTCTACTACTATCAAATACAATGGTGGTAGAGAATTTATGGAAGATAGAGATGCTTGGTTTAGAGTCTTCGGCAAGCCCAGATTGGAGAGTTTCAATAAAGACCCCTAATGTTCTAGAGCAAAGTCATTCCTCCTGTAGCAAAGAAGAATTTGCCATTTGAAAACTTGTTCTTAATGGGCTACAGGTCTCTGGTAGAAAATGAAAGACATACTAGAAATGCTCATCATAAACTGGGTGTGTCAAATCCACTATGTCTGAGGGTCAGTAGGATGCAGCAACCATCAAAGGTACAATGAAAATCATTCAGCTGGAATTAGACATAGCAGAATTAGAGCATACAAGCAAGGTACATTAAAACATTACCTCCAAGCCCACAGAACCTACCTCTGGTATACCTCACCTCTTCCTTAGTTCCTATCATTGGCCTCATGGAGGGATTTATTAGAGATGAGAAAACAAATTGGTGCTTGGTTTACAAATTAATCTACTGAATAAGTCAGTGAGCAAAAAATTTACCGAGACCATACTATAACCCACCTCTGAATTTGTGTTTCCCATTCCCCTAATCTTAGGCTTTGCTGTATTAGAAGTTCTAGTTCCCATTAGAGAAAACTTCTACCAGGAGACACAGAAATGTTTCCACTAGCCAGTAACTATAGTTCCCATGTAATCACTTTGGGTTCTTTATGCAAATTTAAACAGAAGACAAAGAAAGAGGTTCTCAGTTGACTTAGTTAATTAACCTTACCATAATTAGGAGCTAGGATTGCTGCTACATATTGGATAAAAGGAGGCATATGTGTAAACTCAAGAAATTCATTTTGATATCTGTTGGCATATCAATTCCTGGAGATAAGATGAATGGGCTTAAGTAACCATGGCCTAATAAAGCTGTCAGGGCTCAGATCCCTCATGGATGAAGATATGGGTCATAAACTGGGCAATGAAAGATAGAACTGATAAATATCAGTGTGGACTTGACTACGTTATAGCAACTGAGATTGTAGCTTATTGTTATATTAAAATTTCATAGATATTTTGGCTAACATTTTGAAGAATTGGTGATAAAAAGCACGTAAGAGTCATTAAGTTTAAGCATCATAAAGGATGGACTATAATCAAAGCTCCGGTGTTTATCTTCAGATCTTCTTGGACAACTTGTGCTTTAGCCACAAAGCTGGGCTCTTTATTAGTTCATATTCCTTTTATGCTGATAGAGTCGTGCTTTAAGTACATACAGTGCTCTCTTGATCCAGACACCATGGGAGATAAGCTAGTTTGAGTAGCAATGATGTACAGGATGTCTCAGCAGAATAGAGTTCCCTCGCCCACATCAGTGCAAACTGAGAAAGCATCTTCTGTTGAATTTTATTTTTCCCTGATCCAATCTTACTGTTCCTGCTCCCTCACTCTTAATTCTTGGGATCACCACCCAAATATATTATGTGCATCCAAATCCTTGTCTCCGGTTCTGTTTTCAGGGTAATCCAAACTAAGACAGCCTTCCATCTATAATTTGGGTCTTTTCTTTCATGCCTCAAATGCTCCTTGATACTATACTTCTCAAACTCATTCAATCTAGAAATCAGACCACCTCCAGATCTTCAAATAATTAACTGGTAACCTAGTTGGATGAATTTTATTTAGAAGTGATTTGGTAAACTATTATTTTGTGTTCTGGTTTCTGCCTATTGTTTATCCCTGGATATGAATGTATTTTTTCCATATATACATTTCTGACCATGATGAGGTAGTAAACTTAATTTAGATTTGAATATTCTCCCACAATATTTTCATTCACTAAAGAAGAGTTACAGTTAATTACTTTGGAATGACCTTCATTTCCTAATCCCTCCACAAGTTTGTGAGTTTTTATTCAGGCCACTACTTCTTTGAAATGCATCCTTCCATAAGTACCAGCATAAACAGCTTTGTTTGTTACCTCAATTGAAAATTGTGAACAATTTTTAAAATACAGATGTAAGTCCTATAGTGTTTGGAATTTTACTGACTTAGTTTGATAGGTTCTGAATCCAAACTAGAGATACAGAAATAGGAAATGGTTCTTGTGAGAGAGGGTATAAGACTTCAAATATTTGGCACTGCTAAGAGCATCAGAAAAATTTTAATATAAATTTTAAAAAACACTAGGTTCCATCCACATTGCTGCAAATGGCCAGATTTCATTCTTTCTCATTGCCAAGTATTACTCCATTGTATGTATAAACCACATCTTCTTTATCCATTCATCAGTTGATGGACATTTAGGCTCTTTCCGTAATTTGACTATTGTCGAAAGTGCTGCTATAAACATTGGGGTACATGTGCCCCTATGTATTAGCACTCCTGTATCCCTTGAGTAAGTTCCTAGCAGTGCTGTTGTTCAGTCATAGAGGAGTTCTACTGATAATTTTTTGATGAACCTCTGTACTGTTTCCCGAACAGCTGCACTGGTTTGCATTCCCACTAACAGTGTAAGAGGGTTCTTGTTTCTTCACATCCTCATCAACATCTATAGGCCCCTGATTTGTTCATTTTAGCTACTCTACCGACATGAGGTGTTATCTCATTGTGGTTTTGATTTGTATTTCCCTGATGATGAGTGACACTGAACATCCTTTCATGTATCTGTTAGCCATCTGGATGTCTTCTTTGGAGAAGTGTCTGTTCATATCTTCTGCCCGTTTCTTCACTGGGTTATTTGTTTTTCGGGTGTGGAGTTTGGTGAGTTCCTTATAGATTTTAGATACTATCAGCCCTTTATTGACTATGTCATTTGCAACTATCTTTTCCCATTCCATCTGTTGCCTTTTAGTTTTGTTGATTGTTTCCTTGGCAGTGCAGAAGCTTTTTATGAGCTTTTGATGAGGTGTCAATAGTTCATATTTGCTTTTAATTCCCTTGCCTTTAGAAATGTGTTGAGTAAGAAATTGCTGAGTCTAAGGTAAAAGAGGTTGTTTCCTGCTTTCTCCTCTTGATTATGGTGAATTCTTTTTTTATGTGTTGTTGAATTTGGTTTGCTAATATTTTATTAAGGATTTTTGCAATTATGTTTATCAGAGATAACTGGCCTGTTGTTTTCTTATGTATACTGTTTTGTCTGGTATTGGTATCACTATAATGATGGCCTTGTAGAATGAATTTGGAAGTTTTCCTTCCTCTTCTATTTTTTGGAATAATTTGAGAATAAGTATTAACCCTTCTTTAACTGTTTGGTGGAATTCACCTCTGAATCCATCTGTGAACCTGGACTTCTGCTTTCTGGATTTTTTTTGACTGCTGATTCAATTTCACTCTAGTAAGTCTGTTCAAAATTTCTATTTCCTTTAATTCAGTTTTGGGAGATCTCTATTTCATGTAGTTTGTACAATTTGTTGGCATTCAATTTTTCACAGTGTTCTCTTATAATCATTTATATTTCTGTGGTATCCATTGGTGTTTCTCTTTCTACATTTGTGGTGATATTTTTTGAGTTTTTTTTTTTTCTTGATGAGTCTGGCTAAAGGCTTATCAATTTTATTTATCATTTGAAAATACCAGTTCCTGGGTTCTTTGATCTTTTTATATTTAAAAAAAATTAGCTTATTTATGCTCTAACCTTTCTCATTTATTTTCTTCTACTAAGTTTGGGCTTTATGGGTTCTTTTTCTCCACCTAGCTTTTTGTGGTATAAGGTGAGGTGGTTTATCTGAGCTTTTTCTTATTTCTTGAGGTAGCCATGTATTGCTAAAAACCTCCTTCTTAGAACTGTTTTTGCTGTGTCCCAAAGATTTTAGACCACTATATGTTCTTTTTAGTTTGTTTCCATGCATACTTTATTTACTCTTTGATTTACTGGTTGGTGCATTTATTATTTAGTAACATGTTGTCTATCTTCCTTGTGTTTGTGTACTGTCCTGATTTTTTTATTTTTATTATATATATATATAATAATAATGATAAGTGTACTCTTTAATACCATTCATCTATTTCTCCTTCCCCCACCCCAACCCTCTGGTTACCACCATTTCTCAAAGTTAAGGATCTGTTTCTTGGTTTCTCTCTCTCTCTCTCCCCCTCCCTCTTTACCCTCTTTGTTCATTTGTTTCTTATATTCCACATATGTGTGAGATCATATGGTATTTGTTTTTCTCTGACTGACTTCAAGCATCTTACTCTCTAGCTCTACTCATGTTGTTGCAAATGGCAAAATTTCATTCTTTTTTATGGCTGAATAATATAACATTGCACATATATGTCACATCTTTTTTATCCATTCACCTATCAATGGACACTTGGGCTGCTTCCATAGTTGGACTACTGTAAATAATGCTGCAATAAACATGGGTGCATGTATCCCTTTGAATCAGTGTTTTTGTATTTTGGGGGTAATTACCCAACAGTACAATTCCTGGATTGTAGGGTAGTTTTATTCTTATTTTTTTTGAGGGAACTCCATACAGTTTTCCACAATGGCTGCGCCAATTTGCATTCCCACCAACAGTGGAGGAGGGTTCCTTTTTCTCTACATCCTCACCAACACTTGTTGTTTCTTTCCTTTTTTATTTTAGCCATTCTGACAGATGTGAGGTGATACCTCATTGTAGTTTTGATTTGCATTTCCCTGATGGTGAGTGATGTTAAGCATCTCTTCATGTGTCTGTTGGCCATCTATGTCTTTTAGAGAAATGTTTATTCATGACTGACTTCTTCCCAGGTTTTAACTGGATTATTTGTTTTATGGGTATTGAGTTGTGTCAGCTCCCTGTATATTTTGGATACTAACCCTTTGTCAGACATGTCATTAGCAAATATGTTTTCCTATCCAGTAGGTTGCCTTTTGATTGTTTCCTTGGTTGTGCAGAAGATTTTATCTTCCTGAAGTCCCAATAGTTTATTTTTACTTGTCTTGCCCTTGCCTCAGGAGACATATCTAAAATAATGTTGCTACAGCTGATGTCAGAGAGATTATTGTCTGTGCTCTCTTCAAGGATTTTTATGGTTTAAGATCGCACATTTAGATCTTCAATCCCATTTTCATTTAGTTTTGTGTATGGTCTAAGAATGTGGTCCAGTTTCATTCTTTTGCAAGTAGCTATCCATTTTTTTCCCCACACTATTTGTCAAAGAGACTCTCTTTTTCCATTGTATATTCATTCCTCCTTTGTTAAAGATTAATTTACCATATAATTGTGGGTTTATATCTGGGATTCCTAGTCTGTTATATTGATCTCTGTGTCTATTTTTATGCCACTACCATACTGTTTTATTTACTACAGCTTTATAATATAATTTGAAATCTGGAAATAGGATATCTCCACTTCTGTTTTTATTTTTCAAGATAGGTTTAGCAAAAGCTAAAAGACCTATTTGAAGTCTTTTGTGGTTCCATACAAATTGTTTTTCCTACTTCTGTGAAAAATGCTGTTGGTATTTGGATAGGAATTGCATTAAAAATGTAGATTGCTTTGAATAGTACAGACATTTTAACAGTATTTGTTCTTCCAGTCCATGAGCATGGAATGTGTTTCCACTGAATGTCTTTTATCAGTGTTGTATGTTTTCAAAGTTCAGATCTTTCACCTCTTTGGTTAAATTTACTCCTAGCTATTTGTTTTGGTGCAATTTAAAATGGAATTATATTTTAAAATTTCACTTTCTGCTGTTTCATTATTACTTATAGGGACACAATAGATTTCTGTACATTGATGTAATCTGCAGCTTTACTAAATTCATTTATCGGTTCAAGAAGTTTCTTTGGTGGAGCCTTTCAGGTTTTCTTTACACAGTATCATGTTCTCTGCAAATAGGAAAGTTTTACCTCTTTGCCTGTTTGCATGCTTTTTATTTATTTTGTTTCCTGATTGTTGTGGCTAGGACTTCCAGTACTTTGTTGAATGAAAGTGGTGAGAGTGGAATCTTTGTCATGTTTCTCATCTTAGGAGAAATGTTCTAAGTTTTTGCCTATTGAGGATGATGTTAGCTGTGGCCTTTTCATACATGGCCTTTATTATGTTGAGGTATGTTCCCTCTAAACCAAAAATTTTAAGCTTTTTATCATGAATGAATGTTATAGTTTGTCAAATACTTTTTCTGCAACTATTGAAATGATCATATGATTCTTATCTTTTTTGTTATTGATGTGATGTATCCTTTTGATTGACTTGAGAATTTTGAACCACTCTTGCAACTCAGGAATAAATTCTTAATTTACAGTCAATCATTTGATTTACAACCAATCACTTGATTATGGTGAATTGCTTTTTAATGTATTGATTCAGTTTGCTAGTATTTTGTTGAGGACTTTTGCAGCTATATTCATCAGGGATATTGGCTTGTAGTTTTCCTTTTTAATGATGTCTTTATCGGGTTTGGTATCAGGATAATCTTGGCCTCATAGAATGAATTTGGAATTTTCTACTTTTGGTAAGAGTTTGAGAAGGATGGGTATTAACTCTTCTTTAAATGTTTGATAGAATTTGCCTGTGAAACCATCTGTTCTTGGACTTTTATTTTGGGGGGACTTTTGATTACTGTTTCTGTTTCATTGTTGGTAATTGGTATGTATAAGTTTTCTATTATGGCTTTATTTATTACACTTTTTAATTTTAAATGTTTATTTTGAGAGAGAGAGAAAGAGAGAGAGAGAGAGAGAAAGCATGAATGGGGGAGAGGCAGAGAGAGAGAGGAGAGGGAGAATCCCAGGCAGGCTCTGTACCATCAGCGCAAAGCCTGATACAGGGTTTGATCTCACAAACAGTGAGATCATGACTTGAGCCAAGATCAAGAGTTGTACACTTACCTAACTGCTAACTGAGCCACCCACGTGCCCCTTTTCTGGCTTTAGTTTTGGTATGCTATATGTTTCTAGGAATTTATCCATTTCTTCTAAGATGTCCAGTTTGTTGGTGTATAGGTTTCCATAATATTCATTTATCTATTACAAGTGCATTTTTTATTGTTATTTCTCCTCTTTTATTTGTGATTTTGTTTATTTGGGTTCTCTATTTTTTCAGACTGTCCAGAGGTTTATCAATTTTGTTAATTTTTTTCAAAGATCCATCTCCTGTTTTCAATGATCTGTTCTAATGTGTTTTTGTTTTTTGTTTGTTTTGTTGTGTTCCTTTTTTGTTTGTATATCATTTATTTCTGGTCTAATCATTGTTATTACCTTCTGGTGGTTTTGGGTTTTTGTGTTCTTTTTCTATCTCCTTTAAGTGTAATGTTAGGTTGTTTATTTGAGATTTTTATTGCTTCTTGAGGTATGTTTGTATTGCTACAAACTTCCCACTTAGAACCACTTTTGCTGCATCCTAAAAATTTTACCCCATTTGTGTTTTCATTTTTATTTATTTCCATGTAATTTTTAAAATTTCTTATTTGATTACTGGTTGATCCGTTCATTGTTCAGTAGCATATTATTTAACCTACACATATTTGTGCTCTTTCCAGATATTTTCTTGTGATTTCTAATTTTATAGCATTGTGGTCAAGAAAGATACATGGTATGACTTCAGTTCTGTTTATTTATTTATTTTTTTTAATATTTGGGGACTTATTTTGTGGCTTAATATGTGATCTATTTTGGAGAATGTTCCATGTATGCTTGAAAAGAATGTATATTCTGCTGTTTTAGGATGGAATGTTCTGAGTATGTCTATTAAATCCATCTGGTCTAGTGTATCTTTCAAAGCCATTGTTACTCTATTGATTTTCTTTTTAGATGATCTTCTCATCAATGTAAGTGGGGTGTTAAAGTCCCCTACTAATATGTAAGTGTCAATTATTTTTTTTTCTATTAGCTGTTTTATGTATTTGGGTGGTCCCATGTTGAGTGCCTAAATATTAACAATTGTTATATCCTCTCTTTAGATTGTCCCCTTTATTATTTGTATAGGTCCTTTTTTGTCTCTTGTTATAGTCTTTGTTTTAACATCTATTTTATCTGAGGGCACCTGGGTGGCTCAGTCAGTCAAGTGTCTAACTCTTGACTTCAGCTTAGGTCATAATCTCATGGTTTATGAAATTGAGCCCCACATCAAGCTCTGTGTTAACAGTGCAGAACGTGTTTGGGATTCTCACTCTTCCTCTCTCTCTGCACCCCCTCAAAATAATTTAGTAAAGATTTGTTAAAGTCTATTTTGTCCAGGATAAATCTTGCTACCCCAACTTTCTTTTTACATTCATTTACATGATTAATGTTTTTCCATCTCTTCATTTTCAATCTGCAGGTATCTTTCAGTCTAAAATGAGTCTTTGGAGGCAACATACATATGGGTCTTTTTTTAAATCTACTCTGCCATGTCTACTTATGTCTTTTTATTGGAGCATTTAGTCCATTTACATTTAAAGTAATTATTGATAGATATACATACATTGCCATTTTGTTACTTGTTTTTTGGTTGTTCCTACAGATTTTCTCTGATACTTTATTCTCTTGCTCTCTTTCATAGCTGGTCTATTTTAGTGATATTCTTGGATTCCTTTCCATTTGTTTGCATATGCATTACTGGTTTTTATTTGTGGTTATCATTAGGTTTGCATTAACATCATCTGCATATAATAATCTGTATAAAGTTGATGGTCACTTAAATTTGAACCCATTCTTTATTCCTCTTTCCTCCCCATTTTAGGTATATGGTGCGATATTTTGCAAGTTTTTATTTTACAAATCCCTTGAATTTTACAAAAATTTATTTTTACTGCTTTGTGTTTCTTAATTTTTATACCCTCACTTATAGTCTTTCCAATCAAAGATTCCTCATTAATATTTCTTATAGATCTGATTTAGTATTAGTGAGCTCCTTTAGTTTTTGTTTGTTGGAGAAACTCTTTATCTCTCCTTCTGTTCTCAATGATAGCCTTGCTGGATAGAATATTCTTGTCTGCAGATTTTCCCCTTGCAGCACTTTGAATAAGTATATCATGCCATTCCATTCTGGCCTGCAGTTTCTGCTGACAAGTCTGTTGATAGCCTTATGTGGTTTCTTTTGTATGTATTGTCTTCTTTTGTCTTGGTGATTTAATTTTTTCTTTAGCCTTAGTTTTTGCCATTTTAATTACCATATGTCTTGGCGTGGAATTCCTTGGGTTGGATTTTTAGGAGGGATCTCCTTGCTTCCTGGATCTGCATATCTATTTCTTTCTCTAGATTAGGGAAGTTTTTAGCTATCATTTCTTTAAATAAAATTTCTGCCCCTTACCTCTCTCTTCTTTTTCGGAGATCCTTATAATGAAAATGTTATTATGTGAAATGGAGTCACTGAGATTCCTAAGACAGTTTTCAATTTGTCTAATTTTTTTTCACACCATGGCTCAGCTTGGTGACTTCCAATTACTCTGTCTTCCAGGTTGTTTAATTCATTCCTCTTCTTCATCTAGCCTGGATTTATTCCATAAGGCCCATTTTAAATTTTATTTATTATATTCTTGATCTGTGATTGGTTCTTTTTTTTATCTCTGTGGTAAGGGTCTCACTGATGTCCTCCACTCTTTTCTCAAGTCCAGTTAGTATCTTTATGAACATCAGGCATATTACTTATATTCATTTTGCTTAAGTCTTTTTCCATGATTCAGCCCTGTTCTTTCATTTGGACAGTGTTTCTCTGTATCCTTATTTTGTCTTACTTTCTGTGTCTGTTTTGGTTTGTTAGGAAAGTCAGCTACTTTTCTTACTCTTAATAATAATAGAAAAAGAGGTCCTACAGGTTTCTGCAGTGGAGTGTCTCTTGTTCCCCCAAGGGCTTGTACTTCAGGGAATGTCTCATACACGTGTGTTTTGCCATGGAGTCTTGGCCTCTTTTTCGGTCGGTCAGTCTACTTGCCTGCAGAGGCTCTCTTTGTCTATTGTGGGGAGTGTTTGGTCCCCAGCAGAGCTGGGATGCATTTTAATAAGGTTTACAGTAGTCTGCTTGTGAAATAAGGCCTGCCCCTGCTGGAACTGAGGCCCCACAAAACATGTGGGTTAGGAGATGTGGTATTGTCAGGGCTTGGGCCGGACTTCTAGGGGAGGGGCCCACAGCACAGTTACAAAGCTAGTGTGACTTGGAAGGGCAGGTACGCTGAAGCACAAAGGCTGTGGGGTGGAGGGTGGTGGCAAGGCTTGGTGCAAGCAATTTAGATAAGGAGTGCTGGTGCTCTACTGGTTCCCACAGGTGGCTGTTGTTTATGCTAGGACGTGGGGGAGGGAAATGGTGCCTGCCAGCTACTTTTTCCTGGAGAGGTCTCCCTGTGATCCCTGTCTCTCTAGGCCATGCTCTGAGATGAGCAAATCACTCTTCTCCCATCTGTCCCCAGTGTTTTTCAAACTGCTGGTGCTAAGCTGTATCTGCAAGGGCTGTTTGTGGTGCTGTCTCTTTAAGGGTGAGGATCCTCCTTCCTAAAGCCCTCTACACTCTCCCACAGGCATTCACAGCTTTTTAAAATTCTAGGCTTTGGGGCGCCTGGGTGGCTCAGTCGGTTAAGCGTCTTTCGCTTGGGTCATGATCTCGAGGTTCAGTTCGTGGGTTCGAGCCCCGCTTGGGTCATGATCTCGAGGTTCAGTTCGTGGGTTCGAGCCCCGCTTGGGTCATGATCTCGAGGTTCAGTTCGTGGGTTCGAGCCCCGCATCGGGCTCTGTGCTGACTGCCGGCTCAGAGCCTGGAGCCTGTTTCAGTCTGTGACTCCCTCTCTCTCTGACCCTCCCCTGCTCACTCTCTCTCTCCTAGAAACAAATAAAACATTAAAATAAAATAAAATTCTAGGCTTTAAGTCCTGCTGGTTGTAAGAACTCACAAAATTTGACCCCTTTTGCTTTCAGAGGCAAATGTTAGGGGGTTTTGTTCTCCCCATTCACAGTCTCCCTGGTGTGAACGTTTGTTTTTTGCCCTTTTTCACACCACTGTCTCCCTCCCCACTGCTGATGGCCATAGTCCATTTTGTTTCCAATCCAGTCTTCAACCTTCCTATCCTCTTCAATGGGGCGTCTTCTCTACTTTTGATTGTAGAGTTTGTTCTGCCAGTTTTAGGATTATTTTCTGAGTTGCTTTTGCGGATGTGAATGTTAACTAATTGTATCCGTGGGATAAGGAAGCTTAGGGTCCTCCTACTCTGCCATTTTCTCAGCCAAACTTCTGGATTTTTTCTTGTAATTGATTTCTAGTTTCATGTCATTTGGGTTGGAAAAGATGCTTGATATGATTTCTATCTTCTTAAATTTATTGAGATTTGTTTTGTGGCCTAAAATGTGATCTATTCTGGAAAATATCCATGTGTACTGGGAAGAACGTGTATTCCACTGTTTCTGGAAGGAGTGTTCTGAATATATGTTAGGTCCACCTAGTCTAATGTGTCATTCAAAGACATTGTTTTCTTGTTGATTTTCTGCCTGGATGACCTATCCATTGATTTAAATTGGGATGTTAAAGTCCTATACTATTATAGAATTACTATCAATTTCCTCCTTTATGTGCATTAATGCTTGCTGTATATATTACAGTGCTTTCATGTTGAGTACATAGATATTTATGTATTCTCTTGTTGGATTATCCCCCTCAAGTAGTGTCATTCTTTGTCTCTTGTTACAGTCTTTGTTTTAAAGTCTATTTTATCTGGGGCACCTGGATGGCTCAGTCAGTTAAGCATCTGACTCTTGGTATCAGCTCATGTCATGTTCTTATGGCTTGTGGGTCCGTGCTGACAGTGTGGAGCCTACTTGGGATTCTCTCTTGATCTTTTTTTCTCTCTCAAAATAAATTAACTTTTAAAAAAGTTTTATTTTATCTAATATAGGTATTGCTGTCCTAGCTTTCTTTTCTCTTCCATTTGCATGGTAAATGTTTTCCCATCCCTTCAGTTTCCATCTGCATGTGTTTTTAGATCTGAAGTGAATCTCTTACAGCTCTTACAGGCAGCATAAAGATGTTTCTTGCTTTTTTATCCATTCTGTCACTCTATGTTTTTCGATTGGAGTATTGAGTTGATTTACATTTAAAGTGATTATTGATAGGTGTGTATTACCATTTTGTTATTTGTTTTATGGTCAGTTTTGTAGTTCCTTTTTTCTTCTGTTGCTGTTTCCTTCTGTGGTTTGATGACTATTTTTACTGTTATGTCTGTATTCCTTTCTCTTTATTTTTTATGTCTATTATAGTTTTTTCATTTGTGGTTACCATTAGGTTTATATAAAACATTTTATACACATAGCTGTCTGTATGAGTTGATGGTCATTTAAGTTTGAACCCCTTCTAAAAGCACTAAATTTTTATAATCTCCCCCATTTTATGTTGAATATCTTTTTCTGTGTTTATTGGTCATCACATCTCATCTTTGGATAAATGTTTATTCAAGCTTTTTACCCATTCTTTAATTAGGTTGATTTTTACTCTTGAAATAGTTTTTACATAGTTTAATTATTAACCACTAATTAGATAAAAGAATTTGCAAGTATTTTCTCCCATTATGTGGATTGCCCTTTTATTCTATGTCCTTTTGTGCACAAAGTGTTTTGGTTTTCTCTCTCTCTCTCTCTCTCTTTTTTTTTTTGAAGTTTGATGTCCAATTTGTTTTCTTTGGTCTCCTATGCTCTTAGTGTCATATGCATGAAGTCATTGCAAAAGCTGATGTCAGTGAGATTTCCCCCTATGCTTTCTTGTAAGATTTTGTAGTTTAGATTTCATATTAAGGTCTTCAATCCATTTGGAGTTAATTTTTGTAAATGGTGTAAGATAAAGCTCCCACTTCATTCTTTTTCATATGGAGTTGTGTTTTTCCCAGCTCTATTTGTTGGAAAAACTGTTCTTTCCCTACTTAATAGCATTAGCACTCTTGTCAAAAATCATTTGATCATATGTGTGAGGGTTTCTTTCTGAGCTCTCTATTTTATTCTTTTGTTATATGTGTCTGTCTTTATGCAGTACTACACTGTTTATATTGCTGTAGTTTTGTAATGACTTTTAAAATCATGGAGTGTGAAACCTCTAACTTTGTTCGAGTGTTTTGGGCTACTTGAGGGTCCTTTGAAATTCTATATAAATTTTAATGTGGGTTTTTCTATTTCTGCAAAAAAAGTTGTTGGGATTTGGACAGCAATTCCATTGAATCTGTAGATCACCTTGGGTAGTATCAGCATCTTAACATCAAGTCCTCTAATTCATGAACATTGGATTTCTTTATATTTATTTATATCTTCTTCAGTTACTTTCAGTGATATGTAGCTTCCTGTGTAGAAGTCTTCTGTCTCCTTGACTAAGCTTATTCATAAACAGTTTATTCTTTTTGCTGTTATTGTAAGATTGTTTTTTAATTTCCTTTGCTTTTGAATCATTCATTACTAGTATCTATAAAAGCAACTAAATTTTGTCTGTTGATTTTGTATTATTGCAACTTTGCTAAATTTGTTCAATAGTTCCAAAAGCTTTGTAGTATTTAGGGTTCTCTACATACAAGAACATGTCATCTGCAAACACAGGTAATGTTACATCTTCATTTCTAATTTTTATGCTTTTAAATTTATTTATTTTCTTTTGCCTAATTGTTCTGGCTAAAACTTCAAGTACTATGTTGAAGAGAAATGACAAAAATGGATATCCTGGTCATTTTTCCTTATCTAGAGGAAAAGCTTTCAGTCTTTCATCATGATAAGATGTTAGCTCTGGGCTTTTCACATAAGTTGTTTAATATTTTGAGGTCATTTCCCTCTATTCCTAGTTCTTTAATTGCTTTCATCATGAAAGAGTATTTAATTTTGTCAAATGCTTTTTTGTGTGTGCATCAACTAAGGTAACAGGGGGATAATTTGTACTTTTATTTCTTTAATGTAGTGTATCACAATCATTATTTTTGCATGTTGAAACATCCTTCCATGTCTGGAATAAATCCTACTTGGTCATGGCATTTAACGCTTTCAATTCCCTTTTTTGAGAGTTTTGTTGATGACTTTGGCATCGATATTCATCAAGAATATTGGTCTGTAGTTTTCTTGTATCTTTGTGTGGCTTTGGTTCAGGTTAATGCTGGCCTCACAGAATGAGTATGAAAGGGTTCCTTTTTAAATTTTTGGGAAGAGTTTGAAAAGGATTGGTTTAACATCTTTGAATGTTTCTTAGAATTCACGTGAAGCCATCTCACCCTGAGCTTTATTTTGTTGGAAGGTTTTTGATTATTGATTTAATCTCCTTACAAGTTCTGTTCATATTTTTTTAATCATTTAGTGTTTTTATGTTATATGTTTCTAGGAACTTGGCCACCTCATCTAGATTATGAATTTTATTGAAGAGTTGTTTATAGTACTTCTTTATAATTCTTTTAATTTTGGTAGAATCAGTAGTAATGTTCCCTCTTTTGTCATTTAATTATTTGGGTTTGTTGTTGTTATTGCTTTTTTTTTAGTCAACCTAGCTAAAAGTTTGTCAATTTGTTTCTTGATTTATTGTTTTTTTTAAAGAACTGACTCTTGGTTTTCATTTTTCTCCATTGTTTTCCTATTTTCTATTTTATTTATATCTGATCTAGTCTTTATTCATCCTTTTTTCTATTAACTTGGGGATTAGTTTTTTTCTTTCCCTACTAGTTCTTTGAGGTATACATTTAATTTTTTTTACTGTTTTATTCAGTTTTTAAGACAGAGAGACAAAGCATGAACCATGGGGGAGTGGGGATGGCAGAAAAAGAGACACACATAATGCAAAGCAGGCTTCAGGCTCTGTCTGAACTGTCAGCACAGAGCCCTATGCGAGGTTCAAACACACAATCACAGATCATGTCCTGAAGCCAAAGTCAGGCACCTAACCAACTAGGTGCTCCAGTTGAGGTATAAATTTAGGTTGTTGATGTAAGATTTTATTTTACTGAAATTATTTATAACTATAAATTTACACTTTAGCACTGTGTTTACTTCATCCCATAAGTTTTAAGGTTTGGTATGTTTAACTTTTTTGTCTTAATGTATTTTTTAATTTCCCTTGTGATATTTTTTCTTTGGCAAACTGGGTGTTGTTTGGTTTCCACACATTTGAGGACTTTTGTATTTTGCTATCTAGTTTCATTCCATTGTGATCAGAAAAAATACTTTGTATAATACCAGTTTTTAAAAATTGCCTAAAACTTATTTGCCAAACATATGATCTATCCTGGAGAATGTTCCATGTGCACTTGAGGCTGAGTGGAGTATTATGCAAATGTTTATTAGGTCCAATTGGTCTATAGTGCTCAAGTTTTCTATTTCCTTATTGATCTTCTGTCTGGTTGTTCTACCCATTATTTGAGGTGTATCAAAGTTTCCTACTATTACTCTATAGTTATTTCTTCAATCCTGTAAGTACCTGCCTTATATGTTTAGGAGCTTTTATGTTTGGTGCACAGTTGTTTATATCTCTCTGGTGCATTGACCTTTTAATTATCACATAGTGTCCTATGACTTAATGTATATTTTGTTTGATATTAGAATAGCCCACCCCTATTCTTTTGGCTATTATTTATATGGATTGCCCCCCACCAACCATCTTTTCACTTTCAACCTGTGTGTTTGCTTAGATGTTATGTGACTCATTTGTAGGCAATATATAGAGGGTAATTTGAAAAACAACAACAACAACAACAACAAAACAAGGTCTTTTCCAGCCTTTATTGACTGGGTGTATGAAGGAAAAGACCTTCACTAATCAATCTGGAAGGAAGGCTTATGGTCTGTCAAGCATTTCTAAATATGTCTCTTCCCTGAGCCTGTGTGTGTGCATCTGCCCCCTCCAAAGCCCCTCCCTATACATGGCTGACTTCAAGGTCTTAGATGTTCTATTGTATTCCTCTGCCCATTCTCTTGTCTCTAGGAGCCTACAGCTTTTACATGCCATGGTGACTGCCACTGCTTTCAGTAGCATCCAACCTGATATCCAAACTATGCCCCATTTCTACCAGTGATCCAAGTGAAGCAAAACAGAAACCAGTTCCTCAGGAAGACCCAAATGGCCAGAACAATGCAAACAAGTTCCACTCTGTCCCTTCTATTGCATGGGAAGAACTAGGAACTGGACAGCTTTTTACTGACCATGCTGTGCCAAGGAAGAGGCAGGGTGTGGGTGAGCAATAACACCCCAAAATTTCTTTCCCTATTGAGTGTGACTTCTTGTTGATTAGACATTTGCTTGGTTACTACAAATCCTTAACTAGTTTCTAGAGTTCCCACAAAAATATGGTAGGATACAGTATGCTGTTATTTACTTTGGGTTTCCACTGGGGAGCAAGGGCCTGGAGTATCCTAGTCTATCATCTTATTGATGGCACTTCTCAACACTAGTCTATTTTTTAAAAAACATATTATTAACAGCCTGCAGTAGTTAATTCACTTCTTCTCATTACCTTTAAAAATCCTCTAGATGAAGAGTAAGTACTGACCCCTTTTGCTTAGTTAATGTGTAATGACACAGCAATAAAAATCAAATGACTTATAATCTATTACTGACAAATTTAGAGAGTACAATTTACGGTCACAATATTTCTAAATACTTATTTTGCTTGATGATTCAACTATATACAATGTTTTATAGATCTTTATACTTCAGGTGTCTGGAAGGTGCTATATTACTTATGCTCAAAAATTGATGATCATGATGATGCCACTTATATAGGCTATTTCTCCCTGGGCTAAAACCGTGATGTTATTGTTTATAAAACTTCTAAAGTTGATTTCATATTCTTGAACACTTAATGAAAAGAAACTAAAGATCTGTAGAAAACCTATGTTTCTCTGGTTATTTTATGTCCCTAAAGAATAAAGAACTTATGTTTTGAACCATCAATCTTAGCACAGAGTCAAAGGAAATTGAGATTTATTTAGTTTTCTCCCATCAGGAATATCTATCCTCATGCATTCCAAAATACTACTTCTGTAGCAAATACCCCAAGTAACTTCATTTGTTTGGGATTATGAACCATGTTTCCTCAAATATACCATATATTCAGGTTTTTTTCCCTAGCTCATGTTTGTCCTTTCTAGATAATTTTTAGTTTTCTGACTCTTTAATCTCCCTGAATAAATTATATATTTTAATCACTCTCTTTACTACATCTAGTTATTCAAGAATTAACTGCAAATCCTTCTTTTAGTTCTATCACATTTGTCCCACCTAACTAACATCAGTCCCTTTCAGCCTTCATATACCCCACACTATCAGTTACATCTTATGAAGGCACTTCTTTGTGTGTATTACCATCCCACTTACGGACTCCATATTACTTGGAGCATCTGAGTTGTTCAGTTGATTAAATGTCTCCTGATTTCAGCTCAGATCATAATCTCACAGTTGTGAATCGAACCCCAGATCAGACTCTGTGCTGGGCATGGAGATTGCTTAAAACTCTCTCCTTCTTCCTCTGCCCTTTTCCTGCTTGCACATGCTTGCTCTCTCTCTGAGAAAAAAAAAAAAAAGCAAAAAACAAAAAAAACAAAAAAAACAAAAACAAAAAAAAGCTTCCAATTATCTATTGGCTAATGGTCACATTCCTTCATGACCCTCTCCAGTTTAGCCTTTTACCACATGTCCACATTTATTTCACACTAGTCCCCAATATGAATCTCATGTTCTGATTTTTCAAGTAGTTACCACTTTATCCCATTAATTTGGCACAAGGTGGTTTCTGGGTGTATTATCTCTTTTCTGTCTATATCATCTCAACTAGACTTACGTTTCTTAAGGCAAGGAAATAAACAATAAACCTTTTCCTTGCTGTAGTGCTCTTAAACAGTGTGTATATTTACTTATTCTGAGTAGTTATTCTCCTTGATCATAAGAGCAATGGTGGATAGTGATCATATTTACTCAGAGAGCACTGGTGAAATAAATACAAATCAAGGACTGATTTCCAGAAAACATACACATAAACACTGTTCCTAATCATGTGTTAAAACACTTACAACTTATATAGCAAAGTCAAAGGCATTCTCTATATGCTTCTTTGATGCCAAATGAATATCTTTTGGGATTTGTCAAGAAGTCTCTGATTTTAAGTTTCTTGGCTGGTCTGAAGAATATTTACTTCCTTCAACCTGTTAAATCATAGTAGAATAATGCACAAGACCAGAAAGTTATGCCATATTCAAATGTTAATAAGGAAGGATGCCAGTAAGTTCACTGGGTGGTATGTTCAGCTTAGGACCTGGCTCCAAGAAGTCTTTCCACAAATACGTGTGACGGAATGAGTGCTAATGAGTGCCTCTCCCAATGTGTATGCAAATTAAGGGAGTAGTCGAACTGAAATAGCTGTATAATAATTAGTGTTGAAAATCAGTCTGCAACATTGATTGTGATACATCAATTTGAGTCCAGATGGTGAGTAGGATCGTATCTTAATACAATTTTAACTAAGCTTCTCTCCTTCCCCAAACTCCTAGGTCTCTTCTCCTTAGGACCTTGCACCTAAAATAACACAGCATATGTGTCCATGACTCCCAGTGCATTATCATGTTGCTAAGAAACACACCATTTTTTTTTTTTACCAGAAGTCTTCTGGAAACATAATGTAACATGCTAACCTGTATGGATCATTCAAATGAAGAAGTTTGGGGCACTCAGATGAACATTTATGTTCTTTTTCTTACTTCCCAAGCTGAAAGGCCACAGCCCACTTCTCCTTGGTGATGGGGTGGAGGATTTATTTTCAAAATTAAGAAAATATTTTGTAATTAATGAGTTCCCCTAAAAACTTTTTACTTTTTTCAGTTTCTGAGAACACATAATGTTTCTAAAGTTTATCCCAGGGCTGAACATGGCCCAGATAAGTCTAACACATGACACTGTCACTTTACATTATTTGAAAGTGAATAAAAAACAAGTGGGAAAACATGAAATGAAGCCAAAACAATGCAGAGATATCACCCTTTTACCTCCAATTTCTAAAAACAAAATGCATTTCTTTTATTAAGTATGCATTTAAAAAAAGAAGCATTCTTCAGATGTCCAGATTATATGTTTATTTTGAGTTAGTGGATACAATGGCATATTAGATACCAGCACTCCAAGCTACACCTATTTATTTGCCTCTAAACCTTCACAAATCGTCAGATTCCATTCTTCTAACATTCCACCACTGGGCTTCCTATTTCTATCAAAATCATAGTTCACATTTTTTAAAGTAAAAGATTGATCACCATATTGTGCTTCCAGTGCCCCCAGAAGGATTAGAATTATCTCAAATAAGTGTTTTATTTTCAGCAAAAGGGGAAAAATTGAAAAGATGAGCACTAGTAATGGCAGTACTACAAGAAAAAGAATAGAATATAGATTAAAAGAAACATTTTGGCTGGATGAATTAGTTTCTCAGTAAAAAATCTACATAATATCATGGATATGACTTCAAAGTTAAATTGTTCAGTTTGTGGGCCACACACTTCAGCATATTGGCTAGTACACTTTTGCACCGAAACAGAAGCAATACAAGCTTTATGTTCTACCATTACACTTCCAGATTTTTCACTTATTAAGATACCTGCCAACCTAATGATTCTTGCATGCATTAGAGTTTGCTTTTGTAGAATTAAGTTTATTATCCCCATCCCACCCACTCCCATAAACATTGCGATGCGAACTCTTTGCCCAATTTTATGAGAATGTTGCAAAGGACAGCTCTGTGCCACCTCGGGACAGGTAGTCCCTGGTCCCTCCCTGGCTACTGATGAATCAGTAGTATTGATCACATCTTATCTTGATCATATCTTATCTTACATGCAAACAGACACTGCTCCCTTAATTTCCCCATGCCAGAGGCATACGAGTCAGCAGGTATGCATACAAAAATGGAATTAAAAAGAAAAGGAAAGGGGAAAAAAAGCTTTCTTATTAAAGCCTATCGTCCTAGAATGAATCCATTGCTTTGAATTCACTTAAAGCCTGTACGGGTGAAATGTGTTTCTTCTGGGAACCTCGTCTAACTCGTGTCTGGAATTCTTCGGGCTTTTCTCTCTTCACAAGGGGCTTCTTCTCTGGAGCCTTCATCTTCCAAGATACAACTGGTGAGTTGACAGCTGCTGTCCCATAGACCTTCTGGTATTTGGTTGAGGCCACATAGGATGCTTTCACTGTGAGGACAACGGCGTTCATCAGGTTTTTAGCTGCCTGGATGAGTGATGTGGCACTGTCCAGCTAGAGCGGGAGGAGGACAAAGAAATACACTTGGGTTAGTCACGGCACATCATTCACAAGATGGTGGTGTAACTTCACAGTTCAAACAGCATAGTGCTTGTGCAAATATACAATATTGACCAAAAAGAGAAAATTATTGCATAACAAAGTGAACGAGCTACATTCTCTTCTATCCTCAATCCCAAGGTGAAAAGATTAGTCTACAAGGCGCAGCTTTCTAAAACTCCAATACCTCTAAAAACCAAGCTGTTTTTAGCATATGAGAAGCCCAATGTAACAAGTTTTCCAAAGTGGAACATCTCATGTTATTACATTAGGCTGATTGGTAATAGCAACACTTACTCAAATGTTTAAAAGGCATTTGGCAGGAACTGTAGGGAAAAAAAAGGTATGCAGGGTTACATCTCAATTTTATGGCCATTCCATTGGAAGCATCTCTCTTTTTATAGAGTGTTTCTATAGCTTGAGCTCAGGATTTGTAGGGATGCAGGCAGAGAGACACACCCATGCTGCGCTGCGTTTCACTGAGGTATTCAATGGGCTTGAATGTTTAACTATTTTCAGGTCTTGAATATTCCTCCTACAAAAATAATTATGTTAGTTTCTTATAGGTCTGAGGGCACTCAGTAAGACCCCTGTATCCACATGCTAATGAAATATTGATGTTCACTCTGTGGCAAGCTCTTTTAAGAACTTTGTATTTCCCCATTTAACTTACAAGCACCCTAGGAGGGAGCAATTATTGTCACTGCATTTTATGAAAAGAGAGCTGGTGCATGTAGAGGTCTTATAACATTCACGGTTTATATTTGCTTAAGTGATGAACTCCTTAAAGACTGTACCATACAGGTAGGATAACTTTTAAAATACTGCAAGCCACAATTTAGAGTAGGTTTAGAAGCTCATCCTCAGAGTCTAAGACCAGGTATATTTTTAGTTCCCCTCTTTTCTGCTTTTAGGCAATTTGACAGTGTGGTATATATGGTTTACAAAAGCATCAATATCTGTTTCAACCTGCTTCACTTCCTGGACTATAGATGCCGGAAAAGTTCAAAACTACATTTCCCTGATTCCCTTTCAGCCAAGATTTTACAAGTGACCTAGTAAAAGAAAATAATTAATAGCTAGATGCAAATATTACTCTATCCTCTCTCAGATGCTTGAACAAAGTTTGTTCATCAAGCTTCTTATAATATCAGCTAAGGAAATATATCCATTGCCGTTAAATGAAGAATTCCAAGAATGTTTCTCCTTGTTGAGATTGATGGGCTAGTGCTGCATAAGTGAATGGGAGTTAGATATAGAACCTTCCGGGTACAAGACGATTAGCAAGGTTTTTAAGCTAAGGGACCTCACACCCCATGGATCCCCTATGTGATGTGGACTGCTCTCACTTTAACTTTTTGCCATTTTTTTGTGACCAAAGTATGTCCTAAGCAGTGACTGGACACATCAGAAGTTACATCTAAGGCCTCTGTGATGCTGTTACTCAGGCTGTTCTCTGGCCCATATACTGTATTAGAGCTAAATAAATGTAATGCTAAACTTAAAAAAAAAAAGGGTTGATAAATGTGCTCTCAGTTCTCCCACCACCAAAAAAGCTCATAAAGTCTGATCATTGGGGAAAACAATGGAAGATGCTTTCTATGTATGAATTCCTTGCAACACCATAGAATTGAGGCCTCACTATTAAAAGACTAAAGGTCAGTACTACATTGACCCCCACAATACTATAAAGAAGCAAAGAGATTTGTGGATTACAGCCATGATTCAGCAAATAGACAATTGACTTGTGAATTAAATCAACCAAATGCATAAAGTAACTAGTTTACCACTTCTATGACATTGTACAAGGTGCACATATACCAAAATAACTGCTTACCCCAAAATGTTTAATTTATAGAGCACAAAATTTGAAAGCTAGCTAAGGAAGCAAATTCTAGATTATTCATGTTAATAGAAGAGAAGCCGAGCACAGATTAGTACAGTGATTCTCTGAGTAAAATCTGAACCAGCAGTATCAGTATCACCTGGAAACCTGTTAGAAATGCAATTTCTTAGGCCACTCTCAGACTTTCTAAATCAAAAATGTGTGATCCAGGGGATGCTGATGCATGCTAGCGATTGAGAGCCACTAGATTAATGAAACCCAAGGACTATCTGAAGGTTTATTTCATCTAGTGATTTTAGGACCTTGCTCGCATTAGTTTGGTAACATCAGGGCCAGTTACCTGGTTGAATTTTCATCTTTTCCATTATACCCCCAGGTAGAAGTAAATAATGAAGGGAAGAGATAGATAGCAAATGTTGGAACAATTCGATCAGTCAAGGTTTCTTTACAAACTTGATAACATACCCCTTGGCCAATTGGCAGTTCCTGTAAGTCTGTCAGGTTTCAAAAATGAGTAATATACATAAAGTGAGTTAATTCTGTTGTGCCCCATGGGTAAAGAGAGGGAAGAACGGGATCAGTGACAGTTCTGTTGATTTGCTTCTGGGCAATAGAATTAGTACAAGTAGAATAAGACAAGATGCATCTATTGCATTATTAAATGGCTTTCTGAAAGCAAATCTTGGGAGAATTGAGTGGATCCAAAGAGAAGAATTGCAAGTAATTTGGAAATTTTTACCACAGATTCCATTTTCAGATAGATGGTGTCTAATTCTGCAGCAAAAATATGATAGCCTGTCTCTTCTTCAGAACCCCTTTGCTCTCCCAGCCTGATGCAGGAATCCTGTAAATAAACCTAATACATTGATTGAAAATGAGACAGCTCTGAAATATAAAGCCAATGATTTCATTCAAGCTACCTCGTTGGGCAGATACTGAATTTCGGGCAAGGTTTAAGCTATAAGTGAGGAACCTGGTCAGATAAACCCAAACAAGTATACTGCTAGACAATACTTCCAATTTAAAATTATAAGAAATGTGACTTTTTCTTAAACCTTGAATTCCCAAAGGATGACTTTGGCCATTTCCCTGTACCCATTTTAATGATTTAGATCACTGTTGCCACAATCAGAATTTGTTTTATTTAAAAATGGCTCTCCTTTATGCTTGTCCAAAAGAGCACAGAGACCTGTGCTAAACATTCCAACTGGCATGTTTTGTTAAAAATTCACTTTCTAAAGAAAGTATACTAAAAAGATTAAGCCTACATGGTAATAAAATCTTTTAATAGAAGGTTTAGAAAAACTTAGTTAATAGTGTTCTGCTTTGTGATTTGTACTGTAACTATGGCATTTCAAACAAGGTATGTAAATGAATATGTACAAATGAAGTCCTAATAAGCAATATTAATTAAATACTTAGGAGGTATTTGACCTTGCATTTGTCCTTTTAATTAAATTGCATGGTTTAAGTTTCAAAAATCCTTGAAGTAGGAATATTATAAAGCTTAGCGAGGTAATAAAATTTCCTCCTGAAGTAATGGATAAAAGTAGGGATCAGGACCCGTACTATTTTCCTCCAAAAGCTACCACCTGAATCACTGTGTAATCTCTGGGGTCTTGTTTTTCAGTGACTACCTGTCATTCAAAATGAACCTATCTCAATTATTAACTCTGTTTGGGTGGAAGCCTGTTCTTAAACTTGAACCCATTCTATACAAATCATGACTGAGTCTGGTGAGAGCCACCATTTCACCTTTGATTCTTAGTGTCACCTTGGAGCTTGAATTCTCTGTGACTGGATCTCCTGGCCTCATGTATGCTCCTGCCCAGTGCTCAGCCTTTCTCAGTCCTGGCTTTTGGGCATATTCCTGGCTTGGATTCACCCTCATGGCAGCAGTGACTGGAACCTGATTCCTATAGGTTCCTCTTATACTTGCTTAGCTTCTCTGAAGCACATTCACTACATAGTTTTAAGGACTGGTTGTACAGTTGGATGGGGCTCAGTAACTTTAGTGCTCTAAGCCTTTACTAGGGCTGATGTTCCTAGCTTTATAACAGCCTTAAAGTGGACTGGAGTTCCACCATTCCTCAAGCTGGCTAATTGCATTCCTTAATATATACTGATTAAACTCTGAGCAAAATTAGATTTGTATCTTTTCCTGCTTATGAGTTTTCTTATTCCTATTGGACATTCCATTCAGTCCCTATATCTAGTCTAGAAGAAGTTGCCTAATTTTCAGTTAATTTTAAAAATATGACCATGTGAGCACTCTGAATGTAAGAAAGGAGACTGAGGGGACTCATATAATCTCACAACCATCCCTGAGACAGGCAATACTATTATGCCCAGTTAGGATGCAGAGGGGCCATACAGCTTGACAAATATCATATCACAGGTAGGTGGTAAAGCCAAGACATAAGCCCAGGCAGCCTAACTACAGACTCCATGGCTAACCATTGCTTGATGTTGCTTCCCAGAGCCATGCAAGGCAGACGAAGCCACAACCTATGCTAGCATAATTAATTCTCCCCATTTCATTTCATAGGTGTCTGCTGTCCTTAACCACAGAATCAGGCTTCTCCTAATTTTGTCATTTAAAAAAATATATCAAAGTACTATTTTAAAAAGGTAACAGATGTTTCCTCACATCTTGTTCTATTACGGTCCATGAAAAGCAAATAAGGGTGGGAGAGCTGTTTCATAGCCATTTCTATAGGATTTTTCTAGCTCTTTTTCTGCCTCTGTATTAGTCTTTTTTTCTTAACCACACTCAGATTCTAACAGGTTTCTCTTTCCCTACACCATCCTCATTTTGTGATTTGAACGTAGAGAATTATTAGAGGGAAGACGTTCTTGAATTGTGATTCTTCCATTGATTGCTATTTGTGTTGTCTAATTGCTTGTGTCAGAGATAAAGATTATCAGGGGCACTTGGGTGGCTCAGTCAGTTAAGTGTCCAACTCTATTTTGGCTCAGGTCACGATCTTACATTTTTGTGAGTTCGAGCCCTAAATCAAGCTCTGGGCTGATAGGGCGGAGCCTGCTTGGGATTCTCTGCCTTTCTCAAAATAAAAAACACTTTTTAAAAAAGATGAAGATTTGTATGAAAAGCACTTTAAATGACACTTAAAATTTGCAGCATTGTCTGTAAGGTTTCTAAAACTCCATGTTGTAAATTTTACACTATTTCCTGAACATGGGTTACCTTGCAAGAGTTGTTCAGTTTCAAAGAAATAGATTTGGACACAAATGTACCTGTGTGACACAATCAAACTCTCCGATGAAAGTGCATCGACATTTCTGGAAATGCTAAATTTTCATTTATTCTTTCAGTCTAACCCTCCATCCTTCTACCTGCACAGTTATTCATCTAAGTATTTCTGCAGATACTCACTCTACATTATTTTGTGCCAACCACTGTGCTGGCGTTGGATATACACACACAAACCACAAGGTTTAACGCTCTCTGATAAGTGGTCTCCTAGGATGTAAGGTGCTAAAGGGAGAGAAACAAGAGAGTGCCTACCATGAGTCAGGTGTGAATAGGGTAGGAAAGGTGTCACCCTTCTAAACTCATTTTAATGGATGAAATATGTGGTTATTGTTGACTACACGGTTGAGTGATAAAAAAGGAAATTTTGGAATTCCCAGTTAATAAAACTGGGTACATATTGATGCTCTTAACCCAGATGATAGAAATAAGAGGAAAATGGAGGTGCTACAATATTGAGTTTAACTCTGGACATTCTGAATTTGATAACTTTACTGACATGAAACACAAACACCTCAAAGCTGAAATTATGAGAACGAAACTCTGGGGACCTGTTTTAAGAAACCACCACATGCTTTACTTTGCTTACATTGGTCTTCCCAGTTATTTCAAGAACAGTGTTCTGCATACTATAGGTATTTGTCAATTTCTGATTTTTCTCCCTTCATATTCCTTTCGTATATCCACAAAGAGAATAAAATGATGAATGAAAAACTGGATCTATATTTTCTGACCAATAAGTTCAATAAATCTAAAATTTTTTTCAATATTATACATTCAGGATCAAAATCCATAGTATTTTAATAATCTAAGGCAAACCATTATCAAGAAATATCTTAACTATTCCTGTAACAACCAAGGCTACTTTCTGTTAAGTAATTAGCAATCCTTCACCCTTGAAAATAATGGGGAGCTTCCTGGAGCCACCCAGCAATAACAGAAATGCAGTTTAGATTTAACAGCTACCTTTAAAAACACATACAACATTGTCAAAAGTGCAAAATAATGTAAAAGAGGTGGAGGGAAACACACTGGGGTTAAATATATATGACACAGTAAGTGTCTTAGGATGTTAATTTGTGAGGGCCAGGTATATAATTACAGAAGAAAATTAAGGTTTCACTATGTGTTCTGTATTATTCCATTTTAAGACTACATATAGAGATGGAAATATAACCTGGAAACCTATTTTCAAAAAAGCTGATTTTTACCCCCCAAAATAATAAACCATAAATGGTAATTCATAGAAATCTCCAGTACAAAGCAATCTGTCCTTGGATCAAAAATAATGCAAATGACACGGGACTACTGGCTAAACTAAATAGAATAAATTAAATCTTGCAATTCATTTCAAGATAATTTTGATGTACAAAAATGGAGGCGCATTACTTAATTAACTCAGAAATGCCTGGGGCAGGGAACCCAGGGCCACAGGACCATTGGGCCTCGGCTATTGACATGTTCTCAAGTCAGATCTGATCGTGCTAATGATTTTGAGAATGCTAAAATGGTTCTGCAAAAGGGTAGAGTCCATTTTCACCTCCTGCAAGATATTTTAGTGCAAATAACATAGTATTTAATATCTAAGAAATATTTTAATGGCGTTATACTATACATATTCTTGTCTGGGATAGTGTTTTGCAGGGAGGAAGTTGTAATAAGAGAACAGACAATAAATTGAAAGTAAACACTTAGAGAAAACTGTAATCATTCCACTGGAGCTGGTCATTTATTTATATTTAAACAGTTATAGCCCCCAAAGGACTCACAAATTACTTGCAGGAGGGAAAAAAACAAAAAAACAAAAAAACCCACCTTTGCTACAAGTCTACTCTGCTGCTAATGAATGGGAGGCTAGAAACCCAGAGTATTGGAGCCTATTATCCACCAAAAAGAACATTTCATGTTTTAAAAATCCATGAGGCTTTGAAAAGATATTTGATCTCCTTAGAAACTGATACATTTGAAATACCTGCCTACTTCTTCCCTGGTCTATATCAATAACACTTTAGAAAAGGTCTAGCAAGTCCTGGGTAATAAATAACTCAGGCAAACAAAGGCAGGGTGAAAAGGTTCAGCCTAACCAAATCTTTCCCTATAAAGTGTGTAAACTTTATGGATGTTTACACAGTTGCAAATAAGACAACTCCTTTGTGGTAAACCCTCATTTCAGTGTTGTAATCCACTCACTCTTCACCAAACAACAATGAAGTTAGTTAGCAAAATCACATTCCTTCTGGATAACATAGGGACAGTGGTGAACTTAGGGCAGGAATTTGCCACTCATTGTTATGGTGGGCCTGGCAGGCATTATTAGTCAATCACGGCACTTTGCTCCCTCAAAAGCTGCTGAGGGGCTTGGAAAAAAGAAACTTCTGTACCTCCTTTCTCCAAGAGGTCACATTTTGGTGGAGTTGTTAATAACTACCTGATACAGTTTATAACACAGATTCGTCATCTACTATACATCTACTTCTGTATTTAAATGGACTTGTTTAATACCTTTCTTTTGTGTCTTCCAAATTGCTGACAAGTATTTTTTTATCTAACTGATGGTCTATTTATATTTGTTCTTATAGCTGATACCATAATAGGAGTGGTTTAATGAAATCATTAAATAGAAGACATAAATATTAAATGAAGTTCAAAGTATCAGGGAGATTATTTTAAATCAGGTGACAAAAAGTAGCTGACTATATTAACAAGTATGGTGTCTGATGTGAAATGATCATCACTGTTGGCTGCAATTACTGTCAAAGAAAAAAGTGCACCATATCTGGTAACATTAGAACATGTAATGATCCTTCATAAACGACAGCTAAAGTACTGTGGGATAGCTCCTGAAGAGGTGGCTTAATCCCAGGGCTATTCCCATTTCATTGTGGTATCTTGAAGAGCAAATGTTGTACAACTCTAAGTAGAGGATCTATCATGATGCAGAGGATAAGAGGTCTGTTATTTTTCTCTGCAGGGCTGATTCCAGGGAGGTGGCTGGTATTCTACCAATGCTGAAGGCCAGTTGTTATGAAATCTGTATGTAATGTCTCAGGATTAAGTTGGTGAAGGTCTTAGGAGAAATGCACTGCCATAAGAAAAAAAAAATCTCCACAGCACTGCTGAGAAATTTACCAATTGGCTTTCAGAGAACTTTTTCAACTGGACGAATTTGTGTCTTTGTTTTAAATTCATTTAGGTAGGTAGTAGCGCTTCATAGTCAGACAGTCCACTGATTAACTGTCTTCATTTGCATTTTTTCAATTATAGGTAAGTAAACCTTGGGGACTCCCATGAAGGCTTAATTACAGTCAACAAATTTCCTAAATATGGCTTAGAGCCATTTTTTCCTCACTATTAAGGGCAGAACAGTTTTTTCTTAACCCACAACAAGGCATTCTTGCTAACCTTGGAGTCCCAAGGAGAAGTGGGAATATCAACCGGTGTTGGCCCTTGGAAAGTTAGGAACAGATATGTCTGTTCCTCTAGGACTCTGTATATCCTTTTTCTATGTTTATTCCTTCCCTAAAACTTCAAGATTTCCTGACTTAGAACCTTCCATGGATTGTTGCCACATGCAAAAAAAACCTTAGGCAACAGTGGTGCCAATGGATTTTTAGGCACTCACATGACTGGGAGATATTCCCAGGGAAAAAGATCTTTGTGTCACATAAATATAACATGCACTGATTGTTATGAGCATGTCTTCACTACATGGTACGAACCTTGGATTATAACCCTTCAAAGGGCTAAAGCTCCTTTTCACCTTCCCTGTAGGAGAGCCAGCAAGCACTACCTTTGACTGATTTCCCTAAGGATTATCATCATGGCTGGGAGACATCTCTAAGACAAGCTATTGGCCAAGACCTCAAGAACATTGTCTTCATAAATGGATGAGCCACCAAAAGACTTCATACTATCAGAAGTGTCTATCTTTGTATGGATATGGTATCGGCTGATACATGATGAAGGCTATTTAACACCTTATGAAATATCTCCTAGGCTCCAGCATGCAATGATTAATAATAGACAAAGTTCAAGGACCACCGGTTTGAGTGAGAGTGGGCAGTGCCTGGTGAGTGAGCGTAATCAGAAGGCCCTTGATAATTATTTATATGTTGGGGAAAGTAAACTGTCATTGAGCTCAGGACCCTCTCCTTATCAGGGTTGCAGTGGGACAGAAAGAGCTGGTTGAAGCTTTTGTTGCTACCTAAATTGTAAATGAAGAGTCTCTTTCCTCGGGAGGCTTTGTTGCCTCTCCTCAGGATCCTAGACCCCTTTTCCAATACATTCTTACATATCATGCTCTACCTTCTCTTCTGTTTCTCTCCCCTAATGTTACTCTGTTTTCCTTTCTAATAGTGAAGGAAAACTTGGGCTCTGGAGTTCAAACCCTGCTTGGACTGATACTGGCGATGTGATTCTGAAAGAGCTACTTAACCTAGCTCTACCTCAATAATGCTAGAAAGCACTTATTTCATTTTTATTTAAAGATTTTAAGTATTAAATGAGATAATGCCCTCAGAGCTGAGTGTCTGGCAAATGGTAGGCCCATAACAAATTTTAAGCTTTTGAGTCCAAAATTGCCTTTATTTCTTGGATTCTACCTCTTCTTCACTTTCTCCTTTCAAGATTCCCTCTGCTATCATGCATTTTGGACTTTCTCCCTCTTCTTACTGAAGCTACCACCACTTTGGCTTGCTCTCAATGCCTATATATCAGTTTTAATGTGATAGGAAATAAAGGCATGAAGAAATTCACAAGGGGAATAGAAAGGTATTAAAATATTAGTATGTTTTCTAACACTAATGAATTCTTCAGAAGGAGGAAATTCGAGATCAAGATTCAGTTCATAATATCTAAAACACTTGGGGCTTAATTGGGGTTGGAGAAAGACTAAAAGTAGAAAATAACATGGCTATAGTTAGAGATACAGGGAAGGTAATATAATCTATGAAAGTGATGTTTACATCTCTAATTTAAGAAGCAGCAAAAGAAATAGTATGAAATATTTTTCCCAACCACTTATGGGGCCTAAAATTCAGGCTCTTCATTTTGGTCAAAATTTCTTTCACCTAAAATCTAGAATCCCCTTCACTAAAATCAAAAACACCAGAAACAACAATTGTTAGTGAGAATGCAAGCTGGTGCAATCACTGTGGAAAACAGTATGGAGGTTCTTCAAAAAATTAAATTACAATATCCAGTAATTCCACAGTTGGATATTAACCGAAACAAAATAAGAACACTAATTTAAAAAGATACATGGACCACTCTGCTTTTTGCAGCATTATTCATAATAGTCAAAACATGGAAGCAACCCAAGTGCCCATCAATAAATGTAGTTTTATATATATATATATAGTTTATATGCACACAATAGAATATTACTCAGCTATAAAAAATGAAATCTTACCATTTACATAGATTGACCTAAAGAATATGAAAGATAAATACCATATGATTTCACTCATAAGTGGAATTTAAGAAAACAAAGCGAACAAACAAGTGAGTGACAAAGAAGAGTGAATGGACGGCTAAGTGAGATAGATGAAGAGGACTGAGGTATACACTTATCAGGGGGATTCCTGAGTAATGTATAAAATTGTTGAATCATTATTGTACACCTGAAACTATTAACACTGTTAATTATATGGAATGAAAGAAATTCTAGCAGGTAAGGAGTTACAAAAATGGAGCCCCCTTTGGACTAGGAAAGCCCATCAAACCAAAAAACAAACAACTGGGTTCCCTAGACTTGTTTTGTAAAGTTTTAAATGTTTCCCTACAAAATGATCTCTTTAATCTTTAGCCCATTTTATCTAGCATCTGCCATCTCTACTTAAGATTAGCCTATCTCATCATCTAAATTCCGAAAAAGACTCACAGTGTTAAATCTATATGTTCTGTAGGGGTACTTTAAAGTCTTATCCACCAAGCTTCCCATAACATGAGCATATAAAAGTTGCTATCTTTCACTGGACTGTGCTCACATTTATCAAGCAAGTGAGTTATCAAAGGGTAGGCTTTCGTAAGATCTTCATACGAAAAAATCTGGGGTGATTAAAAGTCAAAACCTAAGGGAATGACAGTTCCTGAGCCGTGGTCTGGAAAGGCCAGGAGATAGATAGCAAGAAGTAGGACAGGTGCAAAACAAAAAAACACAATGGAAAACCTCAAGAAAAGCTCTACTTCTCAATGCTCCAAATCCCTTCCAAAACCAATAAGGCAAGGATAGTTGATGTTTACCATACTTGCTGCCATTTCTTCCTTCATTGGTACATTTTTGTCTTAGACGTGGTCTCAGAATTCTCAAAACAATCAGTCACTAGCAATGGATGAGAGTTAGCACTCAAGATAAAACCCATTTAAAGAAAAGGGCATAGTTAGGAGAAAACCACTTTATGAGTAAAAACAGAGTAAAGGCCATGTGAAGGCTGAAGGATAAAAGTAGTAAACTCAGTTATATCTAAAAAAAATCAGTTAAGGGGATTAGTCAAGTGTAAAACTAGAGAAATTCATCAATTACATGGCGAGAAAGGAATAGAAAACTACAAAAACAAGAAACAGTGAGCCAAATGGCAATAAGTAGAAACCTGTCAATAATTACTTTAAATGTAAATGGTCTAGGGGCATCTAGGGGGCCTCAGTGACTCAATAAGTTAAGTGTCTGACTCTTGGCTCAGGTCATGATCTCACATTTTTTGAGTCCAGCATTGGTCCCTGTGCTGACAGCACAAAGCCAGCATGGGATTCTTTCTCCCTCTCTCTTTCAAAATAAATAAATAAACATTTTTTTAAAAATGTAAGTGATCTAAATTCTTCAATCAAAAGACATAAGGTGATGGAATGCACCAAAAAAATAAATAAAAATAGTAGTCATCTATATGCTGCCTAGAGACACTGTCTTCAGACCTAAGGACCCACACACAATTTAAATGAAGAGATAGAAAAAAACCAGGGTAGCAATACTTACATCAGACAAAATAGAATAAAACTAACTAGAGGCTACAAATATCTATGCAACCATCATTGGAGTGCCTAAATGTATAAGGCAAATATTAACAAATATAAAAGGAGAAATGGACAGTAAGAGAATAATAAGGGATTTAAACAGTCCACTTACATCAATGGATATATCACACAGTCAGCAAATCAATAAGGAAACAGTGTCTTTGAATGAAACACCCCAGCAGCTTAATTTTATAGATGTGTACAGAACATTCCACCCCAAAACTATGCTCCAGGATGTGTAACCTATTATTCCCCAAAGCAGGTCTCAATAAATTCAAAAAGAAAGAATCATATCCTGCATCATAACCAACCACAATGGTATGAAACTAGAAATCAATTACAGGAAACAATATAAACCTACAGAGGCTAAACATCGTGGGAATAACAGCCAACATGCCAACAAAGATATGGAAAAATTAAAACAGTCAAAAATCACCGGGACACAACAAAAGCAGTTTGAAGAGTAAATTTATACAATCAGGAGCAATCTTATATAAATAATCTTATACCTACAAGTACTAGAAAAAGTAACTAGTACAAAGTTAGTATAAAGAGGGAAATAAAAAAGATCAAAGCCCAGAAATAAGTGAAATAGAGACTAAAAACAAAAAAAAAAAAACAAGAAAAGATCAATGAAATCAAGAGCTGGTACTTTGAAAAGATAAAAGATAAAATTGATAAAACTTTAGAAAGTCTTGAGAAAAAAAGACTCAAATAGAGAAATGAAAGAGAATTAACAACCAACGCCACAGAAATACAAAGGATTACATAAGACTGCTACAAAAAAATTATATGCCAACAAAATGGACAACACAGAAGAAATGGATAAATTCCTAGAAACATAAAATCTTCCAAAATTGAGCCAAGAGGAAATAGGTTATCTGAACAGTAATGAAATTGGACTGACATTCAAAAAACTCCCAACAAACATAAGTCCAGGACCAGATGGGTTCACAGATGAATTCCACCAAAATTTTAAAGTAAAATGTTAATACTTATTTTCTCCTTAAGCTAATCTAAAAATAGAATAAGGAAGAAAACTTATACATAAAATAATAAAACTTCTTAAGAAAGTAAGTAGGTTTAGAGGCAACATACCTGAACATAATAAAGTTCATACATGACAAACTCACACCTAACATCATACTTAATGGGGAAAAACTGAGCTTTTCATCTATAATCAGGGAAACAACAAGAATGTCAGTCTTGCCACTTTTATTCAAAATACTACTCCAAGTCCTAGCCACAGCAATTAGACCAGAAAAATGAAAGGCATCCAGATTGGTAAGGAAGTAAAACTGTCATTATATTTGAGATGATATTAGATGTAGAAAACACTAGATTTCACAAAAAAAAAGTGTTAGAATAAATTATTTCAGCGAGGTCACAGGGTACAAAAGTCATTTTTAATAATCTGTTGCATTTCTATACACTAATAACAGAGTAGCAGAAAGAGAATTAAGAAAACCATTCCATTTACAGTTGTACCAAAAAGAATAATATAACTAGAAATAAACTTAACCAAGGAAGTAAGTAAAAGATCTGTACACTGAAAACTATAAAACATTAATGAAAGAAATAGAAATGGCAAATACAAATGCAAAGATATACCATGCTCATGCATCAGAAGAATATTGCTAAAATGTGCTTATTTCCCCAAATCTACAGATTCAATGTAATACCAATAGCACTTTTCACAGGACTAGAACAAGGAATCCTAAAATTTGTATGGAACCATGAAAGACCCTGAATAGCCAATGCAATCTTGAGAAAGGACAATGCTGGAGGTGTCACAATCCAAGACTTCAAGGTATACTACAATGCTGTAGTAATCTAAACAGTATGGTACTGGCACAAAAATAGACACATAGGTCAATGGAAAAACAAAACAGAATTCAGAAATAAACCCACACTTATATAGTCAGTCAATGACAAAGGGGAAAAGAGCATGTTAGGAAATATATTGGAGAAAAAATGGATGGCTACATACAGAAGAATGAAACTGTACCATTTTCTTACACCATACACAAAATCCTAGAACAAAACGTAGGCAGTAATCTCTTTGATATTGCCTTAGCAACATTTTCTAGCTATGTCTCCTCAAGCCAAAAAAAAAGGGGGGGTGGTACCAAAATAAACTATTGAGACTACACCAAAATAGAAAGCTTTTGCACAGCAAACTATAAGAAAAAGGCAACCTACTGAATGAGAACAGTTATTTGCAAATATATTTTTTCAATAATAACCCCTTATCAGATATACCAAAGGATTTCTACAACCCCACACCAGAAAACAAGCAAACACAGAAAAAACAAAAAAATCCCAATTAGACTTAAAAATGAGCAGAGTATCTAGACAGACATTTTTCCATAGAAGACATAGATGGCCAACAGATATGAAAAAACGCTCAGTGTCACTTATTATCGGGGAAATGCAAGTCAAAACAACAATGAGATATTAGCTTACACATACCAAAACAGCAAAGTGACAAGAAATAAATACTGGCAAGGATGTGAAGAAAAGGGAACTTTCATGCACTGTTGGTAGAAATGTAAATCACTGCAGCCAATACATAAACAGTATGGAAGTTCCCTCAAAAAATTAAACATAGAAGTACTATATGATCTAGTAATTCCACTACAGGGCATATCCCCCCCCCCCCCCGCAAAAGACTCAAATCAGTAATTCAAAAAGATATATGTGCCCATATGTTTATCATAGCATTATTTACAATACAACTAAGATATGAAGAAACCTATGGATGGATGAGGAGGATGTGGTGTATACTTAGAATGAAATACTACTCAGCCCTAACAGTGGATGAGATTTTGCATTTGCAACAATATATGGACCTGGAGAGTATTAGGTTAAGTGAAATAAGTTGGAGAAGGACAGGTACAATATAATTTCACTCATATGTGGACTCTAAACCCAAACACATGAACAAACAAACAAAGCAGGAATAGACCCATAAATACAGAGAAAACCCTGGTAGTTGCCTGAAGGAAGGACGAGGAGGGAAATGGGCAAAATGGATGAAAGGCTTCTAGTTATGGAATAAGTGAGTCATGGGGATGAAAGGTACAGCAAAGGAAATATAGTCAACAGTATTGTACTACCATTTTTGTATGATGGCAGATGGTGGTGAGTAGAGTTCTCCAATCACTATGTTGTACACCTGAAACTAATATAACATTGTGTGTTGACTGTACATCATTTGAAATAAATGTTTAAAAAAAATTAAACACACTTTGCATGATGGGCCTTCTCAACTTCTCCCCCTATAAAAAACTATGCTTTAAGAGTAGCATATTAGTATCATTTCTCCCTCTATCATAATTTCTCCTCGCATAATTCATAAGAATGGTATCTTAAATATAATGCAGAAAATTTTGACACATATGGAACTGGGTAAAATATACTATACTAACCTAAAACTAACTCTTCCTTCATTAGAGAAATGAGAATTACAAAAAGAACAAGTGGATATCATTATTCAAGGGTTCATAAGAGGTCTTCAGTATAGTGCATAGTAAAACCAGTAATTTTAATTAACCTAGTTTTAAATTTGAGCAGTTAATCCATAGCTTTTTAAAATATATATAATTGAATACATTTTTCTGCCCACTTTGAAACATTTGTTTCGTAGACATAGAATAATACCATCCAAAGCTTTTGCTTTCTCCCTGGTTACTTCTTTTCCCATTGTGAGATGCAAACCCACTACCAATTTTATCACATATTCAAATAACTTCCAAGCACTCACAGTGTACCTGTCACAGATTTAGGTAGAGGTTTCATATCTTTAGTTCAGAACACAACTCAATTAGCTGTAACCATTAAGTCTTTAACTTCCACCTAGATATTACTTCAGTTTCTTGAAAGAGTTGTTAATTTAACGAAGAAGATTCTGAGCTGATTTTATTGGCTCTTCCCAACATTCCAGAGATAGAAAGCCTCTATGATTAACTCACCTCTCCCTGAAACCTGCTCCTCTTATAGTCATTGGCAACACAGTTTTCCAACTGTTTAGATTAAACCAGAATCATATACATCCCATTCTCTCAGACCTAGCCTCCAATCTGCCATTATATCTTGTCAACAGCGTTTTTGATCTATACCCTTCACTATAACCATTATTTGACCTCACCTTCTCTGTTACCCCACTGGCCCAGTCATCAGAATCTCTTTCTGGATTGCTGTACTATCTTCCTCAATTTCCTTGCTCCTCATCCCTTTTTATCCTCTTTAGCGTATTCTTAAACAAAAGCCAGAATTATCCTATTAAATGACCTCAGATAATGTCATTTTTCTTTTTAATATTGTCCTGTAGTCCCCGATCTCAGTATGAATAAAATCCAAAGCTATAAAAGTGTTTTGCCTATTGTTTGGACACATCAGTCTTACCTACACTTTAAGAACTTTGTACTTATTACTGTCTCTGCCTAGAATGTTGTTCCCACAGAAACTCTAAGGCTTGGTCCCTCATCTCCATCAGATCTTCAGCGAAATACCAATATCTTACTGACAACCTTCCTTTTCAAATTGGGACCCCATTCCCACCTTACTTCCTTAATTTGCCATTCTTGCCGTGTTTTATTTTTTTTTTCCATACAGTAATCACCAAGTTAAAACAAATGTTTTCTTCTGGGTTTACTATCCCTTAATTCCATGCTATATCCTGAACACCTAAAACTGTCTGGACAATTGGTATTTCATAAATATTTGCTACATATTATTGAAAATTGCAAATTTATGGATGAGAAAATAAGAGATGACAAAGTTTGTCCATAGACAAACTTGGGATCGATGTCTAGTATAGTCCCCAACTTTCCATGCTTTCTACCTATTCATTCTTCCGTGAAAGAGTACTCAAATAATCATAGTGGCAGGAGAATGGGATTTAGCTACATAATAGAGAAAATAAATGCTGGCCAAGCTGCTACACAATTCTTATGACCTCTTTCTCTTACTGTGCTTCACTGGTACAGTCAGAATCATCTTTTGCTCAGAAAATATCCAAAATTTAATTCTTTGTGTTTACTGCTTTCTATGTATGAGATACTGAGTTTTCATTATTAAAGATCATCTTCCTCATGAATAGTACCAGCATCTGTGAGGCATGGGTTGTGTTTGGTAAGGTACAGTGATGGGTGTCTTAATACATGATCCCTAATTTTTGAAAGGAATATAAGGTAGATACCACCATCCTTTCTTTATATAGGAATTTTTTTGAGTTCATAAAATTCATCTCTGGTAAAAATGGGCTTCATTCCATGTGACAAAAAATATCCAGTCTTCTTTGACCAGGCAAATCTGCTGCTCTGAACTCTATTCCTGGCTATTGGTGCCGTTTATCTAAGGCTAAGAATGAGTTGCATTGTGTTCTAACCTTTCACAAGTATGAGCCATATGACCAAGCAGTAATGAGGTGACTTTTCCTAAGCCACAAAGGGGAAAAACGTCACACTAACATTCAATCTTGTAATCATGATTCACATGAGATATGAACAAGGCAAGAAGCAGAGACATCATCTACTACTCAGTTTCTTGCCTGCAAGTAAAGTTATCTATAGGTTCAAAGAAAACTTGATTAAATACAATCTAAAATTTGGGGTGCCTGGGTGGCTCAGTCACTTAAGTGACTGACTCTTGATTTTGGCTCTGGTCATGATCTCACGGTTTTTGAGTTCCAGCCCCACAATGGGCTCCGTGCTGACAGTGCAGAACCTGCTTGGAATCCTCTCTCTCTCAAACAAATGAATAAATAAACTTAAAAAATGTAAGCTAGAATTCTCCTTTTCCCTAGCTACCATATATAGCATTTGCTATTTATTCACACACCACTAAAAAACTTTATTCAAAATTTCTACAACTTAGCTTTTTATTCTACTATATAATGGACACCATGATATGATGTCATGCTGACTGACATAAATTTTATGAACCCAATATGTATTAGTTGTTACCATCATCTATAATATCTGCCACATACTATTTCCTACATCTCTTGTTCAATGACTAGTTCAACTACTAGGACCAGCAACATCTTTACCTTGAACAAAGCATAAAGTACCCATCAGAGAAACTGGCTCTAACCTTGCCTGTGCTAGCTACTGACTGTGAAAGTTTTGGACACTATAGTAACTTTCAGTTGTGAAATGGGTTAATAATACCAATACACTTTCACTAGCCATTGAGGTCCAAGTGAGAAAGTAAACTTAAAACTCTTTTGTAAATTTAAAAAGTGTCACTGTAAAGTATTATTACATAACTTGTACATACCTTTGAGGAATTCTTTTAGAGTCTTTATCATCATTTATTGGATCACCTGTGTAACTCAGGTGTAAGGAATTCTGCACAGATAAGGATATTCCGGTGAATGCCCAGGGTAGTGTGAGAGCACCATAAGGCCAAGCAAGACAAGAACAACATACTTCCAAAAGGAGGTATGCTTTCCTCTCTCACCTGGCAGTGGACCTTGCTACCGATAAAGTATGGGTGGGACAGTCTAGTTACAATCTCATTTTTTCCATTTATGATGAATAGTTAGGAAATAAGATCCTCAAAAGAAATAGAACAAAGGAAGCTCCTGTCTGGGATTGAAAAACTAGCTGTGGAGTGCAGTCCAAATAGAGATACAGGTCAACCAAAAAATAAAGGCAAACCATTCTTGGAGTATGAGCTGCCAGTTCATTCATAGAGCTGTCCTTAGTTATTCCAGTTCAATTTTGGTTACATTTCTTGCTAGAATCATTTAATTACTTATTTGCTGCTTTGTCTTCAAAGGCTTTGAATGAATCTGAAAGTCTTATCTCCAGAGCTAGACTTCTGGATATATATTAAAAAGCACTTCCTGGCCCTCTACTGATATGTTTTCCACAGAGGCTAGCTCTACATAAGCCATACTGGGATTTGGTATACATATCTCAGGGTCTGGCCAGTTGATCAATGGATTCTTAGTTCAGGATGCCTCTTAAATTGCTGTATAAGACCAGCCTATGATCAAAGTTGACTAATACTTCTATTTACTGGGTTAATATACTCTGGATTTTTTCCATATTCAAGACATATTGAGCATTCCAGCCAATTAGTTCTTTCCCATATACTGCACCACTTAATTCTGTCTCTCTCTCTCACACACAAATAAAGTATTACTTTATCCTTATTATTCAACAAATGAGGGAACTGAGGCCTAACTTGTTAGTTAATAAGACAATTACCAGTAATACAAGTGTATGACTTCTATTTCTACTGGATTTAGGAATATACTGAAGCTCCAACTGCTTCTGAAAAAAATACGAATAAAGGGCATTTAAGGTAGGTCCCCTGAGAAGCCAGAATGCCTCCCCTTACATGTGCCTGCCAGGGTTTGGCCTGGTTTGGAACCTTATCATCTGTTTCTCCTGAAGTGACTGTACTTTAGGGGAAATGCAGCAAAGGCACCAGAGGGTTCTCTAAACCCGAAAATAATATTTCTTTGGTTAACAAAGAGACTCTATGCATGGACAACATATTGTAGGTTTCCTTGCCAAAGGTTGAACTATGCAAGAAACTTTCAAAACCACAGATTAAAGGGCAAAGCATCCTCAAAAGACTGGAATGCATAACAGTATTGCCAAAAATCATAGAAAAATATTAGTAGTTCCTTTGAAAGAAAGCACTGAATCTATGAAATTGGAAAACGTCTTTGGAAAAAAAAAAGACTCCGCAAACTTTCATGAAAATGACAACTTTTAACCAGTGAACAAAGATAAACATTAAAGGGTTAGAAAGAGTATGATACAGTATCTTGCCCCTACTAAAAATCATACCTAATATTAAGATGAAAGCTTCCTCAAGGCCCAATCGCTATCTTGGAGCCCCTGTGAATCTAGCCTTTGACAAAGTTAAATCACCTCCATATTTATTATAAGATGTAAAGGCTACCTCGTTATTTCTTTACCGGATACACTAAAAAATGCCTAGGCAAATTCTTCAAATGCACTACAGCTACATCGATTTTTGTTATATCTGGAGTCACCACCTGTTAGAGCTCTCTAAATTTCTTTTAAAGAAATTAATGCTAAGCTATGAAACAATCAATTACCACCTAAAACTTGGTTGGTTTCAAGGACTCACCCACTAATTTCAGCATTTCCAGAATTACTCATTACTAATATTATCTCAAAAACACCTGCATAAGTAATTTGAATTTCAAAGAGATCATTGGCCTGATGTACATCTTAATATTATTAAGAAAAAAATAAAACTATTGCTTAGCTTTTCTCATATATAAAAAATGTTTGTTATAAAAAGATTAGCAAATATACAAAGGATGGCTAAATATACAATGATATATGAAAAGGATTTGTTTTAAAAAGTGTTATAAAAGCAGTTGAATTATTTTAACCTCAATACGCTTGTCCATGAAAAGCAAGAAACTGAAGAATTTTTACCTTGTTTAAAACTTTCTTTCAAGCAACATTCTTACCAAAGTTCTTAATTGCCTTTGAGAGTAGTAATCCCTATGTCTCTAAGACAGGAAAAGATTTGGGGTAAACAAGAAGAGAGGTGGATGGAGACCTTTAAAAGGTGTATGAAGGCTATGGCCTAAGGACTGTGATGGATTCTCAGGAGTCTTGACTCTAAGAAAGTGCATATCCAAACCCTGCTGCCATGCTCGGCATGGGCATTCGGCATTTGAGTCTGGAATAATTTTATCTGTCATCTTCTACCCTTCCAGAAGGAAGAAATAAAAGGCTCCATTTCGAATAATATGTATATTGGGGCGCCTGGGTGACTCAGTCAGTTAAGCGTCCGACTTCAGCTCAGGTCATGATCTCACAGTTCGTGGGTTCGAGGCCCACATTGGGCTCTGTGCTGACAGCTAGCTCAGAGCCTGGAGCCTGTTTCAGATTCCGTGTCTCACTCTCTCTCTGACCCTCCCCTGTTCACACTGTCTCTCTCTCTCTCTCTCAGAAATAAATAAAACATTAAAAAATTTGAAATAATATGTATATTGTAGGTCAAGATTGACCAGACCTATGGTTATTCAGGGGCAATTTTGTCCCACTACTCTAGGATACATTTGGCAATGTCTGGAGACCTTTGTCACTACTGGGGAAGGAAAGTTGCTACAAGCGTCTATTGAGGAGATACCAGAGATGTTGCTAAATATCCTACAATGGACAACCACGATAACTTATCCAAGTTAGGCTAGACTAAAATAGCCTAATGGAGCAAGCCAAAAGGTTTTCCAGGAAAGGATCCAAACTGACTTCCAATACTGCAGGGCTTTCACCACAGCCCATATAGCTCTCTTCCCTTATACTTCCTAGACCAGTAGTTTTCAAGTGTGATCCATGAGTCCTCTGCATCAAAAACATTTAGGAATAGAATACATATTCCTGATCTCAGATGTGGTTTCAGAACGGTGAAGCCAGAGCCCAGAATTCTCAGCAAAAATTTATTTGCTACCCATGTGATTCCTCTCCATCACTACTTCATTTTTCTGTTGAGGTCATTTTCTTCTGTGTTGTCAATTATCATCTCTCTGTAAGTGATTCCTCTAGGACTCTCAGTAACAAAGTAATAGACTGTCTATGAGGGTACAGACCTTGGCTGTTTGTTCACTACTACATATCCAGTGGCGTAATTGGAGTAGACTTGAAATAAAACAAAAGGCACATATGTCATCAAAAAGACTATCATCTTTTAGAAGAGTCAAGATAAGGAAAAATAAACTTAGCTACCCATATATTTAGCACTTCTCCATTCTGTAGACTGTGCTAAGTGTGTGGCACACATTAACACATTTAATTCTAATAACACAATCAAGTAGACACTAATATCATTTTCACTTTGTAGCTAAGAAAAAGGGGGCTCAGTGAAATCAGACGACTTGCCCGAGGTCACAAAGCAACTACTAGAAATCAGAATTCTATTTGTGTTCTATTTAGCAGACATGGGCAAGAACTGCTACTCCATGTAATTCTCCTGATTTTTCAGATCCCTCATATGCTTTAAACAAAAATTGTTGGCATAGAAGAATAGATGTTCCTAGGATATCTCCTTAATTTAAAGAGTGATAACAAACCTAGGAAGCACAATGTTTTGCCCTGTCACTTCTTCCTGTATGGAAAGCAGAAAGAGGGGGCATGAGTAGTCACCATGGACCAAAAGATATACTTGAGAGCAGAAACCCACACTAAGGAGAGCAAACCATAAATCAGAAGGACTCTGGGTGTCTGATGATTCTGAGTTCATTATATAGGCACTGAATTTATTCATTATACAGGCACATAGAGTTATTCTATGTGACAGAAAAATAACTGTATTTGGATGTTTTAGCATATGAAGCTGAATCTACATCTAATTAAATTATGTGAAAGGCTTTGTACAAATTGTTAATACTATTATTGGGCATTAATAATTTAGGATAGTTAATTAAAGCACAATATTTCATATCTAGATATAATTAACATTTTAATGTACCACAACCTTCATTTGGGAAAGCAAATGAAACCAACTCTGTCACTGTGGCTCCTACTTTCAAATTCCTTTTTGAAATAAATTAATAATTTTATTAATTCAGCTCTTTTGGAAGAAATTCTATATATTTCTATACCATAATCTTAAAAAATAGTCTACATAATATACTACAAAATTTAACAAAATGATAAGCAAGAAAAAACCCAGTAAACTAACGTATTAAGTACAAATTTATACGCTTATTATGCAAGAAACAGGGAAAAATTTGACACATTCCCTACCTTTATGGAGCCCAAAGAGTAGTTGGAAGACATATAATTAAATAAGTTATTACATTGCGGTGTCCCACTAGGAATGGCAGAAAACACATCATGCTGTGGGAGAATGTCAAGGAGGGCTTCTTAGGAGTACTACCGTATGTCGTAGAGACACCTGGGTGGCTCAGTCAGTTAAGCATCTGACTTTGGCTCAGGTCATGATCTCATGGTCCATGAGTCTGGGCCCTGCATCAGGCTCTGTGCTGACAGCTCAGAGCCTGGAGTCTGTTTCAGATTCTGTCTCCTTCTCTCTCTGCATCTCCTCTGCTTGTACTCTCTCTCTCAAAAATAAACATTAAAAAATGTACAAACAAAAAATAGAAGCACTACAGTGTGTCAACCACTAACTTTGTGACTTCCCAGAAGTTACTTCAATTCTCCAAACGCATTTTCCTAATATTTTTAATGGGAAGGGCAATGTTTCCTCTACAGGATGACTGATAAAACACATTGCATAGTGCATTTAAAATACTTAGCACAGTGCCTGGAGCATACTGACCCCTCACTGCATCTTAGCTAGTATAATCACGTTATTTACTACATGCAGTTGTCCTACTGTCCTTCTAACTGTATTACTTTTCCAATTTATAAATCAAAAGCAAAAGCTCAGATTAGGAATGTTGCCAATTGTCACCCAAATTGTAAAATACAGAATCGGTTTCCAAACTCACAGCTAACAATAACACCTTAGTTATAATTTTAACATCTACTTTAAGAGAACATGGTATTCTCTAACTCACTTTTTAGATATAAGACATCAAAACCATGTGGTTGTTACTGTTCTCTGCTTGGCTCTTATCCAGGTAAAATGCTAGGCCTTATTCAGGTAAATAATTTTGCCTGGCACAACTTCTAAGAACCACTCAAGATTATTTTTGCCTAGGTTAGTGTGATAAAGCCAGTAACAGTCACATACACTTGTTAAAAAAATATCTGTAATTTAAAAAAAAAAAAAAAAAAAGATTTTTAGTGGCCAACAGACACATGAAACGATGCTCAGCATCCCTCCTCATCAGGGAAATACAAATCAAAACCACACTGAGATACCACCAGTCAGAGTGGCTAAAATGAGCAAATCAGAGAACTCTAGATGCTGGCGAGGATGTGGAGAAACAGGCACCCTCATACACTGTTGGTGGGACTGTAAACTGGTGCAGCTCCTCTGGAAAACAGTGTGGAGGCTCCTCAAAAAATGAACAATAGAACTCCCCTATGACCCAGCAATAGCTCTGCTAGGAGTTTACCCAAGGGATACAGGAGTGCTAATGCACAGGGGCACATGGACCCCAATGTTCATAGCAGCACTCTCAACAATAGCCAAAACATGGAAAGAGCCTAAGTGTCCATCAGTGGACGAATGGATCAAGAGGATGTAGTTTATCTATACCATGGAATACTACATGGCAATGAGAAAGAATGAAATCAGGCCATGTGTAGCAATATGGATGGAACTTGAGGGTGTTATGCTGAGCGAAATAAGGCAGAGGAAAGTTACCATATGTTTGCATGTATAGGAGGATTAGGAGGAACTTAATGTAGAACCATAGGGGAGAAGAAGGGGGGAAATGGGGGGGAGAGGGAGGGAGGCAAACCATGAGAGACTCTTGAATGTTGAGAACAAACTGAGGACTGATGGGTATGGTGCGGAGGGGAAGGGGGAAGATGGGCATGGAGGAGGGCACTTGTGGGGATGAGCACTGGGTGTTATGTGGAAACCAACTTGACAATAAACTATTAAAAAAGGGGAAAAAAGATCTTTAGGTAAACACGCCAAAATAAATTTGCTGAATTAATGGAAGGTACTGGCTCTCTACCAGTCAACTGCTTCTAGTATGTGCAGTATCACAATCTCTGCCACAGTGGTTACTGAAATTGTCGGCACTGAGGTGAATATGGAGAAATGTAAAGTTCCCTGTCACTACTTGACTTCTAAACAAATTCTCAAAAACCCACAGAAGATTCTGGCAATCTGAAGCAGAACTGTGTGCAAGGGAGGCTAAATCCAAAACAGATTCTCCTTGATGTGATCTGAGGACCACCTTCTTCCAGACCAGGGTTCATCCTCATCTCTTAGTCAAATGTAAAATACTGCCTAGTACCTTTCTTCTTCTTGCATCTTTGAATACTTGTGTGACTCTACACAGATTGGTGGGTATAATAGCTGTCATCCATGAAGAAAAAAATAGAGGGGAAAAAAGCACTTGTAAATGACTGTTGATTCAAACATGTAGTTAGATAATTAATATTTTTCAACATAGGCCATATAGATTAGGCTCTATATTGGCATGAATGTTTGATTTTTCCCGTCATGATGGTAATGCTGACTTACACATTTCTCTTTCAGTGAAGTTCCTCTAATCAAAATGTAAAAGTAGCTAAATAGCTCTACTGAAAAACACCGCCCAGAAATAAATATTGCTCTGGACTGTTGTAGAACTTAGTTCTGGACTTCATTAACTCTTTGTATTGGAGCATGAAAATGAAAGACGCAATGTTTACAATCTCAAATGTTTATAGTCTTATACCTTTCCTTCAAGGAGATATAATAGAATCCCTTGGCAATTCTTTACATTTAACAATCACCATTCTTAGAAAGTTTTTTATGCTTAAACCAGTTTTGCCAAGAATATTCTAATATTGCTTTAAATTCTATTTTTTCTAATCTTTTATTCTTAAATTAATTCTTTTGTTTATTAAACTTTTCCAAGAACATAGAAACATAATGATTAGGTTTTGTTGCCTTGTAGAGGTTCTGAAACTTGGGGTAGGATGAAGTAGTTACAGATTCTAAGAACCTACTCACTATGACCTTATTCTGATTCAACAGGTCTGCATCCCAGGCTAGATTTTAGCAGTCTCCTCCCACCATTTGCTGGATTTTGCATGCAGATGATGCTTTGATTATTTTGAGAAACGCTCATTAAAATTAGAATGGGTCAGAAAAATTTCTTTGGTATCCAGACCCCACTTTTTTAACAAATAGTTTATTGTGAAGCTGGTTTCCACATAACACCCAGTGCTCATCCCCACAAGTGCCCTCCTCCATGCCCATCACCCCCCTCACCCCCCCCACACCCATGAGTCCTCAGTTTGTTCTCAGCATTCAAGAGTCTCTAATGGTTTGCCTCTCTCCCTTCCCCCCACCATTTCCACCCTTCTTCTACCCCATGGTCCTCCGTTAAGTTCCTCCTAATCCTCCTATACGTGCAAACATATGATATTTGTCTTTTTCTGCCTGCCTTATTTCACTAAGCATAACACCCTCAAGTCCAGACCCCACTTTGATCTAACTTCTAACTCCATTTTTTCACTTTTAATCATCTCTGCCATTTACAGGTCCAGTCAGCACAGAATACATCTATACCTCAAAAACTGTAGGCGCCATGTTTCTCTCCTGAGCTAATCCTTTCTCTCCTCCTCTACCTGGAAAATTTGTATCTACTTATACATCAAGGTTCAGAAACATATAACCCCTTTATGAAGTTTCCTCTTACCCTTCTCTTCAGAATGCCTGTATCACTTTGTACATATTTCTGTTAGAGTGATTATAATAATGTATTGTAGTTACTGTTTTTAGGTCTGTTTTCCATGCTAATCCCATGTTTATACACAGGCCAGTAAATAGCACATATCATTTACCCAATAAACATTTGTTGACTTAGAATCTAACTGATAGGAGTCCCCTCTAGGGATATTTAGGAGGTCAGGGGAACAGTTACCATCTTTGCAATTGTTCTTTTGAGAAAAACATAATTCTAATATCTCTAACTTCCTTTAATACTTTATATTGTTTGATTAAATTTTACCCAAGTCCTACTTCAACGTTTTTGAGAAAAATTATTTCTAAGAGAATCCAGAGTTTGATCATGCTACTTCTTCATTCCCATATACACTAATCTTGACTTTGAAAGTTATTTTCTGAGATAGTATATTCTATAAGTTAATTTTTATGTCATGATTGGAAATTAAGAAACATTTTACTAGATGATATAAACTAAATCCTTAGTTTATATCTGGGATAGATGATAAAGAAATTCTACTCATGGAATTCCAGTTAATTAAAAAGGCCATACTAGTAACATAGAAGGAACTTAGATGGCAAGAAATACAAGCTTCTAAGTGATGCTAGGTATACACTGCAAATCATCTATGAATCTACAGCACCAGAGAAGCTTTCAAACACAAGTGTGCTTCTTTGTCAACTTGGCAAATCATATCCAAATGAGTAACCTCTTTCCAAGTGCATTGGGGAAGGAGACTTGCATTATCATGTGCAGTTTTAGTGTTTAAACGTGCTCAACACTGGCTGTCTGAGAGCATTCTGACATAATTCCTGCTGAGTACACAGAGAAACTTCTGTTTGTTTTGGAAAATTGTCCTGCTTACATGGATTCTTCAGCTAGTGGGCATCTCCTCATGGCCCTCCAACATTTCCAATTGTATTAATGGTAATATAATTCCTTTATCAAAAAAGATAATCTTTCCACTTTTGTCAGAAAGTTGGAATGTCTTAGGGCTAGAGTCACCTGTTCCTAATTCCTTCCTTTTATTTAGTTCCCCTTCTCTCTTGTGACTGTGAATAATGATGTGACCTTTTTTTGTAACTGACACAGTGCTGCCTAATTATATCTTAAAAATAATCTTTGCACTTCACTCACTTTCAGCCTCCTCCACTCTTCTAAACAGGTATTTCATATATTGTAAAGTCAGCACATGATTAAGGAACTCAGGAAAAGTATGGGGCTGGACTATATGTAAATATTTTCATACATGGCATATCTAAACACAAGGCTTCCTCTCCAAGATTCATAATTCCTTGGTATTGCTCAAGGAAAGTAGAAGTCTCAAGAAAAGTATGGGGCAGGACTATATTTTGATACATGACTTTGATATTTGCCATATCTAAACACAAGACCACCTCTTTAAGATTTACAGTTCCATGGTCTTGTCAACCTGGAGTGCTCTCCTGCTCTACTTATGTGTAACAACACAAATCTAAACCACTGTATTCTAAGTGACTTGAAGCCCTCAGCTTCTCACAAAGATTCCCCAGTGCAATCCAGTCTATCCAACACCACAGAATGTATCTTAGTTCTTGGACATGTACTGTCTTCATCTCTCAGTTGACATTTGTCATGTGTCTAGACACCCAACAAGATTGCAGATCCCTCAAGAGCAGGATCCAGGCCCCACATATCTTTTATCCCCCACAGCACATAGCTTAGTACCCACAAATTCCCTACTCATCAATTCTTCAAAATACCACAAAAGAATTCCCACAGTACTGCAGAAGTAATTTTTTAATTTTATAGTCTCAATGATACCTAAATCCATCCATTACATAGTAGATAAGGATTTTTTATCTCAAATAATCAGAACAAAATTATTAATATAGAAAAACAAGTCAGTCTTCCAAATCAACACATAGCTAACTATCCCAAGTTTCATATTGTCCATTTAAAAGAATGGGGCCCACTTGTTAACACTCCATCAAATATAGGTACATTCTAAAACCTACTTTGGACTGAAATTTTCTTTCTGGTCTATATAATTGTATGTCTCATACAAACACATTATCTCCTCAACAATTCAATCTTTTTCCTGTAAGCAATTTCTTGAAAAATTTTTATAAAACCATACAATTTTATAGCAGGGATACTTTAAGATATATCCTATAGATCACCTATCATCATTTTACAATGAAAAAGCAGAGACCTAAGGGATCTATGTGATTTTCCTTTAGTTACCTAATTAGTCAATGACACAAATGGCACTACTACACCAGTGTTGAGACCCTAAATTTATGCAACTTCTGTTACATTTCATTGATTTGTTTAGAGTGCAATATACAGTAGTATTTTTAAATTAGAGTTTTAATACATACACATGGATTTTAAAAATAATAAACACCACTATAAATGAAACATGCACATGAAGATAAACAAGTGCATGCATAATGCATTCCATGATAGACTCTCTGAATTTGCACAAGTGCACAACACAACTGTTCTTAACTCACGAAGTTTAAAGATGATTGTATTCCAAGGGTTTGTAAAATATGAGCATTTCTTACCTGGCAGCTGTATGAGGGGTTGATAAAAGACATTAAACACTTGAGCTATGAATAGACATTAGATTTTTCTGGCATACCTTCTACCTGAGTTTGAGGGGGCTAGCATTTTTAAAGGAAGGTAGGCCAAAGACTTCAGAGGGATCACCCAACATATAAGACTTTGGCATTGTTACCACATTGCAACATTAAGTTGACTGTAGTTAATTATCAGCTACGTATTCCTACTGGCTGCTTATGGCTCCATTTTTCCTTATTGTGCCTGAAATCTCTACCATTACAGAGACTTCTTTAGGTTAGAAAGTGTAGGTGAGAAAATCAATTGAGAAGTTGCCATGCTACTCTCCCCCAAGTAATGCAAAAATCAGTATTAACTGTAGTGCTTTTGAGCTGTAAGAATGCATAATTTAGAAGGGCAGGAGAAAGAGAGGGTCTTCACTTAACAGAAAAGCAAATGCTGAGAAAGAAATCCTCCTTCTAAACTGCCTCCAGTTTCCAACACCAATATCCACACATAGTTAACTAGGGATGTATAATTTGAAAAATAAATGAATGATATCCTCTTAATGTATTTAATACCCATGATCCACAGAAAGAAGCTTTTATCCCACCCCATGAAAAATTAACAGGGCCTCACATTCTGATGGTCAAACTATTTTAAAAACACCCACCCTGATGCTTTAGCATCCCTTAAAGATTTAACCACCTCCATGAACTTCTTATGCCCCTTTATATAAAAGCTGATATCTTGACAGTTTTAATAAGTACTCAGGAGAGAACAAGGAAAGTGGAGGAAAAATGCTCACTCCAGTTGATCTTTTCTTTCTAAATACTAACACATACAAAAGAATTAATCAGCATATAGAAACCCAAATGAAACAAAGAACAGTGACATTTCACAGCTCCTAACTACGAAGAAATCTTACAAAACAGCATCCGTGTTATGACATGCAACATCAACAAAAAAGGTAACAAATTTGGTACTGACACCTTGAAATGGCCGCACTCTTAATCTTGCAAGAGTAGGGACTCCTTTGTTTTAATAAATATTTTAGTCTTTGCATTAGAAAGTTTTAATTTGTTTACATCAAAACCAAGTTCATTAATTCTTTATGTATCAGTTTCTTCACAATTTTACCCCATAGTTTTAAAAGAGCAGACTGATTATCTGGGCCAACATCAATTAAGGATGTTTTAGGACCCTGTTATCTTTCAAACAAAGAAGAATACATACTCTTAACTAGCCTTCCTTAAAGAAGCTCACCAAAGGACTACAGAATGGATTCATTCCACATATGCAATGACTTTCACTCCCAATGGGAAGAAAGACTGAGAAATAAAGGAATGAAATACCATTTTTACTTCAAGTTTAGATCATGCTTGAAGAATGTATTTGTGCTATGGAATTCTTGACTCATACAAAGAATAAATAAACAGATCCTTTGCCCAAAGTTGGTTAATAGTAAGTAAAGAAGACTTGAGAGCTCGTATCTTTACTTGTTTGAAACCCATCCACCTGCTATCAAAATTAATTCTTACAATGAAACAGATTACATTAGAAAGCAAAGTTACTCACCATGGAGGAATCACTGCTTCCACTCCCGATCGGAGCTCCCTCAGCACAGGTTGGGAGGTGGGTAGAAAGTTGACTAGCCCTGCCCCCATCTATGACATCACAATCTACCTCATAAAAGGTAGTGAAAGTGCTCTGAACTCCTGTCTGATTTCCGAGAGATACAGAAAAGAGTGAGTGAGAGAGAGAGCAAGAGAAAAAAAAAAAAAACGTACCCTACTGGGAAGGGATTAGGGAAGTGGAAGAGGGAGGGGATCATTGGGAGAAAGAGGCATATGAAGGAATTAGTTGCTAAAAGAGATATGGATGGGCATCTGTGGTATTAAGCAGCCCGGCCATATGAATTCCTCATTGGCTCTCTTGAACAGATAAATGGACCATTTGGGAGGAGGAGGATGAAGAAGCACCCTGCTTTGTCACGCACTGTAAGGGACAATCATTGTGGGTTCGAAGGGGATGAATCCCCTATTTAAAGCATTGAAGATCACCAAGAGAGAAAGCAAGGGCTGCAGCTCTTAAAGCTTGGAATGGTATGTGGGGAACCTCAGACGTCTTTCTTGGAAGTTCCATTGCCCTGCTGTGTGACCTTCATTAAGCCCTTGGCCTCTGCATGTCCAGTCAGTACATGGTACTAAAAGGATACTTACCTCTTTCATTGGAATCACTGAAGAACTAATGAATTCATTGTTGCTACAACTGCAATTCTTTTTACTCTTCCTTTTTATACCCAAGGAGGGGCTGTGTGACAGGCACATTTAAAAGATAAGCCAATAACCAATGCCTATTTCTACTTAAGATTTTACCTTCAGTACGAAATATTACTGATAATCTTGAACAGTTTTTCAGTGTATAGTGAATTTAACATATATCTAAAGGGGGATATATGCAGAAAAATCAAATGGGAAGATTTCTATAACCATAAGGTCCCTACACTACCACTCTCAGAAGTCGAATTTAAGTTACCCAGTGATGTTAATGGACCAAATGTGTACCAAATGCACTAAAGCTATAGCCATATAGTTATAGCTTTGTTTAAGCTCTGAGTCCATTGGTGGGGGTGGGGGTAAATCAGCAGTATGGGAGAATAATGTGGAGAACACTCTTTTTATTTTAAATTGAGACTTAGAAGTTATAAAACTATGTACTACTCAAAGTTGTTGAGTAGGTAATAAGACAAAAAGAAGGAGTGATATTAAAGAGCAGGTAGGTCCTAAAACCATCCACATGGAAGCCAGATCTTTATTTGCCCAGTGGAATATATGCTGGTTTCTGTGTGTAGATAACCAATATTCTTAATTTAAAATATTTTCTTATGTTTTAAGCCAATATAATTCTATTTTTAATACTGCCATTCCTAGCTCACTAAATATGTAAGTGCATCAATGATCACAATTTAAAAATTAAGCAAAACTCAAAGATTAGGGAGCATTTTGAAACATAGATGCTATTAAATTCAAATTAATAATGGATTTGGCAACATTACTCCCATCTCTTACTTCAAGATAAATGTTAGAGACATTTAAATAATTTCTATAGAAAATTAAAGACAATAGAAAAAATATCTGGCATTTATGAAGAAACAATAGAATTTTTCTTATATTTGACATTTTCTGTACTTATTAGAGAAAGCAGTGATACCCTGTATATTTTCTTCATTATATTGTATTTCTCTCTCCAGCAATTCTAAATCTAAATTCAGATTCTATATTCAACAGCTTTATTGTGTGAGTTTTCACAATTAATGGCCCTATGAAGCTTTATGTTCTTCCTATTTTTACTTATTGGGTCATTGACTAGTTGGTTTATCCTTGCTTTTTTATGCTTTATGGTAATCCCATTTGTTTTAGAAATTAGGCAACTCCTGATTTTCCCATTATAGGGTATGTGCTATTCATTTATCTTTATTTTTCAGTTTCAAAAATGATTAGTATGTATTAGAAGCTTATTTGTGTCATCTCAGCTTTCATACAAAATTTAAAAGTCATTATTTTAAGATTACGGATTGAAATTGTTCATTCTTCCAATAAACACCTTAATAATAGTACTACCCAACAAAGAAGGTATATATCTGCCAATGTTAATATATCAGAATAAAAATGGAGTTAAGCACTTTTTAAATATTGAAAGAAAACAAATTAGACTTATAATCTATTGATGTTTCTTATTATCCATTGCTTATTTGGAAATGGAGCATGACTTCAGGAGCCCAATGCAAAACTAGGCTGCATCAAAAGGATGCAGGGTGGTGAACTGTGCTGACTTTTTTAGGTGATTTAGTATGATTGATAGCAATAATGTCTTTAGTTATGAGATTAAGAAAAAAATAAAACGAACTTTCTTTGACAGAATGCAATGCCAGGATCAGATAATTTCCAACTCTTCTTAGGATTTAACCACTTGACATTGTTTACGAAAACTGTCATTACAATTATGGACTTGATGCATACTCTCTATGATATCACAGAAATGGATGAGTTAGACTTTCAAGACAAGATATGAAATGATTATAAAGATTTGAATCAAGAAACCACATTTACTGAAGTTACGGTTATAATTTTATTCTGATCAAAGAGATGTAGGATTGGATTCAAAATTTTGTCTGTTGATAAAAGTGTTTTTATTTAACTTAGTGCAAAAGATGGAGAAAAGTCAGGTGGTATAGTTTGTATACTCCAAAAGAATAATCTGAAGGTGTCTTTATAAATAATACATTGTGTAAGACATGATCAGGCAGTTGGCATGCAGTCTGATCAAAATATTATTATTAAAGAGAAATATCTCAACAAAAGAGAATCCAAGCAATTTTGAAAGCAATGGATTTTAATCTAGAGTTCCTAGAAAAAGAGATTCTATTTTGAGTTTGTTTTATGATAGTGTCTCACATAATAGCCTTGGGCTTAAAAGAGTACATGGTTCTTAGAAGATGATGCTGACTGGAACTTCTCCAGGAACTTCTCTCAGTTGAGAAATAGGTTTGCAAAAGGAAATGGACAGAAGAGGTCAAGACACAGATTGTGCAGATTTGACAGAAGATCTAGCCAGAGTTCCAGTCAAGTTCATTATCAGCAAGGCATCTGCACAGATGAAGATATTCAGAGAAAAGCAATAAAGTAAGATATAGTATTGATGATGAAAGAAGAGATTAAAGTCCAAATTAAGTAAGCTTGCCTTCAAGAAAATTGGATTAGGATGATATATTTGAAATATATTTATTGCCCACCATGAAAATGACTGTTGAAGATAGAGTAAGACAATATGTTCTGAAGCAGTAAATCTAAACTAAGAAAGCTACACACTGCCCATCCAGAAGTCTTTCCTATTTGTAAGATACATGGGCCATAACATGGCACATATTTCTCTCCTAAGGGCTGTGATAAAAGCTATATTTTATAAATCATTTAAATTAAGCTGGAGGGAGCATTTGACAAAGTCTGTAGGGACAGAATGCTGAAGACAGGAAGTTAAACACGCTTTTATTTCTAGAATATAGTAAACCAAGAACAACAGTGAGTACACAGAGATAGCTATCAACAGACACCCTGCTATTCTTGCTGAGAATGCTAAACAGTAAGATGAAAAACTAAATGGAAAAAAGAAAAACCAATGGATTACACCATCTAACAAAAACACAATGGACAGAAAAGTTTTTTCTTTTCATGGAAATTATTTGCTATTAGAGATAAAGGACTTTGAATACCCTCACCCAACTTTCAATATTTAGCACTGTGCCTTTTTAGTAGAAACACCATATAAATGTTGTTCAATGAATCAGAAAATATCCTATGTGAACAGGAAATACATACAACTCTTTGAAGCTCAGATGTTGGTTTGTCTTTAGAAATTAGGAACAACATATGGAAAATACTAACTTTTTCTAGAAAAATATGGTTGTCAAAAAATTTCATCATGTCCAATACCAAACATAAAATCCTGTCTCATTTTTTCTATGGAGTCTCTTAATTTGCTTTATTTTGAGTCATCTGAGGTAATAGAAAATTGTGCAAAATCAATAATAAGATCTCCAGATAATATTTAGTATATGATTTTAATATATATCTTCTATTTATTTCTATATTCTTGCACCAATTTATTCATATTCTAGCTTCTTTTTCTTCCAACTGCCTTCAGTCCAGGAATTCTTGAGGTATATCCAAGTAGGAAAAAAAAAATCTCAATGGATTTAGGTAACCAATTCAAAACAGTGTGTGTCTTGACTAGATGTGACATATCCAAGTGTACACAGGAAAACCAGAAAGCATACGCTAAATTTCAGATACTATTTCAAAAATAAAGGTATTCTACCCAACACTGTAGTTTCCCATAATTACTTGGTTCAATTTAAGGGAACAAGTATTATCTGGACTTGCTCTCACATATCCACAACTCATTACAAATGAGGAGACAGCTCCTAAGACACTAGAGATTATTTAAAATATATTAATAAAGAATATCTTAGAATGAAATCAATTATAACAACTCATATCTCAAAATTAGAATATGTCTCATGGGAAAATGTTATAAACCAGCACTTCTTCACTAGGTTTGGCTGTGTCTCAGATACCAAAAGATATGCACAATTAGTGTCCCTCATCCAGGTACCTCCCACATGTCTAATTTCCGAGTTTTCACAAAACATTACGAGTCATTGCTGCCAAATAATGCTCTGATTATTAACTGAGATCTAAAGCATGAACTGCTAATAGATTAAGGTGTGGATTATTTGCCTTCTTTTTGATTACAGGCTTCAAAACTTGAATAGCTTCCAAAACCTAAAGAAATGGAAGTTCACTGACTGAATGACAAGTAATGGCACTGACATTTCTAAGGCAGAGACATTCTTCTTAAAGCCACTAGCCACTTCTCTGATGAGAAATAATGAATGCCCTCAAACCAAAATATAACTGTCTCAGAGTACAAATTCAGGTGATGCACTCAAGTTAATCTATTGAGTAGATCCAAGTTAGGTCAACCCATGCTTCCACTAATAGTAAAAAGGGCTATTTGCGTGGTTCATGTTCTAGCTTTGCCACAAAAGAGTCTCTTTTCTTACTTTAAAATGACAGCATTAGGATATAAAGTCTTTTTCTATGCATTAAACAAATCAGATAACAAACTGGTTTAATTTCATCAGTGAAAAACTAATTTTTTTCAATGCATAGACTTTATCGAACTGATAGGTTTAGGGCCATCATCACCAGTATGTAACTAAAGATCTGCTACTTATAATGGAGCAATATACCATTCTCCTTTGCACAAGACTATTTAAATTCAGGGAGCTACCTATACAGGTATGGTACACTAGACTCAAAACTTCCTTTGATGCCTAGCACCCAAGGAGATCTCTACCTATAAAAAATCCCCATTTCCCATCTCTTCCACATGTTATGCCTTGAGTTTGTTAAATGTCACTTTTATAACATGGAGAGAAAGAATTTGCCCTGAAAAAAAAATCACTTAAGGGTTATTTTTCTCTGGATGTTTGCATAATCTGGGTTGTGCAAAAATCAATGACCATGTAGACTGATATAAATGTAAAAGAGGAAGACTTAATGCAGGAATCAAAGCTTAAATGGTTATAGTTTTACTGTCATAACAGATAGAGAGGGTTAGATTTTTCAGAGAGACTGAATTTTTCAGCAACCCATCTTACTAGTAAAGTATATGCAAAGAACTATGGCCATTCTGCCAACGATAAATACTTATTTAATTTTCTTAGTGTTACAGAATATTTCTACCATATTTCCATCCAGATTCATCATCTGAAGTTTATCTTAATCTCACTATCTCTAGATCTGGCCTCTCCTACAGTTTCATAGTTCAGGAAAGTCTGTTAACCCAAATATTTAATGGCCTACCCTCTGAAAAATCTGGAGAAAATTCTTTGGAACTGTGGTTAATTTCCTGAACATATTCCTCTTTGTTCAAATGAAGCAGAGAAATGTATTCCAAATCCAAATTGACATAACAATTTAGATTTGTTTCCATTACTACTATACTCAATGGAGATAATCAAGAATTGACAATATACAGAATCAGAATATATATTAAAAACTACCTCTTTCCCCCAAAAAAGGTTGCTTGAAGTACAAGGCTACATAACTAGGTACAATGCTCATTTCAATGACTGCTTCATCTCATTACAAAATACTAACACTATTTTTATAGAGGAAATATAGACCTTTTCAAATAAAATAAATTCTCAACAAATCACATTTTAAAAATATATTTTTAAATATATGTAATATAAATGTATAAAATATATTTTAAATATATATAATACACATAGCACTGTAAAAAGAATTCCCACATTTTCTTTTCCCTAAATTTCCTTGGATCAGACATGTCACAGTTGTCAACCACTTGTTCAGTTCCTGATGACTGCTTATTCAAGGATAAGAGAGTACGTATCAAATCATGTGTATTTGTTGTATGTGCACGTTTGTGCACATGCACGTATGTATCTTTGGCTATATGCCATCGTCAGGTAGGACTGATTTGACCATTATCAGTTTCTAATAGTGTATGAATGGTTTTCATTTATTACCATGAATACTCATGTTGCTTTTAATTGAGTCCAGTTCTTTTAATGATGTGAAATATAGGCAATAAGGACTATAATTGACCCCTTATGCTTCAGTTTTTTCTTTACCAATTCAAATCCTACCAGTGTCACAAATTATATTTGCTCACCTTGTCAAGCTTCTCTCCACATACCAATTGAGAGAGATTCAAATTTGGAAAGGAGAGATTTAAATGGCAAAGAGCAAAAGTGCACTTTAGGGCAGGTTACTCCATCTCTCAGGAATAGGGCAGGCTCCATTCAGTGAGGCTGAGGACTTAGGTAACTACTATTCCCCACCTCCAAACTCAGCTCCTGTATTTTGTTAATACGAAAAAAAGACATATAAATGCAATAAAATCTATCAAAATTTGTAGCATTTTCATGTGGAGTCAACTATAAGTTAACATTTGTGTCCATCCATCTCTGACCTAAACATTGAATTCCTGTCCAGGGTAGGGTTACTGCTCTTTTGTTCTGGCTTCATTGTTATAATAGGACTCCTGATGTAGTTGAACTTCAAAATAATAATAATAATAATTGGGTGAAATTTCTCAGATTTATCAGAATGCTTGATGTTCAGCATTCTAAATTCTGAAATTCCACCTTAGTGTTTTCAACCTCATTCAGAAAAATTTACAAGTGCAAATGTTAGGGTAAAGATAATGAAAGGTTATAGAATGATTTTTTTTTTTGTCTTCAGATCCATGTGTACATCTTCATTTTTACATAAAAATAATTATCCATCATTTTTACATTTAAAAGAATCCATTTAATTCTCTGAAACTTAGTGAATAAAAATTAAAAACACAATCAAATATACAAGTAATATCTGCATCATAGCACTGGAATTTACTTGTATGCAAAATATATTTACATACTTAGAAAAATATTTGCTCAACTTTTCTGCCATGATGAACATAATGCTATCACATTCAAGGGATATTGCCTGCACTAAAATAATTAACAATATGTTATGGTTCACTTTTTGTTTTCTTCCTTCTTTCATGACTCTTCCCTCCTATCCTCTCTCTTTTCTTCTTCTTTCAACATTTCTTTTTCCAAAAAGCATATAAACTGACTTAAGAGATTAAATAAACACTAAGTCAATAAAGCAAATTTATAAATGAATGGATGTTTAATTTTCTGGGTTTGTTTCCTTCTACTTCCACTTTAACATTTCTGTCACATTAGTTGTTTTCTTTTTTGTTTTGTGTGTGTGTTGTGTTTGTTTTCTCTTCACCATTGACCCCCTTAGCAACCACACAAATGGTGTAAGCTGAATTGGCTCACAAATGCACCTACTACTTTGAGATTTAGTAAGAATGGCACCTTTTGGCTGGTGAGAAGGATTTAAGCCAATAACTTTTAAAAAAAGATTTGCAGCCAGAAAATTAATGCTGCTTCTTAGACAGCAGATGTGTGATTGAGCACATGTAAACATATATCTGGGATTCCATTATTTCTCCAACTCCCCAAATGTCACAAAGAAAACTTTTATACCCATTGTCTCCCAGCCTGTGACCTGTTGAGTTTTCCTGCCCCATCTCTCAAGCCAAAGGCATATATAACAGAAGAAGCCTTTCCCAGCTTGTACACACAGAATGACATAAAACATACACATGCTGACATGATACATAACTGTGCACATATGCATTTGGTTTATCATACTAGCTCAAGGCTCTAAAAACATATCTCTCATCTTTGAGTTTAAATCATTTTTCTTGGAAAAATAATAAGCTATCCAAATCTCCTATTTTAGGGAATATTTTGACTACTAACAAATCTACTTTTCTGGGACTTTCCTGTATTTCAGAAAAGAAGCCACAGCCTTGAATCCCATGATTTAAGCATTCCTATTGTTTGATTGTATGTTACACTACAGTAGTTTTTCCCTAAAAATGGAGCAACTTTTTCATGCCAGACAACAAAATAAATGGGGCCCAAGGCATTGGGCACATTTTCTTGGCAAAATCATTGCAAGTTTGTGTGTATGGGGTCTTACATTCTTGACTCTTTCATAACTTTGAAGGCAGTCATTTGTGGCTATTTTGCAAAATAAATACATTGATATTTTTTATCCATTGGCCATCAGTGAAGGAGGATGAAGAATAAGATGGAGGCAGAAGTGGCAAAGACAGCAGACTACAGATGCAGGTGTGGCACCAAATAGCAATCAAGCTTTGAAAAAATGAGGAGGCCAAGAGCAGGTCCATAACTGAGCAATATATAGCAAACCTTTATAATGCATTTGACTCAGAATTATTATAAAGTTGTATAACATTCCTCAAAAGAAGCCTTCTCCCATGCAAGGATTTATGAACTTTGCCAGTAAGACTCAAAGAAGGAAACAGGCTTCTTGATGGTGTTCCCAAACTCAAACACCTCTACAAATGCCAACAGTGCAAGTGATAAAAGCCAGTGATGGTTTGGACTACATCTAAATGAGGAAAAGACAATGGAAATGAGGCTCAGGAAGCAGTGATGAACAATGGGTACTGAGAGGATAATGGAGAGCAACTCTGCCAGTAAAATATCACCTAAATGAGGTCGTGGAGTCTGAGATCCACAAAGATGCTTTGTGCATCCATGTAAATAATAAGATTTGGAAAGTGACAAATGAAAGCACACAAGGCAAGCTAAACAAAAAGCACTCAGTTCCACAGGTGCTATATACAGATGGACATGAAAGCCGAATGGTATGGGAAACTATACCATTGAGTTTGAAGATAAGAAAAGAAGCAAGGGATATGCAATGTTTTGATCACTTCTTGGCAGAGAGAAATTGGGTAATTACCAACTCGGCAGAAAGGACACATTGCAAGACAGATTGCTTTTGGTTGTTGAAGAATGTTGAAGCAGGATCATTTTGGAAATGCAAAGAGGTGACTATGCTTTGGGAAGAGGCACAAAATAGCCAATTTATCGGACTCTAGGTGAGACTGCATGGAACAGGCTTTCCAGATGGCATCTCCATGCAAGCCAGATCAGCTCTTTTCCCAGCTGTTTTCTGCCACCCAAGTAATATAGAACCTGAAACTGCTGGTTTGAAGAATGATTTTTCCACAGATTTTTATCAAATGATCAAACTGTTGAATTTCTGAAAATTGACAATTGAGCTTCATGACTAGTCTGATTTTCAGAAGGCATTCACCATGTTGATAATGTTATGTTCATGGTAATGCCACACTTCAAATGGCAGCATCATCGCTGACTGGGAAAAGAACTAAAGGTGGCAGAGCCACACTTTGGAATTTGCATATAGTTTACAACGGATGGCACCTCGTGTTCAAAGAAAGGGACTGAGGGAGGAGAAGCCAAGGTGAAGAACCTCAACACATACATTTGGAAATCTTGCCAAGAAATCACAATTCCTCTATTAATCAAACTTATTTCTTTATATTTGATGAAAATGGACCAGATACTAAGGGAAACACCAGAATGATTAAGCAAAGAATACATAATTGTTAGTGTTTGATAACTATGTTAGTTTTTGGCAACAGCACATCAACCTGTATTAAATTTAAATATTTTCTGGCTTTCAAGGGTTACTGATAACCTAGTATGCATTGGAACCTGATGAATGAATTCCTATGGTTTTCATCGTCTCTAACATGTGAACACAATCCACACATAGAGAGGCTGGCTCCTGAACAGAGAGTGAAAATTACTAGGACTAACAAAGGGAAGTAGACTCACAATGAGTAAATGTACAAAAGCTCCAAATAATTATAATAGTCAAAGCTTGGCAATGAGTTTCCAGACTACGAAATTAGTTTTCTTGTGAAGAATGGAGATTTTACAAGGCTAGTATAAACATGGGGTAATTGGAAAATCAAATTGCTCTTTGTGAGTTATTGTAAGGTCTGGAATAATGGTGATAACATTTATTTAAAAAAAAAAAAAAAAACTCCCTATGAGTCACTGTAGTTTGGTGTTTTTAGCAGTACTGTTGCCAAGAATGCTTGCCTTGGAAGTACAACAGTGGGAACTTTAACTGTGAAGCCCAGCTCCCAGCTTACCCCTGACACAATGAGCTCTCCTCCTAGATTCTGAACTTCTGCCTTCACCTTGCTGCAGATATTAAGCTGATGGCAATACAAGGCAATTCGTTGAAGGTAGGCTAATAAATCCTGCTTACATGCTGAATCAGGACACTACAAAACATTAAAATAAAGTGATCTCAATTAGTAAGTACTCTTCAGTTTCTAACTCTTGCTATAGAAAAGCTGTGAGAAGAAAAGGTTTTAGTGTCATAAATCTTAATCACATCCATTTAACTTATAGCACATTTTAGGAAGGCCGTAATCAGTAGTTTACAATGGTCAGCTCTGCTTTGATACAATTCTCTAAACAGAATATTGAAGATCTTCCAGAAAGTCTTACTGGAACTTCTGGACATCTTTATGAGTAATTTTACCAGTTGTCTTCTAAGCTGTTAAGAAAACTATTCTATAGGCTTTTTCTTAGTGACCTATGCAAAATTAACACTGTGCAGTCATTTTAATGTGGACAACCAAAGCAACAGAGGCTAGAAGGAAATCACTCTGTGTAGAAATGTCTCCGACACAGCATAAGATAGAATTTCAATTCAACTGGTTGTGGGAAAAACCCATTGGTTTCCTTTGGCTTTCTCAGAAAGTATAATTCACTAAAGGAAGTCTATTACACTTTTTGGATTTTTATATTTATCAACATTTTAGCAACATTATAAACTTTTTTAAAATAAGACACTCTGAGAAGGATCATGACCACTATTAGAGAAACAGGTTTAAGGAGAGTTTGGAGCTCCTCAAAGGTTACACCAGAATCAACTAGAATCAGGGGTTTTGAATTCTCTCTGTGACTTAGTGGCTAGATGTCCATCAAATACACAGTGAGCTTAGCTGGAAACTTCCACAGACATTTACATGAGTCTCTCAAGCATGTGAGGCTTCAATACCAATTGTTATTCAGTAACTGAAATATATTTCTATTACCATAAAAAGTCCAGTTCAAGATTCTGTAGGCCATTCCATTGTTCTGGCTCAATTTGGCACTTGTAAAGGATGTATACTCACCAAATTCTTAATCAAACACTGTAAGAAATAAATATCTATAGCCAAAACTGAAGTAATTTATTTAGAAGAAGTGAAATGAGAGGGGTGCCTGGGCAGCTCAGTCAGTTACGTTTCTGGCTCTTGATTTTAGCCTGGGTCATGATCTCATGATTGTGAGACTGACCCCCAAGGTGGGCTCCTCACTAGGCATGGAGACTGCTTAAGATTCTCCCTCTCCCTCTGCCCCTTACTCACTCACAGTTTCTCTATTTGAAAAAAAAAAAAGTTATGAGAAAAAGACTCCAGCTAGGTTTTCTTCAAGCTTAAGAAATGCAATTCTTAAAAAAAAAAAAAAGGCAAACCTTTCATTAATACTGTGAAGCCAGTGGTTGTGACATAACCATATCTTTAATAAAAGACAAAGGGGTCTCTTTTATATAAAACACCATTGTGGTATTTTTTTTTTTTTTTTACCAACTGCATTTATCAAGAAAGAATCCCACAGAGACTGTTTTAGCTTTCTACGAGTCCTTAATATTGTAATATTTATCCTACTCTGGAGACCCATATACTGAAAGGAATTAACTTTAAAATGATATCTCCCTTGAGGGCTGACAAGGCTTTCCACACGAATACCTTGCAGCAAATTAAACTCGAAGTTCTATCTCAATGGAACAGTAATTAAAAATGCAACAGTCCGTAAAAAGTTTATATTGCTTGTGTATCTCAAATCTTCATAAAAATATTTTCAGGCAAAATAAAGGCAACAAATCCACTTCTTGGTAATGTTCATTCTATTCCATTATTTAAAACACACATAAAAGCATGATGGACCAGTAAAAATAATTCTTATATCATGGAAATTGGTGCAGATTTTGAGAAAGAAATGTCCTATTCAGATAAAACATTAGCAAAAATTGCAGCTGCTTCACAGCTGATGACCGTGAACATGCCACCAAGAGAGGGTTATATTTAACCCTTAACTGTTTATTTTAAGTCATCAAAGAATAGCATTTAAATATTTTGTCATTTAATTTCTTTTTAAAAAATTTATTTTTTAAATGTTTATATATTTATTTTGAGAGAAAGAGAAAGAATGAACATGTCAGGGGGAGCAGAGAGAGAGAGGGAGAGAAAGAAAATCTCAAGCAGGCTTCATATTGTCAATGCAGAGCCCTTAGTAGGGCTCAATCCCATGAACTGTGAGATCATGACCTGAACTGAAATCAAGACTCAGACACTTGACCAACTGAGCCACCCAGGTACCCCAAAATACTTTGTCATTTAATTTCAAAATACATCTAGAATCTTGGGATTTGTGTGTGTGCACGTGTGGTGTGTTTTCCATATTATCAAAACTGTCTGGGGCTATGAGTCGAGTTGCATAATTGTTAGAAACAAAGGTCCAAAAATTAAAAAGCAAAAAACAAGAACTCAAGGAACTTAAATACACTTAAAAATAATTTAAATTGATTGAGATTCAGAGTTTAATGGAAAAGCCATCCAAACTCCATTTACTTTCACTTCTGGAAAGATGTCCTTCCTCACAAAAGTCTTTTCAGAACCTCCAACCAATCTCTTCTCACTCCATTCATCCCGAGTGCCCTGAACATCTGTGTGGAAATTCTTTCCTGGCTGGAACATTTTTGTTTGCATACATGCTTGCATATTTTAAAGCACATTAACTGCATTATCTCTCTTCTCTTTTCCATGAACTTTCTGGGATACAGACAGAACTCTACAGAGATCAGCTCAATTTATACTGCAAACTGCAGGAAGCCTGGTAGTTGATATTGTCCTGAAATTAGCAACTTAGTAGTGGTTTGGTGTTCAATCCATAGAAATTTTAGGGGATAGTCAAATGGTGGTAATATTTAATGAATTCTCTTTACTATTAAGTGTTTCTCCAAAATTGAAATTTTTTAAACATTTATTTATTTTGGGAGGGAGAGAGATTGAGTGAGCAAGTGGGTGGAGGAGCAGAGAGAAAGAGAAGAGAGAGAATTCCAACCAGCCTCTGCGCCATCAGCTTAGAGCCTGATGAGAGGCTTGATCTCACGAACCATGAGATCATGACCTGAGCCGAAACCAAGGGTCAGACACTTACCTAAGTGAGCCACTGAGGCACCTCTCTCAAAAATATAAAAGCAAGCAAAAAGACATTCCCATCATATATGTAAAAAAATTAAAATGAGAGAATCTGCTGGCATATTTTAAGTGTAATCTGAATTATTTAATCATGTGTTTTCAGTATTTAGAAGATGAGTGGATTTGGTATTGACCTCTGAGGGATTCTAGAATCTGGGATATTGAAGACAGCAAGTATTTAGGGGAACAGCCAAATATTAAGGAATGAAGGAAGAAAACAATAATAAGCAACTCAAAAATTATAGGAGACTTTAGATAGGGCCATCTAAAGAGGAGGAACAATCCTATGTCTCTCAGTGTCTCCAGAGAGCATCACTGCATTGGAGTCTAGTAAGCGATTTCATGCTCATAATGTTGTATCCATATAAATAACAGTTTATGTCATATTTCCAATTTCAGAATCTTATTTTATATTTTAAGACATTTTCCTTTTAAAATAGTTCAAACTGTAAACCACTGTTATTTAAAAGGGTAAGAATCAGGGGCGCCTGGGTGGCTTAGTCGGTTAAGCGTCCGACTTTCGCTTAGGTAATGATCTCGCGATTCGAGGGTAAAAACCCCGCGTCGGGCACTGTGCAGACTGCCAGCTCAGAGCCTGGAGCCTGTTTCAGTCTGTGACTCCCTCTCTCTCTGACCCTCCCCTGCTCGCGCTGTCTCTCTCTCTCTCTCTCTCTCTCTCCTAGAAATAAATAAAAAACATTAAAAAATAAATAAATAAAAGGGTAAGAATCAGTACCTGTACAAGTCTACTGTTTAAAGTACCCTTATAAGGAATGGAACATTATTGCAACTAGACATACTTAGAACAGGATTTTGGAGTTCCAGTTTAAGCCACAAAACATGAAAAGTGTGGAGATATACCCAAATATTCAGGTGAGATTGAGAATGACTTTTATGTATCTAACTTCAGTATGAAAGCACAAAGGATACTTTCAGAATTTTTTTTTCTCTGCAATGCCTTTAAATCCAGATGAAAATAAAGCAAAAATCTGGAGGTTCCTGATTATGAAGATTAACTCCATTTATGCTAGAGCATTATTGAGAATTATCAAGAGCATCATTACAGTAAGATCAATATGAAATAACAAGAGTTAAAGTTTGTTCTCTTTCTATTTATGCAGTGTATCTGACTTGCTGAATCAGGGTAGCCAGCATAAGCCATTCTTTGGGGGTTATGTCTCTTAAGTAGTGAGTACTCTTCTTTCTGAAGGAGTATTGGTCATAGGCCTTATGAGTCGCTCCTGAACTGAACCCACTTTGCCATGAGGTCAGTCTCAGCAAAGTTAGAGGCCAGTTTGTAAACCGTAAGTGATTACAATTCATTCTTCAGAGGCATTTTATAGAGTACATGAAAACCATTACAGAACCCAAGTGCTAATTAATGATACCGCACAGCATGTGTCTGCTCTTCCCTCTTGTATTACCTGATCAGCCACAGCGCGGGCTAATTTGTCCATTCGAGAACCTGCTTCGGCAATTTTCTTGGCAGCATTAATAACATCAGATGTATTTTTCAGTGGCCCTTTGCCTCTGAAACAACATATATAACATTATTAGCAATTCACTTTTAACAAGAAATTAAAAAAAAAAACAACTACCAAATTGTTTGTCCAGGACTCTGTTTTTGTATTTGATTTTGCTCTGGCAGAGTAGAGGAATTTTGAATATTTTCCGGATTCACTTCAGTTTCTGTGTTAATAGCCCACTTTCCTTCCATTTACCTTTGGGGAATATTTTTCCCTATTTTGATGGGCATGCTCATATTTTATTCTTTATGTTAATTTCTTTGCTTTTAAACAGTGGTTCATTAAAAAAAGATGATCACTATGAAGGCAATGGGAATTTAATAATTAAAAGCTTACCATGTGCCTATGCTATTATATATACCACCTCACTTGTGTTCATTAAAACCCTCACAAGTAAGCATCATTATTCCCATTTTAGAGGAGAGGAAAATGGAATAAGTATTACTAACTCATCTAAGCTTTATAAAGGTCATAGTGTCAATTCTACATTTAAATCACAGTGTAGCCAAAGTGAATACACATGCATTGTCTTCCATACCATATCCAGCACTATATTGTATTAATTATATTTTTAAGTCTATGACACTCTGAAAAGCAATGGTCTTTCATACATAACTGGGCACTGATCACCCAGAATATCAGAAATCCTTTGAGCTGTCACTCCCGTTGGCTTGCATGTTTCCAGTACTGACTTATGATAAAAACACACAGAACACTGTATGACAACGGAAGTCTTTATGCTTCCAAACCATTGTCCCATATTTTCACATAAGGTTTTCAATTTGGTGAACTGTTTAATATTACATGTATTTTAAATATTTAGTATAAAAGAAAAGGAAACTATGCTGCACCATAAATCTTTAAACAAAATGTAACATGTAACTTTTCTTTCTCTTTTCTTGAGAGGTAAATAAAACAATATGTTTATTCTTTTTTTTTTTTTTTAGCATCGTTACTTATTCTGTTCTCCTTATGTGCATCTAAAAATCAATGCAATTTTTAAGGCTACAAAATTACATTCCTATAGTTAGAAATGTGGTGAGATGTGGAGAAAAACTACTCAGAAGTGACTTATTTAGAACACATAGGGACATATACAGTGGCTATGACTGCCATTGTTATATAATAACATTTTATAAAATAGAAGACTAAAAATAAAAAAGACTTCAGAAAATAAATGTAAATGAAGGGTATTCTGTTCATTTCCCCCACAAATTTCCCTTTTGGCATTTTTTCACATTCATACTAAAACAAAAAATGCATTATATTCATGTCAATGCTTAAACACACAGGCTAGTAAATTCAAAACTTAAGATATTTCATTTGCTATGGTAACATGAATTCTTCCACAAAGGACAGTGATTTTTATGCAGTTGCTGCTTAGGTTTTTAAATATGACAGAGATTTTACATGTGAATTTTATGTAACATAAATAAGATTTTGTGACAATCTGGTTCCCATTTTCTAACATTAATTTTTTATTATCTATAAATAAACTGTTCTTTGTTTTTGCTCAATATTTTTTAAGGAAAATTTATATGCAGGCTCTCAGTGTTTAATACTGCTGTCACTATTACACATTTGTTCTGTAAATACCAGAACTTAGAATCTCTTCTTTTTTATAGTTTTACTCTGACACAATATTTGTTGTTACTTTTTGCCTTCAATCTTAACAAAGAGCTGCATGGTGCTTACATTTTTTTCTTACCAACAATCATGTGTGTATTTGTTTCAAGAATTTTAAAGGACTTGGGATAACGCTGCCTCATGAACTTTACATAACTTTCAACAGTTGATTATGACAAAATATGCTAAGTTAGTAAGGAATACTTACAGAGATGTACCTTTGCCTGAGGCTTAGACTCCCATCTTGTAGCTAAAGAATGATTAGAAGCTTGTCTTTTGTGACTACATAGGAAACACAGTTCTAAGACTAACTAGTATATTGCTACTTAAAATGTTTGAGACTAGAGCTCATTTTGTAGACTCAGTTCAAATTCTTAGAGTCCCAAGCTGGTGATAAGAATGTATTTCAGTCAACTAGACAGCGAAATAGAACTTTTGAGATCATCAAATATTTCTTTATTTTCTAGTTGAGGAAACTGAAGCCCAAGGAGGAAGGGTCAGTGACATGCCCAGGATGATACTGGCAGAGACAGTGATACACAAAAAGAGAATTAGGGTTGGGACCTCTGTGTCCTGAATCACAACTTAATACTCCTTTTGCTATGTGTGGTTCATTCTTATAAGAATGCTAAAGTAGTGATCTCAGAGGAAAACAAATCGCCTTCACTGTAGACATGAATTTACAAGACATAATGAAACAATAATTACCTGACTCAAGCATTTACAAAGAAGCAGCAGGAAAAAAAAAAAAAAAAACTAACAAAATTACAAGAAGAGATTAATAATTTAGAAAATAATGAAACATGGGAAATAAGTCTAAAATAGGGTCCATCCCCCCAAAAAAGCAAAACTGAAGTAAAAAATAGAATTAGATTGCTATCAAATAATAAAATAAAGGAGAAAATAAACATTTAAAAGTAAAAAGGTAACTGTGAATGACCTTAGAAAGCATAAAATTAAGAGTATCATAAAACTACTTTCCTCAGTACATGTAAATATATTTGAGAACCTGGAGGACACAACTTTCTAGGAAAATATAATTTACCAATCCTAACAATAAAGGAGATTTTGAAAAAACTTAGAGTCTGATTTCCTGTTTATAGAAATAAACAAGGCTGTTAAAGACAAAGCTAGTCAAAAAATCAGTCAATCCAGATGGTGTCTCAGAGAAATTCACTAAACCTTTAAAAAGAGGATAATCCCAACACTATTTAAACTCTTCCAGAATACAGGAAGAAAGTCTTCAAATACAATTTCATGAAGTAATATTGATATTGTGAGAAGTGGTAATTACAAACTACTTAAGGATGCATATTCAGGTAGTAAAACTATTTTTTAACGGAATAAAAAGAAGAAAAAGCAAAGAAGTAAAGGAAGTGGCAAATGAATGCTACAGTGGGTTTGAACATTAGCTGCTGTTAAATTTGCAGGAATTTGGTGACTCGGTTGACATGCTGGTAGCTTGAAATCTGCTAAGATGAGAGTACTTCATCTGTGAAAATCAGCAAATGCTGCATAATTGAGGGGTCCCTTCCACCCCCAAGAATCAGCACACCACTGCCCAAACTCAAAGTAATAGCTAACAACCAGTTGAAAGAAAAGGGTACCGTGATCTGCTAGAGGTAAATGGGGGCATGTGGAGCTGGGTGATGGTTATGTTCACAATACAGGTTATGTTCACAATAATGTTCAAGCTGTATATTCGTATCCTGAACTTTTCTGTGCGTATATATCATTTAAATATTTATTCATTTAGGTTTCTGTCCCTCTGATGGATATGAAATAATTTCATTTTCATTTTCTTGATGACAGAGGAGGCTGGGTTTCTTTTTATCATTTATTGGTAATATTAATCATATATTCCTTTTTCTGAGTTAATATAAGGTTTTTTTGCATATTTTTCCAACGACTTATTTATTTTTACCCAAATTGCTATCTAAACTATTTAGGTACTTTGGGTTATAATCTTCTGTTACTTATTTATGTTTCAAATTACTTCTAGGCTTAGGCTGTATGTTTACTGTCATTATAGCTTTTTATTATAAATTTTAATTTTATTGGGTAAAATGTGTAAATCATTTCTACTAGAGTTTGTGCTTTCATTTATTCTTTAAGAAGTTCTTCCTTGCTGGAGGGGTTAACACTATGGTGGTAATCATTTTGCAGTATATATGTGTATCAAATCAACAGATAGTACACCTTAAATGTATGTACACAATGTTATATGTCAATTATATCTAAATAAAGTTGGAAAGTAAAAGTTTATCCTTACCTCAAGATCATAAATATTGTCTCCCATTTTAGACTAAAATTTTAAACTTTTCTTTTCATATTCAGATGTTAAATCCACATGCAGTTTCTTTTTGTATTTAAGGTGAGGTAGAAATCACACTCTTACTTCACTTTTTCATACCAGGAACCAAATGTCCCTGGACCATTGATTGAAAAGTGAATTTTTTCCTCTATAGTCTTAAATTTAAATTATATACCCTTTTTATTTTAAAATTCTGCAGGAATAAATGCATTACCTTAAAATGTAAATATAAGCCCACAAATATGTGGTCAGTTAACTTGTGACAAAGCAGCCAATAATATCCAATGGGGAAACAGACAGTCTCTTCAATAAATGCTGTTGGAAAACTGGACAGTCACATGCAAAAGAATGAAACTGGTCCATTATCTTATGCCGTACATAAAAATCAACTCAAAATGGATCAACGACTTGAAACTAAGACCTAAAACCATGGAAACCCTGAGAGAAAACATGGTAATAAGCAACTTAACACTGGTCTCGAAGATTTATTGGATTTGACACCAAAAGCAAAGGCAGCAAAAACAAAAATAAACAGGTAGGATGATCTCAAGCTGAAAAGCTCTACACAGTAAAAGAAACTGTCAACAAAATGAAAAGGCAACATACGAAATGCAAATCATATATCTAATAAAGGGTTATATTCAAAATATATTTTAAAAACTCATACAACTTAGTAGCGAAAAGACAAATAATCCAATTTATAAAATGAGCAAAGTATCTGAATAGGCATTTTCCAGAGAAGGTAAACAATGGGCAATGGGAGCCTAAAAAGTGTTAAGCACCACTAATCATCAGGGAAATGCAAATCAAAACCACAATGAGAAATCAGCTTATACTTGTTAGAATGGCTATTGTCAAAAAGACAGGAAACAAGTTTTGGTGAGATTGAAAAGGGAACTCTTGTGCACCGTTGGTCAGAATGTAAAATTTGCGTAGCCATTATATATAATAGTATGGAGGCTCCATGAAAAATTAAAAGTAGAATTCATATAATCCAGCTAATTCTTCTTTTGGTTATTTATGCAAAGAAAATGAAAACACTGACTCAAAGAGATACGTGCATCTTCATGTTTGCTGCATCATTATTTGCAATAGCCAAGATGTGAAAACCTAACGGTTTTGAGAGAAGAATGGATAAAGTGATTATATTTATATATTTTTTAAAATTTAATTTTATTATAGTTTATTTTATTATTATTATTTTTACAAATAGTTTATTGTCAGACTGGTTTCCATATAATACCCAGTGCTCATCCCCACAAGTGCCCCCCTCCATGCCCATCCCCCCTCCCCCCCACATCCATCAGTCCTCAGTTTTTGTCAGCATTCAAGAGTCTCTCATGGTTTGCCTCTCTTCCTTTCCCCCACCATTTCCCCCCTTCTTCTCCCCCATGGTCCTCCATTAAGTTCCTCCTAATCCTCCTATACGTGCAAACATATGATATTTGTCCTTATTTATAAAGGAATGTGATTCATCCCTACAGGGATGAAATCTTGCCATCTGTGACAACATGGTTGAACTTTGAGAGTACTAAGCTAAGTAAAATAAGTCAGACAGAGAAAGACATATACCACATAAGCTCACTTATATGAGTAATCTAAAACAAAACAAAACCCAAACAAACAAAACCAATCAACCAACCAAGCAGAAATATTCAAACTAATGGATACAGAGAACAAATTGGTGGTCACCAGAGGGCAAGGGTGAAAGAGGTATTGGAGGGTAAGAGGCAGGCAGGCAGGCATTGAAGTGGGAGAAGGAGGGGTATCTGGGTGGCTCAACTGGTTAAGAGTTTGACTTCAGCTAAGGTGATGATCTTGCAGTTTGTGAGTTCAAGCCCCTCTTCAGGCTCTGTGCTATACTGACAGCTCAGAGCTCAGAGCCTGGGGCCTGTTTCTGATTCTGTGTCTCTGTCTCTCTGTCTCTCTCTGTCTCTACCCCACCCCTACTCTCACTCTGTCTGTCTCTCTGTCTCTCTCTCTCAAAAATAAGACTTTTAAAATTTTTAAAAAAGAGACAAGTAAATTAAAAAAGACAAACTCCCAGCTGTAAAATACATAAGTCATGGGTATATAATAATAATAATAATAATAATAATAATAATATATAACTGTATATTTGAAAGTTACTAAGAAAATAAATCTTGAAAGTTTTCATCAATGGAAAAAATTTATAACTATGTATGATGATGGATGTTAACTAGATGTATCATTTCACAATATACATGAATATCAAATTTTAAAATGTAAACATAAAGATAGAAAGCATTATAATTACCCAGAAAAGTAAAATTAAAAAACTCATAAATACTAAATAAAAGAGTCTAGATATTCAGAAGTACTTTAGGTACTAAAGTGAAGCTAAGGCTGTGTTCATCCTTATTGCTTCATGAAAATGAACTAAGAACTGAATTAAGAATTAATTTGAAACCCAAAAGCAAACCACCATAAGTACAGCTAAAAGATTATCAACATGGGTGTCACAAGACCATTTAATAGGAAAAGAACAGTGTTTTCAACAAATATTGCTTAGAGAACTTGATATGCACACGCAAAACAAAACAAAACAAAACCCTGATGTGGGACCTTTAGCTTATACCATATAAAAAATTAACTTGAAATTGATCAAAGACCTTAATGTAAGTGCTAAACTATAAAACAATATAGGAAAACATGGAAACTTCCTGACATTGGATTTGGCAACTATTTGTTACATTATGATACCAAGAACACATGTAATTAAAAAAAAACAGGTAAATTTGACTACATCAAAATTTTAAAAACATTTGTTCATTAAAAAAAACACAACAGAGTAAAAAGGAAACCTGTAACCTGTAGAAGCAGAGAAAATGTTTATAAATTCTATATCTAACAAGGAGTTAATATCTGTAACATATAAAAAGTCTTACAATTCAACACCAAAATAAATCAATCTGATTTAAAAAATATGGGCAAAGGCCTTGAATATACATTCCTCTAAAAAATACATAAATACAATGGGTAATCAGTACATGAAAAGATATTCAACATCATTAATTATTAGGGAATGCAAATCAAAACAAGTGAGATACCATCTCACACTCATTAAGATGGCTATTATAAAAACAAAGAACAAAACAAAGGCAGAAAATAGAAAGTACTGGCAAGTATGTCAAGAAGTTAGAACCCTTGTGCACTGTTGATGAGAATATAAATGATGCAGCTGCTATACAGGACAGTCATTCTTGAAATATTAAACATTAAATATTGTATTATCCAGCAATACTAAGGATAGTATATACCTCAAGGAACTGAAAACCGGGTCTCAAGAAGAAAACTGGACACCCACATTTATAGCTTTATTTACAGTAGCCAGAAGCAATCTATGTTACACAGAAATGAATGGATAAACAAAATATGCTACATACATAAAATATTATTTAGTCTTAAAAAGGAATGAAAGTCTTACACAAGCTACACAATATGGAGAAACCTTGAGAACATTATGCTAAGTATTATCAAAAGACAAATGCTGTGTGTTTCCACCTATCTGAGACACTTAGAGTAGTCAAATTTATAGAGACAAGAAAGAGAATGGTGGTTGCTTGAGGCAGAGGAGAGACAAGAATGAGGAGCTGGTGTTCAATGTTACAGAGTTTCTGTTGGGGAAAATTAAAAAAAAATCTAGAGATTGATGGTGGTGATGGTTATACAACAATATAAATGTATTTAATACCACAGAATAAAATGGTGAATTTTATTTCATGCATTCTTTACCACAATAAAAACCAACCAAATAGCCACATGTGGCTAGTGGCTGCTGTATTTGACAGCACAGGTCTAAGTGAACCATAGTCATCTGAATAATGTGAAGTGGATACAGAAAAAAGAAACAGATGGCAACCAGAAAAAATTTTTTAAAAATCAGTCCTAGAAAAGAGAAGATACGAAATTTGAGTCTTCCTATCAGTCAAAAGAAATGTTGACAAAGGAACCGGCCCCATTGTCTGTATAGCATCTAGTCTCAAAATGATGACTTACACTTTTGTATTTCCCTACTTTAAAGAGATTTGCTATTTTAGGCATGTTAAAAGGTGCTTTGAGGAATCTTGTGATCTTAAAGATAGATACCATAATATTGTACCATCTGGGACATGTTTTTAGTTTTTGTGTTTTTTTGGGAGGGGAATGGAAAGAACATCAAGTCATAGAATTGGCTCTGCCATATAGATTCATGTAACCTTTTCTATTATTATAACGTCATTCTTATATAAGGGTCAATATTTGTAAGCTCTCCCAGGAAGTGACCACTCAAAAGAGAAAGAGAGAAAGAGAGAGAGACATGGAAAACTATTACTACATCACTGGTATCTACATGTACCAATGAATTCACATTTACTTCATGAAAAGGTAATAGGTGTTAATGTGATAAATCTATGTGGAACCACATTTTGAGTTAATGTACTCAGTACCAGAATTCTGAAATTCTGAGTTATTCCAAATTAAAAGGTTTATTTGCCATAGTTTTCTCAATACCTCTAACTTGTCAATATACTGTGATTCTCCACTAATGATATAAAGTACATAGGACTGTATTGCAAATATACTCCATGATAGAAGCTTCTTTCAAGAACCAGAGCTCAAAAAAATGCTTGGAAAATATCATCTTCACCTATCAGCTGATGCAGTACAAGAGGAAACAGCATAGTAGATAGGTGGAATGAATCTGGGGAATAATGAGGAATCAGGGAGACTATAGGAGCATGACTTGAACTCTTCAAGGAAATAATTTGTCTTATGATTTTGATGTTAAAATAAAAATATATACAAAACTGAGACGTCTGAGGTCAGTAAAGACAGGCCTTGAGTTCTGGTCTAAGATCATGTTGCAAGAAAGACCTTGAACTCACCTCCTCCATGGTGTCTTGGTGCCCTGGCTGGCCTATCACCTCAGAGAGTTTTGGACCCTTAGCTCACACCAGTCCAAGATGTCTCACCAAAGTAGCCCTAGTGTGATGCATACTACGACACCTTTGGTCAGTGTGCACTCTTTGCCCAAGTGATACAGGTACAAAGCAGCCTAGAACACTCCAGGCTTGCACCCCTTTGGCTTGGTCAGGATACCCCAGGCACAGAACACTCTGACATCTCCTGGCTCAAGTCCACTTTAGGTATGGCTGCCTCATCAAGTAACTCATTCTAGGAACCCTGCTCATGCCCACCTCAGCTCCAGATGCTGCATCAGGGGACTCCCTGCACTAAGCACCCCAAAGTACCCCAGCTGTACTGCTTCAGCTTCAGTTGTCCTACCTGGGTGTTCTCTGCATGGAAAGCCCCAAGAACTCCCATCTTGAACCCACTTCAGCTTCAGCTCTTCTGCCAGGATGCCTTATGCATAGCCCGCACCTACTTCAACTCTGGCCATTGGACCAGAGGAGCCCCAGCATGGAGTTCTCCAAGACCCTTACCCTTCACCGACCACAGCTGTAGCCTGCCAGCCAAAGTCACCTAACATAAACAGTTGAAACAGGATAAACATACATAAGACCATCCCTTCACATTTAGAAGAAGTAGCTATTCTACAAAATTCATAGAAATAAACACAGAAAGTCAAGCTTAATGAGGAAACAGAGGAATCTCCAAATAAAAGAACAATACAAAACCTCAGAAAAAGTCTAAATGAAATAGAAATAACCAATATACCTTATAAAGAGTTCAAAGTACTGGCCACTTCACATGAGAGAGAAGAGTGAAAAAACTTAGTGAGAACTTCAACAAAGAGAAAATTTTAAAAAGAACCAGAGTGAAGAATACAAAAACCAAAATGAAAAATACACTAGAGGGAATCAACAGTGGATAAGAGGATACAGAAGAATAGGTTAGGGATCTAAAAGATGATAGTATTGGAAAGCAACCAAGCTAAATAGCAAAAGAATAAATAAAATTAAAATTAGAATAAAAAAAAAGAAATTATGCTAAGGGATCACTTTAACAATACAAAGTGAACACACATTTGCATTACAGAGGACCCAGAGGGAGAAGAGAGAGACAGAAAGGGACAGATAACTTATGTGAAGACATAATTGAAAACTTTTCTAACCTGGAGAAAGAAGCAGACAATCAGGTACAGGAAGCAGAGAGAGGTCCAAACAAGTTGAACCCAAGGAGACCCATACCATTACATATAATAATTAAAATACTAAAGACTAAAGAAAAAGAGAAAAATTTAAAGCAGCAAAGGAGAAGCAAATAGTAACACACAAAATAAACCCTCTAAGCCTATCAGCTGCTTTTTCAGCAGAAACTTTGTAGACCAGAGGGCAGTGTCATGATATATTCAAAATGCTGAAAGGAAAAAAAAAAACCTACAACAAAGAAGACCAGAGAAAGTTATCATTCAGAATTAAATGAGAGATAAAAATTTCCCACATAAAAATTAAAAGAATCCGTCACCACTAAAACAACCTTACAAGATGTGTTAAAGAAGTTTCTTTAAATGGAAAAGAAAAAGCCATAATTGGAAGAAAATTATAAGAAACATTTCAATAGCAAAAGCAAACATACACTAGGAAAGTAGGTCAATCACTTATAAAGCTAATATGAAGGTTAAAAGACAAAAAGTAGTACAAACAATTGTATGTTAAAAATTAGTTATAAGGAACTGAAGCACAAGAAAAATATCTGAAAACACCCCAAATACATGGAGGTTAAATAACATGCTACTAAACAGCCAGGGAAGAAAAAATAAAAAAGGTACATGGAAACAAATGAAATGAAAACACAACAGTACAAAACTTTTGGAATGCTGCAAAGCAGTGCTAAAAGGAACATTATAGCAATACAGGCTGACCTCAAGAAACAGTATCTCAAATAAACAACCTAACCTTATACCTAAAGGAGCTAGTGAATAAACAAAACCTAAAACCAGCAGAAGGAAGGAAATAAATGATATGCAAACAATAAACAAACAAATAAATAAAATATCAATGAAAGGAGGCAATTCCTTGAAACCAAAACAAAACAAAAACAGTCAATAAAACTGATAAACCTCTAGCAAGACTTATCAAGAAAAAGAGAAAGAGTCATGGGGTGCCTGGGTGGCTTAGTCGGTTAAGCGTCCGACTTTCGCTTAGGTCATGATCTCGCGGTTCGTGGGTTCGAGCCCCGCGTCGGGCTCTGTGCTGACTGCCAGCTCAGAGCCTGGAGCCTGTTTCAGTCTGTGACTCCCTCTCTCTCTGACCCTCCCCTGCTCATGCTGTCTCTCTCTCTCTCCTAGAAATAAATAAAAAATATTAAAAAAAAAAAAAAAGAAAAAGAGAAAGGGTCAAAAAAATAAAATCACAAATGGGAGAGGACAAATAGCAACCAATATCACAAAAATATATAAAATTATAAAAGAATACTATGAAATATATGTCAGCAAATTGGATGATCTAGAAGAAATTTATAAATTCCTAGAAACACATAAACTACAAAACTGAAACAGGAAGAATTAGAAAATTCAAGCAAACTGATAACCAGTAAAGAAATTGAATAAGTAATCCAAAAACTCTCCCAAAAACAAAAGTCTAGGACCAGATGACTTCACATTCAATTCCACCAAACATTTATAGAGGAGTTAATATCTACCCATTCTTCTCAAACTATTCTAAAAAATAGAAAAGGAAGGAAAACTTCCGAATTTATTCTGTGACTCTAGTAATACCCTGATACAAAAACCAGATAAAGACACCACTAAGAAAGAGAACTACAGGCCAAGATACAAAAATCCTCAACATAGCACCAGCAAACTGAGTAGAACAACACATTAAAAAAATCATTCACCACAGTCAAGTGGGATTTATTCCTACATTGCAAGAGTGGTTCAATATTCACAAGTCAATCAATGTGATTTATCACATCAATAAGAGAAAGGATAAGAACCATACAATTATTTCAATAGATGCAGAGAAAGCATTTGACAAAGTAAAACATCTATTCATGGTAAAAACCCTCAACAAGTAGATTTAGAGGGAACATACCTCGACATAGTAAAGGCAGTTATGAAAAAACCACAGCTAACATTATCCTCAATGGGGAAAAACTGAGAGCTTTTTCCCTAAAGTCAGCATGAAGGCAAGGATGTCTGCTGTCACCACTTTTATTCGACATACTACTGGAAGTCCTAGCCTCAGTAATTAAGCAACAGAAAGACCAAATTGGCAAGGGAGATATAAAACATTCACTATTTGCAAATGATGTGATACTCTATATAGAAAACCCAAAAGACTCCAACAGTAAATTGCTAGAACTGATAAATTCAGTAAAGTCACAGGATACAACACCAATGTACAGAATTTGGTTGCATTTCTGAACACCAATAATGAAGCAGTAGAAAGCGAAATTAAGAAAACAATCCCATTTACAACTGCACCAAAAATAACAAGATACCTAGGAGTAAACCTGAGCAAAGAGGTGAAAGACATCTACAAAAACAATAAAAGAAATTGAACACAACAAAGCAAAAGACATCTATGCTCATGAAATGGAAGAACACATTTTGCTGAAGTTTCTATACTACCCAAAGCAATCTACATATTTAATGCAATCCTGATCAAAATACCAAATGCAGTTTTTTCAGAGAGCTAGAACAAACAATCCTAAAATATGTATGGAACCACAAAAGTCCTGGAATAGCCAAAGCATCCTTGAAAAAGGAAAGCTGAGCTAGAGCCATCACAATTCTAGACTTCAAGTCCAGAAGTCCATATTACCAAACTGTAGTAATCAAAACAGTATGATACTGGCATATAAATAGACAAATAAATCATATAACAAAATAAAAATCCCAAAATGAACTGACAACTATATGGTCAATTAATCTTCAACAAAGCAGGAAAGAATGTCCTATGGGGGAAAAACACTCTTCAACAAATGGTGTTGGGAAAATTGGACCACTTTCTGACACCATACACAAAAATCAATTAAAAATGGATTAAAAACTTAAATGTACATGGCAATGAGAAAGAATGAAATCTGGCCATTTGTAGCAAAATGGATGGAACTGGAGGGTATTATGTTAAGTGAAATAAGTTAGGCAGAGAAAGACAGATACTATATGTTTTCACTTATATGTGGATCAGGAGAAACTTAACAAGACCATGGGGGAGGGGAAGGGGAAAAATAGTTACAGAGAGAGGGAGGCAAACCATAAGAGACTCTTAAATACTGAGAACTGAGAGTTGATGGAGGTGAGGAGAGGGGAAGGGTGGTGATGGACATGAAGGAGGGCACTTGTTGGGATGAGCATTGGGTGTTGTGTGGAACCCAATTTGACAATAAAGTATATTTTTTAAAAAAACGTAAATGTAGATGTGGGACTTAAGACCATAAAATTCTGAAAGACAACACAGACAGTGACTTCTTTGACATTGGTCATAGCAACTTTTTTCTAAATAGACCCCCTCAGGCAAGGGAAACAAAAACAAAAATAAATTATTTGGACTTTATCAAAATAAAAACAATCAACAAAACTAAAAGGCAACCTACAGATTGGAAGAAAGTATTTGCAAATGACATTTCTGATAAAGGGTTAGTATCCAAAATAAAGAACTTCTATAACTCAACATCCAAGAAAGAAATACTCCAATTAACAAATGGGCAGAGGACTTGAATACACATTTTTCCAAAGAAGGCATACAGATGAACAACAGACACAATTCCATTTATAATTGCACTGAATAGAATACAATACCTAGAAATAAACTTAAGTAAGGAGCTAAAAGACTGGTACTGTGAAATCTATAAAATAATGAAGAAAAAAACTTGAAAATGCCACATATGAATGAAGAGATAAACTATTCTCATGGATTCGAAGAATTGATATTGTTAAAATGTCCACAATACCCAAAGCAATCTGCTGATTCAAGGCAATCTTATTCAAAACACCAATATTATTTTTCACAGAACTGGAAAAAAATAATTCTAAAATTTGTATAGAACCACAATAGACCCTGGATAATCAAAGCAATCTTGAGAAACAAAAAACAAGCTGGAGGTATCACAATCATTGATTTCTAGCTATATTACAAAGCTAGAGTAATCAAATGTATGGTATTGGCACAAAAATGGACTCATACATCAATTGAACAGAGAGTCCAGAAATAGACCCATGCTTATATAGTCAATTAATATGCAAAGGCAGGGAGCAGATATTGGGGAATATATTGGAGAAAAATGGTCTTCAATAAATAGTTCTGTGAAAACTAAATAGCTATGTGCAAAACAATGAAAAAGGCCCAGTTTCTTACACCATACATAAAAACAAACTCAAAGTGGATCCCAGACCTAAATGTGAGACATGAAACCATCAAACCCCTAGAAGAAAACATAGGCAGTAATTTCTCCAACACTGGCCTTGGCAACATTTTTCTAGTTATGTCTCCTCAGGCAAGGGAAATAAAAGCAAACATAAACTATTGTGACTACACCAAAAAAAAATCATTTGGGGCATCTGGGTGGCTCAGTTGGTTAAGCCTCTGACACCTATTTTGGTTCAGGTCATGATCTCATGGTTAGTGAGATCAGAGCCCAGTACCAGGCTCTGTGCTGATGGTGAGGAGCCTGCTTGAGGTTCTGTCTCTTTCTCTCTGCCCCTCCCTGACCCCCTCTCTCTCTCTTTCTCTCAAAACAAATAAACTTAAAAAAAAAATCCTCTGTACAGTGAAGGAAACTATCAAACAATCAAAAAAACCCTACTGAATAGGAGAAGATATTTGCAAATGATACATCCAGTAAGGGGTTAATATCCAAAATATATAAAGAACTCATACAACTTAAACACTAAAAAAACCAAACAGTCCAAATAAAAAATGGGTAGAGGACTTTTTAAAAAAATGTTTATTTTTAGAGAGACAGAGTACAAGTGGGTGAGGGCAGAGAGGAAGAGAGACAAAGAATCTGAAGCATGCTCCAGGTTTTGAGCTTTTAGTACATAGCCCAATGTGGACTTGAACTCATGAACTAAGAGATCATGACCTGAGCTGAAGTCAGATGCTTAACGAACTGAGCCACCCAGGAGCCCCAATTTTTTAAAGATGTACAAATGGCCAACAGAGACATGAAAAAATGTTCCCTATCAGTAATATTCAGAGTAATGGAAACCCAAACCACAATGAGATATAACCCAACACCTATCAGAATGACTTGAATCAGAAAGACTAGAAATAAAAAGTGTTGGCTTTGATGTGGAAAAAAGGAACCTTTGTGTGCTGTTGGTGGGAATGTAAATTGGTATAGCCACTACAGAAAACAGTATGGATATTTCTTTAAAAATCACAAATAGACATACCCTATGGTCCTGTAATTTTCCTACTGGGTATTTACCCAAAGAAAATGAAAATAGTAATTCAGAATGGTATATGCATTCCTATGTTTACTGCAACACTATTTGTAACAGCCATGATATGGAAGCAACCCAAGCATCCATCAAAAGATGAATGGATAAAGAATATGTGATACACACACACACACACTTAACAAAATAATCACAGACATAGAGAATAAAGTGATGGTTGCTAGAAGGGAGGTGAGATGGAGGTACTGGTAAAATGGGTGAAGGGGAGTGGGAAACATGGGTTTCTAGTTATGGAATAAATAAATCATGGGGATGAAAGTCCGAGCATAGGGAATATAGTCAGTTGTACTGTAACAGCATTGTATGACAATAGATGGTAGCTACACTTGTGATGCACATAGGATAAATACAGAATTGTCAAATCACCATGTTGTACACTTGAACTTAATAAAGTATCATGTGTCAACTATATTTCAATAAAAAAGTTTTTAAAAGGTAGGCAATGTATAGCAACCTCAGTACTTGTATTTTTTTCTATGAATAGAAGAGCTAATGAGAGTGTTGATGTAAAGGGAGGAAGACAGTTGCCTTCTAATGGCTAGATGTGACATGGAATGGACAGAAAAGACTCAAGGGATGGAATCAAAAATCTAGTCAAGCGATACCTAGACTGAGGTGCTGAGTGTCTGCATTAAAGCAGAAATGAAGTTTGGGGAAAATGGGGTGATTACATGTTTTCTGAGCCCAGTGCTCAGTATTTTACAGTTGACTGTACCCTGAAAGTTCCTTTTCTTCATCTAAATCCTTTTCCTTACAGATCAGACGTTACAGTTGGTCTCAAAAGACAGCTTTGTTCCTTGCTATACAATTAAACTTGGGTTTCTTTTCTGAGCTGCTGCCATCTGCACACCTTATGTTATTGAGACACAAGACTGGTACATGCTATTTCTTACTGACAATGACATCAGAAATATGGATTCACCCTCTGCAGGACAGTGCTTCTGCCACTGCCCATGAAATAGAAGTCAAGAACTGAACAGAAAAAAGACATGAGACATAATTAGTTTTATCCACCATGAAGAAGTTATTTCACAAATAATGAGGCAGAACCTCTCCAATTTTAATAATAATGAACTGTATATCATTGAGGTGACTGAATCAAATTAATGTTAGCTACTGATAAAAAATAACATGATAATAAATGCAAGGGTATTTTCCCCCAGATGCCATTTAAACATATGATTTGAGAAGAATCAAGTTTAAATTCCTAACCAGCTATCTTCTTTCCTTTAGAGAATATAGTACACAGGGCTCTTTACAGGTCAACAGCTGAAATTATTTCTTCCTGAAGTGGAAAATGTTAGGGCAACAATAATAATGATAATGCATATGGTTAAGTGTAGAAACTGAGGTGAGAGTCCATCAAAAAATGGCTTAAGTCAGCCTCGTCTTTGCTAAACAGGCTCTGCAGATGGAGACAGCGACAAATACTCACATTCTTGTGTTCTATTGCCAATTCACTCCCTCGTCTGTTTCTCTGGACATTAATTACCAGGCTCCTCCCTTTGCCCTCACAAAGAAGCATTAAACTACTCATCAGACGGTAGGAAAAATGATAATCAGTGGCATCCTAGACATTTCATTACTCAAATAAGCATAAAATGATTATATGAAATCTCTAGGAAATTGAAGTGACCTTTTTTTTACTTTTAAAACTATACTTTGACTAATAGAAAGTCTGTTTTATTTAACATCATCTAATAGGAGCCCCTCAAACATATCTCTCTTCCTTGACCACAGTTATATATAATCTAGAGCATTATAAAATGTTCTTCTGATCTAAACTAGCAATTTGACTAGATTCATTATTCACTTTGAACTAATAAGATTATTTTTACATGTGATATTATTAACGGATTGCATAATATCCATCAGATAAAATACTAATACAATGTTGAAAGCAAGCAAATTAAGTCATCACAGGCCTAGGAAAGCAGTGACTGAGGCTGCCAGAATAGTCTGATTTGTAGTAAATTCATACTTCCATATGAAGTATAGCTTAAGTAGTGGCTCAGACTGTTTCTTCCTACTGTTATTTTTTGTGTGTTAAATAAATCTGTGAAGCCAACAAAGACTAACCAAATGTACAAATTTGAGCTTCTAATGAATACAATGACATTTAGAAGTCTCAAAGGTCACCCTCCTAACACTAAAGTAATTCCACTGAAGTCAAAAACAATTTAAAAATATTTAGAGAAAGGCCCAGGCAATGTCACTAGTATATATTGGCCAGAGGCAAAGGGTAAGGGGGATGAGGCAGAGATATTCCATATTTTATTATGTCAAATCAAGTGTAGCCTTCTCCTATTAGAAGCTATTTTTATTAAATAATTAAATAATTGTTTATAATTTCAATAATCATTAAAAATATTGTCACCCATAAGGTGATGTTTTGGCATTTCCATATATCTTACATAGTTTTACCAACAAATACCATGTTCAATCATTAAAATATCTCTGCTCATGTATTTGCATTTCCCATGGAAAAAAATTATAATAAAGTGATAGCTTACTGTTGTATAGCAGCATAATTTACAACTGCTTTACCTCTTTGGATTTTAAAACTCTCCCTACGAAGTTTGTAAGAAAAGCATTATTTCCCCAATTTGCAAATAAACCAAGACAGGAAGAAGCTGGTCCCAAATCACCTGTATTCAGCTTCAAAATCCAGGGATTTTTTTCTTTGAGCTTTGCTCTCCCTTGATTTGCCCTTTGTGTAGTAGGAAGGGCAGAAATGTCACCTCCCTTTAAAGAGGAGATTAAAATTGCAGTGGCAGAAACAGCAATGACCCCGGTGAAGAAAAGCCTCCTGACAAAATTCTGACTGGTCTTTTGATTTATTAAAAGCACTGCTTAGAGCAAAAGGGAATAAAACTTATACAATTTTTAATTTCCCTTTCAAAATTATGGAATCAGTCTGTTGAAACTGATTCTTATACGTAGGGGTAAAACATGAGCTGAGCTTAATGCTTGATCATGACTTAGCATTCAACATATTACATGTATATATTCCCACACATATGTATAGATGTACTTTTTGTTTCAAAAGGAATATAAACAAATCATCTTATCTTCAACACAGTATTTAAATACATTGCAAAACAGCATAGAACAAAAATGAATCACTCAACTCCCAAGGGTTAGATTTTATGACTGACTTAGGATAGATAATTAAAACAATGATAATCACAAAAATGAATCTGTCCTCCTTGACTATCTGCTAAGAATTAGGTCCACATCACTTTGACTTACACATGTAAATTTTATAATACCACTACCTTGCTTTGATGTAGTATTTTAATTTTTCAGCAGGCTCTCACATGCTAATGTACACTGTTACCCTTCTGGGTGTAATGAGAAAATCATCTTCCTGTCTCTGGGCCTCACCTTGTGAAGTCTGTCATTTCCATCATGATCATACACATCTGCTTGGCCAGCACAATTATATCATTGCCGCTGTCATCCCATTTGGCCACTTCGGCATCCAGCTTGCTTTTCTCTTGGTGGAATATCTCCACCTGCTCAGCTATTTTTGCCTTCTCCTCCTGCGGTAGTTGTGCCATGATGGCCTGTGTGGGTTACAGAAAAAGTGTGACTAATGATGACAAAGTAAATACAGACAGTAGGTTGACTCTGCCTTAAGTTAATGGCAGAGCCTGATACTGATGAGGTTTATAGGCTACCCCACCATTCCAGAAAAGTATGTTTTCTCCATCCCCAGGAAAGCAAAAGCAGAGAGTGATAACGTCCCCAAAATCCCCATCCATATTCCTATACACACACAAAAATAGAGAGATCCAAAAGGTACGTGCACATTGACAGTAACAGAACTTCTGTGTTGCTTTGATGACATATGTTTGTTCAAAAGAATCTATTCCTGTCAATTTTTATATTTGGTCTCAGAAAACTTTTACCAGATGAAAGAATGCACCTCTTTCAACACTGAAATCTGTTCAGAGAAGAAAAGAAAAAGGAAAAAAGAAGGCTTTCTGTCACTGGAAAGGAGAAGAATTTTAAATAATTCACTGAGCATCTAAGTGGGGTGGAGAGACTTTCCATGAGTGTTAATGAAGGAATACATTATTAGATACCAAACAATCCCCTAACCCAAGGCATTTCAGGAATGGCATACCTGTTCCCAGCCCTCTTCCATCCCCCTATGGAAATTCTGAGATAACCATGGCTCCCTGCAGAGCCTATTAGTACATAGAAGTTATGATGGGATAAAATATAGGTTTAGGAAGTAAAGATCAGCTTTCAAAAGTTGCTTGGTAAGGAAATGTAGAAAAGCAAGAACTACAGCTGATCTTCATTATTCACAGAATCTTTCTTTCCAAATTTTTCTATTCTCTAAAATTTATTGGCAACCCAAAATCAATACTTGTGGTGCTTTTTGGTCATTCACAGACATGCAGACAGTTGCAAAAAATTGGATTCACCTGACAGGCCTATTCACAGATATGGTTGAACAAGAAATTCTCTGTCTTTGTTTCAGCACTGAACAAGGGGTCCCTTCTGTGGTCTATTTGGTGCCATATTTTCCACATATTTGTACTTTTTATTGGTAATTTTGCTGTCTAACATAGCCCCCAATCATAGTGCTCAAATGCTCTCTAGTGTCCCAAAGCACAGAAAGGCTGCGATGTGCCTTATGGAGAAACATACATGTATTAGACAAGCTTCATTCAGGCATGAACTATAGTGTTCTTGGCCATGAGTTCCATGATAATGAATCAAAACTATAAAGCGTCTGAAAGGAAGCATTCATTAAACAAGATTCTTTATTGATTGGTTGAAATAAAATGTTGAGAGTAGGAGTTTTGAGGAACCTAACACTTTATTTCCTCTAGAAGCCATGACTCCACAGTTTCTAATTAAGTGTTCATGGTGACTTTATAGAATATAAGTACCACAAATAAAGCCAGTCAACTGTATTTGGTAAACACCATGTATGTAGCAAGCCCTGGATGCAATGTCTGGAATCATCTCATTGCATCTTCATAGAACCATGTGCAACCTGTTTCATAGAAAGGAGCATGTGGATAAGTATGACAGTACTAGTAACCCTCTGGTTCTGGGATATGTGTGTTCACCAATGAGAGCATGATTTGGGGAACTTAAAACTTTTGCAAAGGACAAGTAAAAATCACATATACAAGAAAACTCTGCTTCCTAAATTTTAAAGTTCCTCCCAATATAAACGAACTGTTGGGAAGAAAGGTTGTTGATTTCTAATAAAATTATCAATGGACATGAGCTCAGAAAAACTGGGTTCAATGGGCTCTGTCAGTGACTTAGGTTAAGACCTAATTGCTCTTGGATCATATCCTTAACTTCTTCAGATCTAAGAACAGTAAAAAATTACCTTCGAGTATTACGGTGGACAGCAAATGAAATAACAAAGGTGTTGTGTTTTGTCCAAAAAACCAAATGAAAGTATCTATGGGATTATTGTTAATATATTACAATCATGCCTATATTAGTTTTCCTTTCTAGCTACCCTTTAAGCTCATTACTTAGTTGCCATGAAAGAGAAGGGATGGGCCCAGAGTCTATGTGGCTATAAATAGAAGATTGACATGATTCCTTGAGTACAGAAATGTATGCCAGGTACTGTGCTAAGAGGCTTTTGTATGGAAAAAAAAAAAAAAACCCAAAAAACAAAAAAAACCCCTCCTAATTTAATCATTCTACCAGATTAATACTATTATTACTCCTATTCTGTTAATGATGACACTAAGACCCAGAGAAATTAAATTCTCAATATTATACAACTAATAAGCTGTATATATAGGATTCAAACCCAGGTCCATTAACACCATGCTTCACTACTGTGCACAGGTGGATCACTGTGCACACCATACAGGTTAGACACTACACAATATTCCCATTCCAGTGGGGCAAGTATTGCTGAAATCACAAGCATTGTTCACTAGGATGAACAACCTAGAGATGAGGCTTTATCTGCCAGAGTAAGGTATGTCTTTGTCTGATTTACATAAAGGCACCCTCAGATTAGCAGCTGAAGAGATACATCTTAGTAATACACAGCCATGTTTACTAACTTCCATGCATGGACATGTGTGACTTTATATAACCAGCATGTGAGTGTCTGTATACGTATGCAAGTGTGCATGTGCATATACACAAATTACAAGCCATATTTAAAAAGTCAGACTGGTATAAATACCATATGGTTAAAATATTCCAAACACTGTATTTTTGAAAAATATTTTAAAGCACTTTAAAAACTATCAGAAAAGGTGGTTAATATACCAAAGAGTTGATTATAAATTCAAATATGAAATACTGTACTAATAACAAGGCAGAGATAGGTCTGGATTTGCAGAAGTTAAATATGCACTTTTTTCCTGAAGCATCCCTGTCTGATGATCTGATCTCTTCTAGAATAATTTTTCACCCTCATACAAAACTGATATTCATGTTTTACTTCGACCTCAGAAGTCCTAACCAGCATCATGTAAATCATCCATTAGCTGCTTTTCTGTAGAAGAATCTGTAAAACTTACCCACCAGATCTCCAGACTCTATATTCAAAGATTTTATTTTTTTTAATGTTTTATTTATTTCTAGGAGAGAGAGAGACAGCGTGAGAAGGGGAGGGTCAGAGAGAGAGGGAGTCACAGACTGAAACAGGCTCCAGGCTCTGAGCTGGTAGTCAGCACAGAGCCCGATGCGGGGCTCAAACCCACAAACCGCGAGATCATGACCTAAGCGAAAGTCGGACGCTTAACCAACTAAGCCACCCAGGTGCCCCTCCAGACTCTATATTCAATACCCAGATGGAAAGCAATGACACTTTCATTGTCTCAAAAGGGTTAATTTATGCATTGAAGGATGTACACTTTTCTTTCAACTCTATCGCATGAACTTCAATTGTATAACTTAGGATTTTAGTATTAACTGTTTGTTCTAGTATCTAATTCCTATTGATTACCTACTTCTGACTTCTCTCTGAGCTTCCTTAGGGTAGAGGCCTCAGCATCCTGCACAGTAGAAGTTCAATAAATATCTTCTGATTGACTGTGAAACCATTTTTCCACCCACTGCATCAACATAGTTCAAGAGAAGTTACGAGAACTGATAAACATCTTCTAAGGGCACAATTCTGAAGGAAAAAAAAAAAAGGCTCCTTCAAAGCAGATTTGCAAAAGAAGATGTTATCTTGACTCGGGTTGCTAAACCCACATAATGCACTTAATGGTGTGTGACTTGGGTGCAAGTATCATTACATTTGCTTCTGCTCATGTAGCTATCAATGAGCCAAAGTCTTTTCCTAAATATTCTTAAAATGCTCCTGGCTTTCAAAAATTCATAATTGACCTTTTCTGAAACTGGAATTTTAAAAAAAGGTTATCTATAAACAGTAGATCACAAACTGCAAAATTTGCAAGTTAATCAAATTAAAATTCAACACATGAGTTTTAATTAGGTCTTATCAATGTAACTCAGCACTTTGAAATGTTAACATATTAAAGTCATTCTAGCTAGGAAAAAAAAAGGATGACTACAATGAAATCAGGCTGAATACAAATATATAACATGCAATTATTCATCCCCTCAAACTAAGGTAACATGAGAAAAATGATTTCATGGCTACGAGGAAAGGGAACGAATCAGCTTTCTGTTTCTATAATGTGATCACCTGGGATGGTCTCAGAGTTTCTGCAGGTTCTATGCAAAGTAGCCAAGCACAACTCCACACTGGCTTATGGAGGGCCCCAAGTTGTGGCATCAGAGACTTGAATCCACAAAACTTCCTGCTTTCTAATCCCTGGCTCCCAACTTTTCTTCTGAAGAACAGACCTTTTTTGTGTGTGATTGAAGTTATAAACTCTACTTATTAAACCAAAGTGCAAATCACTCTGGCCAGAATTTTTTTTCAATCTAAATCTCAGGAGCTTTAGATACGATTATTTTTCCAATCTCAAAGACAAAAAAATTACTTTTGAAGTCTATGGGCCTCCAAACTGACAAGTGTTAGTTCCTTAAACCAGAACAAGACTCTAACATTTAGGGTTCTAGTACGTATTTATAAATAAATGATTAAAAGGGCTAAAACTCAATGTGTCCATTTCTGCTCACTTGGTTTTAAAGCAGAATAATAAATATAAGTAGTTGAAGAGTGGGTCCTTTGACTTTTACCAGTCTCAGGCCCTGAAATAAATAGGAAAATTGAGGTAATTATCCCATTAACTTAAGTAAAAACTTTCATGATTTCCTAAATTGTCCAAGCTCTTTTCGGTTAAATCACTTGTCCAGCCTTGTAATGAAGAATTTCTTTATGCTATAAGCATCATCATCATCATCATCATCATCTTTATCAGCTTCACATTATGTGACACATCTTATGATACAAATTTTATCAAGCAGTTCTAATGATGTCATGAGGTGGGGGCGGGGGAAGAAGGAAAAAGAGATAAAGCCTAGAGAGGTTAAGAAAGTTGCCCAAAGACTCACAGCTTGGTCAAGATCATATTTAAAATCAGGTCTGTATGACTCCAAATTATATATTCCACCACCAAAGTTAAGTGTCTAAAAGTTGTCGATGACCAATTTTAACTACATCAACCTGTGAAGAAGCAGTTTTTAAGATATCATGTCTAGGATCATAGGATCTGATTACTCCTACATTTTAGCAGGGCATGATAATTCTCTGCCTCTCCTTCTCTCAGAAAACACTGTGGAGAAGCAACAGATAGAGACACAAAAAGGAAATAAACTATCTAATTTCAGAATTTGGGAGCAATGTTGGAGTAGGTACTAAAAGCTTTTCTCCTACCTTAACCTCCTTATAGATTAATTTACCCTTTTAGAGAGGAAGAATTTATCTGAATGAGAACAAATTAGGCCGTTAACAGGGAAGGACTGGCTGCTGCAAAGGGCAACTACCTCTGTCAAAGACAACTTTTGTCTCCTTCACAATTTTGACCAAGTTAACACACTTCTCTGGTCAAAAGTTCGACCATCTGTCATCTCAGCAATTCAATGCACCCTCTTATTTCCAACTTACAGCCATAATTCTAGGTCTCTGATTTGTCATCATATAATTACAGACAAAAATAGGCTGACTCAATAACTAATGCTGTCTGCTGCAAGTTAATCACACAGACTACATGATGGATCTCAAAGACAAACCACCAAGTACTGGATTGTAGGAGTACTTTGTTCTTACTATCCTGTACCATGTTCATAATTCATGCAGAAAAACCTTTAAAAAAAACACTATTGTCTTTCCCCTATTGGGTGAAAAAAATAATAGATGATATAGACAGGTGCCATCTGACTTCTGTTTTCACCCATCTGAATTGACTTGATATCTAATGTAAGATGAATGAAATGGAAGTACAATGGGACTACATTCTTGTAAAAAATGGGACTAATCATGCCATTTTGACAAGATGGTGATTATCAAGTACCATAAGGGTTATACAATATGCCTTGGTCTTTGGGACAAGACACCGGGCTGTATCAATACTGAGTTGCATTTAGTCAATCAAACTGACTCTGAATTGATTAATGTTTGATGAATTATTCAAATTTTCCCTTTATCATGGACACAAAAATCCTGGTTTTATTTAATTCCAAAGAGATATTGACCTGCTGGATCAAGTGATTTAGTGTTATTCTAAAACAGGCTCAAAAGCCTCCCAGCTTAACAAATTTATCAATTTTCAACATTGGTAGGAGTAGGGGGAGGGAGAGGGATTACAGTCCACAAAAGATTTGCCAAGTAGGGGGCTTCATATTCTTTTGTGTACTTTTCTACTATCACTAATCTGTGATATCTAATGATTTCTCTTCCAAAGGATGACAATTTTCAGTCATCCTTTATTGAGCACTTAATATATATCAGGTATTAAGTTCATTGTGTTTATTATTTTACAAATATTAAGTAATTAAATCTCAAAAGAATTTTATCAAATAAGTCTATTATTCACATTTTACAGACAATAGGACTGAAGCTCAGAAATTAAGCAACATGTAATGGAGGCTGGTCCTCACTCCACTTTTTACAATTCAAAACCAAGTCTGTCTGAACCAAAGCCAGTGCATCCTTAATATTCTGGTTTTTACCTTTATATTTCCCCTGTCAATGTCCATCTATATAAATTTATGAATCACTTCATTGTTGGATGAGACTATCAGGGCACAAAGCATGAAAGAGAAATCGGGTTATAAGTACAAAGATTTTCTTGACTCAACATAAGGCTTAGTCTTCTTTGAATCCTGTTTATTTTAACCTCTGTCTACCCTCCTTTCACAATTCCTAAACCAATTTGAGCTTTCTGGGGTTTCCTGATCTCTGTCCTAAATTACTCAAACTCATGCTTCCTATACAAACTCAGGCTTCCTATATATTATTTTCCCTGAAGTAAAACTTAACAGAGAATTAAAATATTCTAATTAGAATATAGTAAGGACTCAATCTATTGAGTGAGATTGTTTTACCCTATAAAAACTGAGTATTTAAAGGGAGGTTAATCAGGGCAGCTGGGTGGCTCAATTGGTTAAGTGTCTGACTTCAGCTCAGGTCACAATCTCACTGTTGGTGAGTTCAAGCCTTACATTGGGCTCTGTGCTGACAGCTCAGAGCCTGGAGCCTGCTTCAGACTCTGTGCCTCCCTCTCTCTGCCCCTCTCTCACTCATTCTCTTTCTATGTCAAAAATAAATAAACATTTCTAAAATTGTTTTAAAAAATAAAGGAGGAAAATCTAACCCCCTTATATAATCTCCAGAGATTTAATCTCTTGAAACTTGCCTTGACCACCCACATTTGCCCTCAAGGAGATACAGTTAATAAGATTGGTCAGAATCCTCTTAGAAAAACTATTATTGGTAGATAGTGTCATTGAGTGTTCAGGAGTGTTCAAATGGCCGCCAGAACAATAATCTTTCTGTTGCTTCCAGCTCCGTGCCTTAAACTGGCATATTTCTAGTATGTCTATATAATTCCTTTTTCTATCATATGGCAGACAGATCTAGGGCTACCACCTTTGCCATAAGCAAGTATCAGGGAGAGGGAGAGGAAGTTATTTCTCTATTCTAATGGCCTTGAACCAGTTTCAAAGGTGTGGTCTTATTCACCAGAGACCCTAGGCCAGAACATGGAACAGAGTATGGAGCCCATAACAAAGTGATAGTTAACTTTCATTTTCTATTTTCCGTTTGTCCTTGCCTCTTGTGTTAATAAGCTTGGTGACCTCAAGCAGAACTGTGGTGTCTATGCCAATCCAAGATCTGAGCATTCCTGTTCCTTAGCTGTTGAACTGTTTATTCATGATCCCAACCCAATAAAGTCAACTCTACTCTAAAACTGTCTGCACTGATGTGACCACTAAGTTTCAAGTGATGGAGAGAAAATGGAGTTAATAGGAATCAGAAGCACTGGTGGTTATTTCCATTGGATAAAATATGAATTGCTAAAAACAACCACAGGTGAGAGGGCAGATTTCTGAGCTATAAATCTCTGGGATCCCAAGAGTCTGGTCAGAAATCCCCTTAAATCAATGTGGTATAAATAGCCCCAGCACATGAAACCCAAGTCCTGGATATCCACTCACCCGTGCACTCTGCCCTGCAATGAGCTGGTCGTCCTCGGTCTGAACACTTGTCCGACTGCGCACATCATAATCCTCCTGCTCAAAGTCAGAGTCATCCTCTAGTTCTTCTGGGGTCTAAAGGTACAAAGGAAAAGAGAAGAATCAGCATATTCTAAATTTATAACCTTCAACCCCACCCATATATTTTGTGACTGACAAGGCTAAGTAGCTCCCAGGAAAGAGAGCTTGTAGGCAATTACACATAGGGGGTTACAGAGGAGGGTTGGCTAAAATGGAGTCAGAAAAATCTAGCTGCCCCAATTTACCTTTTAAATATATATATACTTTATTTCTTCCTCTTGTAGGTATCAAAAGTCTATTTAACTCTTTCTATATCATGCTTTCTAGTTTTAAGAAAAATTATATTTGTTTTTTCCAACCATAGAAATCTACTTTAAGATAGAAAATCACCATCACCAACAGAAATTGTACCTATAAGTGGTCTACAATGCCCTTTTTGCTCTATTTCCAGTCTTTTTCAGTCTTGATAAGCAAAAAGAAATCCTCTCCAAGCCAATGGTTAGTCCAGATGAAATATGTGATGTGGTCACTAAATTGTATGCTATACAGGTTGCAGCTATAGATTCCAGGCTCAAAACTGCCTGAATATGAACCCCTGTGTTACCACTGGCAAAATCTCTTAACTCTGGTTTCCTCCCTTGTGAACTGGTATTGATAAAAGTTGCTCTATGATTTTTGTGAAGATTAAGTAATATTCTTTGTGTAGAGTGTCTAGTATATAAGAGGCTTTTAAAAAATGTTCACCATTATGATTTAACAGGATTTTGAAATCAATTCAAACACAATTTACCTTTTTAAAAAGTAAAGCTACCAATTACTACAAAACTACAAAGCATTAAATAACTTTCATACATAGTATCAATTTAGCTAAAACTAAGCACAGTGAAATAAGGATCATTCTCTATTTAGAGATAAGAGCACCAAGGTTCCGAGAAACAACATGTCCAATGTCCCTAACCCAGTTAATAACAGAATTAGAATTTAGACACAAATACCCACATCTGTCTAACTTTCTCACCTTATAAATCAGATAAGAATTGCAGCTATGGGATGGCTTTAAAAGTTAGTAGTTACATGAAGATCTTGTCCCATGTCAAAAAAAAAAGATATGAATTAATCTATGAACCCAGAAATAAAAATACTCTCCATCTTTAATAACCATAATAAACAATATGCATTAAGTACTTTTCATATACTAATGCTTATTTTCTCTAAGCACTTTAAATATACCAATTCATACTATTTTTTTTCTTGCATAGTTTATTGTCAAATTGGGTCCCATACAACACCCAATGCTCATCCCAACAAGTGTCCTCCTCCAGGCTCATCACACCCCTTCCCCTCTCTCCTACTCCCATCAGCCCTCAGTTCATTCTCAGCATTCAAGAGTCTTTCATGGTTTGTCTCCCTCCCTCTCCCCAACTATTTTTCCCCTTCTTCTCCCCCATGGTCCTCCATTAAGTTCCTCCTAATCCTCCTATACGTGCAAACATATGGTAGCTGTCCTTCTCTGACTTATTTTGCTCAGCATAACACCCTCAAGTTTCATCCATGTTGCTACACGTGGCCAGATTCATTCTTTCTCATTGCCATGTAGTATTCCACTATATAGATAAACCACATCTTCTTGATCCATTCATCAATTGATAGACACTTAGGCTCTTTCCATGTTTTGGCTATTGTTGAGAGTGCTGCTATGAAAATTAGGGTCCATGTGCCCCTATGCATCAGCAATACTGTATCCCTTGGGTAAATTCCTAGCAGTGCTATTGCTGGGTCATAGGGGAGTTCTATTGTTAAATTAATGAGGAACCTCCACACTGTTTTCCAGAGGGGCTGCACCAGTTTACATTCCCACCAACAGTGTAGGAGGGTGCCCATTTCTCCATATCCTCACCAGCATCTAGAGTCTCCTGATTTGTTCATTTTAGCCACTCTGACTGGCGTGAGGTTCATACCATTTTCTTAACAGTCCTATCATGGAGATACTATTTTCTCCACTTTACAGATAAAAAAAACTGAGGTGTGAGATATTATACCTGCTCAAGACCCTCTAAATCTTGCAGCATGTGCTTTAGACTATGATCTCTGTTAATTCTAAGAAGAAGAATTTGGAGGGGGTAAGGATGGTTCACAAAGGGGACACAGGGCATTAGTGTGACATTCTTAGATCAATGATCGTTAGACTGAGAGCTGACAGTCACCCACAAATGGCTTCTTGGCACACAGTACCACCACCTCCTAGGACTCTGTGTTTCAAAAGGAAGAAATAGACCACAGCAGTACCAATGATACAGTTGCCTATTCCCCATCCAAAAGGGTACATTTTTATTCTGCTGGTTTGTTTGGCTACCTCAATGTAATTAATCAGGTGTGGTTATTGATGAAGCCTTGAGATTGGTCAGACAGGCATAAAATGGGGTCTTCATGCCAATATCACATTATGCGTTGTAATTTTCCAAGCTTTGGCATATCTTTCTTGTTTTCCTTCTTTCTTTCCATCAACCCTATTAATATTCACCCAGTCATCTACAGATGTTCAGTTTTCTTTCACAGAATTATTAAAAGAAAGAGGGAAGAAAGAGGTTTTGTTCCCATACTTTATTAACTAAAGCAGGGGTGGGGTGGGCAGAACCTGGTTCAAATAACTGGTTGTATTTTCATTGTGGACAGAGACAGTAATGTCTGATCATTTTTCACTCTTCTGGAATGTACTGCAGAACAATTACAGCAAGCTGGTAAATTCTGCTGACAGATGAGATGACAAGATTACAAGTGCTTTTCATCATTAGTTTTTCAAAAGGAGAGAGAAAAGTAAAATGAAAAACCTCACTCAACAGAAAAAAGGGAAAATATGACAGTGCCTATAGTACTGTGTCCAAACATTTCAATGATCTGTGTGTTTAGTAGATGAGTCAATGACAAACACAACCTGGCATCATAAGGTATTTAATAATGATGAGCTTTCATTCAAGTGACTATGGCTCAGGAACCAAAACAAACTTTAAAACCGAAAAAACACACACACACACACACACACACACACACAACCAAACAAAATAAAACAAAAAAACCTGGATGTGGACCTAGGGAACTGGAATGTTTCTGGCCTAACTCTGTCACTCATAAGCTCTGTGCCTTTGGCAAGTCACATATAGTTTTTCTGCTTCTCTATCTCCTCACTCATAAAATGGAGACATAATCCCTATTTGTCCTGTCTGCCTCTCAGGATTGTAGGATAAAACATACATGAAAATGCTTTGTAAATTATAACACTGAACTAAAGGAATATGTGATAGTGATTATTATTATGCTTAATAAAATATATACCTATTAACAACTGCAATGATAATAATAATGGAAATAATTTTTACCAACCACTATAGGCCAACCATTCAGCTAAAGGATTTACTCCATATAAAAACCTAATGAAAAAAATTGAATGCCCATCTTACAGACATATAAACAGACTCAGAGTTAAGTCAGTTTTCCAGGGTGTTATACCTAGCAGGTTGAGGGGGCTCAGGGCTTATGCTTTTAACCATCACAAGTAACACCAGGCAAGTGGGTGAGCTTAAAATATTTTCTTGTGCCTTAATCATACAGCAAACCCATCCAAGTCACCCATATAAATAGTTCTGTGTGGGGTGCCTGGGTGGCTCAGTCTGTTGAACATCTGACTCTTGATCTCATCTCAGGTTGAGAACCCAGTGTCAAGGGATCAAGCCCATGTCAGGCTCTGAGCTGAGCATGGACCCTGCTTAAGATTCTCTCTCTCCCCTCTTCTCTCCAGCTCTCCACCTCTAAAAAGAAAAAGTTGTATGCATGTGCAGTTTGCTAATTGCATGTAAATACTGATTTTATTTGAATTACTCATTTTAAAAAGTATCAGTCTTCTGTTTCAGTTGGTCAAAGACCCCTATACATTAAAGGAGAAATGGAAAGGGGCACCTGGGTGGCTTAGTCGGTTAAGCGTCCGACTTTCGCTTAGGTCATGATCTCGTGGTTCGTGGGTTCGAGCCCTGCGTCCGGCTCTGTGCTGACTGCCAGCCCAGAGCCTGGAGCCTGTTTCAGTCTGTGACTCTCTCTGACCCTCCCCTGCTCACGCTGTCTCTCTCTCTCTCCTAGAAATAAATAAAAATATTTAAAAAAAATTTTTTTTAAGGAGAAATGGAAAAATAGTGAAGGCCTGAAAATGGGCCCAGAGATAATAGGACCTGTATCATTAGTAGTCTTATAGAGTAAAAAGAATAACCAAAATGTGTAATTCCTTGGATTAGAGGCTGGAGACTGAAGGTTAAACCTCAATTCTGCCCTCCTGTGCTCCTAGGGAAGACCTTTTCACAATAATCAAAAACCACTTTGGGTCTACTTTTGGTTCCCTAGGTCTATTATCTGTTAGACTGCAAAAGTGGGTTTAATTTGAAAACATGACACACTTAAAGTATTTGGCCTCTAAAATCTGCCCCCTGTAAGAGTCTATGAGACTAACTTGTGTCTATTACAGAGACCCAAGAAAATCATGTGCTTGTCCAGGGTCACACCACATGCGAGTTGCAGAACAGGATCAATCTACCTGTCTCTGACTCCCAATCAAATGCTCAATCTCTTCTACAACAGTTTCTGGAAAGAAGCAAAATCAGAAAAGACAGAAGGATTTAGAGTTTTTTTTTCAGCAGGACACATGAAAAATATATTGGGGAATATTTAAAATAAAGGCTCAAATGTGTATGAGAGTTTCATTAGGAACAGAAAGATGAGAAGGACATGGAGATGCAACAGGAGAGTTCAAGTGGTGCATGAAGAAGGATTTCCCAAACAGGATGCTATACCACTGGAGTGGAGAAAATACAGTTACATTTCCCTAAAGTCAATGTAGAACAAAATGCCCTCAGTCAGGACTGATTGACCACTGACATCTCTATCCTGAGTCATTCTGAAAGCCTTTTGACTGATCTCCTTGCTTCGGTTTTTCCCCCATACATTCTGCTCTCAGGGTGAAGATCCCTGTAAGATCTAAGTCAGTTTAGAACACGTTGATGGCTCCTATCTCATTCAGCATAATCCTTAGTCTGCACCTGCCATTCCTTCTGCCTGGAACACATTTCCTCTAATATTTTTATGGCTAGTTTCCTCATTCTCCAAGTCTATTCTCAAATGCCACGCAATCAGTGACCATCCTTTATAAAACAAATATGCTCTATCCCCTTATATTGCTTGTTTTCCTCACAGCACAATAACTGACATTTTCTATCTCCTTGCTTACTCTCTGTCTCCCACAAGAAGAATATACATTCCTTGAAGATAGGGACTTTGTTTTGTTCACCTCTGCATTCAGGACCTGTCCAATAGTGTGGGGCATCTAGTAAGCTTTAAATAAATACTTAACAAACAGATGACCAAGATTGAGTTACTGAATTTTTCTTAAAATCATATGAAATTATTTCTAATTACTTGAAGTAGGAAAACAAAACAAGGCACCTTATGGAACCATGTTAATTAACTAGATAATAGTGATCTGTAATAGGAATATCAATTTTGCCACCAAAGTTGTTTCTGAAGTTTCCTCAACTATTTTCTACCTCTGACGAGTAATTCTAATCCCTGCATTTTTAATAATATTGTTAATTTACTTAACAAATTCTATTTCATTAATTGATTGTAATAAGAAACTACACTCCAGCAGAATGAGAAAAGAAAAATATTTCCTAGGAAAGTACTGACAGCTTTTTGCTAGTACTTTATAGCTATGGCCATACTTGTCCTCATTTGCTGATAAGAAAACTGAAGCATAGATGAAAATCAGTGTGCCAATGACACCCAAACACTTAAGCCATAGGTTCTCAAACTTTATTGCTTTAAGCACTCTCACTGTCTCAGTAATTTTTTCAAGGTGCCTCTGGGCTAAAAACCAAACCAAACCAAACAAAACAGCAAAAGCCTAACAGTTATGTGGTTAAGCAGTTAAATCACAAAAATGGATTTAGTTGATTAGACTTAACAACTTAGTGTCTAGTGCCTGTTTCACATTGCATGACTTCTCAAATTTTGGAATACAACTGAACATCCATTGAGCTTCCTTTTTATCACAGCAACCACTAGAAACCCAGCTTCACAAATATAGGATGTTATTAAAAGGAATACACCAACCTAATGTTTAAACTGTGAACTACTTTTGGCTAATATTTCCTGCAATATCTGAGATACATCTGTGTGTTTCCCTTTAAATTTTAAAACATCTTACAATGCCCCAAGGGCCCTTTCAGGCATAGCTTGGGATAGACCAAATTAAACTTTAGACTTTATTTATTTATTTTTAACATTTATTTTTGCGAGAGAGACAGAGTGAGAGCAGGAGAGAGGCACAGAGAGGAGGACACAGAATCTGAAATAGGCTCCAGGCTCTGAGCCATCAGTATAGAGTCTGACACGGGGCTTGAACCCGCGAACCACAAGATTATGACATCAAAGTCAGATGCTCAACTGTCTGAGCCACCCAGGTGCCCTTAAGCTTTAGACTTGTATCTGAACCCCAGGCACTACTGTTTCTATGACCTGCTTTCAAAAGTACCATGTGCAGCCAAATTAATGGGTTCCAATTACATTATAAAAGTATGTAAATATAATAATAGATTTCTTCATGGTTATTCTTATGAGAAGAAATTAGCTTTTTTTAAAATACAGATATCCTAACACCCAGACATTACCTCCTTCTACCCTACCCAATTATCTTAATTTCCCATATTAAATGTCTAACTCTTACATGTGCACTTGGTCCTCATTATTTGTAGATTCCTTATTTGTGAATTTGCCTCCTCACCAAAGCTTCTTTGTGATCCCCAAATCAATGTTTGTGTAGTTTCTCACAGACAAGTACAGTGTGGCAAAAAATTTGAGACATCTAACCCCTGTGCTCTCAACTGAGGTCACATAGCACAAGGCTCTGCCTTTTTGTTTCAGCTTTGATGCTATAAATAAACATTTTTTTTTTCTCTGCTTAAAATGACTTCCAAGTACAGTGCTAACATGTTATTTAGTGTTCCTAAGTGTAAGAAAGGTTGTGATGCACCTTACGGAGAAAATGCTTGTGTTAGAATAGCTTCCTTCAGGTATGAGTAATAGTGAGGCTGGCTGTGAGTTCAATGTTAATGAGTCAGCAATATATATTAAATAGAGTGTCCTTAAATAAAAACATGCATAAAACACAGTTATATATTGATCAGTGGATGAGAATGTAAACAGAAGCTCACAGGAATCTAGCAATGTTCCCTTAGGAACATTGTTTTGACATTCTCTAACTCAGTGTTCAAAGCAAAGTTACAGGATAGAACTACTGCAAATAATGACAATCAGCTGTGTGGTGATGTGTCAGATTTGCCTATTCCTTTTTTAAATTGCCATGCTGGGGTTATTAGAAAATTCCTTCATAGCCAATAGATCACCAAGGACAAGTCTCATCAAGAAGCAAACAAAAAATTTATAGTCTAGTCTAGGCAGATTAGACCTGTTCTAAGAGAGAAGTGGGGTCCTGAAAGGTGAGGTTGGGATACAGAAAGGACACGTTTGGCTTCTTCAGAGGGATGTATGGAGCTCCCTTGAAGTGCCTGGATACCAACAATACATTAAATATGTACTGATTGGTGAGGGGCAAGGTGATGGAGAATTTAACCCTTCAGGGTCCATTCTGCATTTATTTTGCGGGGGAGGATTATACTTTTCTGGGGCATGGCCAGATATGGTGGGAAAGAAACAGCTCTACTTATCTCACTGTCTTGCTTTCAAATCCAGTGCAATGGATTTTTAAGTAGACTTAATCATTATACTAAGAAAGTAAACCAAGAAATTAAGTACAAGATGAAGCCATGTTGGGTGCTGAATGGAGAAGGATTTTAAAAATAACAATTTGTACATACTGTACATTTCTCTCTTAAGTTTTAAGTGGTGTGAAATCCATCTGATCAAATCACTTGAAACGTCGAGATGCAGGAATGACACTTCATGAAACAAAGATATGGCATTTTATCTAAAATTATGTTTTATTACAGCTCATGAATGAATAAATGAATGATGGCTATAAACTTCCTCAGCCTCCCAGATGAATGGTTGTCACAAAAATGTGAAGGCTAACAAAGCAGAAAAATGGCAAAAGAGGGAATATGTCTTGAGGATTATAGTGGGATTTAGTGTCAAATGCTTTGAAAACATAACTCTCATGGTCTATTACCTTATTTCACAAGTTAGTATGTAATGGGAAAAAATGATCTAATTTGTTCCAGGTTTAAAAGCCTGCTTTTTTTTTTTTTTTTCTTTTCCTTCTCCTCCAATTCTCATCCCTTTTCTCTCTGTCACCTTCCTATCTCCCGAGGTATCTGTTTCCACCACCACCATATATACGGTACACATCCAGTCTTAACCACTCTCTTCGACAATGCACCACAGGGAGGGGAAAATAAAAATACAACCACTGCTTCCCAAAATTTCACAGTCCAAAGAAGGTAATAGACACAAAAGGGAATAGTGTAATATATACTATAGTAAGCAGAGAGTTATATGAGTTAAAAGAGAGTGACAGTATACTTGATGGAAAAGAATTTGAAGAAAGAAGGTTTCAGCCAAATCTTGAAAGGTGGTAAGCTTGACAGATCTAAAACGGGCAAGTTAGAAGAACAGGAAATACATCCGAAAGTCTCCAAATTCCAAATTTGAACTCCACATTGTTAAGTGTAATTAGTGTCATCTGATACAACTTATGCAATTATCTGAACACTTTGAATTGATCATGAAATTATTATGAAAGACAGGCATAGTTAACGTGCAAACAGTTAAGCTGAATTTAAAGAGAAGAAAATTCAAAGATGCTTTTTGTACTCCCAAGTGAAAAGAGTTTGGTGATTATATCAAGAGAATCATTGATACCAACCAAGAGGGAAGAGAGATTCTTCTTGGTAATACTCACCTCCACCTGCTCAGATCACCATAGAAGCATCAAGCTGTACTCTGGATACCACAGTTGAAGAGGACCACTCATGGATTTAATGACTTCAAAGATACCAGGATTTGGGGGAGAATTAATGCCATATACAAAATACTCAAAGGACTAGGAATATATTGTCCACAGAGAACAATATACCACAGACCTTATTTGATTATTATTGTTTTGCAATGCTTGCGGGGATATTAGTTTAGATGTTCAATGGTCACCCCAAGAGAAAGTTTTTCAAAGTGCACTCAGTACTTATCTCATGGTTTTATTGAGCAGCTTTAGAGACAACTGTGGAGGATGAAGATGAGCATACAATCCAATGCTGTCTCATCCCATATGGTAGACATGAGCTACAATGAGCTAGGGAGAACCTTAAATGTACCTCATGCCATGTGTCAAGAATGATTATGTTTTGGATACATTTGGTTAAGTATATTATTAAAATTAATTTTGATTGTTTCTTTTTCCCCCCGTGTGTCTAATAGAAAATTTAAAATTACAGTTGTGCTCACATTATATTGCTATCAGACAACATGTACTTACCCTTGGCACTGCAGAAGCCCCATGTCTGCTTTAGTCCTAACAACCACAAATGTATTTGTGCCATAAATTTTGCTTCTGAATATTTAAGTTTATTTTAAGAATAACTTCAATAGATACAGAAAATTGTTTGAAAACTATGCCAAACTGTTGGTAAGATGAGGAGAAAAAAAAATCTTACAATGAAAAATTATGTAACAATGAAATGGAGCGAGGTAAGCTACTGGTCTTAATATAGATAAATGAAGGCACATTGTAGGTGAACAAAGCAAGCTGGAAATGATAGTTATCTAGAGTTTTAAGATCTACTATATTTTATGTTTTCTAGAATATATCTCTATATAATTACTTGAACAATGGTTTGGAAGGCTCATACCTGACAACGAGACTGATGATAGAAAGATAGTAGGGTGAGTCATGGGTGGGGGGTAGTTTGCTACAAGATTATACAGCCATATTTATAAGGTCTTAATTATTTGTTACAAGGATAATGTAACTGTTTCATATTTATTATTATTATTAATGATAATATTATTAAACTGGATAATCTTCATTTCCATCACATGGATTTCTGATCATAATGGGAAAATAATGTTAGAGGACCAAAGAAATAACAGCAAGGGCACCTGGAACTTAGTGTCAATTTTAAACAAAAATGAATGCAAGAAACAGGAAGGGCATCACTTTTCAGGTTATTCAGTGTCAATCTAGGCTTGTCAGATCACTTGTCCCTGTCATTTGACTGAATAGTCCCCCTTTTCTGACTAAATGAGGACCAAAACAGCTTAACAAGTTACATTAAACAATGAAATAACCAAAAGTAAATTCTTTGGGATCCCTATAAGATGATCTGATCAGCTCCAAGCCATAGAGAACTTACATACCCTGATCATCAGCACAGCCTTCCTGATGTCTCGAACACCATCATATACCAGGCGAGAGGCATCAATGAACTCATTCTCTTCAAATGGTTGAGGGACGTTGGCACTCAGGGCTTCAATGGCAACCTCTACTTGTTCAGCAAAGCGTGGCATCACTGCATTAAACAAAGTGAGAAACAGTGGATTAAGCAATCTTTCTCCCATGCTCCCTGTTCCAGCCCTTGTGCAAGGTGGCATAGTCCAGTTATTCCAAAGTTCGATGGAGCTGTGTGCCTACCTGGCCAGTGGGATGGATTCAATTTAGTGGTCTTTGTATCACTTACCTTCATCAGAGAAAGTAAACCATATTCCATGAATGGTGATGGTATGCAACAGCAAGTTTCTGAAATTCGCTCAGGGTAGGGTGGTATAGTGTGTATACACATGTATTTCATCTTCTCCCAAACTAAGTTGAAATTTACTTCTGCTTGTTACTAGCTGTGAAGCCTTGACCAAGTTTTCTTAATTCCTTCTAAACCTGTTTCTTTGTCTATAAAATAGGAGGTCCTATCTTAAGTTTCAGTGGGAAAACACATACACATTTATTGGGTGGTGTTTGGCCCTCAGAAAAACCTCAATAAATATTTAACCAATATCATATGCTATAGGTGATGAGTAACAGACTTTAACCTATATGACTTCATAGTAATGTGTGAATTAAGTGATTCTATCTTTTCCACTTAGAGACAGGACTTGAGATTGGAGGTGGGAGTTGATAGTAGATGGAGGCTAATGGAAAGATCATGTAAGAGGTGAGAAGGGATCCCAGTACACTCCAGCACAAAGCCTAGGAATAGACACCAGTGAGCTCAAAGATGAATTTGATATTTTTCCATTTTACCAGGACTGTATTGATGTGAAAGAAAAGCATATATGATTTTCTAAAATGTTAGCACCTCTTTCCTTCAACGAAGACACCTACATACATACTGGAGGTTTGCAGAAAGTAAATTTAGTGGAATGTCTGGAACCCTTCCACTAGCTACTTTTAAAAAATGCTGCTGATTCATTGATTTTCAAAAATTATAATTCAATTTTTTCAGCTTTTATCTTATATCAATTTATATGGCAAATGAAAGGCAAAAGCACAATTCATTTTATTTACAAGGACAATAAAATAGAAACATCATTCATCTATTTTCCATTTCTGAACTTTCATGCCTGATTCGTCTTTATACTCATTTTCATCCTCTGTGGATACTTTAACATCCATTTTAATCCCTAGTGTGAGAAACCCAGCTAAATTACCTTCTAGGGTCAAAGTATTCAAGGTAAAACATTCCTAGAAAAATGTATTTCTACTAGGAAAAGCTAAACTTTAAAAAGTATATTTTAAAAAAGAGGATTACAGGAAAATAGAGGAACCATTTTTTCTAAAGAAATGACCAAAACCAAAGTATGCATGGGGTGAATTTCCTTCTGTGAGTGAATTACTATGATTGGTTCTTTATATCATTTGAATTTTTCATTTGTGCCTTTGAACTGCTTTTACATAAAAGGAATTGGGTAGACACTGAGTTGAACTGCTACAAAAACCAAATAAAAATTAATTTCTAAAAACTACCACATTAAGCTAAGGCCATTTCAGCTATCCCTTTGTGTTGGGAATAAACTGTTTTAGATGACTAAATAATCTCAATCATCTAAATTGACCTCCCTAAGCATGAAAATATTGCTATGTGTATTTGGCATTTTCACATGAGTATCTTTCTTAAATGAAATTACAAATTTCCTTCTTTTTCTAACCTGAAAATTCTCAATATCAATTTCATTCTATTTGATGTCTAAGCTGCCATCACGACAATCAACAATTTTACAGATTTATATGGTACCATCAGTAGCAGTTAGATGCCTGAAGTTTCATCCCTATTGTTTATCCATCAGTTAGTACTCCTACATGTACATGAAATACTCCTGCACGGGCTCCTTTGTGGCTCAGCTGGTCATGATTTCAGCTCAAGTCATGATCCTAGGGTTGTGGGATCTGGCTTCGCATCAGTCTCTGCACTGAGCATGGAGCCTGCATAAGATTCTCATTCCCTCTGCCCTACCATCCACTGGCACTTTCTTTCTAATATAAAAGAAAAAATACTCCTACAAATGAGTAATGCAAAAAAATAGAAAAATAGACAAAGAATTAGAAGAGGTAATTCACAAAAAAGTCAAAAGTTATTATTGATAAATACATGATGTTTTACTTCATTAATAACTGGGAAACTCACAGTATAAGCAGTGAGATATCATTTCATACCTGTTGGAATGAGCAAAAAACTAAAGCTTATTAACACCCATCTCACAAAGCATGTGGAAAAAAGGGAACCCTTCTACTGTAGATGGGAGTCAAAATGGGCACACATCATTCTGACAAACACTTTGAGAAAATCTAATAAAATGAAGCTTTCCGGTCCCAACCAGTGAGCGGAGACATTTTCTAGGGCATGGCCAAATACTGGCTTCTAAAGAGGTACTTATTAGGAAGGTTGAGTACACTGGAGTCACAGGAACCTTTTTCTCTATGGTTATAGTAGCTTCTTAATAGATTGAATATTCCAAGAGCTAAAAAGAGTTATATTAAACCTAGGAATAAAAGTAATAGCTCTAAGGGATCCCTTCCAACCAGTGGTATCCCAGAGCTGTTAAGGCCACTAAGTTAAAGGCTGGGGAGACACAGTGAGCTGTTAACTCCAGGTTCATGGACAGTTCATCAGGATGGAATAAAATGGACTTAGGGATGTAAGTCAGGAGACAGCCAGTATAGTCATGAGAGTAAGTCCTAAATTCAAAATATTGACTGGGAAAAGCAAAGTGAAAAGAGATGTCATTTGTGAGAGATTTAAAAATACACAAGAGAGTGTTGTGCATAATTTAAACATATATATTTTTATTACATATGTTCTGAAAGAATATATACCAACTTAAGTATAGTGGTTGCCCTTGAGGGAGACAGGGCCATGGGATTAGGTATGAGTCTTAAAGAGGCTTCAAGTGCATCTTAATTCTTAAGGAAATAATAACATGAATCAGATACTGCAAAATGTTAATATTTGTTACACCTCAGGGTAGAAGCAAGGTCTCAGTTATATTAGTCTCTGTCCCGTTTTTATCTTTGAATCTTCTCAGGATTCAAATATTTTAAAAATATCAACATATTATCCTCAAGGCTGTGCATTCTTACAGAATAAGACTCTGAGAAAAATAAAGTTCTAGCTCATGGACCAGAATGCAATAGAAACCAATTTGATCAACAGTATTTTTTTAATGTTTATTTATTTTTGGGAGATAGTAAGAGAGAGAGACAAACAGATAGCACAAGTGGAGGAGAGGCAGAGAGAGAGAGACAGGGAGACACAGAATCAAAACAGGCTCCGGTCTCACAGGGTCCAATGTGGAGCTCGAACTCTGAACGGTGAGATCATGACCTGAGCTGAAATCGGATGCTTAACCGACTGACCCACCCAAGCACCCCATTGATCAAGAGTGTTATGTGAGAAAGTCCCTCAGAAATTGAGACTGTGATCACATGCCTAATAGTCAACCTTAATTGCCTGATGGAGAACTGAGTTAGGCAATACCCACACACTGTACCCTGGCTCTCTAGCATACATTTCTGTTTTCATGAAGATCTTTGATGGAGTATAAAAGGGGAGGACAGCATTGCTGTGTGGCTTTGTTCTGCTCATACCAGGTCACCCTGAGGAAGAGCTGGGAGGAGCACAATGCAGGGAGTGACCTGCTATCTTTCTCCACCAGCTTGTAGGTCTGATTCTGTGCCCAAGGGAGAAAAAGAAAAACTAAGATCTAAAGGGACTCTTTTAATAAGGAATGCTCTGGGGCCCAAAACATGCCCAGGACTGCTCTGAAACCCCAGGTTTGGAGAAAGGCAGTCTGTTAGCTCCAGCTTGAGTACAGAATCTCTCCAGGAAGATTTAGGAAGTGGCTTGTTGGTATGAACAACAAAGTTGTGGACACTGCATTGTCAGAAGAGGAAATAAAAACAAAGCCCTTTTATAAAAAGATTAGAACAGAACAGAACATCAACCTTCTAAGGGGGAAAAATGGTGGAGGAGGAGGTGCAGAATCCTCACTTTACCAGTTGGGGCACAGAATTCTATTTATCCTTAATATTCCAATAGTCTTATTATATTCAACCCGGTAAAACCAGAACTTGAACTAATTCCATTTTATTTATTTACTTTAACTGATAAGGCATCCATTTCTCTTACCTCAAATCATTGTTTTTCTGGGTCTGACTCTTAAACTCTTTCTCCATGCTCTGCTCTTAAGTACATTCAATACTTATTTATTTAGGGTTTGGTCAACTCCTTTTTCACCAATATACCTTTGCTCTCCATGCTGCTGCTCTTTCCTGTTTAGTTTTATCCTGTTTTCTTTTTCTTTAATTTTTAAAATGTTTATTTTTGAGAGAGAGAGAGAGACAGTGAGAAAGAGAGAGAGAGAGGAAAATAATGAGAATGAGAATGAGTGGGGGAGGGACAGAGAAAGAGGGAGGCACAGAATCTGAAGCAGGCTCCAGGCTGTGAGCAAGAACTGTTAGCACAGAGCTGGGCGTGGGGCTCGAACTCACAAACTGTGACAACATGACCTGAGTTGAAGTCAGATGCTTAACTGAGTCACCCAGTCACCCAGACACCCCCTGTTTTGTTTTTTATAGTGGTAAGACAAAAGCACAATTTATAGAACAATGATCCTTGACAGAACCTAAGACTTTAAACTATGAATTTTTCTAATGCCTCTGGTTGTATCTGAAAAATTAAATATTCCCAAAGTAATACTGAGATAGCAAAAAGTCTCAAACTACTTCAAATATGATGCTGCTTCTGCTTCCCAGTAATTAGGACAAAACACAGTATTGCCTTTGTGATGATCACATTATATATTAACAGAACTTCTGCATTGAGTTATATAAATAGAAGTTTCTACTTTCTGAATTACATCCAAAAAATGTATACACCACTTTAGTGTTATTTATCAGAAATACTGAATTGTTCTTGTATCTTATATTCTGAAAGGGTGATCAAAGTTGGAAATAAACTTGTAAATTCTTGCTATACTTTTGTATTCAGGGTGCACACTAGGCCACAGAATGATGACATTCCAAGAGTAATGAAATCAGAGTTCAGCATGCATATAAAAAGAAAGGTCGCCTCATTCTACTGTCTACTGAGATCCTAAACCAGAGGTGCAGAAGATCTGGACTGAATCCTCCTGAGAGACGTCAGGGGTGATGTTTCAGAGCACAGGGTGAATCAGTAAAATGAACAAGAAGTTGTCCTAAAGATGCAAATAGGACTGCTGACAACCATAAGAGCAAAATTCAAGGTTAACTAGAGGTAGTGGAAATGAACAACCAACCAAATGCCCCTGAGGAACTATCTAAAAGATCCATGTCTAACTATAAAGGCTCCACTGATCCCCTCTAATACAGAAAGGCTCTAAAACCTTTATAAGATACAAACACAAGCTTCAGACACCTGCTTATACTTCTTTTCTCTGTCTCTCCACATATTCCTACAAATATTAAAACGTTTCAATTTTAGATTGGATATTTAATGTTTTCAAAGATGACATTGAGACATACCACGTCATACCAAGATATCCATGATGAATTTATTCTCACACTAAAATGTACCTCTTTATCTTTGGTCCAGGTGAATTCCTCCTCAATCTTTAATATCTCATTTATATTTAACTGCCATTGTGAAACCTTCCTTTATTCACAAAGTTGTCAGTTCTCTATAACTTAAGAGCATCCCAATTATGTATGCACCATTATAGTGCTCAGTATAATATATTACATTATTTGACATTTCTGTATGTCAACTGTTATACATTAGGAGTCACTTTTAGGAATGAGACTTTTTAGAATGAGACAAGCTCTTCCTTCTTTGCATCATAAGCCCTTACCATACTCCTGGCATAGCTACTCTATCCACCTGGGATATGGATGAGAAGTGAAAGAATGGTATGTAGGAAAGAACTCACTTGTCTTAGAGTATTTCAGGGACAAAATGAGCAGTATCACATCTCACATACTAAGTTTCTTTCTGCTTATCATTTCAAATTAGTTCAATAATTTTATTAAACAGTTTCATGAGTCATTAAGCAAGTTATTAGTGGGTATTCTAGGGTTGATCTCCTAGGGACCTTTTAAACCTGAGCTCAATCCTTTCAGGACTTCCTGAGTAGGAGCACTGCCACTGAGCAATGAGGAAGATTCATTATTGAATCCTTGACTAGTTCACCAGGGCCAAACTAGGATATCTTCATGCATATGGGTTACCCAATTGTGTTGGTGTAGTCAGCCAACACACTCTCATGAGTGTGTTCCTCACACAAATTTTATTACCAAGGAAAGAGAAAATGGACAGGGACCAAGGACCCTCTGCTTTATAGAAATAACCAGTCTATTAAGTGCTAATATAAAATAAAAAATAAGAATGAGAATATTTGAGAAAATTTAGAAAGAGAATAAAGTATCAAAAGTGAGATGAACATGGATTGGAAAAATAAATATTGTTAAAATGTCATTACTACCCAAGGCAATCTACACATTCAGTGCAATCCCAATCAAAACTGCACCATCATTCTTCTCAAACCTAGAACAAACTATCCTAAATTTTGTATGGAACCACCAAAGACCCTGGATAGCCAAAGTAATATTGAAGAAGAAAACCAAAACAGGAGGCATCACCATGCCAGACTTTAGCCTCTACTACAAAGCTGTCATCATCAAGACAGTATGGTACTGACACAAAAACAGACACATAGACCAATGGAATAGAATAATCAGAATTGGACCCACAAATGTATGGCCAACTAATCTTTGAGAAAGCAGGAAAGAGTATCCAATGGAAAAAAGACAACCTCTTTAACAGATGGTGCTGGAAGAACTGGACAGCAACATGCAGAAGAATAAAACTAGATCATTTTCTCATACCATACACAAAAATAAATTCAAAATGGTTAAAGGACCTGAGTGTGAGACAGGAAACCATCAAAATCCTAGAGAAGAATGCAGGAAACAACCTCTTTGACCTCAACCGCAGCAACTTCTTACTTGACACATCCCCAAATGCAAGGGAATCAAGAGCAAAAGTGAAGTACTGGGACCTCATCAAGATAAAAAGCTTCTGCACGGCAAGGGAAACAATCCATAAAACAAACTAATAGGCAACCAACAAAACGGGAAAAGATAGTTGGAAGTGACATATCAGATAAAGGGCTAGTATTCAAAATCTATAGGGAACTCACCAAACTCCACACCCAAAAAACAAATAATCCAATGAAGAAATGGGCAGAAGATATGAACAGACACTTCTCCAAAGAGGACATCCAGATGGCCAACAGACACAAACGATGCTCAGCATCCCTCCTCATCAGGGAAATACAAATCAAAACCACACTGAGATGTCACCTCACGCCAGTCAGAGTGGCTAAAATGAACAAATCAGGAGACTCTAGATGCTGGTGAGGATATGGAGAAATGGGCACCCTCCTACACTGTTGGTGGGAATGTCAACTGGTGCAGCCCCTCTGGAAAACAGTGTGGAGGCTCCTCAAAAAATGAACAATAGAACTCCCCTATGACCCAGCAATAGCACTGCTAGGAATTTACCCAAGGGATACAGGAGTGCTGATGCATAGGGGCACATGGACCCCAATGTTCATAGCAGCACTCTCAACAATAGCCAAAACATGGAAAGAGCCTAAGTGTCCATCAACGGACGAATGGATCAAGAAGATGTGGTCTGTCTATACAATGGAATACTACATGGCAATGAGAAAGAATGAAATTTGGCCATGTGTAGCAACATGAATGAAACTTGAGGGTGTTATGCTGAGCGAAATAAGTCAGGCAGAGAAGGACAGATACCATATGTTTGCACATATAGGAGGATTAGGGGAAACTTAACGGAGAACCATGGGGGAGAAGGGGAAAAATAGTTGGGGAGAGGGAGGGAAGCAAACCATGAAAGACTCTTGAATGCTGAGAACAAACCGAGGGCTGATGGGGGTGGGGCAGAGGGTAAGGGGGGTAATGGGCATGGAGGAGGGCACTTGTGGGAATGAGCACTGGGTGTTACGTGGAAACCAACTTGACAATAAACTATTAAAAAAAAAGTGAGATGGAATTGTGGCCAGCCCCAGCAGAGGAATACATTATAGTCCCACATCCTCTGGCCAATCACAAATAGTTATTATGTCTCCATATTAATAGTTGGAGTTAGAGAAAAACTTATGTGTTATCATACTAATAGTGTCAGAAGGTGTTAATTTGAGGGACTATGGGGGCAATTTCTGGATCCCCCTATAGCAGGAAAATACAGTTTCATGTCATTTCTATAGGTAATTCATTCTTTCCCCAAGGGATTTTATTTAAGTGGTCCCTAATCACATGTTAGGTAAGAGGAGAAGAGAATATACAGGAAAGTAGATTTAAAACACTGGGGGCCCAAATTTGCCCAAAGTCAAGACTGGGTAGCATTTAAAAGTCTCTGGGTATAACTTTAACAGTTCAACACATTTGTGAAATATGATCAGTTAGTGAGGAGGCCGTCGGATCTGGAGCTCCAAGTCATACTCAGTGTAGAGGGAGGGTCCAGTACCAATTGAAGCTGTGACACATTTGTAGCTTTGGCACCTTTCAAAAATAATGAAGGACAAACCAAGAAGCTAGCCATCATTTTACATTGGTTTGGTAGTTTTAGTCAAGAATTTCATGATCATTAATTAAGTTATTAGAGGACTTTCTAAGTTCCCCCCATCCAAACAGGGATCTTTCAAAATTCTGAACTCTGAATTTTCTTTTTAGCCGCTTGGATTTCTGCCCATTGGGCAAGAAGTATCTAATCAAATGGATTTGTACATCTACCTCACGAATAATGCTTATTTCATTTCTCTAGGTATTTATAGAAGCATCTACTCCCACCAGACATAGAGGCTTTCTTTCAAGATAAAAGAGTGGCCAGAATCTTGTTGAAACACTTGGCTAGGATCTCTTGCATTATCCAGGCCTTTCACTTTGGACCCTGACTTGGCATACTCTCACTGATCCTGGTTATGACTTTCATCATTACCGGCAACATAACTTCTCAGAGATTCTGAGATTCATGTTTGAATCTCAGAACCTAAGTCAAATGAAATTTTCCCTAGTGAGATCATTACTTTTCTTCTTTCCTTTGCCATGTACATTGTTATCTTTGAATCATATACTAGCTTCCTTTCCTTTCTGTGCACAATTTTTCAGATCTGTCCTCCACTCCAAATCCCTTCTACAATTACCTTGAGGTAATTTTGGCCTTCCTTTCCCCACTATTTAGCTCTACTATTCTCCTGCTACCTCCTGGCCACATACTGCATAGCATTGTCTTGATTTAGCGGTTCTGTGTGCTGAGGAAGCTATTGTATAAGCAAATAGGTACAATGGGCCCAAATTAAGTATGTCCCTATTAAGTCCACATTGTGGGATGTGTCGACATGTTCTAATGTTCTATCTTAATTATGCTAGTCATCACTCATATTAACTGTCCCATTTTATGCACTTGCAAATATGTATGTGTGATAGTCTCTGACTTGGGCCCCAATGATCCTCTTCTCCTAGTATTCATGCCCTTGTGTGATCCTCTCAACTTGAACATGGGCTGAGACTAGTGACTTGCTCCTAACTGATAAAATATGAGAAAGGAGAATGGGATTTTATTTATGTGATTTGGTTACAAAAAGAGGTTGGCTTTCCATTTTGCTTGCTTTTTCTCACTTGCTCACTCTGATGGTCTGTGGAAAAGCATTTCTAGCAAGTAACAGAGAGAAGCCTTTGTTCAACAGCTAATAAGGAACTAAGGCCTTAAGTCTAACAACAAATGAGGAACTGAATCCCTCCAACAATCACATGAGTGAGTTTAGAGACACCGCTTTCACTAAATGATCCTTAAGATGACTGCCGTTCTGGCCAACACCTTGACTGCATCCTTGTGAGAGATCTTGAGGCAAAGGCACACAGCTAAACTGTACCCAGTTTCCTGGCCCACAGAAACTATGAGATAGTAAATGTTTATAATGCTAATCCATTAAGTCTTGGGGTGATTTGATACATAGCAATAGCTAACTAATAGAGTATGCTGTAAGTAGAAATTTCAGTAAAAACAGTTAGCAGGAAATTTTAAAATTTCTGTTAAATTGGAGCAACTATGTTTGGTCTAGTTTCTGGTGTATTTACTGGGTCCAAAAAGAAGCATAAATGAATCTTGGTATTTGCTTTTTAACAAGTTAGCCAGTTTGAGCCTCAGTTTAGTCAAATGTAAAACAGGTATGATAGATGCCCTTCAGGTTTTTATAAGGTTTAAAAATAATATATTTAGTAAATTTTGTATACAGTTTTATAAATAAATACAGGCAGTATTTAGCCACTGGGGACAAAATGATAAATAAAACAAATATAATCTTGCCTTCCAGGCCAAAAACAAAAAGTGGAATGTATGCAAGAATTTTAACATCGGACCTACGGTTCACAGTAAATGACTCTTATAGTTAACATCTTCACATCATGAGCCTCTCTTGTCTACTCATCCACACATCTTTTTCTTCGTTTATAGGCAGACAAAATCATCCAGTCTCCTTTGGATAGAGGTACAACTACATGTCTAATCACCAAAAAATGGGCTTTGTGAGAATGAAATAAATTGAAAATAATATTCAAATTAGCACTAATATCTCTAATTGGGAAGTTTGTACAGCTTATCTTGAAAATTTAGTTTCATTGCTTTTATGGGCTTCTCTGTCCTTGACAGGACCACATCATCTTTCTAATGGCTTTACATTTTTAATAGTGAATTTCCTATGAAATCTGCCCTCAGGACAAGATTTGATAAACTCCCAGAATTTTCCATTTTGTCTTGATTGCCAAAAAAGCCAATGTTAAACATTGTATCCATTATGACCTCACCAGATCTATGAGGAAAGGGAAACTAAGTTATGAGACTTAATAAAAAAAACTGGAATCATACTTGAAAAAACTTAATCATAACTGGAAAAAAAACCCAAACCACCTTCCCCTACTTCATTTTTCCCCCACAAACCACTAATTTAATCTAATATTCTTATGAAAGTATTTCCCTTCTATCTCAAATTTATACCATAATTTTATATGAGTTGATTAATTGAATTTGGATTTTGAGTAAAGCATCCTCCAATGCTTTTTGAAATATGGTAGAAAGAGTAGAAAGCATATTTAAATACTCTCTAAATTTAAATTTCACGTTGTCTACACCAGTAATATATGAGCTTTTACCATGCTTTACCTTGATGACTCATAATCAAGTTAGCCAATGCTAAACACTGGAATCGAGGAGCAAAGACAAAAGAAGCCTAGCTTAACCTACTCCTTAGTCCTGGTGACTATTTGTCCGCTGTTTCTATTCTCTGGATAACCATCAGCACCATCCCTGCTAGTCCTAATTCTTCCATCTTGTGTGTAATTTTTTTTCATCCTGTGTGTATTCTTGGACTTTCTTTCATCAGAGTCAGTCATCTGTTTCCTCTGTGGGAGTTCCTAAAGGCTGCCATTTTCATAAATTCATGTTTGGAAAATTATAATGTACATTTCAAACATCAAAATCAAATTCAAGTTCCAGAAGGCCATACATAACCCATGAGCTGAATTGTTTGATGAAAGATGAAAAAGGACTACCTAGAAGGAGGGGGAAAAAAAAAACCTCTGTAAATTTCATTCATGATAACTACCCTAAGAGACAGGGATCATCCATCTGCGCCTGTCTAGACACAAGTTCCTTTCCCCAGGGAAAGAAAATGCTTGCTTGGAAAGTTCTTATATTTTAAAATAAGCATTTCAAAAATAAAGACAAGTGGTTTATAAATTAAAAGGAAAGGATGGAAGATTTAATTCTGAAACTTAAGGAATGAATAAAGAATTGAACATGATGCCTTATAGAGGTTACAGTGTTTGTGAAAACCAAACTTGGTAACTATAGTTAAATTGGTCATTAGTGAGATTTAAAGGATTAAGAGGTTATAAAAGAATTGCTAAGATCCTGACCTTGATTGTTATCCATGTGATTTTTAGAAAGGGTACAATCCCCCAAATAAAGACAATATACTGTGTCCATTATATTTTTCATTTATGTTAAAAAAACTTTTGCAGCTTGAATTCTAATCAGCCTGGAGGAAATGAAGAGGTGGTCTCAGATCTCAATGGGTTAAAATTTAATTAGTAAGCAGTACACACTTACTGGACAGAGGGAAGATAGATACATTAAGGCAAACAAATGAGGAAACACAGTTTTGCAACACAGGGTGGTATAAGGTAGGTACCTACTAAGTGACACGGATAATGTGAGTAATGAAAGCACAGAAAAGTGGGATTGGCTAGTGTATTTAGAAAGAGGAAATTTACTGTTAAGGAAGAATCAAGCTAGTGCCAAACAACTGGTAAAATACAGAAAGGCAAACCAGGTAGGGAAATCATTTTGGAGTCACTTTGACAAGAATAAACAGAATGCTGGGGTGGCTTAGTTGTTTGAGCATCTGATTTTGACTTTGGCTTACATTTTGATTCCAGGGTTCTGGGATTGAGCCTACATGGACACTACACTGTGTATAGAGCCTACTTGGGATTCATTCTCTCTCTCTCTCTCTCTCTCTCTCTCTCTCTTTCCCTGCCCCTTCCCTGTATCCCCCTACCCGGCTTGCTCTCTCTTTCTCTTAAAAAAAAAAAAAAAAAAAGAATGAACAGAACACTCTGGCCTCTGGTTTTTATGTCCTGTTATTTCAGGTCTTCCAGCCACAAGCAAATCTTCCCATTTTTCCAAATCAAACTATTCCTGGAATAGTCCAATGATATATCACATGTGCTTCCAAACAAGTGACTGTCAGCACACTCCTCTCCTCTAGGATTCAAACAACTATTACTGATGTGGCAGAGAATCTGGGTGAACTTGCTACTGCCTCAATTGTGCACAATTAATACAACATGGCTATCAATTCCTATGGACAACAGCACAGAAAAAATATGCAGGCCCTTCTGCTATCCCACTTATGGAGGACATTGATCATTGATGCCCTTGAAGTGACAAATAAATACTATGCTATGTGTGGTCCCCAGTATTCTGAACCCATAATGCGATTCATACAGAATTAAATGAATATCTTTCTTTTTTATTTTACTTTGACAGACAGGCACTAGACAAGTGCTATTTGTTCCACTATGTTGCTCCAAACTTATGACACATGAATGTGTGATCATTAGCCTTTCTACACCCACCCTAGCCCATTTCCACTTTCACATTAGAGGTTTATTGTCAGTCTAAAATTGTATCTACTTTCTCAAGTTGTAGCCTCTCCTATGACTTTAGCCCCTCATGCTAAGAGAGATGGACAAGTCTGAATTTTACTAGAACACATTATTTATGTACAAGCCATATAGGGTAGATATTTTCATGTTTCTGCATGGCCAGGGTTTCTGAGCTACGATGACTGGTAACTTGGTTCAAAGAATGACTCACTAGCAGTCCTAAAATAGTGAAAGAACCTGGAGAGAGATTTACATGTTTATCTTCCCAGAAATTTGTGTTTACATTTCAAAGGGAGATAAAACCAGGAAACATTCATTTATATCCCCAAAGGGTTATAACAAATAGGGAACCTTTCATGAAGGGAATTTATTAACATTTAAGGGCAAAGGCTTTTCTCCTTGTCTCATGAGGGGAAGAAAGCTACTGAACACAGTTCCTAGATAAATTCCCAAATGCATAATTTTGTGGTTCCTCTCCTATAGCACCTCCCCTGAATGTGCAGAATTCATTTGCCCTCATCACATTGCTTTAAGTGGGAGAATGAAGCATGGGAAACTAGTGTTTATCCTCTGAACAAGAAACTTTGCATTTGCTTTCAGGAGAAAGTAAATATAGATGTTAAAAACACATCAGCCAAGTCCCTAATATATTGAGAGCACGTAGATTTCAGTCATATAGAAAAGGCATTGAGATAAACTATACATTGCCTATTGAAGGGCTATTGAGTAGATGAGATTTCCTTCTTAGTCCTCTGATAACTTCTGACTTCCCACCACCACGATTGCCACAACCACCAAATAAGTAAGAGATTTCCTCCGTATCTTAATCATTTTGAACTTTCAGAGAGAAATAAGATACTTTATACCAATAGTCAGGGTTATATTAAAATACATTTAAAAGATATTAGGATGTCTAGGGTGAACAATCTTTGTCATTACAGCTTCTGTTGAAATTCATTACTTTCATAATCTAATTTCAAAGTCAGTCATGGAGAAGTGACTTAGACTGTAATGGCCTTTCCTATCCATAATATCTAATATTTTGTCTTCTTATAAGCTGGCTCTTCCACCTCCTTCTGATATTGATTTTACCTCTGTCTACACCCCATTCCACACAGCCAGCTATTGGGATAGGCAAGTCACCCAGACCTGTCCAATCATAAAACCTAATCCCACTAGCAACAGAGTCAATCCAAATAGAGTAAGCATACACCCAGTGGCCAAGCTGATTGGTCTCCTTTACTATATACAAAGTAAGAGGAAAAGAAGTCTCCATTTATCTCAAAATCCTGAGCTGTAAGCCAGAAGCTGCTAGTGGACATAATCTTTACTTAGGATTAATGAAACATAAGGTCCTAACTTTTTATATTCATTTAATCAATGCATGTAAATTAAATGCTAATTATGTGATAACACTGCTGTAGGCCCTAGGTAGTTATAGAAACACCTGCCTCTAGGAAGCGACAATCTAGCTGGGGGTCACTGAAGCAGATACTGAAGATGACACACAAAACGTGAAAAGACTAATACAGTTCCTGTTCTTTTCAACTGAGAATGAGCCATGTCTTAAAGTAGAAGTTCAATACACAGATGCAGAGGCAGAGGAAGAAATGGAGAGTATCACAGGAAGGAGAGTGAAAGAAGCATGGATATGTTTTGCCTGGAAAATAATGACTATACATGTCTGGGTAAAGCAGAGGGTTCAAAGAGCTGATTCATGGGCAAAAATTGTCCATGTTGGGTGCAGTCACCAGAATGCCAGTAAAAAACAATAAATTTATTCCCAAATCAACAATATTAACCATCCTGGGATGAAAAAACACCAGGCAATACAGGAGAAGCTGTGGCCCAGAGGCATTAACTAGTTTAAGGTTATATTTAGTTGGTAGAAGTCAAAGAATTGAGTTCTTCTGATTCCTATTCTGGATCTGCTTTACTACATTGTACTGACACAGTGTTACCCTTTGTTATGGTTCCAATTTTGGTACTCTATTTGCTGATCTTCTTAAATTTGGGGGGCAAAATATATAGAAATGGTGTAAAAAGTTCTTCTTTGTTCTTATGAAAACTTTACATTCAAAAAGCCTGGAAGTCAAAAGTATACCATCTCTACCTAGTGAAGGAAGACAATGTAAAAGGCAACATACCAGAAGATTCCAAAGATCCAGAAGAATGTCATGTATTTGGAAATGGCAAACTATGGAAGCAGTAAAGACATCAGTGGTTCCAGGGGTAGGAGGGGGGGAGGGATAAATAGGTAGAGCACAGAGGATTTCTAGGGCCACGAAATATATTGTACGATACCATAGTAATGGATACATGGCATTAAACATTAGTCTCAACCCAAAGAAAGTACAACATGAGTGAACGGTACTATAAACTATGGTCATTGGGCCCTTATGATGCATCAATGCATGTTCTTCAATTGTAACAGAAGTACTTCTCTGATAAGGCATCTTGATCGTAGAGGAGCTGATACGTGATATGGGGTCAACAGTTATGGGAAATCTCTGTAGTTTCCCCTCAATTTTGCTGTGAACATTAAACTATTCTAAAAGAAATAGTCTTAATAAAAAAAGAAAGAGGGGCACCTGGTGGTTTAGTCAGTTGAGCATCTGACTCTTGGTTTTGGCTGGGGTCAAGACCTCCCAGTTCAGGAGATCCTGATGGCATAGAGACTGCTTGGGATTCTCTCTCTTTGCCCCTCCTCCACTCGTGCATGCACTCGCTTGCTCGCTCTCTTTCTCTTTCTCAAAATAAATAAAAATTTTAAAAAAGAAAGAAAGAAAACTATACCATCTGTTTGGACGACATGTTTCCAAAATACTGGAATTTTAATCTTCATATATGGAGTGCCCACTAACATGAAGTCTTCATTTAAAATACCTTTTTTTCATATTTCCTCTTTTTTCTCCCCCTATTTTTTAATTTGTGTCCTCTCAAGAGGGGACTGCTGGGAGAATATCAAAGATCTCTTAATCCAATCACATTCACATTGCCACAAGCTTATATTAACAATCAAACTTATAAAAGGGACATTTCAATATAATCCATTCAGTGAAGATGAATTACTCTCTATATATCTAAATATGCTATCACTGGATGTACTTTAACTTCCTCTCAACCTCCTGCAGCAATCTGACTTGGTAAATGAGATCTCTCAAGATGGGTCTGGTCAACCGTGCATGCACTTACTACCAAGTTGTTGGCAATTTGTTCTAACTCAGATTTTATTGAAGAGCCCATCAAATATGTTATGTAAGTACTTAATGGGTCTGATGTAGATCAGGTTTGTATTTTCATCACCCTAGATAGTTTTTATGAAAAATAGAAAAATTTTTATATAATGTTGCTCTAGGATTTTAGCATACATATAATCCACAAAATTATTTTCTCAAATTTAACTCGGCATTCATAACAACACAAAAAGCATTCTTCAATAAAACACTCTCTTTACTGAGAAAGTAAAGTAATTTGTGGAAAATCAACCACAGACTGTTATATGACTCTTTGGATCCTTTTCAATTTGTAGCCACTCAGAGAAGGCAGTCAGGTCGTAAAATGGGTCTTTTTACAGAGGCGTTCCCTGGCAACATTTACATGTCTCAACAGGGGCTGGCCTATGTTGCAAACCCCATTAGCAGCAAAGACCGGTCTTCTCAAGACTTTGGGTGTTCAGCTCTTTTTTAGATTCTTCTTTGTAATCTATATGTAATTCCTCTCTTACCCCATCCCCTTCACTTCTCTTACCTTATGGCCACAGTACATAGGCTCCACTTTGCCTTGTTTAAATGTGTCCCTATTTTGGGATATTTCTCTCCCTTAGAGCATTTATCCTCAATGGAGTTTATTTTGTCCACCCTCCAAGGACATCTGGCACTTTCTAGAGATCTTTTAGTTGTTATAGTTTGGAATGGGGAAGAAAAGAGGTCCTCTAAGCATCTCGTGGGTAAAGGCCAGGGGTGCTAGGTATCTTGTACTAAGTAGCACAAGACAGCCACTCCCCCTCAAGAAATAATTACCTAAATTGTCAGTAGTACAGAAATTGAGAACATCTGCCTTAAGGGCTTGAAGAAAACAACTCAGATGTAAGAATGGGTAGAACCGGGTAGGTTGTGGCAGACAGAAGGAAACATGGTATTTTGTCATCCATGTTCTGGACTCCTTTTCTTTCTCCTTATCCTTCCTTTTGGCACGTTTCCCTCCTTGCCCACTGCCCCTGTGATCTCTCCTCAAATAAAATGTACTCTCAGGGCCAAGTTTGATAAGCTCAAAAGAAAACAGTGAACCATTCAATGTGGCATTAATTGTTTAAAAAATCAGAAACAAAGTATTAGCTCAAAGGTAGAAATCTGGGCATTAACGATATGTGTAGCAGTTTTTATTTTGAGGACATAGGACTCCCCAGCACAGCCAGACACTGACAAGAGGACTAAGTCAACAAAACTGCACAACCATTATCACAGAACTGCTTCTACGGTCTTCCCTAAACTCCAAGTGTCTAGTATAGTCCTAATAATTCTCATTAACATCAGTGAGTTAACAGCTCAAGCTTTTGCTTGCATTTATTTGACAACCTCTCTAGTTACTCCTAAAGAAATAATATCAGTTCTGTTTAAGAAAGAAAACTGAAGAAAGCATAAAAATGATGTGTATAAATTGTAGATTCTAATTCTTAGCCCACCAACATCTACTTTTCCTTAACACATATTCCTTTATTTTCAACTACAGTTGTGTAGAAGCTATTTCAATATCTTCTACCTGATGACTTTTCTAGTTATCATTAATAGTTTTTGCAAAATATAAAGAATCTAAATGTTTTGTGCATCTCCTCTGTTCCATTAAGAACTGGATGTGGACATCAGAATCAGGAAGTTATCTTTAGTTAAGTCCCTAGAGTATTCAGTCACTGCAAGGAAGGGTTGGAAGAAGTTTCAAAAGCTCTGACAGTTAACAAATAAGAGCAAACTCTTGATGAGCACCAACAATCCTGAATGGATTGCTATGTTTCATATTTCACTGATTTTGTTGTTCGAAAAAAAAAAAAATCAACCAGAAAGTAATTTGCATTTCAAGAATCCGAGTGAAAACTATGTAAAAATGTTTCAATCAACTAAGCATGCTGCCCTTGCCTTTAAGCAGATTTTGACCCATGGGCATCATATCCTCTGTTCATTAAAGCAGCACAAAAGACAATGAGAAAACAACCCCGGAATGTCTCTTGAACAAGGCCTGAGTTCTTGGTGTGCACAAAGTCACATGTAAATTGGCAATATGCTCTGTGCCTTTCATCCTTTACAATGAGCGTTTCGACCAGTCAGAAGCGGAAGTGTGCTCAGAGTCCTGTCTTCATGTCTTCAACCCTTCTCTGCTGTTCTTCCTAGTGTCAGACCCAAGGGAGTACTGCTCTGTGCCTGACAGACCATGTGAAGCCAAGACTTTGTAACAGAATAGAGTGAATGGGCCAGAAACTGAGTCACAGAAATGTGAGAGGGTCCCCTAATGGGTGAAGAAAAGAGTTCTTCTATTGGAGAGTAAAATGCCCATTTGTGATTTTTCCAAGTGAGGAAAGAAAGTGTGTGGCTTGCTTTGCGCCACTCCTCTATGGAATGCAAAGGACAAAACTATTTGAAAGAAAACAGTGCTCAAATTCAGCTAATTAAAATGCAGGTATATCTTATTATCATTATTGTTATTATTTCTAAATCTGCCATGATTCTCAAGAGCAACAATCCCTGGATGTTCTTTTTATTATGTGATGTTACACTATTCCCTTTCTGGTTATATTTCAAAGAGAACAAGCAATGTCTCTGTTTATCTGCTGTTTTTCCTTGCTATTTCAGACTAACAAATATCTACAGAAGTCTTTGTAAATAACCTTTTCCCTATAGAAAGAAAGCTATTTCGACTAACATGCTGTATCATGTAGAACTTGATACACTGCTTTATTTGACCTTTCAGAAACCCATTTATTATTTTTTTAATCCTAATAGGTTCCACAGTCCAACTATACAACAGGAAAGGCCCCTATTGAAGTTGGAGGAAAGGTCCTTCTGTGCATACATAAGACTCAACTCATTACCTATTCATAACCCCATCCAATATAAACATAAATTTCCTTTTTCTTTCCCTCTGTCATCTCGGTTTCTCTAAATTTTCTTACCACATCCCCCCAATATATAGACAAATACAGCATTAGGTACTTGAGAAAGGGTCTGAAACTCAGGAACACTAGTCAAGAGCAAAAATACTAAAAATAGGCTAGCCTTTGGTACAACCATTCAAAGCTATGGGTTGTTCTGATAATTTAGTAAAAGTCAGTCTTTTTTTTTTTCTCCATCCCAAAGCACCAGGGAGCTATGGCAGGCTCGCATAAGTAACCATGTCTTACGAAAGCAGTGCTTCCCCAGGGCCAGAATGTGCCCTAGGAGAGTACCTGGAAGGCTCTCCTAGAGGGTCAAGGCATATATTCAAGGTATGACCAGTTTTTAGCTGCCCCATCCCCTTAGATAACTTCATATCCAAACGCTACCTAGAGCCTTTAAAACTTTTTTTCTGGTTGTTCATGGTCCTTCCTCAAGGGCCAATCTTCTCAAGAAATAGACAGAGAAATGGTTTCAAGTTCAAGATTCTAAGTTCCCATCACATCTCGGCTGTTTTCTAGATTTGTGACCTTTCCAATCTAACTCATTTCAACCTCCACTTTCACATTTTTAATTGGAGATAATAAAAATCTCTCTGCCTACTTCATAAGGTCCTTGTGAGAATCAAATGAGACTATAGGTGAAAACTATAAAGTGATAATATATAATATACATATCACTTATATTGCAGTACATATATATATGTATATATACAATAAAATAACAATAAAATTGTTATTCTGCTAAAGTTATTCAAATTCAAGAAACCAAGAGTATTCCTGTTATCATGTGTAATATAGGAGCACAGAAGCCTATAACACACAATGAAAAAATTTATGCAAATATGGAAATTAATCATGGCATTGACATTTTGGTTGAATCTAATATCCGTGTTTACCTGTTTCAGAGAGCAATTTTGTAGCTTCCAGAACCTTCTCAGTATAAACACCAGCTTCATAGTTCTCCATCTCAGCATTGATGATGTGTATAACTCGAGCTGCCCGGCCCCTAATGGCCCCTGCAGTCCGGTCCAGAGTGTCTACGTCCCCTTCCTGGAGGGCTATCACACACTTGTTCACATCCTCCAAGATGTGATTCTCTGGGGGGAAGAAAAACACACACACATACACATTTATATGATTTTATGCCACTCACACACTTAGTAAGCAATCTAAGAGAGATTCATCAACTATCATGAGCCATCACCTTATAAATCTAAAACATACCTTTATAACACTGAAATAACATTTAAAGAATATAGTTTATAATTATAGTAGCAGCTCTCAAACTTGAGCACTAGCTAAAGGGCTCACAGCATCATACAGAGTGTGAAGGTGCCACTCCTACGAGAGATTCTGATTCCATAGGTCTGGAGTAGGGCCCAAGAAATTGCATTTCTACCAAGTTCCCAGGGGATTCTAATTCTGTGGGTTTGGGGACCATACTTTGAACACCACACTTTGAGCATCTTTTATAATATTTGAGACTTACTGCATTTTAGTAGTGGTTGTGGCAGTGAACATGAAGTCAACCTGATCACGCAGAAACATTTCCAAACACGACTAGAATCAAGCTCTAGGTGCCTGCGTATTTCATCATGTTTTTATTTAGGAGACATTTAAGGGAAACTCTAAAATGAACAAATGTCACCTAATCAGTCCTTTAAGGTCATGTCTTGCACAGGTATATACAACAGAAAAATTGACCAGGTGAAGAGGATCACAATATTCTCTGTACCTAAAATAATATCTGGTATTGTGGCCAGTTTCGTCAGATTAGAGTCAAAGTCAGTAATCACTGTCCCTTATTTCCCAAAGTAGAAGAATCCAGGCAGGCAGGCAGGAGAGTTTGATTCTCTAGTAGCATAGAGAACACATGTAATCTGGTCCCTTATGGTTTTACAAGTATGGAATTTTGTATTTCACATGTCCTAAGAGAGATATGTAATTATGCCCCTTAAACATTCTTTGGAAACACAATTCTAAGAAAATGTTTAAACATTTAGTACTCTGTGGAAAGAAAAGAAATTAAGCTGAAAATACACTCACACATACACACACTCACTATAAATAAAGAGAATAAGCGAGAAATAGTCTAAAGTAATCTGGTAACTTTAAAAAATTATAACTGCTAAGTTCAATAGTTAATAAAGGATTAAAATAAATCATTACTTCATTGAGAAGTTTCTAGGGCTAGCTCTAAAATTAAAAGTTCCTCAAGAGGGAAAGAGAGTAAGGTATTGCAACGCCAGTCTCCACCATGGATCTCTTACTTTCCTGAAGCCAGTCAGGCAGAAGGACTAAGTGTTCTGTCAGGACCCTCGGCAGAAACTTGCCAACCACAACTTACTCTGTATCGCGGAACCTCTGATTTGACCACCTACAATAGAATTTCCTCATTTGAATCATTACAGATTTCTAATTTCTATATTCTCTGCTTCCCTAATTTCAAATAGAAACTAGAATAGGGAAAAATGAGACAATTTTAATATTCAGATTTTTTCAACTCACAAAAAGTAGTACTTTCCGAATGCTGATATTTTCCTGAGTAAAACAGAAATTCTTATGAAAATTTAGAGTTTATGAAGTTTTTGGTTTGTTTAAGGAACTTTTGCAAACCACCCTTTCTGAAATCCTGGATTGTGGCATGCAAACTCATTTAAAAGGACACTTGCGCGAAAGGTTTACTCAAATACAAACTGGTACAGAATTTCAAACACAAAAATTTGATTTTAAAAGGCCTCTCTCACTGACCCTCGTCACCCTGCTGGATCTCTCCAGAGAATTCAAATATGCCCTGGTCCCCAAAAGTAAGCAACTGGGAGGTCTGCATGTCAAGACATGCATCTATCTACTACTTTCTTTGAACAACAAAGTGGAAGTACAGGCATAGCTACTGCTTTTCCATGCGTACTTTCAACATGGAATTTGAGATTCTATTTCTATTCTAAATGCATTCAGGACAGAGATGGAATATGCTTATTATATCCTAATAGTTTCTCTGGAGTTGATAATTTTTTTTTAATTCTAAGAAGTCCACTCATGATCTAATATCTTAAAATGAAATAGTTTTTTTCTTCCTTTAAAACCTGCTTCCCCAACTAGAAATGTGCAATTCATTTAATTAAGACACAAGAGCAGAAGGGGGAAAATAGTGGGGGAGAGGGAGGGAGGCAAGCCATGAGAGACTCTTGAATGCTAAGAACAAACGAAGGCTGATGGGGGTGTGGGAGAGGGCAAGGGGGGTGATGGGCATGGGGGAGGGCACTTGTTGGAATGAGAACTGGCTGTTATATGGAAACCAACTTGACAATAAACTATTTTTAAAAAGATACAAGAAAAATAATATACTTTAGTAGATATAAATGATACATATTTGAAGGAGGCTAGCAGAAGCTGAAAATCCATGACACAAGTATTGTTTTAATTAGGCACATCATCAACTAATTTGTTCAATGGTCAGTTTCGTTATCATACTGTGTGAATTAAGTATTAATTTTTACTAATTTTACAACTTGACTAGTTTTTCTTAATTTTTTTTGAAATACTAAGATAGTTTGCTCAGCATTTTCCAATTAGGGGTACCCCTTTCAGGGATAAATGAATCACAGTTTCTTAATAATAGTAGTTCTCTTAGTGGATGGTATACACAGATGGCTATGATTTTGGAATGTTTTAAAATAGATTTGTATTCTATTAAGCTCAGTACCAACAATGTATTTCAAAACGAATAGTACCTGTTCCCACAGACATGTCATCTATGTATTCCCAGACCCCTTATAATAACTTTTCTCCTCATCTTTCTCTATCCCCACCCCCAAACCCCTCTCAGGTCTGAGGGCCCACCAGTTTGGAAGCACTCTGGTCTAGGATCTATCAAGAATTACAGTGAATTATTTGAAGGCCAAATCCACACTTGATTCATTTTTGCATTCCTGACAGTGCCTTATACACAGCAGGTAACCAAAGAAAAAACACTAAATAAACATGTCTATTAACAGGAAATCATTTTATGTATTTTTATTCTAAAGTATTTTCAACAGAAAGAGTTCAAGAAGTAAAGTCAGGAATGCTGTCCCAACTAGAAAAGAATACAGTAGAGAAAGTAATAATAAAAAGTATAGGTATTCCAGAGAGGGCTCCATTGCTGGGAAAAACCAATAAGGTACTTTGGATAATATATCAGTATATGAAGCATGGCTTTAAAACATATCATAAAACACTTGACTGCAATGTATTTTGTGATAAAATTGAATTTTTGCAGCCATACCATTTCAGAAAAGATGCAGTTTTGTTATAAAAATCACTGATGACCAAACTATTTGATTATTATAAAGCTTGAGGGTATAGATTCTAATTCAAAACCAAAGTTCACAGTTTCCTTTTAAAAATTCACACAAACTTAAGACCCTGGAGTCAAAAGGAAAACAGGAAAAGGCAAACAACAGAACAAAACTCTTGTACGTTAGGGGATTGAGTTAATCTCTTCTTCAGATCTTAGATGCCTGGTACTTTGTGAGCAAAACCCAAGAATTAAAGTGTCACATGGTTAATGCCAACACACTCATTTTAAAACACTATTAAAAATTGTAGTTTTTACCCAGTGGGGAAAATCTTAAATGTTCTAACACAGCCATTTCACTTTTTTTTATGAGCCCGGGCCACATCTGAAAATTGGTTTTGCTCCTGTAATGTTAATAGCTAGCATCATTGTTCCTCAGACTTGTTGCATTTCACATGGACAAATTAAGCACTCAGGCACACAGGTGCAGATAGCATGAACAAAACAAAACTGTAGTTTTTTAGAAACAAAGATTTTTTTGCTTGTTTTTAAAGTAGAGTTCCCTGCCAGAATAGATACTCCCTTAAGAAGAAACTGATACATAAAATGTCATTAATGCCATTCCAAAATATCTCCTGGGCCAGACTTGCAATTTATTGATGCAAATGTTTTGGCTTCAGCTTGGAGAAGAGATGAGAAGTAGTTTCCCCAACAATTGGGCTGTATCCGTAGTCTACCAGCAGGACAGAGAAGGCTGTGTCATTATTTGTCAAGTCCATCTGTAGAAAGGTAGCTGCTACCTCCAATTGTCAACTCCAAAGGCATGCTCCAGCAGGCCCTGCCAAGCCTCGCTCCCTGACAATGCCTGTTCATTTTCCTGTCATGGCGTGCCGCGGCACTTGTACCACTGGGGTTGCACTGCACAGTGTTATCAGCGGAAGCCAAACCCTTTTCTTGTTGCTTGTAATAATGAGATGCACAAAGGAATGGCAGGGAGAAAGGTGGCAGAGGCAGGGCTGGTGGAAGAAAATTAAGAAAAGCTTTGCACTATTGAAACAGTCCGAGATAAGACCTCCTCACCTTTCTTTTCCCTACCCTCGGAAATTTTTGTACATGCATTTAAAGAAAAGGAGAAGTTGGGAAGTTTTTAAGTTCTGAAATGATTCCTTTTTGCCAAAAGTAGTCCTATGCATATTCTCTACTCATTTGCAGGCAAAAGGGGATGCAGAATAACACTTGCAGGGGCTATCAGGATTGCTGTGAGATTTGAGTCCAGTCAGGGACTGCCCTGTCTAGGGAGGCCACCATAGTCATCCTGGCAAACACTGACAAGATATGAGAAAGAGGTGGACAACCTCTTATTCCACACCATACAAACATTCAACATGGCTAACTAAAGCATTACTAACACATTGTATGAGAAATGCGTTTTTCAGGTATCTTTTACATTATTAGGACTCGGCCATCACCAAAGCCAATCTCAGAAATGGCAATGTATTGAGGTCTTTATCAGCTAGCCCCTACATATGGGGATATTTAAATGAATAGCTGCTTTGAAAAGTCATCAGAAAAAGAACCTTGGGAATGAAAAACAGGACAGGTTTCTAAAAAAGATGAGAGAATGGAATGAGGGTACCAGAGGTGAGGAGTAGAGAATCACAGCAAAAGCTGGAAGTGTCAAAGTTAACTTCCCACTATCCTGACTTACAAAGAACTATGTAGCTTCTGAAAAGAGGATAATCTGGATTTTCATACCCTCTCTTCCCAGTTACCTACCCCCCTCAGTGGCTTAGTTTTCTCAATAACCTGGAATACTAAGATCTATCTTGCAGATTTTTGGGAAGAACTAAAGCAAACAGCAGAGTGTCAGGCAAATTCTAGACACTGAACAGGTATTCACTTGTGTTTCCCATCTTTCTTCTCTTGCTTTCAATGGTTCCAAAGATGGGTATTTGATTATCCAACAGATCTACAGATTGGGCTCTGCTGCTCTCAGACATAAGCTTCAAAGACAAGCCACCAGTGGGAATTTATTGTCTGTTTCTTCATGAAAAGCAAAGACTACACCTAGACAATATTTCCAAATATAATAAGCCTCCCCCTGCCAAATTTCTTCTACACTGCTGCAGTCAGAAGCCCTTTCTGCCTGTATCCCACCAGCAATGTTGTGACCCCTTCCCTCTTAGGCCTCAGTTGGCCAAGGACAGGCAGGCCCTTGTCATGGCCGGATGTACCGGTGGGTAGAGTCAACATCTGGTCAATTTGAATTTTCAAAAGTCACTTGATTATTTTCAATGCCTTACAAAGGAGGCTGATGTTTCCAGCAACCCCTTCCCCCACGCATCCCACAGAGACTCTTCTAGGTGAACAGTGTCAAATGTGTGTGGACAAATGTATTTGGAAATGTAACTTCACTTATTGGAAAAATGACCCCCTTAAACACAGCTAAATTGGGCTAGCTGACTTTTTTATTTTTAAATATAAACCTTGAGAACCAACCAAACTCACATCCCATACCCTTTTTTAGGATGGGTGATTCAGATGTACTCAAGGCTAATCTGATTTAAAAACTCTAGGAACTAAAAAGAAACCCATGTCTCCTTAAATAATCTCTTCAGGTTGCTGGTCTCTTTATCAAAAAGTTGTGTTCCCCACTCCCCAATGCTTTGATTCCTTGTTTTGAAATTATGTGTACACAAAAGAAAAATTTCCTAGACGGTGTTACAATCACACTTGTAGAGATGAGTGAAAGCTTAAAGGGCCAAGAAGAGCACTTGAAACAGAGGCCCAGGACATTTGCAAGACATTCCTAATCCTGTTCTCCACCTGCATTGAAAGGGGCCTATTTGTGATTACCTGAGACAGAAAGGAAGTCATCCACTGAGGTGATGTCATCCACGGCCTCTGTCAACACTCGGACTTGCTTCTCCCACTGGTCTTTGAAGACATCCATGTTGTCTTGAGCAACTTTGCTCTGTGGTCGGGCAGCCAGTGTGAGAGCAGCATTGATGACCTATTTGTTAGAAACAATCCAGAAATATGCTGACTATGCTATTCAAGAAAGACACAAGAAGATCAGAGATCACACTGAAATCCTGGACCCTATAGCTTCTCCAGAGAAGTGGGTTCTCAGTGTTCAGAAGACAATCAGAAACATCAAAGATAAAATATGCTATTAGCTCCCATTAGTTTTTGTTTGTGTTTCTTTTTTCTTTTCTTAAGCCATAGTAATTAGCCTCAGGTTTCAAGAAGTGTTTACTGGATAAGTCCTATTTACTCAGCTCAGAAGGGTAGACATCTAACTCCTGTTCTACATGAGCAAAGTTGTCATTTAGCCAAGAAAAGGTAAATAGATATGGAACATTTAAATAACAGCCCAAAATAAACCGGGCACAGTCAATATGAGTGAAAAGCCAGTAATTACCACAGTAATTCTGAATACCGGAACAATTAGAAGTTCTTTTTGAGAAAGGTGGACCTTGAAACAGCCCAGGAATGATGGCAAGACAAGGCAGGGAGGGACACAGGACCTGAGTACAGAAGACCCTGAGCATCAGGCCACCAATGAGCTTCTGAAACAAAATAGATGAGGCTTACCTGGGGACACAGGCTGTCAATCTGGGTGGCTGCCATCCGGACTAATTTCACCCCTTCCTCATTGTTGGAAATGGAGCAGGCCAAGTTGGCAACCTGGATTGAAGAGAATTTAGGTGAATATCATGTCGGAGCAAAGGGGAACTGTGCTGTTGCATGACCTTATCCCTTCTCTAGAGTCCTCTTTTCCAGGGGACTCCTGCCACAAATAAGGTCACTTTTCAGTGATTTCTCAAATATTACCAGTTATTATGCTACATTAGACATTTAGGCCAGAAAAGTAGGGTGCTAATAGCAAATTATTGCTTCAAGAGTCTCAAGCATACACAATAATGTATTTTAACTAGGTTGCTTTGATCCATTTTCCTCTGTGAACAGCTCCTGTGACCTACATTCTCACTTGAGCCCCCTAATACTCATCACGGAGTGTGGAACACTGATTTTGGCCACAGAAGCACTAAACTCTTGCCAGTGAGAGAGACACTACAGTACACTTAGGATTTAAAGGGGATTCACAGGAAGTTGTAATGGAGGAGCTCTACCCAAAGTAATCCATATCTGCCTGTCATATTCTGTCAGAAAAATGCTAGTCCACCAGTGGCCCACTCAAGGACTTTCAGGGGGCAGGCAGGCCTGAGAAACACATAGGAAAGGCTTATCTAATTCAGTAGGCAATGATAGAATGTACAACAAATTAGAATATATGGGCCTAATATAAAGGCATTCAGTTTTGATTTTTTAAAAATACTATGCCAGCCAAAACAGCTGCACTGCATTTAAGCTCTCTGGTCAAACATTTCCATCTGTGTTATTCCTTCTTCTCAAGGAGTGAGAGGCGGCAATATGAGGTCAGATTGATTGGCCACGGTCAACAGCACACAAAGCTACCATCAAAACCCTGGTCAGTCCCATCAGTCTGGTGCCAAAAGGACAAGAGGATGGGGATTAGAAAGGGCAAAGGAGAAGAGAACAGCCACCAGGGCGAGGGGCAGTAGGGCAGGTAGAACAGGTGATTAGCAGAGTGAGAATCCCCTGAGCCTTGTGGCCACCTGCCCTTTTGTGTCTGTCGCCTCTGCTCTCCGAAACCAGGCTGCCTCCATATCATGCCTTCATGCCACGGGAGATTAAAATGCAACACACATATGTGGAGTTCTGAATGCAAAAGAAAGCTTAGCCAGACAGTGTGAAGAGCATGGAACTAGAGGTCAGGAGGCTTAACCACTAACTAGTTATATAGTCACTTCACATTTGGAGGGCCGTTTTCTTACCCGCAAAAGGAGACAGATAGAGGTGATACTAGGAATACTTTCAAAGATTACGTCAATGAATTATTAGCATTAAGAATCCCATTTTGAAGCTTTTAAGGAAGAACACTTTAAGTCTATTGTAGTGAGAATATGTACTCTGAGAAACCACAGACGGAATTTCCAAACATTATCAGTTTCTTATATTTTATTGTTTACCTTGGATTCTTCAGATAATCTTCACCATTTTACTCAGTTTTCCAAGTAAGTCTGTTTGAAAGACAAATATACCTTCCTGTACCCATTTATAGAATACTAAATGCCCAGAGGTATGAGGCTTCTTGGAGGCAAAAGAAGAATGACAGCTTCTCCATTTTTTGTCATATTGTCTCCACTCTACATTTTTATTTATATTTATTATATTTGTATTCTAGTCTATTTTATATTCCAAGAACCACATTATGTATGTGACATAGAATTGGTGCTCAATACATGTGTATTGAATTAAAGAATAGTTTTTGATGCTTTTTCATTGCATATATTATTTGGAACACATCATAAAGACACTTTCAAAGATAAAGTTGAGTTACCTCTTGAATCTGGCTAGACAAAGTTCATACCACCTTCTAGCAGATATTTACCAACACTATGGTACTAAACAAGGATTCCTATATTTTGGTCCACTGTTTGAGTCCAGAATTCAGAGCCCCCTGTTCATGGTAGCATTAAAAAATAAATCAAGATGGTGTGAATTTTCCAAAAAGATGTGTGTATTTAATTTATAATTCTTTTCATCTTCAAGTGAATTCTTGCCATTTCTGCTGTCAAACAACCTTCCATTTTACAAAATGAGGATTTCAGATGGTTTTGTTTCCTCTCTATCATCCTTGCCTGGTACGTGAGACTTGTGACCACACTTTTGCACAGCAGTGGACAGAAGCTGAAGAGTTTGGCATGTGGCTCTATGGAACGACAATCAGGGAGCCTTAGGGCTGAGAAAAACTAGGCTCCTGAGTGAAGGAGAGGCCAACCAGTAACTTCTACATGGTGATAATGAACTTTTATGTGTGTATATTTTGAAACGTGTCTTCATCCTTTATTTAAATAAACTATTATGGCTTAGATCTAATATGGGAATCTCATTGCCTGGTAGAATCTAATTAGGGGGAACAGTGCTAATAACAACTAGAAAAAAATAAGCCAGCAACCCCTGATAGTCCTTTGATTATTCTCCTTAATTTTCTGATCCATAAATCCTGAAGTCTGGCATCCCCCATGCTACAATGTGTTCCTGCTGTTTAAGTCCGCTTAAAATCAGAATTTTATTTACCTTGTATTGTATTCTGAAACACTGAAACTATTTCCAACATGATGCGCAGGATTTCCCTATTTCCAAAGGCAGGCAGGTTTACAGATCTTAAATTGGCCATAGACTCCATACAAATTTCTATTTTCCTTAAGCTTGCCTTTCTGCTTCTCACTGGACCACTGGCATCATGGTGACTCTGAACATGGTTTTAATATTCTACAACTATGGCACCAAACACAAAGTTTTGGTCTCTAAGGCAGCTCCCAATCATTATTATAGCTTGAAATGCCAGCTCATATTCCAGTAATAGTCCAAGACTACTGGATGTACATATTAAGTACTGGATTACTTACTTACTTCACCTGTTCTTTAAATACAGCTCTGTAGTTAACTCAGATAAAATAAAAAGTGTCCTATTTTTCAAATCACAAGATTTCCCAAACACACTTTGCTTTTTAAACCAATTTATCATGATAATCCTTTTAAGGGGGTGGGGCACATAGGGAATGGTAGACTAGTAATTTTTAGACATTTGAAAAAGATAAATGTAGGGTGCCTGAGTAGCTCAGTTGGTTAAGTGGCCGACTTTGGCTCAGGTCATGATCACAAGGTTCATGGGTTTGAGCCCTACGACAGGCTCTGTGCTGACACCTCGGAGCCTGGAGCCTGCTTCAGATTCTGTGTTTCCCTCTCTCTCTGCCCCTCCCTTGTTCATGCTCTGTCTTTCTGTCTCTCAAAAATAAATAAAAATGTTAAAAAAATTAAAAAAGAAAAAGATTAATAGGAGTTAAAAAATAGACAATAGATTGTTAATTGATTACCATTACTAGGCTGCAACCCAAGAGATGTTGAGAGATATGTTTAAATTTAATAAAAAGTCTGAAAGCTGCTGGAGTCAGCCAAGCAGGTAACATTTACGTTGTTATGTTACACAACAGGCTGGTTGTGGCTTCTGCTTTCTCTGCTCTTGAATTGTTGACAAGTTAGCTGAGGCTAACAGGGGTCATCTGCCATAATGGAATCTTAGAAAACAACAAAACACATCATTTATGGTTAGTTGTTGGGCTATTTAGATTGCTTTGGGATTTCTAAAAGGGACTAGGTCATGAGTAAAAGTGGCATTGCTCCTTGCTTTAGCTAAGCATACTAAATTCCCCAACCATCTCTTATGAAAGAAAACCCTCTTCTATACCTTCTGAGAACTGGATTTGGGGAAGCAAAAGCTGAAAAGACTGAGCCAAATGTTCTATCTTTGACTTAATGTCTCAAAAACCAGTTATATGGAGGAAAAGAAGGAAGCTTAGCAGCCATCACTAAATTGTGTGCTGCTGACTACAACAGCCTTAGGAGTTCAGAGAAAGGAACAATCAGTACTCCTGGGAGGGAATCAGTCAACGCATCATAGAGAGTTAGGATATCCATCTTACAACACTTCTCTTCTGATTGCCTGAATGGCCTAATTTTCAGGATGTTCAGAGATTATGATATTTTGCTGCTCTGGAGGCCCACTGTGTAAACAGGTGAAACAAACAACAGTATCACCCACAAGATGAGAGATAAGAATCCAGCAAGGGGAACTGATACAGATTCTCTTAAGAAAGTAACTTGCTCCTTGGTAGTGCCTGGGTAGCTCAGTCCATTAAGCATCCAACTCTTCACTTCAGGTCATGATCTGATGGTTCAGGAGTTCCAGTTCTGTATCAGGCTCTGTGCTGACAGCATGGAATCTGCTTGGAATTCTGTCTCCCTCTCTTGGTGCCCCTCCCCTGCTTGCCCTCTCTCTTAAAAAGAAATAAAAATAAACTTTAAATTAAAAAAAAAAAAAAGTAACTTGCTCCTTGAACCGCATTTGTACCATTGGCATCCACTAGCGAAACTTTTAATAACAGCCACAGTTGGCCAGAAGCAGATATTTCAGAGATGGCAATGGCAGAGTTAAAACTGACAAAAATCACAAATGCTTAAAGTCCCCACAAAAATATACTGTGATTATTTAAAATGAACGATGTTTTCAGTCACCAAACAAGAAAACAAAACAAAAACCCACACAATTCAAAGCTCCAAATGAACAGCCTATTGTGGCTGTGAAACTTGGTTTTGTATAGACATCACTACCCCCAAGTATTTCCATCTCAAAAATCCCATAGACTTGTCAGAACATTTACAAGAAAAGCCAAAATGCCTGGAAGGCTGAGCTTTAATTAAACATTAAAAACCTCTGCTAATAAAGTATTTAGGCATTTAACTCCAAAGTGATATGAGGTGCATCAGAAAGACGAGAACAGTTTCTTCTTTTCTAGTCCTGGAAATCAAATTACATTTTTTAATATTTGTAATTCTGTTCAACTCCAAACACCAGTGCATATTCAGTGCATTCAACCCCCAAAACACTTTATCATTTCATTAATTTTTACAGCTCCAGGTATCACAGCGGTGTTTTAAGAAGAGCACACTATTGAAATAAAGTAGAATAGCAATTCAGAGGTTTATAAAGCGCTTGCTCCTCATGTTAATATTGCTACATCATTGTAAATTTGAGAATAAAATGAACTTATTTACTATTAAAAGGGAATTTATGGCATGTCTAGTCACTACAGTCATGTACCCATATGAAACTATAAAGAGATGATGCCACAAATTCCACACCAGCTGTTGCTCTCTAGAACACTCAGGGGAGTGAAGGGTGCTATGGTCTCAGTCTGAAGATTTACTCAGTTATCTACACGGATAAGGTCAGCATACAAACAGCATTAACATATATGTGCCTATCTTGTACAGAATTTGTAGGTTTCTACAGAATATGCCTCCTATGTTACAGATGGGGTTTTATAATTCAGGAAGAGACAAGATGATACCCTTGCCTGGAATCTGAGAGGCAAGTCAGAAGGAGCTTATATTAAGAGAGAGGGATTCGACCTGAAGAGAATGATGGACTTTCATAGACATGGACATCTGGGTAGATTTCATGGCCACCTTCACAGCCTGATTTGAGAAGAGTGTGAAAGGTCTGGATGTCCCAGAACATGTTTGTAGTCATGTCCCTCTTTCATGCTGAAATGTCATGGAATCCTTTTAAAATGCAGCTGCCTTGGGCTGAGAGGAGTTTATCAACCTCACTGCTAGTAACTTAAGTTCTGAAGGTTAGAGGGTACAGGCAACAGGGTAATTTGATCAGGGAAGAATGGCTCAGGAGACGGTGGCACCTGGAAGACAGCAAGACAACACTGGGTGAGCAGAAGGAAGTAAGAAGCACTCTTACGCTCCGGTTTTTAATGACCTCTCTAAAGTATCTGGGACTTTTGATTATTCTATAGGTTTTAAGTTTTAGCATCATATAACGGTCAGGATCTTGGGCTATGGATTTCAGCAGCTCAGGGTTTACCTCCTGACTCTTGTTCTTCCCTGCTGAGCAGGGTACTTTACCTCTGTAAGCCTCATTTTTCTCAACTATAAAATACAACTATAACAATAATAACAAAGTGGTGATAAGGTTGAAATGAAACACGACTAGAGTATTTAACTCAACTTTGTTGAACATCTAATTCTCGATTTTGGCTCAGGTCATGATCCCAAGGCTGTGGGATGGAGCACCAAGTCGAGCTCCAGACTGAGCGTGGAGCCTGCTTAGGATTCATATTCTCTCTCTCTCTCGCTCTTGCTCTCTCTCTCCCCTCTCTCTCTCTCTCTATCCCCTCCCCCCTCTCTCCCTCTCTGCCCTGTGCTCTCTCTAGTAAAAATTTAGTGCTCGCTTCTGCAACACATATACTAAAATTGGAACAATACAGAGAAGATCAGCATGGCCCCTGTGCAAGGATGACACAAAAATTATCTAATAAAAATTTAAAAAACAAAAACAAAATAAGTTCTTATTGTGAATATTACTATGTAGGAAGTAACAGAGGCAGTGATAGAAAATAAAGGGCGGGCTACTTTACATATGATCATTCATATCATTTATCCTTTAATTATGCATAATTTTTATAAAGTTGTGATCTCCATTTGCATCTTTCTCACTATTTATATCACAAGTATTTTCCAGATTCTCTATATACTTGTAATTATTTTCTTTAATAATTGAGTAAGATTCCTCAATGTTTTTGTTTCATTATTTGATAAGTCAATTCCCTGTTGTCATTCATTTAAAGGAGTTTCCAGTGTTTGCTATTACCAAAAACAAAGTAGCATACATCTTTAGGAATCTGGCTTTTGACCTGTCAGAAGTAGACTTTCTGGGTCAGGGAAACTGTTCCAGCACTTGCTTACATGTGGCCATAATGCTTGCCAAAAAGCCCCCAGCAACAAATGAATTGCTAATTCTCCAATGTTACTAGCATTAAATCCTGCACTTTGACACCGTTTCTCCTTGCCTTCTCAGCCATAACCACATCATCTGAACACCTTTCCAACCTTCATTTCACAAATCAGTTACATTCTACCAAGGTAAATCAGCACTGCTTAAAAAGTCACTTTACTGGCCACCTAGGTGGCTCAATTGGTTAAGCGTCCAACTTCTGCTCAGGTTATGATTTTAGTTTATGAGTTTGAGCCCCTCACTGGGCTCTCTGCTGTCAGTACAGAGCCCACGTCAGATCTTCTGTCCCTATCTCTCTCTGCCCCTCCCTACTTGCACTTTCTCCCTTTCAAAAATAAACAAACATTTTTTAAAAAGTCACTTAGTGTTTCCTCAGTAAGACTGAATTCTTTCAGGACAGAAGCCTTCACTACACCTAGCACATAGCTTGGGACACAGATACTCAATTCTAATTTTAATTTATCAAATCCTACAGGTTTCCTCCATTCTGAACAAAGCAGCACACTATTCAACTTGTAATAACCTCGTCATATCTAGGAGGGTCCTGTGTTCTAGGATTTGAAATTGGGAACATTTTCAAATTTCGAAAAGGGTGCCATCCTTTTTTTGCAGGTTATTATCAAATCAGCATTGAGTAGTTAATACTAAATGAAACTTATACAAAATCTTTCCACATGATGCTAGGCAGCAATTTTTTCCCCACCCCACCACACTTTGTATCCTGGCCTAGGCTTATAACCTATAGGAACACAAATCTGCATTCCTAGGGCTCCTCAGGGATACAGAACAGCACTTTTGTCTGTGTTCTTAGGCACATATACCACTTGCTAATGCTGTTTGCATGCCTCTGCCCAAATTAAAGTGATCAGTCTGCCCTGTTGACTTTAATGGAGGTAATCACCAGTTCACATTCATGAACAAATTGATGTGCTTGCTTCATAGCTGAATCATCAGCATAAATCTATACCTCTCATATATAAAAACCTCAGTGGCTTAAAATAATGCAATAAAATATCACCTAATGCCTCCTTGATGCCTGTTCATCAATAATGTGTGGCTATGTGAAAAGGATAGGAGAGATTTAGAATATGTTATCTTAAATCATGCAGTGAATATAATGCCATTTTAATTACTGAAGGCCTCCTGGGATTATGTTTTCTCCATCCTTTCATTGAGGAAATGAATTATTCTTCTTCACTATTATTTGGTTTCTCAGAGTCCCATGTAATAAATGTAATCTTAACTGATTTCCAGTGAATAGACCATGTTGACCTTCATACATGGGAGATGAATCTCCTGCTGCATATCAGGGAGCCCAGAGCTCCAGGATCTATCTCTGGCAGTGGAAAAGCCTTCCTGAACCATCTGGTGCTTGACTTCTGGTAGAAGCCAAGGAATTTTTGCAAAAGAAGATCTAGATGAATAAATGAGTGCATCTACTCGGTATAGCTTGGTCATACATTTTAAGATGGCAAGTGGTAGTGGGCAACCAAGGCCATAACCACAGTTCAGAAGAAATCTAACTATCCAAGCCAATACTGAATCTGTGACTTCAGCCCTCTTTGCACAAAATTCTAACTTGATAAGAGAGAAGTCCCTACCTCTAACTTATGCCTCAGGGTTTTGGGGGGGGGGGGGCGGAGAGGAGGCAGTGGTCAAGGTGCCTTCATCAGTTAAATTGTTAGTAACTGACCAAGGTTTAATTCCTGATCCACATGTCCCTGACAACTTCCCATTCACACCAGCTAATAGGAATAGATTGCTCTTGTAAAGGTCTTCAGGCTTACTGCCTGTACCACTAGTGACTACTTACCACATACTATTGTCTGATTCATTACTTGTGATATGTACAAATGGATGGATAATTACATACATGCAGAATTAGATATGCAGACATACAGATATCATTCATCTTCAATTAAATTTTAACCTCCTTGAGAACGGTTGTGTTTTATTCATCTTTATGGTCCCTACAGCCCCCTGTACAAGATTTTTCATACAGCAGGTATAAATGCAGTTCCAAGAGCCTCCCTATCCTGGATGTATTCCTACCTTCTGCCTCACCTGTACCTACCTCAAATAAGTCCTACTTCATCTTTTATCACAGTTTACCCAGGAAAAGGATGCTAATTGATTAATCAAAGTAACTATCCACTAAGGTAAAATTATTTTCTCCTCCTAGAGAAAAATATTCTCTAATATATTCCTCCTCCTATAACACCTTAACCCAATTAAGATGTTCAGGTCCTTAAGAATTTTGAGGAAAAACTGTACCTTGTAGAAACTTCAGGGCCCCTGTGCAAGATGTTGGAGAAATATGTTAGGACAAGAACCTTTCTTTAAGCTCTGTAATATTTACCTAAAATTTCTTTAGTCTTTCTTTTCTATGACCACCTGTTTTGGTAAATCAAGTAGTATTGGAGCACATCCTTACCCATTCACTTATTTATGCTCTCCAACTACTTTTTCACTCGAAGGGCAGAGTTGAGTAGTTACAACAGAGTCCACACACCTACAAGCCATGATTTCCTATCTAGCCCTTTTACAGAAGAAGATTGCAAACTCCTGATTTATATGAAAACTTGGGGAGAATCAACCAGTTAATTTTGTCATACCTGCCAAATATGCCAAAGCATCTGCATAACAAGAAATGGGAAAGGCACTATATTTATGACACCAGTGCAATTAAGAAAATCAAATAGATCAGGAAGGGGATCACATTATAAGCCTACAAAACCACATGCCCCTCCCAGGTCTACTTAACAATGAGTTTTGGGACAAAATGAAGAAAATAAAAGAGGTTGGTGGGAGACAGGAGAGCTGAGGGTGGGACAGTAGTGGGACACCAGAAAGGAACTCAAGATGTTGTATACTGCCCCTAAGCATTTACACAAGAGGTTTGCTGGTGAACAGAGTCAAGAGAAGCAAGTAGGAGTCAATAGTGCCATGCGGCTTATCTCACAGCATAGCCTCTTCAATCACCCCTTCCTGAAACAGAAGGCTCACTCTCCACTCGCTGGGCTTCTTTGAATTAGCCAAGATGGTTATTTTGCATCCATCTTGGATACCCACTTTGTCTTTCATTAGACACCACTCTATCTACCCACTGGGCTTCAGCAGTCTTCACAGTGATCTCAAGACAAAGACCTAGAATATAGCTAACAGAAGGTACTGGGTCCCCCAATAGCTCTTTGGCAGAAGCCTGCGCCTGGTCACTGCAATGGGAATTGTTTTCAGGAAGATATCTGAGAACCTGTCTTATTACAGCTTTAGAGGGCTCAAAGTAGACTATAGCAATGGGCGTATGGGAGATAAATACACTCCAGCACGGAGCCACACAAGGGAGGAAACTGAAGAAATGATGTTCAAGCAAGCTCCCACCCTTAATAGCCATATTCCAAGCCCTCAGGCACCTATACATTCTTTCATTTCATTGCCTCCTGGAACCTTTCCAGGCTTGGTCTTTCAAAGCTGCTTGCTCCATCTCACTTGCACTCGATGGCCAGCTTTTCTTTTCTTCATTTCACATCTCTTATTTCATTCTTTTCCCCATTCTTTCCTTAAGTTTCAGTTCTCCCCTTGGTCTGACTCCAAACTTGTGTTAGTACAGAACACAGCTCTCCTTTTCAGGGCTTGCCCCTAGGGGAAAGCCCACCCAGTGTCATGCCCAGACTAGGTGGTAGTCCAGGTCCCTCAGGTACCAGGGAGAGGACAGAGCTGTCAGGCTCTGATACAATGTCAGCAAAGCCATCCACATGTAGCAGCACTCATACTCTCCAATACCCTGTCACATGTGTTCATTCTCATCCCAGTTCTGCTCTCTTTACCTTTCTTCATACTCTTGTTCTTACTACATGTTCTCCTTTGCTTAATGCCTATGAGTGCTTTTACCTAGCTATCTAACATCATTAACCAGGGGGCACCCTCTCACCTTCATCGTTACCTATAAATTTTAGAGCTCTTTCTTGCAAGACACACACACAGCCAGCCAAAGTCTTCTGATTCCATTGATAACTGATGCTTTTATAAATCTCTATAAATCACTCCCAAGCTAGAAACTCCCTTGTTGAGTGCTCCACACCACCTTAAGCCTGCAAATGCACCAGTGCCTTGCTCAGCTCTGAAATCTGACACACTTCCATGCTGCTCAAAGATCAGGGCAGAGCTGGGGTGCCTGGATGGCTCAGTCGGTTGAGGGACCAACTTCAGCTCAGGTCATTACCTCAGTTCATGGGTTTGAGCCCCACGTTGCACTCTGTGCTGACAGCTCAGAGCCTGGAGCCTGCTTCAGATTCTGTATCTCCCTCTCTCTCTGACCCTCCCCTGCTCATGCTGTCTCTCTCTCTCTCAGAAAAAAAAAAAAAAAAAAAAAAAGATCAGGGCAGAGCTGTGCCAGATAGTAAGCATCAGAGTTATTTAAGTACACCTAGGAGCCATATCAGAATAGGCTCTGTCACATGGAACTCATGTTCTTCTAAGGTGACCTTCAAGCAGCCACTTCCACCTTGCTGGGAAACAGATGTGGCCATCATACTCCAGAGCCATGGACAGTTTTGGACCCCAGATATATCCTGGTTTCATCACCTGGCCCTCAAGAGACCATGGCCAGGTCTAGATGGAAGGAACAGCTGTGCATGCAAAAGCTCATGTCAACTCCCAGTCATGATTATGTTCATAACCAATGCTCATAGGAATAGGCTGAACCCCACAATGTCCTTCAAATGTGCCTTGGCTTGGCAACTTCCTACAACAGAACCATTTTTCTGTCACTCTCAGTGGGTCATTTTTTTCCGTCCTAGCTGAATCAGTTGTCTGAGTGAATGGCCAGTCAGCCTGACCTTTCAATCTGCTGTGTGAAATAAAGCTAAAGACGGTGTTCTGACTAATAGTTTCAGAGAGAAGCAAGTAATGGGGAAATTCTATACATCTTGCTTATGTTTAGCTTTGTGCTTTCCAGGCTAGCTGTTTAACTGTGGCCTTTTGCCTGAAACGAGCACTGCATTTTTTCCCCCATGGGATCCAGGTATAGCAAGCACACTTGTTGTGGGAACACCAATAATATTGTGTGTTCACAAAGAGGAAGGGAGAGAAAGAGAGCTATAAAGATGTTTGAGGGTCTTCATCAACATAAATGCTCTTACCTAAGAAAGCTGTAATTATAATTATTATTTTAACATTTCCCGAAGCCTACATAAATTTCTAACTTTCAAGGGCTGCATACCCATGATTGCATGACAGAATATTATGCAGACACAGATGTTTATTTTTTAGCTGGCATTATTTACTGATGGAATAGCAGTAACAAACTAGGTCCATAAGCCAAATATAACTAGTGACTTGTTTCTATAGGATCTTCAAGATAAGAATGGTTTTTACATTTACAAAGGGTAGTTAAAACACATATATACACACACACACCTCAACACTGAATAATTGGACTAAAAATTAGGAAGAGAACTTGACATTTTCCAAAGAAGACATACAGATGGCCAACAGACACATTAAAAGACATTCAACATCACTAATCATCAGGGAAATGAAAAGAAAAACAGTGAGATGCCACCTTACACCAGTCAGAATGGCTAGTATCAAGAAGACAAGAAAGGAGTTTGGGTGGGGATGTAGAAAAAAGGCAACCCTCATGCACTGTTGGTGGGAATGTAAACTGGTGCAGCCACTTTGGAAAACAGTAAGGAGTTTCCTCAAAAAATTAACAATAGAAATACCATATGATTCAGTTATTCCACCACTGTGTATTTACCCAAAGAAAATGAAAATACTAATTCAAAACTTTGTTTGCACCCTATGTTTGTTACAACTTTATAATAGCCAAATATGCAAGCAACCTAAAGGTGCATCCATAGATGAATGGACAAAGATGTTATACACACACACACACACACACACACACACACAATGAAATGTTACTCAGTCATAACAAAGAATGATATCTTTCCATTTATGACATGGACAGACCTGGAGGGTATTATGCTAAGTGCAATAAGTCAGCCAGAGAAATATAAATCCTGTATGATTTCATGTGTAGGGGGTGGAATCTAAAAAACAAATGAACAGATAGACACTTAAATACAGAAAACTGGTGGTTGCCAAAGGAGGGAGGTAAAATAGATACAGGAGATTAAGAGGTACAAACTTCCAGTTATAAAATAAGTGATGGAGTTGAAAAGTACAGTATAGGAAATATAGCCCGTAATATTGTAGTAACATTGTATGTTGACAGATGGTGACTATACTTGTCATGGTGAGCACTGAGTAATGTGCAGAATTGTTGAATCACTATGTTGTACACCTGAAACTAAGATAACATTGTGTGTCAAATGTACTTCAATAAAAGACACACAGAAACATATGCAAGACCCTATGTGACCCATAAAGCCTAAAATATTTAGCACTTTGAATAAAAGTCTGCTAACCCCTGGAGTATGGTACAGTTATAAATATGAAGAAGTTTCTGGTGTCTGCCTGCTTATAGACCAGGAAGTGAGTTGTTCCAAGTGCTTCAGTACTAGATGTCCTTGGCTCTGTTCAATTAAGCTCTCTATGCTTATACTATACCAGGAAGGAGCTTGGGAAAATGTTCTTCAAAGGCAACGATCTTTTTATTCCTCATCCCTTTATATTTATTTACCTAAACCCTATTACATCATTCATCACTTCACCAGATATAGCTTCTCTAAAGATCCAGTATATCCTCAGGGACTAAAAGCTGCTAAGTTTAAGAATGTTGCAAAGAATATGTCCAAGAATTTTAAGAAAATTCACAAAGAATCAGTGCAAAAATCATGTTGGAGGCAATATCTCTAGAATATGGGCAAAAATCCCAGAAGGTCCACTTTGAAGAGAACAGCATTCTTTTGGATAAATATGTTGTATATGGAGGGTGTACTTTTATGTACCAGGATATTTAAGATTCATAAGAATGCCATTCATTGGCATGGAGTCTGGCTCGCAGTTTCAGAGTGACAGAATATGGGGTAGAGCTTTGCTACTTAAAGCGTTGTCCCCAGGATAGTAGGAGAGCCATTCCCGGGGGTAGTTAGAAAACCAGAATTTTGAGCCCACACCCAGGCACATTGTAGTTCAAAAAGTACACGCATAACGCAACCAGAATCAGATGTGAAACCAGATAGTTCTTCCAGGTGGGCAAGTAAGTGAAGTTGGCATGTTCTCCTCTATTAATTAGATAGGATGCCTAACTTTCATCATAAGGATAGAGGTTACCAAGGTGTCAAATAGTGTTCCACAAAAAGTTAACTCCTTTTTTATGATTAAGAAAGCTACTACAAGGCAGTAAATACTAAAGTATTGTAGGGAAAGCAACTTGATAAAAGATGTTTGACACAACAGTTGAGTCTCTGTTCTTTTTAGCAAGTGATTTGACACTGGCTATAGGAAGTAAATGACCAATTCATACAAGAATATATGATGTAGGACTCAAAGAATTTTAGAAATCTTCTAACCCAATGGTTCTAGCCTTCGATGCACATTAGAATCATCTAGAGTTTAAGAAATTCCAATGCCCAGGCCTTACTACAGAGATTTTGGAGTGGGGCTTACAGAAGAGATTTTTATGTTTTAATCCCATAGAAGATTCAAGTTGTACAGCTAAGGGTATTAATTACAGATTTACCCAAACAAGCTTTTATTCTCCTTCTCATGTGACCCATCTCCATCACTTTTATCAAAAATAAAATTTATTCTAAAGGTCTTAGAATACTTTCCCTTGGTCATGCAGTTAATTTGTTATAAAACAGAGACCACAATTTAGGTCTCTCAATTTCTGTCATTTTTAACTTTGGATGCACACTGAAAACTCCCAAGAAGCATTAACAAAAAATTTGGTATCTAGAATCTACTCTCACAGATTCTGATGTACTGGTTCTTGGATGTGGACTAAACATTCCACCAGAGGAGATTTTGATTTGAGAAGTCTGCAAAGGGCCTGACAATTCCTGCTTCTAAAAGATTCCTCAGGTGGTGCCCAAGATAAGGCAAATTTCAGATAAAGCAGATATAACCCAGGGCTCGTATCAGCATCACCTGAGATCTTATTAGAAATGCAAATTTTCAATGACCCCCACCCCCAGATCTGCTAAATCAGAAACTAAGAGTGGGGCCCAGCCTTGCCCAGTCTTCCAATCTGTAGCCAGCAGGAATTTCCCCCACACTGTACCTGTTTTGCTTTCTGGGGAAAAACACACACATATCATATAATAGAATGTAATATATATGTATTATATATATTCAAATCATCACTTTTTTATCTATAGAAGCCAGCCATTTGAGAGTTTTTTTTTTTTTTTAAACACTTAATTAGAGAGGCCTAACTGCTATCATTATTCATGAATATTCTGGGTGGAAGTGAAACCCTGTGATTTAACACTCAAAGCACTTCCCTGGGTCTTCAGGGTGGTGAAGTCAACTGGGTCATTGCTCAGGTTTTTTTCCACTGAAATGCAGATGTGCACACACACAATGACCACCTTTTATTACCCACTGCGTACCTCCCTCAATGTTATAAAAGTGACAAGAAGAGTCTAAGAGTCCATGTAGTTCTTTAACTCCAGGATTCTTTTCACTTTAAATTTTTTTATGTTTTTTAAATTTATTTCTGAGAGAGAGAGAGACAGCATGAGCAGGGGAGGGTCAAAGAGAGAGGGAGATACAGAACCTGAAACAGTTTCAAGGCTCTGAGCTAGCTTTTAGCACAGAGATCGACGCAGGGCTCGAACCCATGAACTGCAAGATCATGACCTGAGCTGAAGTCGGATGCTTAACCAACTGAGCCACCCGTGCACCCCTATCTCCAGGATTCTTAAAGGAGTTTACATTCAAGGATTTTTGGATACTTGTACACGGCTTAAGACTCTTTCAGAATTACTTTCTCATTCACTGCCCACAACTGAAATAAGAAGAGTTGGAATATGCATTAATCTTGAACTTTCTTAGGAAGCTTCATTTATATTTTCTCTTTAGATAAAATGCTGAGAGGTAGATACTATTATTATCATTCCTGTATTATACAGGAGCAAATAGAGGCAAAGTGGTTCAGTAGCTTCTCAAGGTCATACAACAATAAACAACAAACTATAAACAGAAAGGTCAGACTTACTTCAAGGCATATTCTCCAAACTCCTATGTGATGTTTATTTACTACTCACCATAAGCCTAAAAAACAGGCTATAATTTATTTCATTATACAGATGACAACCACAAACTTAGATAGGGTAAGTAGCTTGCCTGGATTATACAACCAACAAGTGTAGAGCCAGGATTTGAACCTAGAGTCTGTTTCCAGGCCCCATATGTATATATTATATATACACACATAATATATTAATAATAGATATAGCACTATGGCACCTCCTGTAATTCTGCCAGTGGGGAAGGTAGTCATGGTCTTTATTGATAGTGAAGAGCCAATGAGGCAGCCTCCCATCTTTAACTTAAAGTCAGTTTCTTAAGAGGAATTTAAGAAGAGCTGACATGGGAAGGGAGATAAATGCCCCCCTAGAGTAAGACCTTTAGTAGAAAATATGCTTTCCGAGGAACAGGCTACAATAGGAGAGAGAACACAAAGCACAAAGGAGGCAATTGGATATTGACAGTGGAGAGCATATTGGAGAAGAGAGATTGCAAAGTCAGTCTTGGTTGCTACAGGTCTTTTTTTTTCCCCCTCTTTCCTGAGGCCAGTCTTGCCCCTGAGGTTTACCCAGACACAAGGGCTGTCATATTCAGATTGTCCTAACTTGACCAGGTTATTATTTTCCTCCTTACCTCACAAACATGAATGCAGCTCATTCAGATTGGAAAAGGCATTGACCAATCCAGTCCCCAGACAAAGTCTTTGGGGACCTGTCTTACTGTCTTCTACCTCTCTGACAAGGACACTTCTGTGGGTAAACTGAGCCCATCCTGCCAAGACAGGAGGAGAGGATTCCCATGTGGAGTTTCCAAAGTAAAATTCAGCCTAACAGCAAGTCTTTGTCTAGCTTCCTGCCTCCTGACTCTCTAAGTAAAAAGAAACAAAATAGCAAAAGTTGCCCTAAAAGAAAATCCAGCTGTGTAATTCTGTCCCAGGTCAACCAGGGATCACCAGAAAAGACGTTAGTAAAAGAACACTGCTTGGCTTTGGCTCGATTTATTCACTCATTCAACTCAATGAATCACTATGGTAGACTCTATGAAGTCCAGCAAAAGAAAAGCAACAGCATCTCTGCCTTCACAGAACCTCCAAGGTCATTGGGTGAGCCAGGGGAGAAAGCAAATGCAGTGAAATCTGACATGTGCTGCAGTAGAAGTCCGTGTCAGCTGGAGCGCAAGAGAGGAGAGGGCTTGTAGGGGCAGGGTTTTCCAGGGGTGGCTTCAATAATACAAGTCCAAAGTCAGGCATATGGAAGATCTTCAGGTGGAGGAGAAGGTAAGGTCAAGACTAGACAATGGGAACATAGCAAGGGCATTACAGGGAGAAAAAAATAATATGAGCCAGGTTCAAAAAGCCTAGGGTGTTCAGAAATTGGGAGCAGGCCATTAAAACCGAGTGTATAGAAAAGGACAGCAAGTAATAGAAATGGGGATAGAAGTCAGCATTAGAGATGGTTGAACTTTCACTTTCCATGTTGGCAATGGTGAGAGCTTTAAGCAGGTAAGTGATGACTGGACAGATGTTTTGGGAAAACCACCTGGGCACCTGTTTGGATGATAAACTGGAAGAGAAGGGGACAGAGCAGGGTCGGGCCTATGGAGTCAGATTCTTATGGAAAGAAACATGCACCTATGTACACAAGATTCAGGAGAACAAGGTGCTTGGAGGCCAATGCACAAGACACAGTTTTCAAAAGGTACCTCTTCTGAACCCATTTTACAGATGAGGACATTTTGACTCAAAGTAGATCTCCCATTATCACCCAGTTGTTGAGATTGAGCGCCAGGGCTAATCCATGTTCTGTCTCCCAAACCTGTGTTTGTCTCACTACGCTGCACCCCTTCTCCACACGCTGGTCCCTTATGGTTCCCCCTCCTCCTGAAGGCTGTCAATCCCCACCTGCAGCTACTTTTAGCTAAGACAATATAGGCAGGGATTGGCAACTCCTAAGGGCCAAGATCAAAATACCCTATCCTATACTTTTGCTTACCTCCCTCTCTCTCTACCTAGCCAGAGGTTCAAGCCCACATAATCCGCAAAGTCTTCTCTGACCTACTCCATGTGGGCAACTATGAGCTTCCTAGGACTCTGAAATCCTACCATATTATGCAAAAAATATTGTCCCAGGCCTGATTATTTTAAAAATATTCTCCGTGAAGAGCTTGCCTTCCCAATTAGGTCATCTGCTTCTCAAAGGCAGGGACTGTGCCATCCCCTCCCCCCTCATTAATCTCAGCATGAAATTTGTTGAGACTATAATAGATACAACCCTCCTGCATGGAAGTTTCTGGCTTTAGGTCTCTGTGTCACTGGCTCCTCCTGACAGTGGAGGGGAACGCACTTTGGAGCCTGGCTCGCCCCTTTACACTCTCACAACCGGAATAGAAAAAGCCCGGCTGTGGCATAAATACTGTCATTTAAGTTTAATTTCAGCAGTAGGAATTGACACAGCTTATCTTCCATGCTCCATCTTCTACCTTATAACTTTCTCTTCACACAGGTCTGCCATTATCACCAAATCACTGACATTTTCCTCCTTTTGCTTCCCTTTCCCACGCTCCAGTCATTCACACTGAGTTTCTTCTCTCCATTTACAGCTCAGATTTATACATCCTTTTTGATTCTGTTAAAAGTTGCTTGTCTCCACTCACTGGGACCAACCTAATATTTACTCAGCCTTTGTCACGTTTACACCTCAGCTTTCATTTCTACTCCCCAATTTCTTTCAATTTTGCTCTCCTATTCAGCCTGCTTGAGATGTTCAAGATTGCTATAAATTTTTTTTTCATTAAAAAGCTCTTCCTGCTACTGCACAGGTATGGTATCTAGATGATTCTCAATGCTCTTAGATGATCTTGTTCACTCCCATGACCTTCACTATTTTCACCTTTGAGTTAAAAATACCCAAATCAACATCCCGATCTCTGAATTCCTCCTTAGACTTTTGATGCCATTTTCTGAGTTGGTCAGATTGCTCCAAAAAGTTAGCCCACACTCACCTCAAATGTATGATTCCACCAAAAATTATGCTCCCCTCCCATTTTCTCCTGCTTAGTTTCAGTAACAACACAGGCCCAGTCTCTTAATTACACAGAATAGAAAACTCGGACTTTTATTCAGTTTAAACACCAATGCTGTCACCTTTCAGTGCAAACTGTCTGCAGTCAGCTTCCTTCCTAATCCTTGTGCCACTGCCCTAGTTCAAATCTTGACCAACTCCCACTCTGATTTCTGGGATAAAAATGCAACCTATATCCTCTAGTATCTGAAGCTCTCCAAGCCGACCCCAACCTAGATCTCCAGCTTCATCCCTGACTACATCCAATCACAGCTCAACCCTCTTGCCACAAGAAAATACAGCCTTTGTTAAGACCTGCCTGTTTAGCGCTCTGTTTCAAGGATGCTCGCAAAATAGCAGAGGCTCATATTAACAACCAATCACCCTGATTGGAACTATTTCTGCAACTGAGGGAAGCCCCACAAAAAGTATCTCTGGATTTGGACTTCAGAGATGATCTCCATTCAGAATCAGAGAATGGATGATTCACTTGACAGCAACACAGGACCCAGGTTCCAGCTCTGCCTTGCAGAGAACTTCCAGAAAGACCAGCAGATAACACAACTTAGGAATGTAATTGTCACGGCAAACAATCAAGTCGTGGGGCATATATTTTTAAAGTAACTTTACTTTCTGGTCTGTCTCTCTTCATTTAATTTATTGCCTAGGGCCAGTTCTTCCCTCTCCATGACTTTTCTAGCTATTCTGAAGTAATACAGTCACAGTTCGGTTATTCAGTATGTTACTTTCCTACAGCTGCTGTAACAAATTACCACAAAATTAGTGGCTTCAAACAGTACGAATTTATAATATTTCTGAAGGTCAGAAATCTGCAGTGGGTCTCACTGGGCTCAAATCAAGCAATCAGCAAAACTGTGTTCTTTTCCGGAGATTCCAAGGGAGAATCCACTTCCTTACCTTCTCTATCCTCTAGAGGCTGAACGCTTCCGACTGGCTCATGTTTCCTTTCCATCTTCAAAACCAGCAGCATCCAGTGAAGTCACCATCGCACTGACTCTGACTCTCTTGCCTCCCTCTTTCACTGGTAAGGATGCTTGTGATTACATTGGGCCCTCCTGGAATCTTCAGGATAATCTCCTTATGTTAGTCAGCTGATTAACAACCTTTTTTTCATCCACAACCTCACCTGCCCTTTGCCCTGGAAGGTAACATATTCACAGGTGCTGGGGATTCGATGTGGTCATCTTTGTGAGTGGGAGCATTAGTCCACCTACCGCATACCATTCTGTGTAAAAGTTAAAGCTTAATTCTTGCTTTAAACTTCCTTTCCTTCCCCTGATGGTACCATAATAAGTCTCAGGAGACACTTGGTTAGTTTCTCTTTAGTTCTCTCACTTGGCAGCTTCAGCTCTTGCTCCCCCAACTTGTTAACAAGAGTTTTCAAGGCTCCAGGGTGGGGCAGGTGATGAGAGAAGAGAAAAGCAATGCAAGAATGCCTTTCCTCACCACACAGTGAGGCTGCCCCAACACAAGTGCTGTCTGGGTTTGACAGGTGGCTCTGTCATTGTGGCTTCCCTTGCTGAGTAGCTAATGCATCTTCTCCACAATGGCCTTTACCCCAGCCTCAGTCCCTAGAAATCTAGAATACAATACCTCCTATTTTCCCACTGAGGTTTATTCCATCTCCAAGTGGCCATCTTGAATAGGACCTTGGATCACTCCACACCAAATCTCACACCCACAGGAAATAGCAATCCTTTTCATAGACAAACTCTGGGAAGTTAGGTCAGTTCCAGGGCAACATTTTATTGCTTCATTGTGGAAGCTGCTGCAGACTGATTCCCACTATTTAGAGTCTCCCAACTTGATAAAACCTCAATCACCTGTGTTTTCCACTGGCCTATGCAGGACTTATCAAGCTCTCCAGTGCCTTTGTAAGGGCCCATTTCTCTTTGCTGAAGTTAGGGGCTGGCAAGCATACCAAAAGCCCTACATATGCTTCCCATTATACGTCCAGAGTGGGTGAGGGTACTGAGAGTTTGCTAACTAGCTTTCAGCCAGCTGCTCAGAAAAACACACCTCTTGGTCTTACACCTCAATTTGGAAAGTGACAGTTGGAATTTCTATTTTATTAGGCAGTTGGTATAGAACGAATGAGGGAATCAGGGAAACAGGAGATGGTCCCCCTATGTGGGGTGAAAGAGAAAGGGCTTCTAAGCAATAGTGGATCAATAATGAGACTTCACCCTAGAGAGCATGTGACCAGGGGGAAGACATAGCCAGTATTCCGGAGTGGTCCAGTATGTGTTATTCCATAACTGTGAATAACCCTAGGATGGTCTCCTAGGTGTCACCTGTCCTGTGATGTCTCTGGTCTGATGAGCAGCTGGGCCTTTTGGGACTCAGTTATTTCAATAAATCCATAGGAGCTATTCTGAGACTACTGTGCTATGGGACTACTGTGCTATTTCAGCAGGACAGGAAATATGCCAGCATGTAGTTGTTTCCTATAATTTAAAGGAAACATTACCAAACAGACTTGTCACCCTTTGAATAAGTATAAAAATTTCTGGGACACAGAATCCAGAGGAGGTCAGAACAGACCAGGTCAAGAGATCAGTTCCAACCTATTATTATCTATAGCTCAGAGCTGTGGTCAGGCTACATGCTGGGGAGTGACAATGCTGTTCCCAATACTTGTGCAATATGGAAGCACTTTTTAAATGACTCATAATGTTAAAGCTAGAAGGAGATTTAGAGAGCATCTAATCTCTCTTATGTTAAGATGAAGAAACAGAGTCCTACAGAGAGTGTGATTTTCTCAAAGTTTCTCTGTAGTTAGTGGCCAAGCCAGGACTCAAAAGCAGGCACCCCAACCACTCATCTAATGATCTTGCCACTCCTTCAGTCTGTATTTGGCAATGGTTTTATTTTTTTTCACTGTTTCATCAGCAGAAAGCATGATGCATGGTAGTGTTCAAAAAGCATCTTTAGAACTCGCCAGTGCTAATTTGTTTTCCTTCCACACTTTCCTTTCCTTAGCCTTCTCAGCCACACATTATTTTCCATCTCAGGTGCTCCCCTATTTTATAAATATTGTAAAGTGCACACATACTCATTGCTATTTTGTATAATCCCTCCTCAAGTCAACCTTTGGGTATTTCTTTAATATTTTCTCTTGCACCATTAGAACCTACTATTTTTGAGTTCCCTTCTTTCTTCCATGTGACAACAAATGATGCTTATGAGTTCAAGAAAAAAACCTAATTCCTATGTGTACTAGTAAGTAAATTATCTTACTCTCTCAATTATCCAGGGCCAGGAATAAACAATAACCAGGATCAGTAAGTTCACAATTAAGTCTATCACCTATATTGGACACCAAATTCAGATTTAGTTTCTTGAGAACTAAGGCCAAACAGGCAAAAATATGGCTGCAATAAGTTTTGCGTTTTTTAATCAACAAAAGATGCTTACAGATTCTATTTCAGAAACCAAACTTTTCCTGAAATTAAATGGCATTTATTCATCTTGATAGTCAAGGCAAGGATATTTAAGAATCTAATTAAAAGAAACACACCGTGTTTTTATGATTAATTAAAACATTCCACTCCATGGGGCGCCTGGGTGGCTTAGTCGGTTAAGCGTCCGACTTTCGCTTGGGTCATGATCTCGCGGTTCATGGGTTCGAGCCCCGCGTCGGGCTCTGTGCTGACTGCCAGCTCAGAGCCTGGAGCCTGTTTCAGTCTGTGACTCCCTCTCTCTCTGACCCTCCCCTGCTCACGCTGTCTCTCTCTCTCTCCTAGAAATAAATAAAACATTAAAAAAAAAAAACATTCCACTCCAGGTAATGACTACTGTTATTAATATTAGCACTATAAACCACCTAAAGACTGAGGAGTAATTACAAGCAGGAAGTAGAACTCAGTCCCAGTTTTAGACAGATATTCAATTGGGAATAGCTTCCATATATTTCAATATAATAAGCCCAATATTTAGGGTGCCTGACTAGCTCAGTTGGTAGAGCATGCAACTCTTGATCTTGTGGATGTGAGTTCAAGTCCCATGTTGACTATAGAGATAAATAAAACATTTTTAATGCCCAATATACACTCTGTGTGTGTGTGTGTGTGTGTGTGTGTGTGTGTGTTAGGGCAGGGGTATTATCCTCTATCCAGAAAGACAAGAAGGGCATGGAATATTCTTGGACAGTGAGAGACATCCTTGTGTCATAATCAAAATCTGTGCTTCTGTGGGTGTAGGAAGAGGGGGAAAACTTGACAGATTGGGCAAATGATGTTCCAAAATCAGAAGACCAGATTGATCTAATTATTTCATCATGACATTCCACACCTACCAAGAGATCACCAGCTCACTCTACTTTTGACTAAATAACATTTCATCATTAAACTAAATATATAAGACATTCTTTAAGAGTCACTACAATTATCCATCGAAGTCTTAAACTATCAAGCCACAAGTCAGAATCAATGCTTTAAATACAAATAGCTTTAAGTGAAGTGTAGCACTTTTACTGTCTCGACCATTCTCCAATGCCTTGGTTTAGAACTAATTCACTCATTGACTATCTGTCACCGGAAGGTACTTGACGTGTAATCCCTAGAAATAATCTACTTTAGGGAAGTGAATTCTGGCAAATATCTGGTTACTGTGATCCATATAGACGGCCAAGTTTTTCAATACACACTGATCATAAAATAGTTCAGTTACCCAAATCAGTAAAGTAGCTATCCAGAACCAATTTTAGACAACAAGAGTAAACAAAATATTGTCCAGAAAGTGACTTGGTGTTAAGGCAATGCATAAAACTTTCAGTGTTATGAATGATTTGAGGTTTTATGGCCCAAGGTGTAACCTGAACACCCTTTGGTGGCATAATTCCCCAATGCCACTCTCAGCTTTAGAAATTTTCTCAACAAAACTTAACTTGGCTTTAGCCATCCCCTAGGAGTCTTTTCTTTGCTTGGTGACTGAGTAGTTAGAGAATGAATAGGTGTCTGGGTGGTCCTGTCATTTTTTAACTCAAAGGAATAACTCCTACAGACAATTCCAAAGACTGGGGTGGCAGGCCAGAGAGCAGATGGGCCTCAGGGCATCTCACCCACTCATCTGGCAGCAGTGGAGGACTTTGATTACAGACAAAGCAAATTCAGGATCGTGAAAGAAAAGCGCCCTTTGCCATCACTGGTGAGTGAATCCATCGGTGGTCCCCACCTTTCCCAATCATTAGAAGTTAACTGCTCCTCTGCCTCCTGATGTGGCTGATGGGAAATGAGCCTCCAGGGCTGACAGCTAGAAATTAATCTGATCGATTTATTTTGTGTGTTTCACGTTTTGGGTGCAAATGCTTTTTCCATCCTGATGGAGCACATTTATGCTCTCCCATTCGCAGAAAACACATTTATAGTGCCTAACTAACAGAATTCTTTTGCTGAAGGTCAGAAACAAATGTTCCCATCCATCTCCCTTTACCATTCTGAGCAACACCAACTGGTTTTCCTTTTTAATTTCAGACTAAAGGGAGGACTGTTTTCTAGGGGGCAGGGGCTGGGGTGACAGAAAGAGAGCAATTGGAACTTAGGAGTTTCCTACTGAAAACAAAACTCAGCATATACCCCATGAGAGGGACGAGACAAAGAAATAAGAATTCCTTCTGCTTTTACATGGAAGAGAAAATTCCAGTTATGCCTTAACTCAAGTAAAAAGAACACCATTAGGTAAGGACTATTAATTTACCATTTTTAGACAAGTGGAATCTGGCACCTAATTTGTCTGTATTTCTTGCTCACTTGAGACCAAATTCTGTCCTTGGCAGGTAACTTCCAAAGACTGCAGAGGGAAATAACATGCATGATCAGAACTAAAAATGGTTAATTCTATTTTCTGAGAGTATAAACAAGCTCTTCATTAAAGATGAATATTTTTCAGCTTTTACTTCACACTAAAAAAGTTCACACTTCCCTGAGAAAGACAAGCTGATGTTCACTCAGTGCCCAAGACTTGCTCAGCCGTGTGTGACAAATGACCTACTCCTGTCAGCCGGAGTTAACTGTGGACATAGTTAAGAAGCTGTTAGGTCCAGAGGGGTAGCTTTCATAGGAAGAGGCAGAGCTTTGTAGGGTGTGCCCTTGCCACAAGTGAACAGTCAAGACAAAATCGTAATGTGAACCAAGTCTGTGCTCAAATCACATAGTTCTTCTTTTACCTAAATGGCATCATTCAAACAGGTGTCTAACACCTTCCTGGTATCGTCCACTCTCTGTGTTTCTGATCTGAGTAAATATTCTAATGTTGTCAAGATATTCATGGTATGAAGTGGCCAAAGGGGGTTTCATGTTAGCCTATCAGCTGAGTGTGGACTGGACATGTCTGTGTCAGAAGAAAGGCAGACCAGACCCCCTCCTGCCTATAGACCAGAGAGGTTATACTTGGTGGCTCTATACTCGGCCTTAGGGACCAATGCTCTGTATAATGAATTCCATTGGCTATCTCTAATGAGAAGGAGGTCATCTGAACACCTAATGTGAAAAAGCATAGAGTGAAAAAGAAGAGAGAGGGGAGAGAAGACATAGAAAAGAAAAGAGAGACGATAAGGGAGAAAGCACAGCCAAACCTTAGAAACAGACAGACAGACAGAGAGACAACTCATCAGATCTTAGTCCTTTCATCTGGACTTCCGAATGTTTTTGTGCATAACTATGAAAATGAAATAGAGGTACATTTCAGTGATACCAAGGCTTTTGTCATTCACACACAATCCAGAATCTGAAACCCCAATTGATTTTGGCTGAAGCCTCCAGACCTTTGCTATTATCCTTTTCTGTTTTGTTTTCCACAAAGGAGAACAAAGAGTAAATTAGGTCTTCGGTTTCTATGTTTCTTTACAAATCTGAGCTCATGTGGTGAATAATGGAAAACACATTTCAGATTTATATAATACATAACGAAAGTTTCTTTTAAGCATTAGAGAAGGATAAATGCTTTCTCACCCTAATGCAGCTCAAGAGAAAAGATTCCAAAGTCGGCCCCTGGCAATTGAAACAATCAATTTCTAGAGAAATGCAGAGGCGACAATATCATCGAGGTGTCAAAAAGTTATCTAAGGCCCAGGTACTCTTTTTTGAGTCTCAGCTTAAGCTTCTGAGTCAGAAGTACTATTATGCTTTTCTGACCCATCCAAAGGTATAAAAGAGGCGACTGTCAAATCTTCCTTTTGTTCTGTCCCATTAGCAATTAATTTATCATCTTATCTCCTTTTTCACATTGGAGGCCCTGAGACACAGGAAGAGAAATTTCCATCAAAGAAGAACTGAGTATTCTCGTGCTGATGGGGGAAGCAGTGGGTACAGCTCTGGGGAGGGGAAACCTTATGAAACTTATAAGGATGGGCCAGAAAATGAGCAGTTTCCAAGTGGAAACAGCAAAAAGAATGGCAGTTCACATAGAAATGATGGGTACCATAAGATTCATTTCATATACTTGAAGGCTTTTAGCTTTCCTAAGAATGTAGGCTACAGATCTCCCTGTGGGAGAAATCAAAGGTCTTGAGGCACTTCTCTCCATAAACCAGCTTACCTTACAGAGAGTGTAACAACACAGGCTAGAAATACATCAACCTAGCCAGAAAATCACGTTTAAATTCACAAAAACAAACAAAGCAGAAATAAAGATTACGAAGAAACAGAGAGAAATTGAAATCAAGGGGCCAGCAATTTTGAAAAAAATAAAAAATGACTGTGATTCAGAAGCAAGGAAAGAAAGGGAGGCTTTGTATTATGGGATAATTATAAATAATCTATAAATACTGAAGAGTGAGCACCTATCTATTTACGGAACAGAAAATACAAAAACATAAAGAAGAAAAAAAAGGGGGAAAAACATAAAGAAAATCCTAGTACTAGCTGAGGCTCCTCATTAGTTCTTCTCACCAAGATCTGAGTGCCTCTTCTTTCAGCACACACTAGGGTTGTGTTTCCTCCATTGTTATGGTTGGATGGAGCCATATGACTAATGAGTTGGGAGTGGAAGTTATAAGTGCTAGTTCTGTGCTAAAAGTGGAACCTTCATGAGCTTTCTTTCCCTTTGGTATGTAACCAGCAATGTTGGACAGGATGGCACTGAGATTTTGGAGGGTGTTTTCCTAATGAAGCATAATCTCATTTATCCTGACTGATACACAACCACAGCTTTAACAAAATAAACACAAAGCTGTACAATGACGAAACAAAATATATCTCTTGGAGAAAATGAAAGAAATCATACAAAGCTGATATAGTATCCCATGGGAGTCCTTGTCTTACTAGAGCATAAACCTGGGTGGTATGAAGTATCTGCCAAGAATGAGCTCACCAACATTTGCGGAAACACAGCTAAGTAATTGTCATTATCAGAAACATAAAGCAACCTGAGCTGTATCTCTAAGACTTAAGTCTTGAGAAGAAAACTGAAAGAACAAAAGAAGCCACATCATAGTATTTTTTCTCCTCATTTTACATTTAGGTTTTTAAAAGAAGATGGAAGGAATTTCATAGTTATGCAGATGACATCATGGTTTATGTTAACAGAACCACAGGATCCTGCAAAGCAAGGGATGCACCTGCAACTGACTGAAAAAGGAGCTACATGTAGGTATATTCTCTTATCTAGACAAGGGAGTTAGATAACAAAATGTTAAAGGAAAGAAAAAAATGCCAAAACTATAGCTCAAATCTCTATGCTCTCTATACAAGAAAACAGCTAGGGCATAAACCATGCATTCTCAGAGGGGCAAAAATTAGTTCCTAGAAGGTGGGAACTAAAACACATTAGATATTACATTGGCACATGGCCTTCCAAAAGACCATGGTGCATATGTGTGTATATATATATATATATATATACAGTATAAATGTGGTATTATCATTTTATGTAGAAGGTGATTAGAAAAAAGTGTTTTAAAAAAGTTCCTTAGGGGGACAGGAATAAAAAAAATAAAGATTTATAAACACTGGCATAGGTGCACCAGTATGATTTTTAGAGGAAAAAACATATAAAGGGAAAAAGATGAGGATAAATATTTATAGCCATTTGTATGTACCAAAGCAGAAAATGTGTATATAATGAACCAGGTCACTCTGAAACGGTATCTGGAATTAAAGACAACTTTAAAATGTACTCTGAGTCTTGGTGGAAAAGAACTAAAAACTCCTTCCTTCTTCCATCTTCTGTACATGCCCTAGAAGCTCATCAGAGAATGTCTACCCCATAGTGCCCCCATTCAAAGTCTTTGCAGCAGTGTAGTCCAAATGTTGATATTCTAAACCTACAGAGCCTCAGCCACAGATTTATTACCATTTTTTTTCTTTGAACTTTTATTTTTAAACTTGCTTTTGTGAACTCTCCTGTATGTATGGTTCTGTGCCCTATTTTCTTTTCTTTCACTATTATGAACTCTAAGAGGTTATGGTCAGAATTTTTCCCCCAAGGCTCTTTATTTATTGATAATTTCAACATTATCTAACAGATGAGAATTTAATCCACAGCAAAAGTCACCATTATGGCTTCCTACATACCCTCAACAAAACCATTTTGGTGAAATCATTCTAGACTGTAGTAGATGCTCTATTTCTGAGAGCCATGGATATACAGTTGGTATAGGAGAAGTGGAAATATTGTATCACTATCAAATTTAATTTTGGTCACAAGTCTGTAACTTGTATTAGGCATTCAATACTCAATCCTCTACCAGGTTGATCAAACTATAGGCAGCAACTGACTCCAACTTCCTTCTTAATCCTTACTCAGATTTTATTCAGTATGGTCCCATCTTGGGGAGTTTGACAATGACATTTATTTTGTCAATATACAATGCTACAAGTTCATGTAATAGAGAGCATTGTCCCATGACTGTGTTAAGAAAGTGGTAGGAGTGGCATATGTTTGAAGAAGTGCTCCCTGTCCTTATAGAAGTTGTATAAGAAACAGCACATGTGCTTTGCACTCACCTATGACCATGGCAGATAATAACATCTTGGCTGCAGTGCCTAGACACGGCTTTACAATTGTTTTGTACAAAAGGCTTCAAATCCCTGCAACTAATGTTAATAGACAAGGTAAAATGTATCACAAGAAGAGATATCTCTAGAATCTTTCAATCTCTGAACCTGTGATTGTACATTACATTTATGACTTTAGATTGGCCCAGTTAGATGTACACTGAGGATTCATATACAGTTCTGCAGGCATAAAAAAGGAAGAATGAATATTGCAGGTGTTTATTAATTTACTATCTAGCAAATGACTGGACAACCAAAGCAAAAAGTATGGCTTTCCATATTAACTTCTATACTTGCTTACTGATTCTTTGCAGTTATTTTATGAGTAGCCACCAAAGCCTTTCTTTCCATGATGAGGGATGATGCCAAATGGAAATCAAATGTCCTGGGAAAGACAACACAGTGGCTCTTTGCTAACAATGATATAACTAACCATAAGAAGATTCATTTCTCTTAGTAGACTTGAGAAAGAACATATACACCAGAATCTTCTCTAAGTAGTAAGGAACAAGGTGACCTGATGCAGACTACTGTTTTATTTTGTAAATCTAATGCCATAATGACCCTATTCTCTTTCCCTGAAGAGTTATGCTTTCTCAAGTTTCTTGCCTGTAAGTCAATTTATTTTGCATAATCCAAATGCCATTATAACTGATGATCATCAATAAATTGCAGAGAATATGACCAACTTTACAGCAGACATCCAGAAGCAAACACGAAAGCCTAGAACTCCTCCCAGGACATGACCTAGCAAACCATTGGCAAGTATGGTGTATAATAAGGTGCTTTGATTGTTGAGTCTTGAATGAATGGGAAGACTTCTTCAGACGTATTTAAGGTCTAACAGGTAAGCCATTAGGATGGAATACAAGGTGGAAGATGGGACCAGCTGGAATAGGAGAGAGAAAAATCAATTAAGAAGGCTGCAGATAGGGGCGCCTGGGTGGCTTAGTCGGTTAAGCGTCCGACTTTCGCTTAGGTCATGATCTCGCGGTTCGTGGGTTCGAGCCCCGCGTCGGGCTCTGTGCTGACTGTCAGCTCAGAGCCTGGAGCCTGTTTCAGTCTGTGACTCCCTCTCTCTCTGACCCTCCCCTGCTCATGCTGTCTCTCTCTCTCTCTCCTAGAAATAAATAAAAAAAAAATTAAAAAAAAAAAGAAGGCTGCAGATAATAGTATAATATTTCAAATGAAAGATGATGAGTCTGAAGCAAGAGGGAATATAGAGAAAAGAATAACTTCCTGAGATAATTGGAAGGGCATTTCAATAGGTTTTAATCATCAATAAGATATATCCGATTTGGTGCTTTTTAAAAAAATCAATGAGAAACTGGACACACATAAAAGATTAAGGCAATGAGCAAAACAGAGAAAGCCATTATTTCTGTCCTCAGAAACTCCACAGGGGATACTGCTTTTGATGCCTTCATATCCCCAGCCATAGCACCAAACTAATGTGATAATGGAGAGAATTGTAGCTCTGAGGTCAGAAGGTCTAGCTTCCAGTCCAGGCTCTAAAATCCTATTATTACCCATAGGCGGTGACAATAGAATTGTCCAATAATTGACCTAGTGCGTTCTGTGTGTTACCCTTCAATGAGCTACATGGACCTGATGACACCCATTTTCTCAGGAGAAGGGAGAACATCTTCCCAGGGGCTTGGGCTCCACCTTTCCCGATGGCTTCAAACACCTGGGCGTGCCAAACAGCTGACATTTCCAAGCACTTCCTTAAATAGAGGAGACCTGTCTGCCTTTTTTTTTTTCCTGAGTTCAATATGGTGAATCCGTACAGAAGCTTGTCCTCACACCTATCTCGTAAGAAGAGAGAGCATCAGCAGGACAGTGTTTCACCCCTAGGGTACTACTGCATGGTATCAGTATTGCATTGGCTTAGTCTTACCTCTCTGAGGAATAATGAGGGAATAGGGGACTGTGAACCTAGTCTTGCTGAACCGTGGCTGGCAAATGTCTCCTTTTAAGCTGGTTCCTAAACATGCAGCAAATCACTTGACTCCCCAGGCCTCAGTATAACCTTCCCTAATATATGTATAATAACCTTCCCTACCCAATTCACAGGTAGTAATGAAAATTCCAGGAGCACTTTGTAAAGTGGTAAGTGTCATACCCATGTGAGGGGTTACTTTCATCATGGAAGAGTAAGAGCAGTATCCCCAGCACAGATGCTTGTCAGCATCTGAACCTTCTGTTTCTCATACACTGCTGCTTAGTTTGATCCTCAGATAATTAAAGGTGGATTAGATGCATATACACAATAACATGGAAAAATAACAAAAAGCAAAAATAAAAATCAGAGGAATGAAAGTAAACAGGAACATTAAAATGTGGATGTGTCATCTATGAGCATGTTAGATTACTGATCTGGCCCGGATTTTCCTGGTATGCAAAGTCAAGGGGGAAGCATGCCAGATGCATGCTTGCCATTGGCAGTATGAAACAAACATATCAGTCTCTTAGAGGAAATGGGTTCTCATGGTGGCAGAGATTAATAGCTACTCCAACCACAATCCACCATAAATGTAATCTCAAGTCTGTTAGCCTAACCCCCATAGCTCATTTAAGGAATTTTGTTCTATAGAGGATTTAGCAATCATGGTCTGATCAGAGTTGATCCAGAGATAAAATATAGGCTAGGGAAAGTTCATATTTTGTAGGATAAAGATGAACACACACACACACACACACACACACTCACTCACTCACTCACTCACATCTTCACAACCTAAAATCCCACTTCTTTAGAAAGTTTCTAGAAAGTCCCTGGCTCACATTTAAGCAGCACATGTAAAAGTTGGGTATCATTTAGTGGCACCCTCATTTTGCTGAAAACAAAACTGAGGCTACCAGATGAGAAATATCTTTCCTAAAGTGGCAAAAAGCCTTCAATGCCAGGACTGATTTCAGGTCTGGCCCTCTCTAGGGTACAGGAAACTGCTTGTCTCCCTACCTCTGGGCAATCATAGTGCTTAGCCTCTCTGCCATCAGTCAGAGGACACGATGCTCATTCAGCATTCCATCACTACCAGTTGGATTTCCCTATCTAGACAGCATATTCATTTCCATCTTCACACTAATCCCAGAGCTGGCAACATAGTAGGTGCTTAATACTGCCTAAGTAATAGATGTGAGTAGAAATATATTGAGCACTCTCCATTAATATTTGAAGATCCAGCCCAAGTGCCAAATTCCAGTCTGTCCCTCAGTTCCTGGCAGTGAGCAACCCTACTGGAGAATAGCAATGACATTTTCTACAAAATAGATTATGTAAATACCAGAGCCAAGTGATATTTTTCAATAAAACTACAGCCAGAATTAAGAAAACATTAGCACTTTTACTTTCACCTCCATCTTTTACAGGTCAAAGGTGCTACACAAAAACAAAATTATAAGATTAGCAAACTGTTAGACATTTTTTCTTTAAGTATTATAGTTAATTTAGCAGGCTAATTAGTTTTATATTATGAGAAAATTTAAATATATACAAAAAATCAAAGTATGTGGGGAACATCTCATTTTACATATGACTAATAAAAATCAATTCTCAATTTACCACCTGCAAAGAAAAGTAAAAGGAAGAAATTAAAGAGCCACCTGGATGATGATGATGATTTAAAAAAAAAGTCAATGGCATTTATGATACATTGGGCATTTGCTAAGTGCTTTACACCATTTCCAAGTTTAATCTTTACAGCAACCTAAGGAGGTAAAAATTACTGTTATCCACATTCACAGATGGAAAGACCAAGGCATAGAATGGCTTACTTGCCATGGTAACCTAACAAGTATCTGATCCAAGGATTCCAACTTATGGAATCTGGCAGGGAACCATACATTCCCAGACTGATCTCTTTATAACAATAATCACAAACATATTGAACACTTAAAATGTGCCTCTCTTCCAAAATTAGTCTCTGTGCTTTTATGTGTATTAACAGGTATGGTTTGATTATCATTCTCATCTCTACCGACAGAGGAGGAAACTGAAGCACTAAGAGGCTGAGAGGTTTGCATCGGTCATACAGACAGTAATGGAGCTGGGAAACACTGCACAGTCTGGTTTCTGCATCCATCTTTGTAACTGGTATGTTCTAGTCCTTTCTAGAAAAGGGAAACAAGTGAAAAAGATGTGTTAACTCTTGCCCATCCCATCCACTTTATTTTTTTCTTTGAGTTTAAAAAAATTAAAATTTTATTTTAGTTTTGACAGAGAGAGACAGAGAGAAAGGGAGAGAGAGAGAGCACGCGCACAAGCATGAGCTGGAGAGGGGCAGACTGAGAGGTAGACATAGAATCCGAAGGAGACTCCAGACTCCAAGCTGTCAACACAGAGCCCGACACGAGGCTTGAACTCACAATCCATGAAATCATGACATGGGCTGAATTTGGATGCTCAATCAACTGAGCCACCCAGGTGCCCCTGATCCATTCCACTTTGGACCTCCTGAGGACTTCCTCCTTTGCAGCCTGTATTACCTCAGCCACCTCCTGTTTCCGGTCTTTCCCTCCAAGTCCCATTGCCCCACATAACATATAAGCTGGACTCTACTCAGGACCCATCTTAAAAGCAGTTCTACCCTTAACACTGCCCTGACAAAACCCCTGCAGTCATTCCCCACGGCCCATAGCAAAGACCCAAACTCCAAAGGTTGCCCACCAGGCCAGTCATGATCTATCCAGCCCCCTTCTTCTTTAGCCTCACTTCTCCAAACTCCTTTCTCACCTCCTCACAGGCCTGTCTACAACAACTCTGAACTTTTGGAAGTTCTCCTAATACTTTACATCTTGCCTGGGCACCTGTGTTCACACTGGTCTTCCTGTATGGAATTAATTTCCCCAGGATCTTCTTCTGTTTACCAGGCTTCTACCCATCCTTTAAAGATTCAGCTTGAGTGATGCTTCCTTCAGGAAGCCCTCCCTTGCTCCTCTAACTGGTAACTGTTGCTAACATTTGTCTGATTGACTCCACTAGTCACTCAGGGAGACAGAGTCCATTAGTGACCACTGATACTTCTATGCTAACTTCCTCAGCAAATTGTTCATGCATTGTGCCTATAAAACCCCACTGAATGTCTTTTGATAGCTTTTGCTTCCAAAATGTTTTCAGTTGTGCACTAATAATAAGGCCAAAGCTGATGCTGTTGTCACTGTTTTGGGACTACGTGACATCTAGCAGGAACCAAACAGAACTATAAATTACCTAGCTGATGAAAATTCTGCACATATCCCTTGAGACTGCTTTACAGATCTTTTATAACTGGCTCAAACAGCTGCAGCATTCTCAAAAAAGGTATAACACTTACAGTTAACTTTTTAACTAACTTTAATAGCACAAACTGCTAAAGAAAGCAAGCACCTGGAAATTCTCACATCCAGGAACATTTGTGGGGTAGGAAGTGAGTTAGCAAGATATCTGCAAAGTTGTGCAGTTGCATTTTGTGCAATAAATGGGAAGGTCCACAGCTTACTGGACTTTAGGAACAACTTGAATTGTCTTCCTCTACATTTGAGGTGTGCACATGCCCACCACTTAGTAGCTTCGGGCGGGTGTCACAGCCCATTATTATCATCCTTCTTCCTCCCTGATGATTAGCCCACAGCCTTTGAATCAGTGTAAGAAAGACATATACCTTCAGTTTCAGGAAAGGAGGGGACAGTTGTTGATATACTTGGTCTCCATATACACTTTTACTATAGTGTACACATATTAGAGATCATGGGAAAACTTAAAGGGTATTCAAAATAGACATTAGGTTTCAATTTATTTTAAAATGGAATAAGATCTTATCAGAATATATGTGAGTTACTTTCTACCTACATATGAGAGGAGAAAAATAAGTCACCATCAATGCACGAGAGATCAAGTGAATGTGGAGGAATGACAGTCCTGGCAGTCAGATCCTTTCAACAAGGTTCTGAGCTGCTTTGTGACCTCCTATTTCTGCCCTGATCCTGGATCCTTTAGCCAATACATCCACCAGAGTAACAATGATTCTCAGAAGGTGAGCCATGGGCCACCTGTTTAAAAAGCTGGCATTCATTAAGCACTGGCCCTAGGCCAGACACTTGTCTAAGGGCTTTTATGTAGGATTCCACCGAATATGCACGATAGTCCTCAGATATAAGTGTGATTACTAGTCCCATCTTAATGGTAGGAAATAAAGGAGACTAGAGAGAGTTCCTTAACTAAAGCCTTATATGTTGTATGTTGTAGAGACTGGATTTGAAGTAAAAATCTGTCCTTAATTTTCCTTGCTTCATTCCTGATGTAGGCAGATTTCTGAAATGACTACACTCTGTATAATCCCCTCCCCTTGAGAGTGGGAGAGATCTGTGAATATGATGGGTTTATTACTCCCATATTAATCAGTCCATTTTGATTAATCAAAAAGTAATTTCTTAGGTGAGTCTGACCTAATCAGGTGTCCTTTGAAAGAAGGTAAAACATCAAAGACATGCTTTTCTGGGGACCTCATGGAAAAAGGAAATTGCCATGTAGAGAAGGCCATGTGGCAAGACACAGTAAGTGACCTCTAGGGGCTGAGAGTGGCCCATGGCTGATGGCCAGCAAGAAGGAAGAAATATCAGTCCTATAACCACAAAGTACAGAATTCTTCCAACAACCACATGGGCCCTTATACCCGAAGAGTATAAGGTATACTTATATATACCTCTGAACAGAGAACCTAACTAAACATGCTTAGACTTTGGTTCTATAGAGACTTTGATATGATAAACTTGTATTGTTTTAAACCATGAAGATTGTAACAATTTGAACAATTATAGTAATTTGGGAGGGGGAAAAGCATAGAAAACTAATTTAATTCCCCTACATTTCCTTCCATTCAGTTCCAAGCTAGCTCCTCACCTTTGTCCCATTTTCCTGATTTCAGGTCACCCACTTCCACTTAGCCTTGAAAACTACTCTCTGGACTCCAATTTCTGTGTTTGGAAGAACTGGACTCAAATAAGCCACTAGTTGGTTCATTCTCCTGCTTCCTTTATTCTCTCATCAGGCTCTGAACCCAATTCTGACACTAACTGCTGTGACCAGGGCCTCACTTTCTGAAGGAGCATTTCCCAGCTGAAAATGTGTTGAGTGCATGTTTCTAAACAATATTAAGAGATGTAAAGCTCTGGATAAGGTCTCTACAAGCCACCAAATGGCTGCTTGTTAGGGTGTGTGGTGGGCACAGAGCTGCAAAATAGAGAAAACGATGCAGATAGGGTTGCAGTCTCCCTATTTCCCACTTCATACATGTCAGCTCCTGCCAGTACATGAAGGTCTTGTTAGGACAAAGGTTATAATGTAAATTAACAAATGAAAGTTTGCCAACCATTGGTGTCATGCAAGAGTGGTCCCAGCACTGCATACTATGAGTTCATGAGAAAGACATTTAGGCTTTATGAGCTATTCCTCTCTGAAATAAGTAGATTAGGAAAGATTATATCCAAAACCTCTTCCAGCTATATCTTATGAGTGAAAGATTGTTATGATTAGTATCTTGGAGTTGGCAGAATCTCTTGACCTACTAACCTAATGACTGACTGAGGACCAAGAAGGGCCATATCCTTCCATTGGCTACCCGGTTCGCACAGGGACATTTACTTTCCCTTCAAAACCATGAGGGTCCATATGGAGGGCTTCAGCAGACAGGCCCAGGGGTAAGCTGTGTTCTGACTCAAATGGCCAGTTGCTGGCCTCTAACTTCCCCATACTCTAGGATCAGGGGATCCAGTGGGAAAACAGAAATTCAGTTTTATGGGAGAGGAGAAGGAGGAGGAGGAGGAGGAGAAGAAGAAGAAGAAGAAGAAGAACAACAACAACAACAACAACAACAACAACAATTGTAGGTCAAGAGCTTGATTAGAGAAACAATGAAAATATTTGCAATGTCTTCTTATAATTTGTCTTTGAGTTTAGGCTTCCTGGGAGAAGTTTCTTCCAAGGGGGTGTAAAAATGGGGCCAGCATTGTGGGCAGGCTGAGTGGGCAGATGCATCTGCAGAGAGGATTCTGGGAAGACGAAGGACATTCTGTTTCCACAAATAAGCATGCCGTAACCATTTCTCTGATGCCAGGAATCCTTTTAAATTGGGTTAAATCCCATCAGTTTGCAATGTGAAACAAGTTTCAAAATTAAAATATGCCTGGAGGAGAGAAGTCAAAAACTAAGGTTTAAATGACTTATGGTGGAAAAGTTCCAAATGTCAACCTTCACAGGAAGCAGATGTGCCCGAGAAGGGGCACTGCTCATTTGCTTATATGTGCATTTGGGGGTACTGCAATTTACTCTAGGCTAACCATTTCATTTTTTCTAGTAAATGATGGGTCAGGATTCAAACCTAGGTGTCTCCGACTCCAAAGACATGTTTTCTTTTGTACTGCTATTCTAAAGGGCCCCAGAAAAAAAAATGAGTTATGATAAAAATCAGACAATTTCACAGAAACCAACCTCTAACAAAGCTCTCCAGTCTTAAGTTCAGTAATTGAGTGCAGTGGACACTGGTGGTACCTCATCCAAGTCACCACAGATTCCTTTCCAAGCTTGATGTGTTCATCACACATCTTCTGAATGGTTGGTACGTATAACCCTCTAAGTATGGTCTGGAGTAGCTTATGCTTCAGAGGTTTTTTTTCAGGGTCAGGCTGTTTGGGTAAACTACACCTTTGCTCCGCCTTTTCTCCTCTTATTCCGCTCTCCCCGCTCCCTTAGGACTTCCTCCTGAAAGCACTTTCACAATAAATCCCTAACACCCAACCCCTTGACTTAGGGCTGTCTTCTTGAAGACACCAAGATACAACTTTATAAGAGCATTTTAAATGGATGATATTGCAGTCCCTCCCCCCTGTTTTACCTTATTTAATGAATTCCTCTTCCATCAATTCTCTAGGGAGTTTCTAGCCACAGTTCATATTGTTTATGTTCTTGAGCTGGCAAAGAACTAAAGCAGTTCTCTAACCACGTCTTCCAATGTGTCATACTTAATTCTATAGCAAATGCCTAGGGGATTGGTTAATAATACAATGTCAGCTTTTCTCATTTCAGTTATCTGGTCAAAAGAATATGGCTCTATCTTTCAGAAGGGGAGAGTAACAATGACATATTTTTGATTGTGTAGAACCAAGTTATTCTCTTTCTGAGATGGTGAAAGCATTCTGATTGCTTCAAACAATGAGACTGATACTGGCCTAAGCAATCAAGTGTGTAAGGGATATAATAATCAAGATGTAATTGATCTTTATATCGGCATTACTCCAAATAAAGCAGGACTTGCAATCTTTGGACCTATTCAGTTTTCCATTAAGTAGAAGACTAAACTGAAATCGAGGATGTGATATTTAACAAGAATCCCTGTCTGGCTTATGAGATTCATTACATTTGAATTCATCTTGGAAAGAAGGAATCGAAATGAATCTGACTCAGAATATAGACATCCACTCCTCTTACCTATAAATAAATAAATAAGAGAAAAAGAAGAGAGGAAAAATTATTCAGCCTTGTTAGAAAATAAGCCTCCTGGAGCAGAGAATAAACTTAAAGCTTTATTGGAAAATAGCTTATGAAGGGAAAAGAGACAGAAATTTATATTGTAAGACAAAGCTCTTGAAGTGTACAGGGCTGCCACACTGCATACCTTGAGGCTAGAGCCTGTGCACTTTGGCCAGTATCACTGAGTCCGGGACCCTTTCATTATTCTATGAATAAGGAGTAGGAGGCACAATTGCAAAAGCTATTTTCAAAGGTTTGGATGTATTTTCAAAGGTTTGGCAGTTCAGTCTCTAATCTCTAAATGACAGGCAATGGTCAAGTTTTAATAGTTCTCCTTCCCTCTGCACCATTGAGGTATTATGTATAGAAATTAACAATGGCTATTGAATCACTCATTTATGTTTGGCAAATGACAGACACTTACCCATTATTTCTTGGATCAGTGGATATATAGAAGAATGGAAGAATGATGGATGGCTGGTGGGTGAATGGGTAAGTGGATAGATTGGTGGATGGATGAATAGGTGGGTGGATGGGTGGATAAATAATGGATGGAAGAGTGGACAAATAATGGTGGAGAGATGTGAATGAAGCAGTAGGAGAGTTCTCCAGAAAAGGTGAAGAAAGTAAACTTTTCTCTTCTTCCTGTATCTTCTGGAGTCCATTCCCATAGATCCTCTTTCAAACATGCTCTCAAGAGATAAACTGATAAAGTCATTCCCATTAAACATGAAGATTGATAGAATTCAATTGAATCACATGATTTTAACTAGATTAATGTGCAAGCTGCTTTAAAGGAAAAAACAAAACAAAACAAAAACAGAATCCTGAGAATATATTAAGTTCATTGCAGCATAGATGGTGCACAGCACCAGGGGGCACTATTCACATAGCATAATGTAAGAACTGTGCCCTTTATAATTGTAAAATATGGTGACTTGGTTTACCATTTCTCAAACTAGGTTTATACTAGGTGACACCTTTCCCAGCTTTACTTACAATTTTACAGGGGTCAGAGGAATCATTATATAATCAGGGAATATTGGATATCAGTAAAGAGACAGAAATGGGAACTATTTGGGAGACAGTCCTTCTCAGCACTTTTGAAAAACTGTTCCACATAGACTTCTCTCAATCTACAAAAAGGGCAATTAAGAAATCACATAACGTCCTGCTTGATGGATACCTTTATTTTCTTTATTTTAGGAGCATTTGGCTTATGTCTGAACGTAAACTGACTGAGTGGCCTGAACGATTGGGAAGGTATTCTTTTAATATGTGAAGTTATATGCTTCAGAAAGCTGTAAATACAGATCCATAAGTCAGAAGCCAATTCTCCCCACCATTCTCCCCTGAGAGACAAAACAAAACAACAACAAAAAATAAACCAACAACAAAAAAAAAAACCTTGTTATTTAGCATAGTGTTGTGTACATAAAATTCATACCCACAAACCTATAGACATATCTAGAATGCTGTGGAAAACATTAATTAAAACATATCAAGAAGTCAGTAAAAATATTTTCCCAATTAAGAGAGAGAGATGAGGCATGGGGTATGGGATGTTGAAAGGTCAGCAGGAATATCAGAGTGTCTTCAGCAATGTCCATTTGTCTGAGCAAGATCCATTTGGATGGGAAATCAACAGGAAATTTTTATTAGATGATCTTCTCTTCGCCACACACATAAAAAAGCATCTCCATACATTCACTTGAAATAAGCAATATACTGAAAGAATCCCTTAGAATACACATTTCATAGAAAGGTGGGAGCAGAGAAAATGAGAATGGGAAAAGAGAAGCTTCAAGATCAATGTTCTTTTCGAGGGGGGAAAATAGAAGCTTGTAATTTGCCTTCTGAAAATAACTTATTAGGACATCTAACAAAAGCATGGAACAATAGGTGTTTAGTCCATCACAAGTTGTTACACAAAATAATTGCTCTGCTAAGTCAGCAAAAGCTCAGGTAGACTAATCTATGAAGTCATGTAAATTATACTAATGTCCAACCTATAAAGCCTGCCACTGCTTTGTTAACGGCTATGCTAATGGGAAGGGGAGAGATATTTTGTGAATTACCTGAATGAAGATAATTTGGTGATACGGTTGTACATAGAACATTTTTCTTGCTTATTAATTTACTCAGAGACTGGATATCCCATACCTGGAAATCAGAACTGTATTACTTTTCTTTTGCTGCATAAAAAATAAACACAAACATAGTGGTTTAAAGCAACACATATTGATTATCTACCAGTCTCTATAGGTTAGGAATTCAACACAGGGCAGGTGGGCTCTCTGCTCAAGATTTCACCTGGTAGAAATGAATGTATCATTTGGAGCCTGATCCCATCTGAGGCCTCTTTCATGCTCACTGGTTTTTGGCAGAATTCCACTCCTTCCAACTGTAAAATTAAAGTTCTACACTTTAAAAAGTATACATTTTCTACACTTTCTTTTCGCTTTTTTGCTGGCTGTCAATCAGGGGCCATTCTTAGCTCTTAGAGGTCTATTGTTCTCTGTTCTATGGCCCTCTCTGTACATGCTCCTTTAAGACCAGCAAGAGAGTCAGTCTCAGTGTCTGTCTCTCTCTGGTAAGATGGATTTTTATATAACATGACAGCATAACATAATCAAAGGAGTTACTATCCCCATTATATTAAGTCCTATCCACACTCAGTAGGAGGGCATTATACAGGGTATACACACCACAGAACAGAAATCTTGCATGCCATTTCAGAATTCTGCCTACAACCAGAAGTTTCAGCATACTAGGAGAAACAGAAGAAGGCTCCTCTTTTGCCATGAGGAATTCTGTATGATCTCTTTCCATTGGCACAGCCATACCATATCTATATTCAGTAGATATAGAGATCAAGAAAGAGGGATATTGGTATTGACCATGAAAAAAGATTCTCTTTGAGATTTCTGGAGCTAAGAAGGGAACTAGCTTCTTGTCTTCCTATCCTCATCACAGGTAGATTGCTCTCCCTTGCATTAGCCACACAGAAATGTGGCTAATTTGGTATTTCAGAAAATGAGTTTCAAAGGAGATTTTTCCTTACTGTCTTCAACTCTCCTGTGCCTCACATGGTTTAGCTGTTCACTGTGTGCCTGGTGAATGACAAAGCCATGCTCCCTAGTTCTCAGCACTGCACATGTACAGTCATGCACACAAGAATGCCTAAGTGGGTATAAACATATAACGCCCCACCCCCCCCTTGGATTCTCTTCACTCTGCTGCCTATGCGCATAGTACCTTAGTGGTGAGCCATTCCCTGTGGCCTTCTGCCTTCCAACTCCTGAGCTCCATTCTTTAGGCTGCCCCAGCTCTAGAATTTGCTATCTGAAGTTGTGGATCAACATTCTGCTCATGTTTGCCTTAGGAGGGAAAAGGGTAATGAAAAAAAGGTAGAAAATGATATTCCCATGGATCTTTCCTAATTCCTACGGTCATTACTTACACAAGAGTGTGGCATGGGCAATATGAATTTAATTTAAATAAGCATTTTTAATATTTATTTATTTTTGAGAAAGAGAGCGAGGGAGAGAGAGAGAATAAGTGGGGGAGAGGCAGAGAAAGAGGGGTCAGAGGATCTGTAGCCGACTCTGTGCCGATAGCACAGAGCCCAGTGCAGGACTCAAATTCATGGACCATGAGACAATGACCTGAGCCAAAATCAAGAATCAGATGCTTAACTGACTGAGCCACCCAGGCACCCCTGAATAAATGTTTCTGAGAGTAAAAATAAACTGCTGTGGATGTTCACATTTAAAAAGGAAAATTGTATATCCTTAAAATAATTTAATTATTAAATTAAAATAATTATATTTATATTTATAAACTTACTACCTCTTATAGAGTCAATATAATGTATCTTTTTCTGGATGATCTGGGATCATCTTCATTCACTTAGATGAATATATTCAGTTGAGATGGAGGAAAATAAGACTGTTTTTACTCTACATGCCCACAGTCAGTGACTTTTTTTCAAATTATATATTTTAAATTGTCCTTTTTGTAATTCCTGTCACTGGCTCAGAGGCTTCTGGCCTGGATGCATCTGTAGTCTGGTAAAGTTCTCAGCTAGGGTAATTTCCAGGACTATTGGTACTATCTCTGGTAGACACATGTATAGAATTAACTCTTTAGATAATGATGGAAGGTAGAGAGAAAAGCTAAATAAATCATATACAATTAAGGACATGGCAGTGTGGTTTGGCATTTCTGCTGATAGGTCCGGTGACAGTAAAACAAGGAAAGCTTGAGAAACTAAGTTTAAAATACACTGAAAATTAATGAATCAAACACATGCACAAATATTTTTATCTTCAGAAAAACTTTTCAGCCTCCACTTATCAGAAGAAAAATAAACCTAACCACTGTTCCTCCATCTCCAATACAATCATCTCTCCACTCCCAAATAGTCTAAGGTGCTTGGTTCATGTTTCTCCTGAGTCACATATTGCTTTAAAAGGCATCGTGTTGGTGATGAATTGGTGAGTCATAAACATGGGGGATTAATAGTCCTCTAAAATTAGTAACAATTTTAAAGTAAAAGTGGAAAGTGCTAATTTCTCAAGTCTCAAAACATACAGAATATAAAGAGAATTTTAAAGTAAGTCAGAGTTTTATAATTTATATGCAATGATCATCAATTCAACTGTTTGAGTAAACATAACAATTAAAAACTCCGGCAGCAATGAAAGTCATGAAGCACTAATATAATAAGAATAATCACGCAGGAAGAATAAAATTATGAGTCACTAAGTATTGGGTGCTTACCATATAACAAACGATCTGGAGTCATGGTTTCTTATCTTTACTCTGAGCAGAAAGATGGTTTTATCATCCAGTCTATATATATGAAGACCACAGCTCAGAGAGAAAAACTAGCTAGTGGTGGAGCTGGGATTTAAACCCAGCTGTGGTTCCAATTCATGCTCTTGCATAATAGGGTACAATAGTCACTTCATTTATGAATCAAAGGAACTAAGATTTTTAAAAATGGTGAAGGAGAACTAATATTTATTGAGTGCCTTATATTTTCCAGGTAATATATGTGTACAACACATTATGCTGGGTTCTCTACATTTAGAATGATGTACAGAGCCAGCTGATGGCAGGGAAGTTTGTCTATGTCCCTCTATTAGATTCCTAGGGTGCTATAACAAAGCATTGCAAACTGGATGGCTTAAACAACCAGAAATTTGTTTCACAGCTCTGGAGCCCAAAAGTCCAAAATTCTGTTGGTGGACCTTGGTCTCCTGGAAGGGAATCTTCCATGTTTCTGGTGGTTTGCCCACAATCTTCAGTGACCCTTGATTTGTGGCTGCCATTACCTTAATCTTTGTCTTCATTTTCACCTGGCATTCTCCCTGTGTGTCACCATCTTCACCTGGGTGTCACTGTCTTTACATGGCCACCTCATAACAATACAGTCATACTGGATTAGGTGCCCATCCTACTCCACTATGACCTCCTGTAACTAATTACATAGGCAATGATGCTACTTCTAAATAAGGTCATATTCTGAGATACTGGGACACTGCTTTATTTTTTCCCTCATTTTTTCCTGTAGAGGGAGGAAGCTACATTAATCTGTAATAGTCCACATACTGTTTTCTTTTTTTTTTTAAGTTTTAAAATTTATTTTGAGAGACAGAGAGAGAGAGAAGTCGAGATCGAGTGGGGGAGGGGCAGACACAGAGAGGGAGAGAGGATCCAAAGTGGGTTGTGTGCTGACAGCAGAGAACCTGATGCAGGGCTGGAACTCACCAACCATGAGATCATAAACTGAGTCAAAGTCGGACTCTTAGCCAACTGAGCCACCCAGGTGCTCCAACACATATTGTTATTCTCTACAATTGTTTTTTCTGAGTCAAAAGTGCTAAGACAGGAAAAGATGCTAGTTGGTAAAAGTCAGACCCAAAATGAGAGCTAGAATCCAAAGCCCAGGTAGACTATCAAGGCATGGTATGAAACACAGGAAAAATTGCATTCATTGGGAAGGAGAAGTTGGGTATTACAGAGAGCTTGAATTTATAAAAGGACCTAGCTATAGCGATTCTGCTTCAGGATCTGGCTGACTCTGATTCAAGATCTGGCTCCCTAGATGGTGAGGTAAGATCTTAGAAATTTAGAGTTGTTAGGTATTTTTGTAAAAATATTTTTTAATGTATATTTTTGAGGGAAAGAGCATGAGCAGGGGAGGGGCACAGGGAGAGGGAGACACAGAATCCAAAGCAAGCTCCAGGGTATGAGCTGTCAGAACAGAGCCTGACACAGAGTTCCAGCTCACAGACCAAAATCATGACCTGAGCCAAAGTTGGTCGTCTAACTGACTGATCCCTTAAGGTACCCCAGAGTCATTGGGTATCTTAAAATAGTCATGTAGGCAAACTAACTATCCTATGAATAAGTGGTTTCTACAATATATCCAGCATACACAATCATTCAACTACTTCTAAATCATCTTTAGGGGAAAATAATACACAGAACCAGGAGGCACCATGTTCCATAAATGCTGATCAAGTATAATCTTTCTTTGACACTATTGTTAATCAAAAAGGAAAACTCTAGGGAAAATTTTGTGATTCAGTGCAAAATTATGTCTTATCTGATTCTGATTCAAAGAGAGCTGTTTTACAAATCTAAATTTGTTTGTTCTTTGGATTTGCCTTTGAACTGGTTGTAACATCACACCAGTTCCCTCATTAATGAATTAAAGAAATTTTTAACACATGTTCACTTTTATTATACAAGAGTCACGAAGTTGCCTTTTATTAGAAAGTATCTTTTAACATTACAAAACCATAATACATACTTACTATGAGTTAAAATGCATTTTCCTCTAGCTTTTCCTTAAGTGGTTCTAACTAAACCATGCAGAATAATTCTAATCTCTTTTCCACATCATGACACAACAAATATTTGAAAATAATTCTCCCAACTTCCCCCCTACCCATAAGTCTTTTTCACACAAGAATTCCCTGTTCCTTCTGTTTTTTTTTTTTTAATTTTAATGTTTTTATTCATTTCTGAGAGAGAGAGAGAGACAGCGTCAGCAGGGGAGGGTCAGAGAGAGAGGGAGACACAGAATCTGAAGAAGGCTCCAGGCTCTGAGCTGGCTGTCAGCATAGAGCCCGACACGGGGCTCGAACCCATGAACCACAAGATCATGACCTGAGCCGAAGTCGGTTGCTCAACCAACTGAGCCACCCAGGCGCCCCGCTTCTGTTTTGTTTTTAATGAAGAAAAACAAACCTATACAGAGTCCCCATCCCCACATCTAATGTTAAATCATTATTGAACAATTTGAAACAAAACAAACAAACAAACAAACAACAAACCACATCTCCCATCATCAGGGACAGCCACTGTTAATCTTCTGGTGAATGTCTTTGGAGTCCGTTTCCAATCCAGTTGACACTCTTTTGTTCTGTAGTCCACAACCACCCCAGATTTCCTGGAATGGACTGTGTGTCTTCTGTTCCAGTGACTTCCCCTTTTTGTTCTCACTTAATAATGTTGTAGGCACTTTTAGCTGAACTCTCTGTAGACATCATTTTTTTTATTACTGCCCCAGTTTTTAAAATTGTGCTTCTTATGTTTTCCTAGATTGTCACTCTCCCAGACATTCTTCTCTAAATAATTTCCTATTTTTCGGTGTTTCTCTTTACACGGGGTACAACTAATTCAATACAACTCTCCTGTTCTGGTCCTTTTAGGGAAGAATTAAACAGATCTAAAGCTTCTCTGAGTAGAAACTTCACTTTTGCAAACATTGTCTTAGATCACAAAACTTTTTTGATGGCCATATTCTACTTTTGACTCATTTTGATATTCTTTTCCTTCACATATCCGTCTATTCATTCAGCAATGACTCTGTAATCACAAGGTGCCAGGTTCTGTGTTAGAAACCAAGAATTAAAATGTATATAAAATTATTTATCTAGTAGGGGATATACATATGCAACCAAACAATAAACTAGACGTTCTTTCTAAGGAGAGGTTACACTACAAATAGATTTGCATGGTTAAACCGACTCCCATAAGAGTGGTGATCATGAGGAACCCAGTGGATCCACTCTATACTCACAAATAACCTACTTAATCCTTTTAAGACTTTTGATAGCATCCACTTCAAAAGCCGATGGGTTGGGAAATTCACCTTCTGACTATTTTTAAAATTCAGACACCATTTAAATATGTTCAATCTTTCTGGACTACATAAGCCACCCACAATTAGTCAATGATCACTAATTTCTATTCTATAAGCTCTCTGGGTACTCTGACCTGTATTCAATTTAACTAGGAGACTTCCTAGAGAAACCAGAGTTGCTGACCATTGTGGTAAAAGCTGTACTCAGAAAATAAGAAATGTTCATTGATGACAACAAAGTAAAACTTTCTTTTCTGGCTACAGAAAAGTCCTTTTTTTCACCATCATGGAATAGGCAGCTGTCACTGAGACATAAAGACTCATACTGATTTATCCCACATAAATTTAGGTAAAATTAGAATCTCTTCTACATAGTTTCCTGTCTTAATGAAATCATGATTGCCCTTATCTGCATGTTTACATTTCTTTTTCTTCCAGAGATAATCATCTTTTCTCATGTAGTCTACTTACTCATTCATCCAACTATCGCTTGGCTGCTATAGACTATTCTACCTTTACAAAGGTAAAAGTTATGGTCTCTGTCTCCAAGAAACCAGTAACCTAGTGAGGGAGTCAGACAAGAAAACTATGGAATAAAAGTCAGGGACTTAAATTTTAGGATTTAAGTGTACTTTGGGAATTATGGGACCTAGGTAAAGTAGTAACTAACCTAGAAGAGAAAGGAGGGCTAGAGAAGGAAGCCAACCCCTGTTCTGCTTCTGGAAGGAAAAATCAGCCCATTGCTACTGTACAAAAGATTCTGGGCAGAGGGAACAGTATGTGCCCAGCCACCAAAGGACGAGTGTCTGGCACAGCAGAGGGACTTCAAGTAGCTAAATCAACAGGATTGGGTACATGAGGGATGTAAGGCAGGACAAAGATAAAAAGACAGGAGCTGGGCCTTCAAGAGTTTTGCTTACCAAGCTAAATTTTATTCTCCCTCTAACTAAATGGGCAGTCAAAGAAGATTTTAGAGAGAAACATGTTTCAGAAAGCCATCTCCAGTGACAGTATGAAGATTTAGCCAAAGAAGGTTAACTCTGGAGGACGATAGACCAAAGAGTGTCAGAGATAATGGCAAATGTCAAAATACAATGGAACTACCCTGTCTAATCCCTTTCCTGGACTAGCAGGAACATAGTGACCTGAGTGAGACCTGAAATCTCTTCACTCCTAGCGGATAGTTCAACCAGAACCTACAAAGTGGCTCTGGAACAATCTAGATTTCATACTGGAGTGCAAGGATTGGTTTGGAAAGCGGTGAATAAAACCAGGTTTTGAAGTGTTTAAGGAAGATCAAAACCAACTATCAATCACAAGTGATATTAAACTATTGAGTCCTATAGGGTGGCAATGTAATTCGCCTTGTAAACAAAGCCACTTTCAAGAGTGAAAAGGGAGCTTTGAATAACTATGCTAACACAATAGGTATAAACCAGCTCTGTCCCAGACAGATTGAGATGGGTGGCTCCTTATTCACAGCATCAGCCCAGGAACAGTGATTGACTGTTTCTCTGGTTTCTGTCTTCCTTCAACCAGGTATTTTAATACTTCTTTTCTTTTCTGTATGCCTTCCAGTAGTCATCTACTTTATCCTTCTTGGGTTATGTTAGCCAAAGTCCCTGGCTTATAACCAAAGAACCATAAGTGATCTTCCCTCATTTTTCAGACAAGGAAACTTAATTCAGTAGTTAGCTCAACTATACATGGAACAGTCAAAATTTAAACCCATGTCATCTGTCTTCAGAGATCTTGATCATGCCATCCTTCCACCTTGAACTAGAGTTGGATCTGCAGGTAGAAACCATGCAGATCAAGGGACTGAGGCCATACTAGTCACCATATAAAACCAGCAGGATTCTCATATGTACTTCTCCTTTTACCATTAAAGAAAGCATGCTCAGAGAACCACTGCATTCAGACTGATGTACAGACAGTTTGAGTCAGTGCTGCATTTCTCAGCCTGTAGTGTGTCCAGCCCTCTGAGGTATGCTGATCCAATGAGAAGTCTTGGAGTACTGGTTAATTATTCAAAGGTTATGGGTAGAGGAAGTAAATTGGTCAGGTTGTGTATGTTAAAATAAACATAGATATATAGCAAAACAGAATGCAGAAAGAACATAATATTTTAAGATAAAACACTACATTTCAGAGAAAACTCAGCTATCAGCCGCAAGCCTGAAGCTATGCCCCTAGACTTCCAGGGTGTGCATTCTTTCTACTGTATCTTTAGGGGTAGTTCATTGGTAAAGATGGTGTTGGCATTTTAACATGAAACCAAATAAAAATGTTTCTAGTATTGAAATTTCAGAGACGAACATAGCACAGAGTAGTAGCACTTATTCCTGGCAAGTCAGGCTGGTGGCAAAGAAAGAAAAAATTGTTGATGGCCAATTATTTTTGGGAGGATAACATGCTGTCCCTTAAAAAATCATACACTTCTTATTTAAGAAATTATTTTTTAAAAAACTATAGGAAAATCTTTATACCAATAAAGAAAACAGCTTGCATTAGTAATTACCTTGAATTATCTAACACAGTGCTCAGCAAATTACTGCTGGCTGGTCAGATCTGGTCCACAGTCTGTTTTTATATGATCAAGAAAACTAAGAGTGGTTTTACATTTTTTAAAAATTGTTGAAAAAATCAAAAGAATAATATTTTGTAACACATGAAAATCATATGAAATCTAAATTTCAATGTCCACAAATAAGGTGTTATTGGAACAGAGCCACACTCAATAATTCATATATTGTTTGTGGCTGTTTTTGTACTACAACTGTGAAGTTGAATACCTGTAGTAGAGAGCTTAAATAGGCTTAAAATATTTTAGATCTGGTTAGAAAACATTTGCCAACTCCAAATCTAAAGCTTTAGATTAGGAACTTAACTACTTTCAAATAACCTACACAATTCCTCTATGGTCTGATCTGATGAAAAGAAGAAACTGATTTGGAGCTGACATTTGGATTTACATCTCCAGGAATGGCTACTGGATATTTACATATCCAGGAATGAGGATCTCAAAGCAGTTAATTCAGTTAAGACAGCATTTTACGTGATTGTTCATGTGATTACTCTGCTGAGTAATTTTACATGGATATCAAAAAGGTTAACTTGAACCTAGGCCTCATTCACATTCTCTCTCTAGTCTCCCTAGACCTACTCCCTGTCACTTGAAATGAGTCATGAGTCACTTCTAAGAAGATCTTGGGGCCTGCATGACCTCACATTTGGTCTCCTCTTATACCCTATATTCTATTAGTACTAATTTATCTCCTACAAAAGATAACCTTTTTTTATTTTTTAACATAAAAATACAGGGTACATTTTTCTCACTGCCAGATTCAGCCCTTATGTTGAATTCCTACACTGTCTTTCCATAATCAGCATGTTAGAACATCAAAATAAAATTTATTTCAATGGGAATGCATTTTGAGCTGACGCTACTGGGGAGGTTTACAACCAAGGAGTAGAACTGTGGCACCTACCACAGAGATACTTTTATTTCCTCCTAGATAGAATCCAGTTCTATTAAAATATTCAAAACATATTCTAAACCAACCTACCAACATTCACTTTCATAAACAAGAAGTGAAGTATTCATTTAAATATCAGAACATCCTTATATAACATGGTCCCTTAACAATCACCATGCCATTATTTTGATTTCCAGCAACCTGGGGCTAATATGTTCAGGATGACTGACTGAAAAAGAAAGAACCTACAATACCTTATTCAGCTCTGCATCCATAAGGCAGTTTATGTGGGCTTTTTTTTTTTTTTTTATTCAGACTCGACTGGTATACCAGGTCTTCTTAGAATTTAATGATGGTTTATCTTTTTTGATTGCCAATCATTAAAATGAACTGATTTTTATTTTCTCTCCAAAGATTTCTATCAAAGTTTATAAAACCCCTGGATTATATCCCCTTTTCTAGAGAAAGCAGTAATTTTAAGCCTTATTGTGAATATGATTTAAAAGAATTCTGCAGGAAATGTATGGAAAAGAACTGCAGAAATGCCCATCTCAGGGACTTATCACTTGCTGGATGTTGCCACTTTATCCAAATGGGAGATCTGACTAGCATAAAATTATCAGACACATATCACAAAGGCACATGCAAAGACATAAGTAAATGGCATTCTCTGGGGTCCAAGACTCGAAACTCTACAGCCTGCATAAATGTCCCCCAAAGAAAACCAAAACCAAAACATGAATCCAGCTAAGAGAATGAATAATGTATCACTCTGGCAGGGGGCAAGGAGGGGCGGAAGGTATGTGAGCTCGACTGTTCGTTCCTGCTTTTATTCCACTAAGATATGGGGATTTAACGGTTGAATTATTTTGAATTCCTTGTATCCATCCTCAGCAGGCATTTGTACAGATACAAACTAGGACTTAGTTCTATGACTACAAACTGGGATTTATTTAGTTATCTGAGGTCAGTGGACATGTAACATGCTTTTATAAACTGATATTGAGCAGGGAAGAAACTGCATTAGAATGGAAGTAGAATAACAATAAGCTGAACAGAGGTGGCTATTTCGGGCTCCTGCTCATTTGTGTTTGTCAAAGTGGGAAAGTGATGATTTTAACCCCTTGCCTATCCTTAACCTCACAGTGGACATTAGACACATCACAGCTAATGCAGAAATGTTTTATTTTCTCCTAGGTTTTAATCTATCTCATCATTTTGACAGCACCTGTCATAAAATGATTCCTGAAAGATTGCACAGATTGTATTACATTGAGAGACACAGGGAATCTCTCCTATGCAGACACAGGTGCTAACAACCAGACACATGCCCAATTACCAGGCCAGGAAGAAAAACAAAAACAAACAAAAAACTCATGATTGCTTTTGGGAACTTATGGATTTATAGAATAAAATAGACTTTGAGAAAGAGCATCCTGATTTATAATCCTATGCTGTATCCATAGGAGGTAAAGCCATCTTCTGATGGCTCATTTTTTTGACCCTTGTCCAAAAACAAGATCACTCATCAGTAAAAGATCACTGCCATTTTACAGATCACTGCCATCTGTAAAAGATCACAAATAAGGAATAAGATTTCAAATGCTTGTGTTAGCCATTAAACTGGGTTATTCAAATAATTTTCTCAGCTTAAAAACAATCACAAATAAAAAGATCTACTAATTTGATCATTCAAAAAGTAAAAACTTCTATGTAATGAAAAGCAAGACAACTAAAATTTGAAGAGATGTATTGTCAGAGGGAAAATATATCAGAAATAATAAACTGGCATTTATTATGCAGGGAACCACTAAAGGATAGGTGAAAGAGCCTTAGGGTAGCATCCTGGAGATACAGATCATGGTAAGTCATAAAATGCATGGTGAATCCTGACACATGTTAGTTCCACTTAATATTCATGTGAAAAACATCAATATGCAATGAGGGTTAAATAAATTAATCTATATGGACTAAATTGATTAAAACTGTGCACTTATTGAAAGGAATATTGCAGAATGATATGTAAGATATGAAAAGATGTCCCAAACACTTTGTTAGATAAAACCAAACCAGCACTAAGTGCAATGTGATACCCCAGATTGGATCCTGTATCATAAGAAAGATATTACTGGAAGAACTGGTGAAATCCAAATAAAGTCTGGAATTTATTTAATAGGAACGTACTGATGTTAAATTCCTTGTTTTAGTAAATGTGCAAGGTTTACATAATGATAATATTAAAGGAACTGGACAAAGTGATCCTGCATAATTTTTGTAACTTTCACGTAAATCTAAAATCATCCTGAAGTTAGAAGTTTATTTTAAAAACAAGACAATGCCTTAACAGAATAATTAAAAATGAAATTTACACAAAAGTTAGTAGTATATAAGTATATACATAGGAAATATTTCTTGAAATGTATATTTTAAACTCTTTCTAGTGGTTATTTCAAGATTGGAATCAAGATAGCAGTGAACCTTCTCTTATTTTATTTTATATATTTTTGTCATAATTGAATTTTTAATAATAAAAATATATTGCTTCTATAATCTGAAATATATAGTGTAATAATGTGCTTCCATGACTATTATTGTTCCCATTAGTGGAGAAAAATATTGTATCTTACAGAAGTCACAGGGCTTGTATGTAGTAAAACAAAACAAGATTTGAACATAATCCCTAATTGCAGAGTCTGAACTATTAGTCACTACACAATACTGCTTTCTGGATCCTTAGCTCCCTCAGGGAGGATGGTATTTTATTTATTGCTGTATTCCCCACAATGTCTAGGGCAGCACTTTGTATGTCCTAAGCAATCGATATGTGTCTATCAATGACAATTGAATTCCAGTATGAACAGTCTTTTCTAACACAAATGTAATAGACTTTTCCATTTATAAGAGCTTAACTATGTACAACTGATTTCTAATATGCTTCTTGATTGCACTTAGGAACAAATGCCTCTTTACAGAGGCTGAGGGTGTAATTAGAAGCTGGAAAAAGAATAGTACTGAATTCAACATGAATAATACCACACAAACACAAAAAATACTGAAATCAAATTTTAAACTCCTAAAGCTTAACTTGCTTTGCAAAATACCATCATGAAACTCAAGACAAAGCACCATTAAAGCAAAACTCAAACCCACTGCTCTAAATAATAGTGATTGAATGTACATTGACTGATGTATGTTTAAATTGCTTTTATCCAATTCTGTGAAACTAGAAAATGGCCTGGCTGATTTTTTTTTTTTTTTTAGTTGTTGTTTTCAGCTCATTGGTTACAGTATCAAAATGTTTCTATTTTTTAATGGAAAATATTTATTAAAACTAAAGGTTAAAACCTTGCTTTCATTCTTGCTCTCCTGAAACATATATGGATTCTGTCACAAAACTATGGCATCTAGAAATTTGAAAAATGTTATTACTTAAACAGATTGTCTGACCTTTTCATTCATTATTCCCATTTACAAAATGTTTTACTGGGTTGTCAGGCTAGAGGTCTTGGTCCAGGCTCCAGGGTGAATAACATTCAGCCACTAAATAGAATCTCAAATTGTTAGGAATGCAAATAAACAGAAAAACCCTACATGGAATTACCAGAAGGGTAGTTCTTGGAAGGGTCAATGCAACAGTAAAGGTAGTTTTGATTCCTTCCTGGCAAGGAGTAGTGATGATAGCTGATTCAAAAAGATGAATTACATCAATTACTTTCCAAAACAGATACACTGATAAAAGATTCCTAGGGTATTTCACAGAAGCTATGTTGACAGTGAATGAAAATAGAAGGAGAATCTACATACATATTCCTTTTTTACTTAAAGAACTTGGGAAAGTATAAACACACACACAATTATACAATACTATTCCTTCCCAAATCTGTAAAGCATTTGCAGGAATCACTGATGTATCCCTTCTTCTGTCTGCTTCTGTCTTTATAAGTATGTAGATTATCAGAGAATAAGGAGATTTGTATGTGTAATATGTTATCAAAATAGTAGTTCCTTATATTTATCCTACACGAATTTCCCAGATTCTCATTCCTCTCCTAGTCTCTCGCCTTTCTCCAATTCCTATGCAATGGACTGGAGCATTAGGGCTTCACATATTTCATAATATTTCACATACTTCACATAACCATGCCCCTTTGTAGCCTAACTACCTAATGAGTCATGTATTATTATTATTACTAACTTTAAAAGAACTGGTAATCTTTCTTTCTTTGTTCTTACTCTTCCCTGATGATTTTCATCTATTCTGTTCATATTCACTTCAACAGCTCTCAAATGTGCATCTACCATGTTCAAGGAAGTACATTCACAAACTTAATTCAACCGCTCTTTATTGAGCATCAGATTATTATAGCTGCTAGTTACAAAGCAATATCACAAATTTTGCTTGAGGTGTATTGATGACAAGTACATTCAGAACTTCAGACTTAAGGGAGCATAATTTTGATGAAAAAAAACTTAAAAGCAAATAAATAGTTTCTGTAGATTTCCTTGTGGTGCCCAATACTTTAGTGATATTTTATTTGCAACAACCCATTGGAACATAATGGGCTAATGCCTTTTAATGAACTTTTCTCAATGACTCTTTAGACTGCATTATTGACAGCCCAAAGAACATCATTTTATTATTGTTTTTCCTTCAAGTAACTACTTTGCATTGAACTGTGTGATGAAGTTTATTTCTTGCCTTATATATCCCTTTGAGGTTCTCTTAAAGTCAATTTTTATCTGCTTAGCATCTGGCTATCCTGTATAATCCTATGTAGGACTTTGAAAGGTACTCAAGTCTCATTACATATTCTAAAGCACAAAGTAGTTTTGCACACGTTCAATAAAACACCACTGACTCCACTTATCAAACCACAGAATTTTCCATTTATCCCAAATCTTTGCTTCCTGGAGTAAAATAAACTCACCATTCAATTTTAAAAAGTGTTTTTGATAGCTCTGTGTTTTCCACTGTTCTTTTGTTGTTTTGTTTTTATTTATTTATTTATTTATTTATTTAATTTTAAACTTTAGTTAGTCAACATACAGTACAATATTGGTTTCAGGAATAAAATTCAGTAATTCCTCACTAACACGTAATACCCAGTGCTCATCATAGCAAGTGCCCCCTTTAGTACCCATCACCCATCCACTGTGCTTAGTTCATGTATAGGCTTGCTTATAAATCCAAAGCTCTCTGTAAAATAAGATTCTCCATCTGGTAGTCTCATGCCTGCCTGCTGTCCTTCCCCATGACAGGCACTTTAACTTTACATTTCAAAGCCTGCTATAGTGCCTAGTACATAGTAAGTACTAAATAAACAGAATGAAATGAATTAAATTGTGTAATTAACAATCCTACCTCTAGTGCAGACCTGAGTATTGTTGATGCACAGTAAATAATCTATTTTTATAAAAATAAAATACAGTACAATAAAAGGAATCTTCAGATGGACAAGGAGACTGAACACTCATATATGATCAAAATGTGTAAAATACTGAAGGGCATAGATAGGGACACATGTACTCTTTCGGGTCCACTGCAAGGAGACAGGAGAAAGAGGAGAAAGGAGAGACTTGAACCCTGACAATTATTTCAGGATGGATGTAGAAAATAAGCAGAAGTTCACTACTTCCGAAGTTCAGGTCTACTATTTTCCCAGAGACACTGATCATGTTGTGCAACTATATATCAGTTTGCGAAGGTACCCCTGGCCCTCAGCTTTAGTGAACCAAAATGAAATGCCTGTCAGAAATAGAGAATACAAAAGGAAAAAAGATATACTCTACTATATAAAGTGTTCATGGGATCCAGTTCTTCCAGGAGCAGATCAAGGGTAAGACAGGTAATTTAAATGAGGGAAGTGAGCCTGAATTTCTGGAAGGCATCAGAGAATGGTGAGTACTCCGGTAAACAAGCAACAGAATGTGTGTTCTGAAGGGGTGCCTCTACTGTTGTCATGGAGGAAGACAGGTGAGTATTACCAGATCCTTGTTTTTCAGATGTCAGATTCTATATTTATATATAAAAAGGTCTTCTTATTTTTAAATATTGACAACTAATAGAAAATAAGCACATCATGCAGACAAATATTATGCTGTCAAAAAAAAAAAAAAAAAGCCTTTAAGCTGAATTTGGCTAGTGGCTGCCAGTTGGTGGCCTCTGAACTAGCAACCATCCCTTCCTCTAAATGAAGGGTCAGCAAACTATGGCCTTTGGATTAAAGCCATCCCACTGCCTCTTTCTGTAAATAAAGTTTTCTTGGAAGACTGCCATTCTGGTCCTTTTTACATACTGTCTACAGTCGCTTTTGCATTACAATGGCAAAGTTGAGTAGTTGTGACAGAGGCAGTCTGGCCCACAAAGTCTAGAATATTTACGATATGACCCTTTACAGAATGTTGGCTGACCCTTGCTGTAAATATTCCTTTTCCAGCCGCCACCTACCAGTGCCAGGAAGTGTTCTTCTGTAACCACCATACATGGCAAAAAGACCCTCTTTGGGTTAGAACTTCCTCATGGAAGGGATCATGTGAGCCCCACACCCAGACACCTAGATTTCAAGGTATTCCTAACATAATTCGGGTCCAGACTGATGTTCCATAGACCTGTATGAGAAACAGTAGGATCTTATCCATCAGAATGATAAAAGACTCTTGCCTCTATTTCTAAAAAACATTTGACTAAATTACGTACAGTTAAGAAGAAAAGATAACAGCAAATGTAATTCTAGGTTTCAATATTTTGTATATGCTGTCATTAAATGTCCATATTTCATAGCAAATAAGGTCTTTTGGAGGGTAATATTCCCAATATTGCTATCCTAAGTTGGTTCTCCATCCAGACATGTATTTCAGAAATTACAGTTGTGTTTTCTAATAAGTAAACACCTATTTGCTTCCTGGGTCTATGGAAGACACAAAGTCCTTTGAGAGTACCATTTTTTTTCTTACTTCTTTGTTCCCTCTCTTCAGACTTAACTTCAGACTTAACAGGCAGACATTCATCCCAGGATCTTTATTATAGTCCTTAGCCCATGGGAGCTATTAAGCAAAACTTCAACAAGTATATAGTACTTAATAATAGGCCACTGCTTTGTGTCCATCCAAAAGATGATGTCCTCACCGTTTAACAAGAACAAGAGGGGAAAACTCTAAGGGCCTTGGGTTCATTGGGCCCAACAAGAAGGTCAAGCTTAACCTTCTAGTTCCTATCCAGTCTTTACCAAGTGATTGTACCACTCAGTATGAAGTGAATATCCTGAATGACCAGGCACTTCTAGCAAAATGAACACTAATAGTAATAATAATACCAGTCATTTACTGAGCCGTTATTTTGTACCACATGCTTTTAAGTGCCTAACCAAATTATCTAATTTATTCTTTAACAACAACCCTATAAGGCAGGTTCTATGATTATCCATATTTTACTAACAAGGGACTCAGAAAAGGTGTTAAGTAAAAGCATGTGATATCCCAAAGAGAGATGAGAAGAGACATATTTGTCCCATGGCCATTTAAACATGATTTGACTATAAGGAAGCATAAAAGAATAGAGATTATTTCCACATCTAAACTGTTCCTTTGGTTATTAAGCAAGCAATGTTTTCAGCAAGGATTATAGGGAAGCTCTAGGAACTGAGAGTTCCTCCAACAGCCTGCAAGAAAGCAAAAATCTCAGTCCTAGAATTATAAGGAATCATAAGGAACTGAATTCTGCCAACAACCACAAGGGTTTGGAAGAGGGTGCCAATCTACAGATGAGAACACAGGCCAGCTGACACCTTGATTGCAGCCTTATGAGACTATGAGCAGAAAACTCAGATAAGCCCTGCCAAGCCCATGACCCACAAAAACTGTAACATAATAAATGTATGTTGTTTTAAACCAAAAAATAAATAAATAAATAAATAAATAAACTGCTCCTTTGGTTTACCTTAGCCACCAGAGAGCTACTTTCCTTCTCACAGACTGCCGGAATGCAATTTAGCATTTTAACTACATCAAGGTACATTAGTGATGAAAAGGAATATCTGGACAACCCAATGAGGGTCATTTTCCAACTAATTAGTGGCCTGGATGAACACTGCATTTTTGCCTGAAAAACTTAGCAGTAGCACAAAAGGTATTTAGGTTTAGAGCTAGGAAATCTGCTGGAAGATAAAAGCATTTCTGGGTATGGAGTCCCTAGGACCTATCTCTAGGTATAAGAATCTTGTAAAGGAAGGATGGAGGGTGCCTTTTTGCCCATTTAGCAGATAAGAAAACTGGATACAGAGGGAATAAGTGAACAGCTTGCTCTCATTAGGGTAAAAGCTAGCGTGGAAGCTCAGACTTCCAATTCCCGATCAAGCATCCTATTTTTAAGTAGGAAGCGTTCTGAATTATTAAAGATAACACACATAATCCCTGGATCAAAAATTTCAGGTGTCAGTCTAAGAATGTGGGATTTTTTTTTTCATCAGTATGTTCATGTTACTTAATAACTCTGGCCTTAGTTTTCTTATGGGCAACAATATCTACTTGTGATTATTTTTTAAAGTGCACTCAGAGTGGCCTGCAGATGAAGGTAAGTCTGTAAATTATCACCAGTTCATGATGAGACACACACAGAAACTCAGAGTAAGTATTTAGAAACTCTTATAGGAATTTGGGAGAGTAATTTTATGTCTGGTAAACTGAACTGTAAAAATCGGGGTGTGTATTTTGTTTGTACGTTTTAAAACATTTATTTTACTAGTAAGTCATTTGAATTTTACAATAAATTGAATTTTTTTAATTTGAAAAATAAGATAATGGTCTTACACTTCTCATAGCTAAGAAGCACTAATTTAGAGCCATTTGGTCATTTCCATGCAGGAAAATATACAAAATTTTTCTTTTTCTCATCTTTTAAAATTTCTATTTGTGATAAATTTCAAATTACATAAATATGGAAATAATAGGTAAGGATAAAAATTTTACTGATTGATTATACAATCGATCAAATTTGGAGGTTGCTAATCTAGGAAATTATATAAGGCAATATGTGAAAATGTTATATTTATTCCTAAAAACTCACAGAAGTAAAAGGCTTGTTGAAATAAGTCTATATATCTTTCTTAAATGCTACATAAATATATTTACAATGCTGTATGTGGAGCCAAGCTTTCTCCTGAATTAGCAAGAATTTGTCTTGCACATACAAATGGTAGCTTAGATTCTTTTACTTAGATAGCCTCTGCAATACTGGACTTTGAATCCCTAGTACATTATCTGGAACAAAATTGTTTTCAATACACTAACTGTACATAATTTTTAGATATTGGACATCTCTTTCTAGTGACAGTAAAATTTATGTTTTAGTTATCTATGGATGAGAAATTTACCAGTTCTCAAGGATGCTTACAGATACTCTGTTAGATGGCTTTTCTCTATATCTGTCTGTATAGTTTCCACCCATTGGTCCAAGTGCCCAGCAAAGAATAGGCAATGTAATTGTTATCCTTCATACATACACAAAGCCCTCCAGAAACTTGAAAGCAGCCATCAGTTTTCTCCTTTGTCTTCTCTCCATCATGCTAAAGATCCCATCCCTTCAACTGTTCCTTGCAATTAGTTAATCTGAGATTTTAGGCCAGATAATTGTTTTGAGAGGCTGTCCTGTGAATCCTAGGGTATATAGGCATCCTTGTAGGAAGCATCATTGGCCTCTATCCAGTAAAGACCAGTAACAACTCCTTCCTTCCATCCCTACTCACGACAACTAAACATTTCCCCCAGATATGTCCATTTTAAGAGGTTAAAATCACTTCTGATTGGTAACCACTTCTCTAAGGGATTCTATGAGTAGATAGAATAAAATAGATTCAAATAATGGTCAATAAAGAGAATCTTTTGATAAACAATAAAACATTTCCCAAACTAAAAGTAACTTCTATTTACTAAGGATGCCAATCAAGTTTTATTTATCATTACTAAAACCAATTAAGAGAATCACAATCTAAAACAAGTACTATGCATGTAAGTTTCCTTCATGCCTTTTCATGACTTGATAGTTCATTGTTTTTAGCACTGCTATTCCACTGTCTGGTTGTACCATAGTTTATTTATCCATTCATCTACTGAAGGACATCTTGGTGGCTTCAACATTTTGGCAATTATGAAAAAAGCTTCTGTAACATCTGTAAACATCTGTATGCAGGCTTTTGGGTGGATATAAGTTTTCAACTCTTGAGTACTAAGAAATGAAATGCAATTGTTGTTATGTGGAAACTAATTTGACAATAAACTATTTGTAAAAAAAAAATAAATAAATAAAATAAAATTCATTCAGTTAGGCCCCCCCCCCAAAAAAAAAAAAAGAAATGCAATTGTTGGATCATATAGTAAGAGTATTTTTAGTTTTAAATCTGAAAGGTATACATACTGTATGATTCCAACAATATTTTGAAAAAGGCAAAACTATGGAGACAGTTAAAAGATTACTTGCCAGTGGGGGAAGGGAGTGATGAATAGGCTAAGCACAAATAATTTTTAGGGCAGTGAAAATACTCTATGACACTATAATGGTAGAATCATGTAGTTATTCATTTGTCCAAACCCATATAATATGAAACACCGTGAGTTGAAACATAATGTAACCTATGGACTCTATGGTGATTATGCATGTCAGTTCAATTTCATCAGTTGTAACGAATATATCACTCTGGTGGAGGATGTTGACAGTGGGGGAGGCTGTTCTTGGGGGAGTGGGCATGGGTTTATGGGAAATCTCTGTACTTTCACTTTGCTGAACCTCAAATTTCTCTTTAAAAAGTGGTCTTAAGGGGCGCCTGGGTGGCTCAGTCGGTTAAGCGTCTGACTTCGGCTCAGGTCATGATCTCAGGGTTCATGGGTTTGAGCCCCGCATCAGGCTCTGTGCTGACAGCCAGCTCAGAGCTTGGAGCCTGTTTCAGATTCTGGGTCTCCCTCTCTCTCTGACCCTCCCCTACTCACGCTGCCTCTCTCTCTTAGAAATAAATAAAAACATTAAAAAAACATTTAAAAAACAAAAAAATAAAAAGTGGTCTTAAGAAATACTGACTTTCCAAAGCCTGTTTTCTTCTTAAATTATGTGTGTGCACATGTATGCATGCTACGTAGATACAAATGTATTCTATTCTTTATCAGTGTCATGACATCTGCATATTCCTTGTCTGAATTTTCCAAGCTGATAATGATATCTAAAAAACTAGACTAGTCATTTTCTAAATCCAACCTGATTTAACCTAAATAGTAATTATTCCATCAAAACAAAGAACTTTTTACGTGTGTGAAATTCATGATTTTTGCTTCTTTTCTGCCTAGTGGCAAAAACCCTCTTTACTCCAAAATTAACAGATAATCATCTTCCTCTTATGAACCCTGATAGCATGGCCACTGCTATCAAACAATTTTCTTCTTGAATAAGCACAAATCACAAGTCCACCCTCCGAAGCTAAGCAGGTGAATAACATATAATTAGCTGACTTTCATTTCTGGAGGGCATTTTTTTTCATTCCACGGTACCCCCACTTGATTCCTGAAAAGGCTCTGTCTCTTATAGGTGAGGCTAGAAAATAAGAGGGAAGGAGGAGGAGTGTCACAGGGCTGTCAATAAACCCATTTTGTGGGTCTATCTGCCCGGTAGGAGTCTAACTGGGTTGCACTTACTATACATGGAAAAAATGTAAAGGACTGAGGCAAGGTGGGGGGAAGATGCATTCAATAATTCTTAAACCTCTCAATACATGTAAATAATTTAGTTTTAAAACAATTAGCTGGAGAAGTGGTCTTTTTACTTCCTGATGCAAAATTACTTCTTTGACTTTTTGTTTCCTTGGAAGTGACTGATTATCACACTCAGAGTCAAAGCCCAGTTTCCCTAAAGGTAGTGTATTCAATCATTATTTCACCTTTTTACCTAGAGAAGTAAGTCTAGAAGAGAAGAAATTGGTAATTCCGTAAAGCTCACTCAATATCTGGGTCGTAAGGAGTGCGTGAAATGTGTTTCCGACAAGACATATTCCAACTGACATGAATATGAGACAGTGTTCTATTCCCAAGTGAAAAAGTTTCAGCCTGACTTCTCAGCTATTTCAACACATTTGCTTCTGCCTCCCTGGGGGTATATCAGACATTGTCTGTGGTCATAAAGTTCGGCTAATTAAAGAAGATAGGTACTAATATGACAAATGGCTTTTAGCTCACTTCCCGCAAGGCAGGTAATGTAAATCAATGAAGAGAAAGGTAACAACCCACACGGCCTTAGTATCAGGAGGGATGGTAATTGGGTATAAGGGCTGATGGCTCAGGATCAGTAGAGCTGGTGACTTGAGAAGAGGTGGTTCCATTTCTGCCCTTCCAGTATTGTTCTGGTCTATAGGTTTGTCAGGGCTGATTTTTTAAAATGTTTGTTTACTTATTTTGAGGGAGAGAGAGAGAGCAAGCAAGCAGGGGAGGGACAGAGAGAGATGGAGAGAGAGAATCTCAAGCAGGTCCCATGCTGTCAGTGCAGAGCTAGACTTGGGTCTCAATCTCATGAAACGTGATGAGATCATGACCTGAGTTGAAATCAAGAGTCAGATGCTTAATTGACTGAGGCACCCAGGTGCCCCATGGCTGATTTTTTAATGTCAATTACAAAATGTGATTTTACATATTAGTTTAACTATTTCCAACAAACTCCATTTATTTTTCCTAGCAGTACATGGGACAATACTTTCACATTCACAATGTCACACATTTCCTCAACAGACCTCATGCAATCCATAGCCTGGCAGTTTGATACCTCTCCCAGAAGATTGATACTCTATAAATTAAATTATTATCTTAGGCTTAAGTCAGATTTGCAAGTGAATATCTGAACGAAGTCATTACATCAGAGAATAGTGGAGCTTGAAATGACTTCAAAGTCACCTAATTTACCACCTTCACCTTACAAGGTTCCATAAGCATTTGGTAGTGGAACAGAGGATTTCTTGACTCTCACATAGGAGGTCTTTAGCTTTCATTACTTCACCTTAAATTTCTTGGTAAGAGTTCCAGTCCTTTTCTTATGAAAATTAAGTAAATAACTGTGACTATTACTCTTTTTTTAAAATAAGTTAAAAATGTCTTTTAAATTCTCTCCTCTTTCTGCACTATCTCTTCACTTCTTTATTAAGTCGGCAGCTGCTGGCACATGCATATTACATGAATCAAGAGACATTACCGTAAGAAAAGAAGGAAGGAAGGAAAGAAGGAAGGAAGGAAGGAAGGAAGGAAGGAAGGAAGGAAGGAAAGAAAAAGAAAGAAAGAAAGAAAGAAAAAGAAAGAAAGAAAGAAAGAAAGAAAGAAAGAAAGAAAGAAAGAAAGAAAGAAAGAAAGAAAGAAAATGTCAAAAAGAATTCTGATATGCTCCAATTCCTGTTAGTTCAAAATGCACTGTTATGGGGCGCCAGGGTGGCTCAGTCGGTTAAACATCTGACTTCGGCTCAGGTCATGATCTCATGGTTCGTGGGTTCGAGCCCCATGTCGGGCTCTGTGCTGACAGCTAGCTCAGAGCCTGGAGGCTGCTTCAGATTCTGTATCTCCCTCACTCTCTGACCCTCCCCTACTCATGCTGTCTCCCTCTCTCTCAGAAATAAAAACAGTAAAAAAATTTAAAAAACACAAAAAAAACAAATAAATGCACTGTTATAATTTAAACATCCCAGTGGAGGTAGTGTTAGCCTATCTGTTCATTAGCACATGTGTCTATTATTAACACCAAAGAACTTATTAATAAAATTGTTAATTGATTTGAAAAAGCATTCATATTTGCTTAGAAAATGTTGCTAATATTCTATAGTGACTTAACACACAAGAAAACTGAGAGCATCATCTCTAAAAGCTGCAAAAAGAAAATAAAATTCAACACACTGAGTGAAATGTATCTAACTCAGGGATACCTCATTTGCTTGGCCTTCTATATCTCTGAGATTGGGCCTGCCAGATGGTTTCTGGATTTTAGAATGAATATCTTGCTAAGTCATCTTAGGTTTGACCTTCTGATAAATGACAAACTGTGTACTCTTCAATTCTACATCACCAGGGATGAATGATACAAAAATCTCAATATTCAATTTCCTTGCTTTTGTCCCTGTGTACAGAAATTCTACCATGGTTTTACTCTTGTTTTGCAAATTTAATTTCCTGCTGATACTTCCAAGTAGCTATCTAACCAGCCTGTCTTCCACTGATATTTACCCTAATAACAGGGAATTCATGGCTTCTCAGAAAATTTCAATAAAAAGCACTGGGGAAGGCCCTCTGGTTTTCCATTCAGTGACTGTCTAGGTAATACAAGGTACTTTGCATTTTACTGGTTTATAATAAGCACTGGAAGGAAATAGTTCAATTTGTGCCTGGAAAATGTAGGTACAGTATAAGGTAGGTCAGAATCAGTAGGCAATTCCAAATTTTATCTCTTAGCATTCCAAACCAGGAATTACCCAGCTCTGTTTTTGTTGCTGTTTTGTTGTTTGGGGGTGGGGGTGGGGGTGGCGAGGCGATGGAGTATGGCGGAGGTAGAGGTGGTCTTCCAATGGAGTAGTATGCTTTGAATATAGACCACCCACCCCTATTCTCTCCTTAAGGTCTTCTTTGTAAGCACTCTAGTCATATTGAAGAAGATATTAAATCTTAAGGCAAGACTCAAAAACTGAAATGTCAACAGAAGCCAACCATGCCACATAGGTGTCTGTATGCTATTTGAACATTTTTCACTTCCAGAAATATACTATCTCATTTTTTTCTTCGTATATATGGCCCTTATGATACACTTTTAAAAATATTTTACCCTTGACATAAACATAGATAAATAAGCCTATGCAATTAAGACAAAAAAAGAAAAAAAAGAAAAAAAAGGTAAGTTGCAACTGACTTTGGCCTGAGCATTGGGCAGCAAGAGGATACTGTGGATTCTATACAGAGCTGGTTACTCAAAGGGGCAAGGCATGCCTGCACTGGAGCTGAGCATAGCTGTGGAAGAATGTGAGTCTGGTGGTATGAAATACCTGAGTTTTTAAAGAAAAGACAGGGATTTAAATGTGTGTATAAACTCCTGATTTTTAACATTAGCTCATTTTTTAAAATTCCACAATGGCCTGAAATTAACATCTTCTGTTGTTGAAGTTCAAGAATGGAGATTGAGATTTAGTAAAAGTTTAAACTGACTGCTATTCAGCAGCTTTGGGCATACCTGTCCTGGAGCTGGATTTCAGAAACAACTAACACATGTTTATACCCAAACCTCTATGACTCTGACATTACTGCCTTGATTTCTTACAGTTGACTTTATCTTCCCAAAGTAGAGAAATCACTTCTTCCAACACACACATCAAAACATAATCCTTTATCCTCATATCCTCATGCTATATTCATTATAAAGTAAGGTTTCACTAGTGAAGTAGGTTCTAGAGAGTGTGGTATTTATAACCTCTTCAAAATATCCAGAGTTTCATCTCAATAAGACTGAATGAAATATCCATATTTTGTAAAACATATTACATGTCATATATATTTATTTTAGGAAAGCTGTACAGGAAAGATAAAGAAAAAAATGGGACACCTGAGTGGCTCAGTTCATTAAGCATTCAACTTCAGCTCAGATTTATGGCTCAGGTCATTATCTCATGGTTTGTGAGCTCAAGCCCAGCATTGGGCTCTCTTCTGTCAACACAGAATCCACTTTAGATCCTCTGCCCCCCACTCTCTCTGCCTCTCTCTCTCTCTCTCTCTCTCACACACACACACACATACACACATACACACATAAAAATTTAAAAATAAACATTTCTTTAAAAATGAAAGAAAACAAACTGTAAATCACCCATTAACTCAACACCCAAAGATAACCAACATTTTGGAGAAGATACTTCCTTATATACTTGTTTCTTACAAACATTAGCTCATACCAATCTGTTTCATAACTCACTCAGCAATAAAACAATGACTGGAGGGCACCATAACTTGATACCTAGTCTTTTACTCCTCTGTTCCTACCACTTGAAAAAATATGGCACCCAACTTTATGGCTGAGGAGCCTGAGGCTTGAGGAGGTCATTATCACAAGTCTACACCAAATGCCCCAACTGCAAACAGCATAGCCTTTGCTAGCATTCAAATAAGTGCTGGGTTCCTTCTTATCTTTATTGTTCTCAAATAGTAGTAAGAGCTTAAATTCTAACTACTGAAATTGTAAGCAGAAATTGTGTCTGCCAATTTGGTGGTTGTGTGGTGCCTTTAAGAGGTTCAGCAGAGGAATGGACACCTAGTGGGTGTTTAATACATTTTTACTGACATAGTGAACAAGAAGATAGAGCAGAGTAAGTCAGATCTCACTCTCTCCTAGCCCAATAGCATGTGCAATGGCAATAACTGAAGGATTGCCCATTAAAAATATAAAACCTGTGTTGAAAAATGTGTCAGCTAATCCCCTTTCCACTTAGCCCACAATCCTTATTTCATTTTGAGTTATAGTTGACTAGCCCTACCTGGGGTCCATTCCTCCTCACCTTAGTTAGAGCAAGAAAAGTGTACCTTCTTAGGTCCCATATTCCCTTGAACATTCTACTCCATGACTCAGCTCCTTCCTCCAAGAGGGATGGGAATCCATCACCATGAATGTACATGAGAATCTGGTATCTAATGGGCCCAAGTTTTAGTTTGAATCAAAATCTAAACTAAAATCATGGGAAATCATCCTTTCTTTAAAGGAACTTGGCACTAAGTGTTCAGAGAAGGTTGCTTTCCTGGTTCTAGCTTGTGGGTGCAGAGATCTCCTCTTCCCACTAGAATTGCTTCAGGTGGAATGTACTGCAACATTCATGAGGGAGTGCGTTGGCATCCTTCTCCCTGGTCTCCTTCCAAATCAATCTCCACTTAAGGGTAGTCTGACTGTGAGAGACTGTCATTCTGTCTTCAGCCATGGCAGTCCATGAAATGTGTGGTCTTCTGGATGCCACTGCAATGGCCAGATTCTCATAATAATTCCCATCCCTAGTCATTTGTAGCCACTCTCTGTCCATCTATTCAATTCTCCTCAAATTCCACTTTTATCTGCAGGTTATCTAGCTTTCCAGTTCTGGATATTTTCTCTATCTTTATATATTTTAAAATATACTTAGAGAAGAAGGAGCACCTTTCTCCCCAAAGAAACTTGTTATCTACCCTTTTTTCATCTATTCATTACAGGAGATCAAAGTAAATATATAATTAACATTCTAAAATCACTCATGGACCAGCAATACAATAATGGCTACTATAAGGCCATACCACAGGGTATGAGCCATGAGCTAAACTGGAAAATCAGATAAACCTTTGTTTTGATACCACCATTCTCAGTGATAACTGCATCATCTTGGTTCTTTCTCCAACTCCTGTCACCTCCCCCCGCACCACCGTCCCTGATTTCTGCCTCTAAACAACATGCATCTCTCAAGGTATTCTAAAAGTTGGGAGCATGCCTCTTTCACCTCCACATGCTTAGCCCTAAAGTGAGGCTTAAAAACATAGTCCATGTTTAATAAGCATGTGTTGGATAAAGGAATAAAAGGACTCCTCAAAGAATGTAACTCTTCTTCCCAAACAGGTAAGAGTTCCAGCCTTTAAGATTTAGTGAGTTCTACCATATGGGAAGGAAGATACCTTGGTGTAGAAACATCTAGGCTTTCTAGTGGATAAGACTCAGCACGATCATTTCTTGCCTGAATTACTACAAACACCTCCCTAATTAGTCTTCCTGCTTCCATTCTTCCAGACATTTTCCACATAAGACTCAGAATGATCTTTATAAAAATGTAAATCACATTATGCTTAAGACCGCCTTGGCTTCCCCTATAATTAGGATAAAATGCCAACCCTTTATCAAAGGCTGCTTTCAAGGTCCTTTATAATCTGACTCTGCACATGATTCCAAGTTCTTTTCTGCCTCACAGCCCTTTCACGTGTTGTCTCCTGGGCTGGAACCCTCCCCCCGACTCTACTCTTGCATGGCTGGCTCCTTCTCTCCCTTCAGGGCTCTGCTTAAATGTCACTTGCTCAGAGAGACTCAACTCGAACAGCTCATCTCAAATTAGTTCCTCTCTCGTTATTTCCCTACCCTCTGTTTCATGTTTTGTATCACAATTGTAGACTAGTTATTAGTTTTTCTGTTTACTCATTTATCTTGTATGCTTACTCTTATCTACCACATCTTATGAGATTGGGAACATGGTTTTCTGGGTCAGTGTCTTTCCAGTGTCCACTATAGAACCTGGTGCAGAGTAGGTATTGAATGAATGTTTGGTGAATGAATGAACCAACATTGATTAACTGCCTTTCTACCTATCCTCATTGGCAAGTGCTGTCCAGCTATCCATGGTATGGAGTGACACCCTGGGCAGGAGAGAGATGGGAAGAAGGGGCATTCTTCATTTCCTAAACCTACTCATAACATTTTGGGATTGAGAGCAAAACTGTAAGTTTGGAATTCTCTGACTCCTTTTTCTATGCCAGAATATGAAGGTAGGAAACCGTTGGCCCAAGGCCTCCAAATCTCGATCTAGCCCCTTTCTCTCCTTTGCACCCTCAGCTCTATCTTTCCCAATAAGGGGACACCTCAGACCTCTTCCCAACAGCTCCTCCTGACCACCTCTTGGCTGAGAGGTGTGCATACCAGCAGTTCAAGCTGCCATTGTAAGAGTGGATTAAGAAGAAGGTCCAGACAGGTCTGGGTTCTATTTGTCAGGGATTTCTGTATGATCTAAATAGCAGGGAGTATGATCTCTGCATGGGCATGCCCTCTTGGCCACATTGATTCTTCCCCCTTTGGGTAGGAGAATGCTGGAGGAGGGCCACAGTGGAATCCTCTAAGTATAGATCTCAGGTTAGGTGCTGCTATTGCCCATGTCTAAAGGTTCTATTGTCTTTTTCTAAAAGTATATTGATGTGGCCACTGCCAAGAATATGATGAAAGGTATTTTGAAGCCAAAAATAAGACACTGAGATACATAGAAAACTTAGTGAAAATATGACACCTCTTTTGCTAAAAGTCTCCTCACCAAACAATGTCACAAGCCCCTTTGCCCACCTCCTACCACCTCATCACCCCACACCTGCTCCTGTGCCTAAGCTTATACCTAATGAGGTACAAGTCCATCTATGCCCATGTCCCAACCCCCATTGGCAAACATGTTGAACTCGGCAATAAAACCCAGGCTCTGCTTCTATAAGCCACATCGCTGAGGCACCTAGATGCCAAATTCTAGTAGTTCAGGGCTCATCAGTCTTTCAATGTACACCAACGAAGCTACTAGTGTTGACTTTCCAGAAGCTGCTCTTTCCAGATGATATTTTTTCAACTGGAGGATTATTGTCAGATATCAGCAACCAAATGCAATGAATATCCAAAGTTTTATATATATATGTATATATATATACATATATATATACATATATACATACATATATATACATGTATATAAAATATATAAAATATATATACATGTATATATATATATTTTCTTGCTAGAAACTGATATTCAGCAGTCAATGGCCTGTCAAAAACATGGCAGTCACACTGGGAGACATAAGTCTATTTATCAAACAATTATCAATTACCTGGTGGTTCTGGCTTTTCAGGCACATGAATAACCCCTTGGATATATTTTCTACAATGTGAATGTATGTCAGTGCAGCCTGGAGATGTTATTAACATGATCAAAACCCAGAATCTAAAGAAAAGAAAGAATAAAGGTTTTGTTTTGATATAAATCAAGGGGAAGAATCGAAATTCAGTGCCAGATACAGGGCTCCTTTTAGCTGTCATGCCACCTCAGAAACTACAAATCTTCTTGGTTTCGCCTGTACCCTCCACACCTTCACCCTGCCTCCCGACACCTGACCCAGGGCGCAAGTTGCTAAGTCACTCAATGGCAGAGTTGCAAAATTTAGCTCTAATTTTGTTCAATGTCTGTGTTTGTGGATGACATAAAAGGCTCAAAAAAGGAAATCATTTGTCTAAGGGCAAAACTCATCATCATAATCATTGTCATTGCCATTGTGATTAAAGCTGCTAAATTTTAATGGATCACTTATTACCCATCAGGCCTGTGCTGAGCATTTCATCTCAACATGATGTTGAACTCTGAGTCTACAGAGATGGCTTCTAATCTTAAAAATAGCACATGTAGGAGTAAAATCCATCTCTATAGCCTCAGTGTTCAGCCCTTTCAGTTACATAAGGCTATCTCCATGTTTACGAGTGTGAATAATGTGTCATTTAACATGGTTTTTGTTGATGTTGCTTTGTTTTCAAACAGGACCCAAATGTTATGCTATATGGACACTAAGTTCCATTTGGTTTATTTTACTTTATTTACAAGTAAAATTCACTTATTTCAGATGTCTCTTGCCTTTTCCAAGAGCCAAACTTGTATTCAAAGTATAAAACTATATATACTGGAAATATTTTTTAAAAAGCACTACAAGCTCTTCTGGCAATTCCTTACAAGCAGCCCCATGGGCACTGGTAACAGTGGAATAGTGAGTAGGAAAAGTGTTACCATTTCCATGGGGAACCTAACACTTATTTGGATGAATATATTCAAGATGTTTGTTTTAAAATAAAGAAAAGGCATGTCAGCATTGCATTGTAGTTTCAAATTCTAGAAGTCAGGAAACTCCGATTTCGGAAGGGGTGCCGTAGATTATAGTTAAAAAACAAACAAACAAAAAACCAAGATATAAACTTCTGTCTTGAACTAATTATAGACTCATAGAAGTTGCAAAAATAGTATAGACAAGTCTCATGTATCTTTCATTCAGCTTCCTTTAGTGGCAGCATCTTGCAAAACTCAGAGTACACTGATACCATACAACAAGTCAACCTACAAATCTTACTTGGTTTTCACCAATTTTTGCAGGTCTTTTTTTCCCTCCTTCCCTCCCTCCTTCCTTCCTTCCTTCCTTCCTTCCTTCCTTCCTTCCTTCCTTCCTTCCTCCCTCCCTCCCTCCCTTACCCCCTCCCTTCTTTCCTTTTGAGTATGTGTCTGTGTATGGAAGTAAAGGGTTTCAGAGTAGGAAAGTGTAATAGGTATGAAGAAAGTAGTAGTAAGTATGAATCCAAACTCTACTACTTATTTACTGTGGGACTTACGAACTCTGAGACTTTCTATGTCTCCCTGTAAGTCATCTCTTGGTGTCAGGTGGGTACCTGAAGGTATTAATGAAGTAATGAATGTGCATGAAATGCCTGGTCACTTAGCTAAACGATGTTTTATGAGACCTAGAATTTTCCATCACATTGGCTTGCAAGTATAACTACATCTCGTGGTGCAACCCCATGAATATCATTTACTTAAAAGATATTTGCTGATGATACTAGGAGGAGGGATGCAATATATCCATTAAACCAACTGCAACCTTCTCCTTCATACCTAAAATATGTCCTTCCTTGGGGAACTCCACATTTATAATCTTATATTCATCGAGCTCTTTGATGGAAATCCTGCTGAGACCTAGGCAAAATAACATCAAATAGAAATAACATCCTGGCTGAACTCTTAGACAAATGCTATGGGAATGGTGAGCACTTTTTATGTATCAATCAAATGCACTTCTTCCAACATTGCAAGTCAAAGTAAGACTTTCTGGAAATCTATGTGGATAAAACAAATAAAAAGAGAATGGTTACTTTTAAAAAAGTGTCTTTCACAAAAATATTATTCCTGCCATTTTTAAAGAGGCTTTCATAGTGAATTTTAAATTATTTGTTATATTAAAGGAATGGACTTTGTCAGGTATATGTAGCTCCTAACTTTCCAGGAACAGACATGGTGCACATTTACTTACTTCATTAACATTATTCATACATAAAATTAAGGAAGGAAGAAAAAACAAAAAGGAATGAATCTTTGTGTTCTTATTGTTGCTTAGGAGACAGTCATGATTTCTTTTCAATGCATCTCCCCCTTTTCTCTGAGCATCTTATTTGGATGAAATGCTCTCTGTAAATCATCTTAACAAAGACTAAATTCCCTCCAGCAGGATCTAGATTTCTATTACTTTATACACTGGAACGCCGATGAGTTTCCCAAATCAATATTACAACAGAAATGTGACAATTATGATAGAAGGTACAGAGGAAGAACACAGAAGAAGTTGCTTTCTTATTCTATTTTTGGGGGAAAAGGGCAGGCAAAGCAACAAAGGAAAAATCCACAGATGAAGGCAGAAGAGCTACAGAAGACACGTGGCCCCACCTGCTAATGATGAAAACAGAGCCCTAAATAATCACATGAGATGTCTTATTAATATTTCATATTGGAAGGAAGTTGTTTGCTTCATTTTTAGATAAAGAAAATAAAGACATCACACCATATTGGAGTGGGATGTAACATTTAGGAAAAAATTAGTGAAGGTTTGGGCTTTTTAAACAAAGGAAGAGCTCATTTCAACTGCATCATAAAGTGAAAATCAAATTATAAAAATGAAATTATTTAGTTTAACAGATTTTCTAATTCCTTTTTTAAAAGAAGTAAAGAAGTTAGGAGAGAAGGGAGAGAGACCTAGACAGAGGGAATGAGGGATGGAAAAAAGATTCCTTTTTCTCCCCAGAATTGGCGTCGGCAAAGGGCTGCTTTGACTTCCAAATGTCTCAGCTAATCTGCAAGTTTGGGTGCAACATCTGAAGGGAATGGAACATCCTCTCTGTCAGCCTTCTTCAAGTATTCCAAGGTACCCAGGGAGACGCCTTCTCCTGGCGACATGGGCTACATTTCTTCACTCTAAAATAATTTACACCTTTGTCATCCACTGCCCCATTTGTAATGGTTCTATAATTGATAATACCATAAAAGAGAATTACACCAATAAACATTGACTACATAATTATTAAATGTGCACAATGCAATAAATACTATTATAATTCATATATGGAAATTATGTGAGAATACATGTGTCAAGATCATACCCCCTCCACATCAAACGCACATATTTATTTAATATCCACAGGGCCTATCATGTGTTACTCACCATAACTAGTGTTAGAGCTGAAAAGATTAATTCATCCAATGAATATTTACTGAGAATCTATTTGATTGTAGGCACCAGGGTTCAATAGTAAACAAGTCAAAACAAAGCTCCCTGAGGAGTATATGAATAACTCAAAATTTCTGCTTTTAAGGAGCTCTTATTCCAAGGAAGGAGGGTGGAGGAAGACACACCTTTAGACAAATAAATAAGATGCAGTAAAATGAGTATTTAAAAAGGCCTATGCCATGGACATAGAGGGAAAATAAACAGAGTAGTTAAGAGCAAAGATTCTAGAACCAGAAGTCCTGAGTGATAATCACAGCTCAGCTAAGCTTCTTGACCTCTCCATGCCTCAGGGTCCTCATTGGTTAGACGGGGCTTATACAGGTGCCTTCTTCATGTGATTATATGAACTCATGTTAATGAGATTCATGTCTGGGATGTAGGAAACATTGCGTAAGCTTTTGCACCATAAATAAGGTGTTATACTAAAGTGGTTTAGGAGTACTATACACGACAGGATAGGCATGGGTGCTTTTGAAGAGGGGAAAATCATAAAGTATAAATTTCTAGCAAATAATGGAATTTCAACCATTGTTACAGACACCACTTTTCTACCCATTTTTAGTCCAGATCTACTTGTCCTCATTTTACAGTGAGAAAATAACCACAGAGGACTTAAAAGATGAGATTCAATCATCAGAGCAAGAGAAACTCACAGAAAAAGATAATTACTTGAAACACCTTACCACAGCTTGAATGTATCCATCCCATTCCTTCAGCCACTTTTTAAAAATGTTTTTTCTTGGGGGGGTGGGGGGTGGGGGGATGTGGAACAGAGGATCTGAAGCAGGCTCTGTGCTGTGAGAAAAGAGCCCAGTGTGGGGCTTGAACTCACAAACCATGAGATCATGACCTGAGCCAAAGTCAGATGTTTAACTAAGTACCCAGGCACCCTCCTAGAACCACTTTTAACCTAGCATCTGATACTCCATGGGTAACCTGTTGCCATGATGAAAAGTTCAAAAAGCTATAAATGCTTTAGATTTAACATTATTGTCAAAACACATTCTTGGGGCCTCAAACATTGAAGAAGATTCCTTCTTATGGTTCATACAGGACAGACAGAACCTTCTCTCCTCATGGTTCAGGGTGAAGCTGCTGGGCTGAGATTGATGAGAATGTTCGGAGGCTATAGGGCTCCTTGAAGCCTTGAAGCAAAAAAGAAAGTCCCCAGTTCCAGGCCAAGGATAGAGTAAGAGTGAGCCTCTGGGCCTGGAAAGATGGAGACATACAAAGGAGGCTCCCAGAATCTTGAAGGGTACAGGCAAGGGGAGAAGAGAGGAATGAGGAGGCAGAAGACGTAATGGGGGAACAAGTCTTGATCCCTATCCCCTTGCATACATGAGATCCAGTCCTTAAATGTATGACTCAATGGCACTTGGTGACAATGGGAGACAACAATGACTTACAGTTCTTCCACTTACGAGCAATGTGTCTTGGGGCAAATTATTCATCCTTTAGGCAAAGTGCCTAGAAAATATATACTGGGTCTATATAAATATATCCTGGATACATGTTTGTTTTCTTTCTTGTAAGTGTGGTTTATTGACTATAAAATAGGCATATTAAGGTCTAGTTCACAGGGCTATTAATGTAGTTAAATTCAGTAACATACTGGAAAGCTCACAAACTCCTTGTGTATTATCAGAATTCATTCTTGTTATCCTAAGTTGTGAGTATCCACCTGCAGGGACTGTTGCTCATAAGAGCAGCATGAACATGAAAAACCCCTAAAAATTCCAAGGAACCAGTCCTATTAACTTTATATAGAATGAGAAAAAAGACAAATAAGATTTAACTCCAGCCTAATGGTTCCTTCCCTGTGCTCTGTATCCAATCTAAGAAATGTTCAACCTTACCTCAACTAATCTAGGCCTTTAAATTACCTGAAAAATTACTAACACCTCAGAATTCATAACACTCTATAATAACAAACAAAGGGATTTAGATATGGTGCTGTTGAGTCTTAAAGTGAGTTGTTAAAATTTTATTTCCTCCTACCCACATGTCTATGCTACTGAATAAAGAAGCGATAAAAACATGAATACAATAGGAGCAGAAAATAAAACAACAGTTGAGGATACTGTTAGAGAGATGATGGATTGACTAGGAGGTTTGTCAGAGGGTACTTAGTAAGTGGTGGCGTGAAAAAATATTGGAAAGATGCCAGAGATGGAGGCATAAACCATCAGGTGAGCAACACTCTATAGCACTAACTCATGAGAACCAGATAAAAGATGAGAAAGCCTGAGAGGTTTGGGAACAGAAACCACAGAATTTGGAATAATTAGTGTGCCAGCTAAGTGGGGAGGAAAAATAGAAAGATGATTTCAGAGCAGAGGTCAAACACTTCACCAGAATATAAGCTATAAAAGATCAAAAGGAGGGGTTCCTGGGTGGCTCAGTCAGTTAACCATCCAACTTCCACTCAGGTCATGCATGATCTTGTGGTTTGTGGGTCTGAGCCCTGTGTCAGGCTCTGTGCTGACAGCTTGGGGCCTGGAGCCTGCTTGGCATTCTTTGTCTCCCTCTCTCTCTACCCCTTTTCCACTTGCACTTTGTCTGTCTGTCTGTCTGTCTGTCTGTCTCTTTCTCTCTCAAAAATAATTAAATGTAAAAAACTGTATAAAAAAAGATCAAAAGGAAACTGGGTGGAGAGGGTAGGGTGGTAATTTATGAAAGGGTGAAACTGACTCCAAGACAAAAAAGGGAACAATGTAGAAAAGATACTTTGAGGTTAAAATCCAAATAATGTACATGTTCCAATTCCTGGATGCTTGCCACTTGTGTCTACATGTCCTTTCAACCAGAAAAACTGCTTTCAAGATTAACAATGACTTAAAGGGGTGCCCGGGTGGCTCAGTCGGTTAAGCATCTGAGTTCAGCTCAGGTCATGATCTCGCGGTCTGTGGTTTTGAGCCCCACATTGGGTCCTGTGCTAACAGCTCAGAGCCTGGAGCCTGTTTCAGATTCCGTGTCTCCCTCTCTCTCTGCCTCTCCCCTGCTCGTGCTCTGTCTCTCTCTGTCTCAGAAAGAAACAAAAAATTAAAAAAAATTTTTTACAGTGACTTTAAGGCTAAAAATTGATGACCCAACAACTCTTTATTCAGGAAGGGAGGAAGGGAGGAAGGGAGGAAGGGAGGAAGGAAGGGAGGAAGGAAGGAAGAAGGAAGAAGAAAGAAAGGGTGAGAAAGATAACTGTAACTAAATGATATTGGCATCAACTGGAAAATTAAATGACTAATATAGTCATTCTCCAAAACTGAATAAGAAATTGATGTTGCTTATGACAGACATTATTCAAGAAACAAAGACTTAAAAAAGAACTAAAAGTCAACACCTGTACAACCTCCAGTTTAATCATTACAGCCTACATAGACACTCCATTTGCAACTCTTAAGTCCTGCTGTATAAAGTAGCATAATATTGCGAGAAAAAATAAAGTTGAAGCAAGAAAGTTCTGAGTTCAAATCTCAGGTTGGCCACATATAAGCATGTGAAGACTTAGAAAAGAGACTGTCCCAGCCTGAGACTCATTTTCCTCAATAACAAGACAAAATGAACTTGTGTGAAGATTTTGGCCTTTCAGCCTTGCTCGTGTAGCACAATCAGATTTTATTTTTGAAGTGTCGAGGATGCATCAGGGGTTCAGTGAACAGTGTTCATTCCTCAGACTTCTGAAGCTGGCCTCAAGCCACTGTATGTGACTTGCAAATATGAAAGAAGTTGACTGACTTTTAAACAACAATAAAAACGCTACCAAATCTTTTATTGCACAGTGGATGATGTTCTTGCAAGTGGATCCCCAGGAAGGCTACAAACAACTCAACCAGCCTGCCCTTGCTGACAACACTCACCGCTGGAGCTCCTCCCTTCCAGGACTGCTGTAGGACCTCATTCTTTTAGTTAGCCACAAATGTGGAAAATATCATTCTTCTGAGGGGGGCGGGGAATTGATTTCTAGAAAAAGTCACCATCACTTGGATCCAAGTCTGGCAAATAAGATCTAGCTGAAGTGTGACCACAAAACAGAGAGACTGATTTTCTCCTATGACTCATAATCTGGTTCAGAAGATGGTTTCAAAAACTTCTGGATCCTATCAAAATAAAAGTGCCAGTACACAAAATTAGGAGTATAAGAACATTTATTGCAGCACTGAATGTAGAGGCAAAAATTATTGCATGTATGTCAACAGGGTAATGATTGAAAAACTTGTGATTCAGGGCTGCCTGGGTGGTTTTGTCAGTTAAGCATCTGACTCTTGATTTCAGCTCAGGTCATGATCTCATGGTGAAATGGAGCCCTGCTTATCGGGCTCTGTGGTGAGTGTGCAGCCTCCTTAAGATTCTTTCCCTCTTTCCCCCTCTCCCTCTGCTCCTCCCCTGCTTGCACATGCACTATTGCTCTCTCTCTCGAAAATACGTTTTTAAGAGAAAATCTTGTGTTTTAATTCTACCATTAAAGATTATGTAGCTGCCAAGCAGAATGAGTTAGAGAGGGCTTTCTCAAACTGTTTCCCTGAAACAGTAGCATCAATATTGCCTGGGAACTTGTTAGAAATGCAAATTATTGGGACTCACCTCAGATCTCCTGAATCAGAAATTCGGAGGGATGAGGCTCCATGATCTACATTTTAATAAGTGTTTTATGTGATTCTAATGCATACTAAAGTTTGAGCACAAGTGAGTTATGAGATGACCTGCATTTACCTACAATGGGAATGTCTGAGATATGTTAAGTTGCAAATCAGTAAGGAACACTTATTGTTGAACTAGATTGTGTGTGTGTATATGTGCAAGTGTGTAGAATAAATTAAATGGTAGGGTTTTGCCAGACTTTTTAACTGAATAGAATTGATGATGGGGTGAGGATAGATGGATATATAAATGTATCCCCATATACCTTATATATAGCATAGAGAGAGGTTTATTAACTGTTCTTCTCATATTCTTGCTTTTATTTAAAGCCAACCTTGCATTCCTTTTCAATCCTTTATTCTTCTATGAATGTTAAGTTTCTTTTTCTTTTGGAAATCTCATGTTAGAACATAAAGAGTACTGCCTGTGAGTGAACAGGATATAAGCATACCTAAAATGTGTTATAATCCTCCAAAGATCATGCAAATGCCTGCTGGCTAAATGGCTGTCACTCAAGATTAGGAGCAACATATTTTGGTTTCTACATTTCCAAGGAAAGGAAGGCTTAGCAGTCTTCCAGAAGGACAAATCCACAAAGACAACTCTATTCTCCTATGGACAAAATGCAAAGAAGTTAACTGAACCCAAACTACCCTTCATGGGGCGATATCTGACTTTTGCAGAGTCTGTAGCCAGATTAAGTTGTGGGAGAGAAGTAGATTATCTTCAAAGCCTTCATATTTTTATAGATGTCTGAAAAGTTTAAGGATTTTTCCAAGTGAACTCTGGGTAAAGAGAATCCTTGTGATTCTTGGAGAACCCTATAGGCTACCCAATCTTCTAGTGCATCATGGCCCCATGAGGATGCCACAAGAGTGCCTAGTCAGCAGGCTCTCACTCACTGACCCACCGTGTTCAATATGATCTTCAAAGACTTGAGTACTCTTATGTAGGGCTGAGTGGTCTCTCTCATGGGAATCAAAGCAAAGTGGCAAAGGGAAGTCAGCATAACATACCCATGGCAGACTTCATTGGTGAAATAAAAAAGAAGGTAATTGCCCAAAGCAGAGAAAAGCAGGAGGAAAAAGAAGCAAGATCAAGTATATAGCTGATGCAGACTGGGTACATTCCAGGTGAGGATGTCAAGCACTAATCAAGGCAATAAAGAGAAGCTGCCACTTTCAACAAACTTCCCTGGCTCCTGCCTGGGCCCACATTCTCTCATCCCTTAGGATAAGCAAGGATTCTCCTTTTCTTACTGAATTTAAAAAACTATGTGGTTCCTTTAACACCTCAAATTTGAACATCTTGTGCATGTCTTTTCACATAATCAAATGTTAGAGTGGTCTGTGATCCCTCTTTGGCCTGCGAGCCCTCTTCTCTCAGCATCTGACATGACAGGTCAGTTTGTTCGGTGCTGCTCAATCTGGTGCGGTGGTACATTAGAAGCACCTAGGAAGCTTTGTTTTAGTGCCAATGCCCAGACCCCACCTTAGACCAATACCATCAAAATTGTTGGGAGGCAGGCAGAGGGGGCAGGTCTAGGCATTTGTAATTTTTTGAGTTTCTAGAAGTATAATATAAACCCAAGAGAGAGACAAGTACTGAACGAGCTGTTATCTAAGTTGCTAGAGGCAAGATTAGAGTTGTGGTGTGTGGTTGAAAGAGGTGAACTTCAAGGTCCTTTCCAAACAGAAGGGTCAGTGAGTTTCAGAAAGCAGTCTGCTACAGAAATGATTTTTCACAAATAGCAGTGGAAGGGCTTCTTCAAGGTTAAAGAGAAAGACTTTTGCAAAATGAATCGGAAAATCGAGTCCTCGAGCTAGACAATTCCAACCAGCCAAACATAAATATAAATATGTATTTTGTAGTTGTCTCAAGAATCTTCTAGAGAATCTTAATTTGGCTTTTTACTTAATTTTTTATTGATCTCAAGAGTCTAGAAAATCAACTCTATAATTCGACATAGTCTACTTCTTCTTAAACTTTACCTAACTCCTGTAACTATGAATAAATTAAGCATCAGTGGTCTCCAGCTGATTAATAGACACTGAACTGTGTTAACTACAAAATACATCAACTATATGAATAATTGAAACATCCAAGTTTTTCATACAGTCCCTCAGTTCTACCAGAGGTAACTTATCAACTGGCCTAAATAGAATTATCCTAAATATTTCTAAGGAAAAAAAATCGAAGGCATATTTATTTCTTCAAAGAGCTAGAATGAAGTTAGACATAATGTGCTTATTTCTGTAGCTACAGTTATCGAGTTCCCTGGCGCTTATGCAATGGTACAAAAATAGAGAGAGATTCCTTCTTACCCTCCTCACATGCAGCCTAACTTGAACTTTAGGAGGAAGTAGCAGGGGCGAGGGAGGCAGTAGAGGATAGTAACTGAAATTTGAAGGAAGTCACTTTTCACATTTTCAAAAGTAGATCAGCCCTTTAGATCTCCTTGGCAGGAGGCAAGGGAATTTGGAGAGTGCCTGACTTTTAAACAAAATACACTAAACACACAAAAAACAAAAAAACAAACCTTAAAGAGCAGAAAAACTAGCAGAGGGAGATGAGGAGAGCAAGTATGTGTTAAATGCTCTGAAAAATAAAAAAGCTTAGAGTGTCTTCATATGAAGGTTTATTCTCAATAGAAAAGAACATGAAGACTGTGAACTCATCCATCAAGCCACTCTGAGTCTACTGTGTTGAGGCTTGGAAGAGATGCAGCGATGAATCTGGAAAGGGAATTCTAGGGGCAAATGATGGGTCTTAGTAAGCTAAGTGAAAAGCTGTTATTTTTTTCCCCTGCATTTGTGATACTAATACTACCATTACTAGTAAGTACAATGTGTTCTGTTACTTACTATGTGCCAGTGCTACACTAAAAATCTTCTGTACACATTTTCTCACCAAATTGCCTCAGGCACATGGTAAGATTTATTCCCATTTTATAACCAAGGAAACAGAGACTGGAAGTGTTTAAGTACTTTGTCCAAGGTCATCCAGCTAGAATTAATTGTTGGGTTTTCAAAAGTAGATCTAACCCACTCTAAACCCTGAGTGTTAAACATTTAGTGCATTTAACTGTAAGACACTGAGAAACCAAAAGCCAGTTTTGGAGTGGTGACATAAACCCTTCTGAAAAGCACACAAACTACATTCTGGTGAAACAGTCATGCAAAGTAGCCTTGCTCTGGGATCTAACTATACCACCCTGCTCCCTCTATGTCTCAAAGCACCTCACCCTTCCTGTACTGAGGAATCTCAGACTGAGATTGCTGGTGATTCCCAGGATGGCATTATGGCTGCTGCAGAGCACACAGAATCCACAGCCACATTGGACAATCCAAAATGCAGGGTATATTAACGTGGCTACACTGAAAGGAGAGGCTTCCAACCAACCAGCCAACCAAAAAATAAATGAAGAAACTCAAGAAATAAATAACTGATTATACATAGAAACATCAGTCTACAACCCAGAACAGGGCAGAATGTCTCCAGTGGCTCAGGTATCCAGCTTCTGGCCGAAACTCAGTACTAGTATCTGTCCTTCCACATAAGGAATTCTCTCTTCAAATCAAAATCCTCATGGCCCTCAGGAAAAGTATGGTATAAATAAGGAAAGAAAAAAAACTGTTCACATAATAAGTACTGCATAGTAAAAGGGGCAGTGAGAACTTCTTGAGCCAGCCTGTTTGGCTTTCGTTCTAAACGTCTCTTCCTAGTCATGTGACCTTCCTCACATCACACAGCTACTCTGTACTTTAAGTAATGACAGGTTTGTTTTGATAATAAAATGTATCTGTGCACTTAGAACAAAATTCAGTGCCTCGTATGCATCCAGTAGTGCATTTTTCCCTTCCCTTGTCTGATATTCACTGTTAGAGATTCACTGCTCAATGGGAAGTACTGGCCTCTCCTTCAAGCTCTCTTTAAAATTCAAATATCACATGGGCAGCACATGGTAGCCACCACCATCTTAGTGTGAATTAGCCCATCTAATTGTTTTTCTTCACTTTAACGAAGACAGCATCTGTCAGAGTACACCTCTTCCCAGGAAGATATGGAAGAGGGGCTACAAGGTACAAAAGACAAAGTGAGCTAAAGGCATGAAGCACACAATTCCATCAACTTGCCATTTTGCAGAAACCTAATCCCCTAGAAACTCTGATACTGGCTTATCCTAATAACTCTGATACTCTCTCTCCTAATCTGGCCAACAAAATAATTCTTACTAAATCTACTTTCCTTGCCTGTCCCATTGGTTCCACAAAGTCCTTTCCAACCATCTTGATGGAGAGACACCCCTCATATGACCCTGCAATTACTAACTGGGAACACCTTCTCCTTATGTCTTTCTTACCACCTCTACCTCAGTGGCCCCACCCCAGACTTCCATGGTTAAGTTTACCTTTTGAATATACCACTGTAGTAATGTGATGCCATTTGCATACATAAGGAGGCTGCCTCATGGAAACCGGCCACCTCAACACTCCACCTAACCCTCTTCACTGCTCATTTGCCAGGCATGACAGTCAGGGAGCTGAAACAGAGCAATGGCTAGAATGCTTCCAGCAAGGCTGGAAGAAAGCCTTGTCTTTTGGACCAAGCACTACTGCTTACCAGGGATATGGCCTCTGCTGATGCTCCCTTTACTGAGCTTTTGGATCCTTCCCTGTGAAAGAGGAGGCTGAGCTCCAATGGACTCCAGGCCCCCTTCCAGCATGAACATCCTCTGATTAGATATCACAGCTCCTCTCTTTTCCTTCTGACCTTTGGCTCCAGGCTGTCCCAGAACTAGCCCATCATCAGAGAGGAAAGTACCAAGTGCCTGCCTGTCAATCTCTGCTCAGGGCAAAGACTCTGCTGGGAGGCTGACAATGATCAAACACTCAGGGCTGGCGCCATATCATATGTCAGCCCAGCACACTGTCTGGGAGGCTGCAGATGGGGAGCTGGGGAGACCAAGTGTGCCGCACACTGCCCTGCAGAACTAATAAGCAGGGACCCACTGCCCTGGGTGCTTGCCCTCAGTCAGCCTCAGTGCTGCTCATCTGTCTCATCTCCCTGGCAGAACTGAAGGACCTGATCTCTCAATTGAATATGGCTTCAAAAAAAAAAAAAAAAAATCCAAACATGTGAATATCTCTAATGACAAGATACATGTGAATAATAATATTAAAAAGCTGATTTAAAAAAGAAAAAAAAAGCTGATTTTTACCAAGTGCCAGGCACACATTGTCTCCTTAAATCTTCAAAGCTACACCTTCAAGTTGAGCTGTGATTTCCCTGCTCTATGCACATGGAAGGTACAGAGTGGTTTGGGACCTGCTAAGTCACACCCTGACAGGCTGACCCCGGGGCTCACTGAGGTGAACTCTGCGCTGTCTGTACTACCTCTTGAGACTTCCAGAGCAGCTCCTAAAAGCTCTTCCTTGTCCTGAGGCAAAAAAATCTATCTTCCTATAACAGCCTCCTCAGTCTCCCTTTTTATTTATTTGATCCTCTCCCAACATGGATAAAGATACTTAATCCAGTCAATTGTAATATTTTGAGATAAAGAACAATTAGACCAGATAACAGTAAACTACATGGCTTCACCTTTGTTCTCATACCGCCTCCCTTGCCAATTCGAAGGTGGCTCGATATGTTTTCCTCTCTCCCTCTTTGCCCTTTCTTTTTTCTCCAGCAGCATGTTAATAGAAGTCAGAGCTTTGACAATTGTACAGCTAATTTATAAATGTTTGAAATGACTTATTATTATTTCAGTCAAGGAAAGTTCCTACAGGAGCTAGGACAGCTGGTAACAGTGCCCATAGAATGGGTATTATTTCATTACACAAAAGTTCGACATTCAGGGGAAATCACCATCAAGGAAAATATGGGGGTGGAGAATAGAGACATATCTTTCGGTCAGAGGTCAGAGGATTAAATCATTCTGAGTGAAATTACATTATGTTAAGTTTCCCGTCTGTATTCACATTCTCCTACACAACTCCTGTTTTGTGAGACCTTGCGATTCCCCCCAACAGAGATATGTTCTGGGGTGTTTCCTATTTAAGCAAGTTGCTAGCTCTGTGATGGTTTTTCTTCTCTGTCTTGTTTTCCTATTTTGTTTGTTTGCTTTTTTTTTTTTAAACAGCCTCTGTGGACCAAAACAGAATTAACTGAGCGGAGTTCACACATGGGAAATTCACTTATCTTGAAGCCATTGCTAAAGCCAGCAGAGAATGCCTGTTTTAAATGCACTGTATTAGAGCCACCCACTGACTGCCTCCACAGTGAAGACCTGCACCAATACTGCAAATCAATGTGTTGCTTCCAGATTGACATTCCTGACTCAACCCTCCCTCCAACTCTCTCTACCACCTGCCCCTCCCCTCCCCCACACAGTGGTTGGGATCAGGGTGGGAAGTTACTGTCAAGCTCTGCCAGCTTTGACCATGTCTAACCAAGGTCAGTAATACATGTATTCAGTATTCTCAACCTTGCACAGACCTTGAGCCAGGAAAAGCTGGGCAAAGGGTATGTTAGGAAATCTAACCTCACTAGCATTAGAATGGGACATCCATTTGATACCCCTTATCTGCTGTGAATACAGCCCACAGGGCCCAGAGGAAGATTAGACAACAGCCCCTTACCAATACGCAGTGACTGCAGCCAGTCTGCCTTCTTGGCCTTAAATAGTCCTCAGGCTCTCAGTTTCAACTCCATTTCCCTGAGGAATAGAACTAACCCCAAAACTTTACCTCATCATTATCACCATGACCTGGTTGAAGGACTCTGATGTTCTCACCTCATTCCAGCTTACACATTCCCAAGAGATTAGATGTACTTTTTCTATCCCAGGAACAAATCTCCCTGATCTAAAAGACAGATTCTTACCATATCCCAGAGATATTGGGTCACCATGGCTCATTAATTCTACCGTCTAGAGATATATTCAAATCTCTTCAATGCAAACCCAAATCTGCTCTGATCAAACCTGATGGTTTGAACATTTGACCCTTTCCAGAATGTTTTCTTTAAGTTGGATTTCCCCAACCCCGCTCAGCAAGGACCACCCAGTAGCACCAGTGTGACCTTTCCTCTCTCCTGCATTTGTGAGGAAGGTAGCCTGAATCACAGTTAAATGTGTGACTCAGGCTCTGGGTCATTTTCGCCTGAGATGTTAAATCAGTGAGAGCTGCCTAGAGGACCCCTCCTTCTTTGGCAATCATCCCTATGAGATTTGAATGATTTGGGTAACAGATGGTACTTTATGGACCAGGTGGTTTAAAGCCATTGAGTGCAAAGCTGACTGGATTATAGCCAGTGGCTCAAAAGAAGGGATCATCTGTTTTACTCAACAGTGTTTATAGCACCTAGCACAATGGCTGGCAAATGGGGGACACTTGACAAATACTTGTTGATTTAATGAATGGATGGATGAACTGTGGTCCAGGACATATCACAATGGCTGTGAGAAGGCTCTGAAATTAAACAAACCTAGTTTTGAATCCTGATTGTATTATGAACTAGCTACATGACCATGGACAAGGAATATAACTAAAGTTTAGTTGCCTCAACTATAAAATGGAAATAATGGCATTTATTATAAGCAGAAGTGTATGTTGAATCTCCAACCTGCAAAACCTCAGAATGTAACTGTTTTTAGAGATAGGGCCTTTAAAGAAATAGTTAATGTAAAATAAACTCTGATCTAATCTGACTGGCTTCCTTCTAAGTAGTGGGGATTAGGACACACATACACAGAGAAAAGACCATATGAAGATAAAATGAGAGGGTAGCCATTTACAAGCCAAGGACAGAAACCTAAGAAGAAACCAACTCTGCTGACTCCTTGACCTTAGAATTCTAGCCTCCAGAACTATGAGAAAACACATTTCTATAGTTTTAAGCCACCCATTCTATGGTAATTATTATGGCAGCCATAACAAACTAATGCAAGTATCTGTGATATCTGATGGCATGTTTGCTCCTTTTTTTTTTTTTTTTTTTTTTTCTGAAAAAGAGACAGGGGAAGAGGTACAGAGAGAGAGAGAGAAAGAGAGAATTCTAAGCAGGCTCTGCACTTAGCATAGAACCCAACCTGGGGCTTGATCCCACAACCTTGGAATCATGACCTGAACCAAAGTCAAGAATTGTATGCTTAACTGACTGAGCCACTGAGGTGTGTCAACACTCTTGATATAGTACCTGGAACATAGTACGTACCAATTAGAGTGTAAATATTATTATAATTAGCCAAATATTGAATATTTTCTGGTATATAACTATATCATATTCTGGATCTTGGGATTTTGTTCATGACCAAATTCCATTTTTTGCTATCCTCTTTATGCTTAACTTAAATCTAATCTGGTACATGTAGATTTACATATATGTGGAAAATTTTTTTCATCTTAGTCCAATGATTGCTGGACTGAGAAATTAACATCAGCAGGAAGGAATATATAATACTTGAATTTGAATTAACTCTTATTTTGTTTAGATTTTACTTAATTCACAAATAAGATCCCAATCATTTTCCCAAACCCTAAAATCATATCAGATATCTCACTCAAATAGAATTTGGATTATTGCCCAATCCAAGAGAGCAAGAGTTCAAAATTAAAGGAAGGGCTGGATTATATAGTAAGGGCTGGGATCATATGTGAGTCCAAGTGCAGTGATTCTCCCTGTCTACAGACAGAAGCCATGGGGGTAACTACTGTGCACTGTGGGTGTGAGGTCAGCGGTCTGCATTATAAAACAGGCCTTCTACACAACCTATTCACAGTGACACCAAATAACACAGGAGAGTGAAAAGGCCATACAAAGGAGAATGTCCCAAATGTTTTCAGAGAAAGATAAGTGGGATGTGTATATTTCTTCCAAAATGGGAAGGGGGGAAATACTTTTTTTTTTAACATTGACACTTTAATGGTCAGGAGGCTATTAATGAAGACTTGGGTGAGACAAATAGACACAAAGACTATAAAACAGAAATAGAAATGCTCCTCTCAAGTTCCATTGCTGCAAATTACCATCCAATCCTGTGATTCTATTGATTTACCTGTGCTATATCAAATTTTAATCACCATAAACCATAGACTAATACAGATCTGCCACCAACAAGTGCCCTTAGCAGAAGACTTTGATTACTTTGGACACCTCTGAAAATTTTTTAAGACTGTCTAGCCTGGAAATCTGGAGATACAAGGAAGCATCTGAAAAAAAAAATCTCTTCTGTTGGCTTTGCAAAAAGTAGGTATGACATTTCGCTTTTTAAAAATTAGGACTTTCAGAAAGGATGTGAACAAAATAAAAAGGATGAAATTAAAGGGTTAGGCCCTTGAGAAGAAATGCTTCTGTTCCCTACATTACTACAGATTAACCCTATGGGACCAGCATATCTTAATTTATTAGATGTTTTCTTGATATTCCCTTGTTCCCAATATACAAAGCTTAACTACATTAAGCCAGCATGTTCTAAACTGTGGGCCACAAAAGTAGTTTATCAAGAAGTTAATACATGTGCCCTTAAAAAGAAAAAAAAAAACTGTTATTGATACAACTAGAAAATTTGCATATTGTGTCTCACACAAAGATTTATAACGCCCACAAGAATATTAAATATAATACTATAATTATGAAATCTGTTTAAAATGGTTTAAAACAGGGTTTTATGTAAAATATCTATGCACATCTTACAAAACAGTGTTCTACAAATCAAGGTTTGTGATATGTCGGCTTAAATACTATTGTTTGTGTGACTAATACCTATGTACATTTCCAACATCATATCTCTACATTAAAAGAAAATAAGACATATACCTCATGTTTATCTAAATAATCAATCAATAGTTCCTCTAAAATATCCAGGAAATTCAGCTACAGACACTTTAGTTCTCAGTTTACACCAATAATATAAAGAACCCTAAGTCATTTTTCCTACCATGCATAGATAGAACCAAAATACTTTTACAAACATCATTTACCATTAGCAGAACTGGACAAAACAATGACCTTGTACTTGATTCTATATCAAGGTCATAGTGTGGGGTAAAATAGAAGGGTACGTGGCCTCTAGAACTGAGTGACCCCAGATTTTATGCCTAGATCTGTCACTGACCAGTCCTGTGTTCAGCTCCTAGTCTCTTTGAGACTCGGTATCTTTAATAATCACCAGATAAATTCTTTTTTTTTTTTTTTAACAAATAGTTTATTGTCAAGTTGGTTTCCATATAACATCCAGTGCTCATCCTCACAAGTGCCCTCCTCCATGCCCATCTCCCCCCTCCCCCTCACACCCATCAGTCCTCAGTTTGTTCTCATCATTCGAGAGTCTCTCATGGTTTGCCTCTCTCCCTCTCCCCCACCATTTCCCCCCTTCTTTTCACCCATGGTCCTCCGTTAAGTTCCTCCTAATCCTCCTATATGTGCAAACATATGATATTTGTCCTTCTCTGCCTGACTTATTTTGTTCAGCATAACACCCTCAAGATCCATCCATGTTGCTACACATGGCCAGATTTCATTCTTTCTCATTGCCATGTAGTATTCCATAGTAAAGATAAACCACATCTTCTTGATCCATTCGTCTGTTGATGGACACTTAGGCTCTTTCCACGTTTTGGCTATTGTTGAGAGTGCTGCCAGGAACATGGGGGTACATGTGCTCCTACGCATCAGCATTCCTATATCCCTTGGGTAAATTCCTAGCAGTGCTATTGCTGGGTCACAGGGGAGTTCTAGTGTTCATTTTTTGAGGAGCCTCCACAATGTTTTCCAGAGAGGCTACACCAGTTTACATTCCCACCAACAGTATAGGAGGGTGCCCGTTTCTCCACATCCTCGCCAGCATCTAGAGTTCTCTGATTTGCTCATTTGAGCCACTCTGACTGGCATGGGGTGGTTAATAATCACCAGATAAATTCTTGACCAGTCCTGTGTTCAGCTCCTAATCTCTCTGAGACTCGGTATCTTTAATAATCACCAGATAAATTCTACAGTCATTCTTATGTCTGAGACTCTAAGAAACTATGACCTTTGAATTCAAAAGTGCAATGTTCATAAAAAATCTTGTATGTTCTTGCCTTAGTTATAGGCTTTATTTTAAGTATAGGGAGTTATTTGGGAACAAAGAACAGAGACAAAGAAAACCAGAGATAACTCAAAGTATATGGCCACTTGGAAGAATCACAGGTGATTTCTGGTTTATTCTTTATAAGTTATCTGCAGTTTCTAATGTTTGTGAAAAAATGAACAGGTATTACTGTTGCAATACAAAAAAGACCAGTAAGAGTTTTATTTTGTTTTTATTCTTGTGGTCCTTAAGCAGGCTTCTACAGACCTGAAAATCTCATGGGTAATCAAACTAAATGTTCAAATGTTTAATTCTAGACTAAATGTTCAGGCCAAAATCATCACTGCTTGGGAGAAGCAAGACTATGTCTTAGAAAACCATGAGGCCAAGCCTCAGCCCTATGGGTGCATGATCAAACATGTGGCAGGAATTTGGGAATTTAAGTGTAAAACCTTTAAGAATTGCTTTTAAAAATTAATAGAAGGAAAAAAGTCACAGAGAGAAAGAAGGAGGGAAGGAAAGAGGGAAATGTAAGCATTGCTGTTTCATCAATCCACAGTTTTAGTATCATTATCTGGATTCCTGAGTTTTTGGAGACCCTGTTAAATACAAAAGCCTCTGGGATGTAGTAAATCTTGTCAGTCCCTTGCCTACTAAGACCATGACCCTAAAAAGTTAGTCCCAGGACAGGCACATAGGGAAAAAAGAGAGAGCAAGCAAAAAGGAGATGTTTGCCCATATTTCAGTTGTGGCTCTCAGTCTTGGCTACATACTAGCATCAACTAGGGATCTTTGACCTGGTTGCTGTTCAGGCCTCATTCCAGAGTAACTGAGTTAGAATCTCTAGGTGTGGGGCCCAGGTTTGGATTTTTTAAATTCTCTGAGTGACAGCGATATATAGTCAGGATTCAGAAACACACAGACTAGGGTAAAACAGGAATTAAAAGCAAACCTTACTGCCGTTTGAAATTGGCAGAATGCTTTTCAGAAACAGTTCAGAAACACCAGTTTCATTTTTAGACTGTTTGAAAATTTTCAGATTGTAGGTGAATGAGGGTGATACTGAGAATAGAGTGAATTTACTCTTATTGTGGAATATCAACCTAAAACAATAAAATGGCACAAGGTAAAGGAAAGATACACCATTTAACTGGAAGAACACTTAACTTCTTTCTATTTTCAGCATTATCTTTGATTTTTGGTAGTGAAAAAATTCATGATGGTCATAATTCTCATCATATTTATAGCAGAAAAAAACAGAATATTTTGGTACATGTTAAAGAAAGTAGGTGCAATCAGAATATATTTACCCTTTTTAATTAAACCAACAAAAAAGAACCTTCCCTGAACAAATCCTAAAGAGGAAATCCTTTTCTATTCAAAAATATTTATTTTCACCAAAAAAAAAAAAAAAAACAAAAAAACCAGGAATCAAGACAAAATGAAAATGTATATTGACAGGGCTTTAGAATTTCATGTGACTAGATTCTTACTTGTTTTTTTTTTTTAATGTTTTATTTATTTCTAGGAGAGAGAGAGAGAGAGAGAGAGAGAGACAGCGTGAGCAGGGGAGGGTCAGAGAGAGAGGGAGTCACAGACTGAAACAGGCTCCAGGCTCTGAGCTGGCAGTCAGCACAGAGCCCGACGCGGGGCTCGAACCCACGAACCGCGAGATCATGACCTAAGCGAAAGTCCAACGCTTAACCGACTAAGCCACCCAGGTGCCCCAAGATTCTTACTTGTTAAGGAGTCTGTGCTGCCATTAGAATTTCTAAAAAGTAATGTTCTCAAGTTCACATCCCAGCTTGCTTAAATGTTCTGCTGAAAGGGGCTTCATGTCTAGATGGTATCCTTTCCAATGTGTTCTCTTCTTTCCCTTTTAAAACTTCTTACATACCTTTTTTCCTGATTTCAATTAACTTGGCAAAAAATCCCATGTAAATCAAAGAAAACTAGAGGCTAAAGAGAATGCTTGGTAAGTATCAAAACAAAACAAAACAAAATCATATTATGTTTTTTAAAGTTTATTTTATTATTTATTTTGAGAGAGAGCAAGCACTAGCAGAGGAGGGTCAAGGGGAGAGGAAAGAGAGAATCCCAAGCAGGCTCTGCACTGTCAGCACAGAGCCCAACATGGGGCTCAAACCCACAAACTGTGAGATCGTGACCTGAACTGAAATCAAGAGTCAGATGCTCAACCGAATGAGCCACATAGGCATCCCAAAATCATACTATGTTTTATAATCATGACTGTATGGCGTATTCTCTAGGAAACACCCTTAAAGGTCATGTCTCAGAATACCTTCTATCACTTGTCTAGGTCAATGTAGTAAGCAGGTCAAATTGGTACACAGTACAAACTATTTCCTCCAAGACAAGGTATTTCTAACTGGTCTTTACATTGGTTGCATCATACTCACTTGAATAGCTTTATAGAAATGCAGATTCCTACACTACTCATTTGAAACATACTGAATTAGACTGTCTTGGTTAGGGTGGGAGTGCCTTGGGAACATGCATTTTGCAAACTTCCCAAGTGACTCTTAGAAGCTCTAAAGTTAGAAATTCCTGTTCTAAGTGCAACACAGATTCTAAGAAAAGGTCAAGAATGCCCTAGCAATGCTTCAATGGCAACATTCCACACTTCTTAGTTTTAATTAACCTTTGTCACTACCTCTAAACATTTATTGAACACTTTGTGCAGGAACAATTACAAGAGTCTTTTCATGTATCCACTCACATATAATGCCAACTTATGAGGCAGGTGCTAACAATATTCCTCATTTTACTGATGAGGAAGCATAGGCACAGAAATAATGACTGATTCACCCAAGGCTACACACCCTGTAAGCAATAAAGTCAGGCTTTGAAACCAGAGCATCTGACTTCACCAGATCGCAATAAAATCCCAAGTAAATAAAGAAGTAAGGGTTTAAATTTGTAGTTACTGATTCCCAAGGCTTTCTACCATACTAGTAGGGGAAAGGTTGACTCTGACTATTACAACTGGGTCAATGTTTTTCAAAATGGTGTTGCTGGCTATGTCAGATCACCTGTGGTAGGTGCAAGAAACAGGAGCTTGTTAAAAATTGAGTTTTTAGGTTCTTGGGGCCCCTGGATGGCTCAGTCAGTTAAACATCTGACTCTTGATTTCAGATAAGGTCATGATCTCATGGTTCATGAGTTGGAAATCTGCAACAGGCTCTGTGCTGACAGCACGGAGCCTGCTTGGGATTCTCTCTCTCTCTCTCTCTCTCTGCACCTCCTCCATTCATGCATGAGCTCTCACTCTCTCTCTCAAAATAAATATATAAACATTAAAAATTTTTTAAATTAAATTCTTAGGTTCCAATCCAGAGCCATTCCACCAAGTTTTCAACTGAAGGGAAACCAAGAATCCATATTTTACTGTGTTCCCCTAGGTGACTGTTACACACGGTAAAGTTTGAGAGCCTCTGGTTTGTAAAAGCCTACAGTAGCAAATTATACTCATAGATGATGAAATTAATTTCTCTACTCATATTATGACCATAAGGATAGGTTGAAGCAATGGTTCTCAATTAGGGGTGGTCCCCCCTCCCAGGAACACTGGACAATATCTAGAGATACTTTTGGTTGTCAAAACTTGGTGGGGTGGGTGGAGTGCCACTTGGATCTAGTGAGTGCAGGCTAGAATGCTGCTAACAGTCCTATAAAGGATAGCGTGAGAAGGAGAACAGCCTTGGCTTCTACCTTTCCTCAGTAGCATCAAGTAGGGACAATTTTTTCATTTTCTCGACCTATTGTTGCTACCTTTCTACTCCTGTTCCAGTATTTATGCCTACTTAAAATATTCTGTCTCCTCCTTTTCAGAAAACCAAATTCTACTGTTTCTTCATCTACTACAACCACCAAAAAATGTCTCTGTGAATTCTCTCACTTGAATCTCCCTTAACCTAGAATCAAATTACACTAAAAAGTCAGATGACTAGGAATCATAAAATTTAGAGCTGAGCTTAGCTTAGCTGAACTCTAATCCTCTCAAAAGTTTTCTAATGAGAGGAAGCTGAGGCTCAGAGAGGCTGCAGGACAGTGGAAAGTGGACAGGCTCTGTGTTGAGACATCAGAGTTTGAACCCCAGCTTTGTCGTTCCCCAGATAGGAGACCTTATAAAACTATTTTAACATTTTCAAATCACCCTTCCCAGCTTCACAAGGCATTTGCAAGGATGTATAAACGCATACGTGATGTGGTATTGAAGGCACAGGAAGCAGACAGCACATTTCAGGTCCCTTTCCTTTCCTAGAGACTTTCAAAGGCTTGCCTGAAATATAAAACTAATAATATCACACTCTCAATGTGTCCTAAATGTGATGCTAGTCGAGTTTTCACTCTGAGGTCTCAACAGTTCTTTGAGTTGGGCTCTATTATTAACTTCATTGTCACAAATGAGAAAACTAATAGGAAGTATGGAATTTTTCTAAGGTTCAACTGCTGGTTAATGACAATGCCTGATTTTATAGCTCTGAGGGCCCAATTTCAGGATAACTCTCATTTAACTGCATACTATACTACTCAACAAACTGACAACACCACAGGTTTCCTGATGCCAAGTTAAAAGTTCTTTCTATTACACCACGAATATTGGCTTTGTCTCTTCAAGTAAATGGAAATTGGTAAAATCGGAAATCATGACTTATGTTTTTTCTCTTTCCTTTTCAATAGGAAGCTCATAGATGGCGCTCAATAAATATTTGTTGACTGACTGATAGAGAAAAGAAAGGAATGGCAACCTGAAAAATTAATTTCCTGCCTCTGTCAGTTTGAATCAATCCTATTATACATAGAAAATTACACCTTGTTCTCCATTCTAAACACAGCCTACACAACTGGGATGAAGGAGGCTTGTTCAGTTTATGATCTTATAAAAGCAGGTGATGTTTCTCTGAATCAACACTAACAAACATCACTTGCGTACACACAGGCCCAAGGCATGATTAAGTGAACTACGTTTCCACAGGAAGGCTGTCTTTATTCCATACAGTTAATAATGCTTCTGGGCTACAAATTCACCTTTCCCCCAACTGCAGATCCCAAAGGAAGATGAAAACATGAGGACAGGCGAAAGAAACAGTGTGAGCCTCAGTCCCTCACTGAGAGCCTCTCTCATGGCCTGCCTCAGGTGGCTATTACAGGAGGTGTCAGGAATAGAGAGAAATGGAAAATTGTGACTCTGTCAGAGTTAAGGTCACTGTGTTTTCTGTTCTGAGATATCTGGAGACTAATTAATAGGAAAAAATAAGATATGGATAGTGGCAACGATGATGTGAGGCCTTGTCTGTGTCTTTCTCTGAAGCCACTCACAGTTGTGTTTTGTTTGGCAAGGGGATAGGTTCAAAGACTTAAATTCATTAAATTCTTCTCCTGTCTTCCAGAGGAGGGGAAGGTGTTAGGATCTCCATTTTACACACAGAAAATGCAGAAAGAAAGAAAAAAAAAAAAAAGAAAAGAGACTGTGGATTCATGGCCTGGAATTCTAACACCAACTGATCATCTTTGTATCCCAAGAGGATGGTATATGGGAGTTCTTTAGAAACAAGGGAAGAAAAGATATTGAGAAACAAAAGCAAGATGTAGTCAGATTCTACAGTGGGGTCATGGGTAGTATATGTGTTGAAGGACGGCAAGTTATGAGAACTCACCATGTGGTTGATGGCTGGTTTGGAATATTTAGCATTTATACTGTAGTCCTTTAAGTATGACAGAGGCTTCCTATGGGGTTCAGTGGCTAGGTGATAAAACAAACAAGACGCTAAACTCTATTGCCCCAGCCCTCTGACCTACTCCAGAAAAATACACATCAGTTAATTGGGATCTGTCACCAATGGTTCATTAATGCCTATGGACCACATCATCATACTGTTCAAAAAGGGGGCCTCAAGGGGCATGACAAGAAAGACTGAGCCTTGCAATGTGGGTGGATGAGTGGAAGACATAAGCAAGGTAGACCATACAAAGACTTGTATATTTATTTGTTTTTTAGAGAAGTAAACAAGTAATTTTTATCATATTTGTGGACCTGTAACAAAGGTATAGAAATTTCTTCTGCAGGCTCCTAGTCCTCTTGAAGTCAGTTTTCTCAGGTCTTTAGGCAGAAAGATGCAGGAGAGGGTCATGCCATCTTCCTCCCTGAAGACTGCTGGCAAGATTGGTGTCTCTTTTTTCCTTAATCAGCCACCATATTTATTCTTGCTAGGCCTGGCTCATTCTCTGTCTGGTGGTATAACTAAGACATATGTAACTCCGAGCTATAGTTTTAAAAATAACAACAATATCAAGAAGAAAATTAGAAATAGTAATAGCAGGGGTGCCTGGGTGGCTCAGTCAGGTAGGTGTCCAACTCTTGACTTTGGCTCAGGTCAGGTGAGTTAGAGCCCCACATCAGGCTCTGCATTGACAGCTCAGAGTCTGTTTGGGACTCTCCCTCTCCTCTTTCTCTGCCCCTCCCCCAATTCTCTCTCTTTCTCAAAATAAATAAATATTTTAAAAAGAATAGCAATAGCAATGATGAAGCTGATAACAGTTTATAGCACACTTACTACTCACCAAAATTATTTCTATGAATTCCCATGATATTCTCCACTTACTCTTCACAAAAACCTATTAAGCCAATACTATTTATCCTGATATTGCAAGGGAGGAACCAGAGGCACAAAGAGATAAAATAGCTTGCCTGAAGTCACACAACCAGTAAGAGATGGCTTTGATAATTGAATTCAGACAGTTCAATAGTATTGCACAGAAATTGAAATAGTGTCCACATGTCTCCTTACTAGGGAAATGTGTTTAAAGTTCCAAATACACATAAGAGCAAACTTTTCTTATCAAAGAGGGATAAAGTCCACCACCTGCCACACTAGCATGCAGAGAACACTGACCTCACAGCATGGTAGCTGTCAAGGAGAACTTAGGATAGAGAATCAAGATGCTGGAGTAACATGCGACTATTTCCTTAGTTTGTGAAGAAATAAAGAGACTTGTGGAAGTAATTTCCAATTCAGGCATACACAGTTTAAAATCTGACTCCAGGCAGAGAAGGACAAATATCATATGTTTGCACGTATAGGAGGATTAGGAGGAACTTAACTGAGGAACTCAAGGGGGAGAAGAAGGGGGGAAATGGTGGGGGAAAGGGAGAGAGGCAAACCATGAGAGACTCTTGAATGCTGACAAAAACTGAGGACTGATGGATNAACCATGAGAGACTCTTGAATGCTGACAAAAACTGAGGACTGATGGATGTGGGGGGGAAGGGGGATGGGCATGGAGGAGGACACTTGTGGGGATGAGCACTGGGTGTTATGTGGAAACTAATTTGACAATAAACTATTTGAAAAATAAATAAATAAATATAAAAAATAATAAAAGATATTTTCACTGGAAAAAAAAATCTGACTCCACTACCTAATGGATATATAACTTTAGATAAGTTTCTTGGCCTATCATGGTCTTGGTTTCCCTGTTCTTAGGAAACTACTGTCTATATTATAAGGTTTACCACAAAGATTAAATGCAATAAAATGAAAAGCACCAAGCATAAGACCTACCATGTACTGAACACTCAATAACTGGCTATTAATTATTATTAGCATCATACTGAAAGGGAGCCAAAGGTAAATCAAATAAGGTGAAGAATACTTTGATCAAGCTCAAAAGTTCCAACTACAACTTTTCAATGATTAAAAATCGAACCCTGAAATAAAAAGGTGAGAATTCAAGCATTGATGTGGTGGCCTATGGGAGATTTCATGGGCTTGTCAAAACCCTTGACAGACATAACTTTAGACACACTGAATAAGGCTATTAGCAGTTTCTAATAAAGGAAGGAAACAAATGGTCATATAAACCACCAAATAGCATTTACAACAAATAGGGTATGTAATGGAGACAAAGCCAGATATTAAGTATAGGTATTTACTGCCTTTCCCACTCCACTGTCTCCTGAGGAGGCAAACTGCTTCAATATGGAGATGGAGTGGTGGGCAAAGATGTAGAAGTAAAGAAGCCATGGATAAGTAGAAGATGAAGATAAAGATACAGAAGGTCAGAAGACAAGGAGGGGAAGTGGGGAAGAAGGTTGTAAAGGCTGGGGTTCCGAATATGATAGCAGCTAATACTTCATGAGAACTTGGTATGTGTAGGTCTTTCTCTAGGTTTGCCATATATAAACTACTCATGCTCAAAACCACCCCATCATTATTGTTATTCTATAGAGGATCAAACCGCTTTACAGTTAAAGTAACTTAGGGACAGCTAACATGTGGAAGAACCAAGATTCAAACCAGACAACTGGAATTTCACATCTGCCATTAGTCACTGTGCCATATTAGAAGAGACTGAATTGGTGGCACAAAAAGACGTGTGAGGAAAGGAAGAGTTTACTGACAAGAATTTTTAAAGCAAATTTTGGCAGCATAAACTCTTTCTCCCCCTTCTATACCCTCAGTTAAAGCTTCAGTGCAGATCCATGCTATTCTCCAAAACTCTTTAAACCAGACCTGTACTTTTTTAGGGATATGTCACCCCTATAGAGACTGATCTTAGAGCTAGACCAAGATAGTCCACTTGTATTCAAGTTACAAATACAAATATATAAACCACCTGTCATAGTCTTTGCAGATGGAGGACTCAGTCATTTTCAAAAAATATTTATTCTTGCAACTTTCCAAAAGGCCTGAGTTTAAATTTAGGTATCTAGGATCCCCCACCCCTGGTGTGACTAAAGACAGGTAAGCAGCCTCATTGTAAAAAAGGCAGAACTAGCTAAGCCCATGTTGGCCTGACCTACCACCTGCAAATTCTGATCTCCAGTTTCTGCTCTAAGGAAAGAGCTCACATGGACATCTCTAGCTGCTCACTGCTGCTGACTGAGTTCCCTACCCCTTGCTTCGTCCTGAACAGGGCCTTGGAGATTTGCTTGTTCTTTTTCATCTTATCTGATCCTTAGACTCAACTTATTTCCTTTGTGGTCTTTAAGATCAGTTTGGCCTCCCAGTTCTGTCTCCGTGTCTTAACTAAGCTCGTTACTCATGTAACCTGTGATTTTTGCCAGACTTTTCTACCCACCTTAGCCCTTCTTAGGAGCCACAGATCTCAATATCTTGGAATTACATCACAGAAGTCATGGAGGCAGAGGAACAAAGTGTTTTCTATGTTACAGAGTTATAATTTTTAAAGTTTTATTGCTGAAAGATAAGACTGCTTTTTTTTTTCAAGCTAACATGAGCTTCTGAGAAAAATCACTTCATCACTAATACATATTCAGTGTACTCTCAACAAAACTATCTTTCCCATCTGTGATGACCTTCAGTTTCATCTCTTTAATTACAAATTGTAGAACAAATTGGTCTTCCCTTCTCTTCCCTGCAAAATGAAGAACTTCACAAGAAGAATCAGCTATCTAGCCAGAGCAGTGAAAAGGACACCTCACCAAAACCAAAAAGCAACTTCTCTAATATATTTTTCAAGGTCTCAGGATATATAGAAGTTCAAAACATTAACCATTGTGATAACTCTTATATGGGTCACAAATATTCTGGTTCTCTCTCCTTCCAGTTGTGGGATAGGATTTAATTCTACTATAAAATAGACCTATTGAAAGTAGGTCTGTCCATATGAACTTTCTGTAGTCAACAGAATGCTAGGGAAAGCTTGTGCCACTTCCAAGTGGAAGCTTTACTTTCCCTTCAGCTATAAATACTGGCATGTTTCAGCCACAAATACTGGCCACTCCATCTGTCCAAGTCCTGGATAAGGAAAACAAGAAAGAACAAGGGCTCCCAAATAACCCTAGAACTCGTGATGGACATGTAGTAAGGAGGAAAATTAGATCTATGTTATTTTAAGCCACTGAGAATGAGGGTTATTATTACCTGTTCTACCCTCCCTACTAAAGTAATTTGAGATCACAAAATAGAATTTGAGATCACAGGATAAAAGGCCCTCCTCTCAGGGATATCAGATACGTTTTTACAGCATTTAGGTCACATATTCACCTAAGTTTCTTTTTTGCTGCTCAGAGTAGACACTTAAATCCCCCTTTGAAGCTCTATTTTCCTTTCTCTGTCCCTCATCAACAGTAAGGAGCAAGGTCATCAATGACATATAATAAAGCCCATATGGAATACTCTTAGGGAAAAACAGAAGTGTTAACTTTCTATCAATATGTGAGCAGTCTTGTGCCCAAATATTCATGTAGGACTCTTATAAGGAATATCAATCAGCCCATGACAGCCATGAATTCAGTATTGATAGAAACATCTTTTACTTCTTTAAATCTAAGATCTCCATAAAAATTTGGAAAGTGCCTAAAATGAAACAATCAAATGGAATTCAGCACTGAGAAGTAAGGATGGTTCAACATATGTGAATCAATAAATGTGACACACATTAATAGAATGAAGGATAAAATTCTTATGACCAGTTCAACAAAAGCAGAAAAGAAGGCATTCTACAAAATTCAACATCTTTTCATTATAAAAATATTCTACATTTTAGGTATGGAAGGGACGTACCTCACCATAATAAAGGCCATATATGACAAGCCTACAGCTATATGATACTCAATTGTGAAAAGTTAAAAGCTTTTCCTCTAAGATCAGGGAAAAGACAAGGATGCCTTCTTGCATCCCTTCAATTCAACACAGTACTGGAAGTCCTAGCCACAGCAATTAGTCAAGAATAAGAAATAAAAGGGGCACAGAGATTTGAAAGGAAGAAGTAAAATTATCTTTGCTTGCAGATGATATGATCTTTTATACAGAACACCCTAATGGCCACACACACACACACACACACACACACACACACCTGTTAGAACTACTAAAGGAATTCAGTAAAGTTGCAGAATACAAAATCAACATATAAAAATCAGCTGCATTTGTACACACTATCAATGAGCTAAGTGAAAATGAAATCAATAAAGAAATCTCAATCACAATATCATCAAAAACAAAAAAAAATACTAAGGAAAAAATTTTAAGAGGTGAAAAACCTGGGCAATTAAAACTATAACACATTGATGAAAAAACTGAAGACAAACAAATGGAAAGATATCCTGTGTTCATGGGTTTAAAGAATTGATATTGTGAAGATGTCCATACTACTCAAACCAATCTACAGATCCAAAACAATTCCTATCACAATTCCAATGGCATTTTTCAGATAAATAGAAAAAAAAAATCCTAAAACTTGAACTACACTCCAAATAGCCAAAGCAATCTTGAAAAAGAAGAAAGATAGACCATCTTACTTTCTGATTTCAAACCACATTACAGAGTCAAAGGAATCAAAACAGTATGGTATTAGCATAAAAACAGACACATAGACCAGTGGAACAGAACAGAAAGCTGATAAATAAACATCGACCCATGAACGTAGTATCAACTAATTTTTTACAAGGGTGCCATAAACAAACAATGGGAAATAATAAATGGTGCTCAATAAATGGTGCTGGGAAACTAGATATCCACATCCAAAACAATGAAACTTGGATTCTTATCTTACATTACTCACAAAACTAACTTGAAATGGATTAGACTTCAGTGTATGACCTGAAATCATACAACTTCCTGTAGGAAATATAAGGAAAATGCTCCTTGACACTGGTCTTGGCAATGATTTCTTGGATAAAACAAATGTGCAGGCAACAAAGGCTAAAATAAACAAGTGGAACTACATTAAGCTAAAAAACTTTTGCACAGCAAATGAAACAATCAATAAATTGAAAAGGCAACCTACAGGATGGGAGAAAGTATTTGCAGCCATCTACCTGGTAAGGGGTTAAATCCAAAATATGTAAAGGAACCCATACAACTTAATAGAAGAAAACGAATAATCAAATAAATTTCTCAAAATGAGCAAAGGACCTGAACATATATCTTTCCTAAGATACAAAAATGACCAGTAGGTAAAATGAAAAGGTGCTCAGATGAATGGATAAAAAAGATGTGGTGTTATGTGTATATATATATATATATATATATATATATATATGCTCAATGGAGTATTACTTGGCAATGAAAAATAATAAAATCTTGCCATTTGCAAGTGGTTGAAACTAGAGGGCATTATGCTAAGCAAAATAAGCTAGTCAAAGAAAGATAAATATCATATGACTTCACTAACATATGAATTTAAGATACAAAACAGATGAACTTACGGGAAGGGAAGCAGAAATAATATAAAAAGATGGGGGACAAAACATAAGGGACTTTTAAATACACAGAACAAACTGAGGGTTGCAGGAGGGGCTGTGGGTTGGAGATGTGCTAAATGGGTAAGAAGCATTAAGGAAGACACTTGTCGGGATGAGCACTGGGTCTTCTACATAGGGGATGTCACTGGAATCTATTCTTGAAATCATTATTGCAATATATGCTAACTAGCTTGAATGTGAGTTAAAAATAATAATAATAATAATAAAATAAATATAAGTAAGTAAAAAGAGAAAAAGTGTTCAACATCACTAAGTCACCAGGGAAATGTAAATCAAATCCACAATGATATATCATCTCACACCCATTAGAAAGGCTATTATCAAAAAGATAAGGGATAAATGCTAGAAGGAACATGAAGAAAAGGAAAAACTTGTGCATTGTTGGTGTGAGTACAAATTGATACAGCCACTACATAAAATAGTGTGGAGCTTCCTCCAAAAATTAACAACATAACATATGACCCAGCAATCTCACTCTGGGTAAACATCTGAGATAAATGAAATTACTTTCTCAGAGAGAGCTGCACTTCAATGTTCATTGCATCGTTATTCACAATAGCCAAGACATAGAAAAAACCTAAGTTCCCTTTGATGAACAAATAAAGAAAATGTATATATTTATAAATGAAAATATCTATAAATATAGAAAAATATATAGAACAAGTAACCATATTATTTATCCATAAAAGAGAAGGAAAGTCCCCCATTTGCAACAGCATGGATAAAACTGGAAGGCATTATGCTAAGTGAAATAAGCCAATCAGAGAAAGACAAAAACTATATGGCATCATTTAAAAGTGGAATCTAAAAAACGGCAATTTCATAGAACAGAGAATAGAATGGTAGTTGCCAGTGGCTAGGGGGAGAGGAAGATGGGGAGATGTAAGTCAAAGGGCACAAAGTTTCAGTTACAAGATAAGTTTTGAGGATCTAATGTACAACATGATGGCTATATTTAATAATATGGTATTTTAACTTGAAAGTAGCTGAGAGTAGACTTTAATTGTTCTCATGATACACACAAAAAATAGTTAACTATGCAAGGTGATGGATGTGTTCATTATCTTGATCTTGGTAATCATTTCACAATGTATATGTATATCACACTATAGATTTTAAATATCTCAATTCTATTTGTCAATTATTCCTCAATAAAGTTGGACTGGAAAAAAAAGAAAAGGCATTGCCATTTCCTATTTACCAGAACTCAGTGGGAGAAGATGGTTGGCTTTCCCCTAGCCCTGCATTGCCATGTTGTAGAGCTGTGGGCTGATGCTCATTGGTCTTTTTAATCACTCTATGGTTGTTAAGTATTCTAAGAAAATATTTACAGGCTGTATGGGTAATTATGATATGACCAATGTCCAAATGGAAGGAAGGCACAGTGGACATATTACTAAACACCAAACTCGCCCTTTTCCAGACTTTGTTCCAATGTCATTTTCTCACCCTAGCCTCTTCTGACAGCTCATATTAAAATTGCCACCCACATCCCTAATCTCCCTTACTGCTCTCCATTTGCTCCTCCCACAGGACTTGCCACCTTCTAATTATTAAATAAGTCACATATTTATTTTGTCTGTCATTAATTGTCTGTCTTCTACAGTTAGAATTAAATTCCTCAAGGGCAGAGATTTCTCTTTTGTTCACTGATACATCTCATGTGTTCAGAACAGAATCTGGCACATAGTAGGTATTCAATTAATATTGGCTGAGTTGAATTGAAATTCTGATGGTAGAAATTTGACTATAGAATCATGTCTGTTGCCAACTAGCAGTGTGGCATCCCTTGGGGAACCAATTTGCCTTATATTCCTCCCTGGGCTGTTCCAAGAATCAGATGCATATTAATGATAGTATTTTTGAAAAATATAAAAATATTAAATATGAAAATATTAAAATTCCATACAAACACTAGATGTTATTGTCAACTACAACTGCATACAATGCTTCATTTATTCACATAATCCCCACCTTTTTTTGCAAATACCTTAACATTAAAATGCATTGGGAGAAGAAAAAATAAATTGATGATGAATGTTTCCTGACGGTCTTCGTTGCTAAGGTAAATCACTAGTTATAATAAGATACCCTGGCTGCAGTTGACGCAGCTGGCAGCAGGCCCTAAAGTAGTCAGGGAATTATTTAGACTTGGAAGAGTCTAGCTCATAATTACATGATATATTCAATATCATTACTGTCCTCACTTCCCTCCCCTACTGTGTTCACTCATATAATTTTCAGTGAATATTTTATTATCAGAAACAGAAAGAGATTTTGAAAGTATATATACCTCAAGCAGCTATAGCAACAGGCTGGTTCAGAAAATGGCAGGTGCTCAGGCTAGGAAATGATACTCCCAGATGGAATATAGGAGGTAGTGGTCAGTGCAATACCGACCCTTCACCCCTCCTTGAGCCCTTTCAATTAACGGGGCCTTGTGTGGGCTTTTAGCTGTTTAGAACACCCCTTCAGGTGAGATCCTTTGGGTTTCAAGTTGAGTACCTTAACATGAATGAGTAAGAAGTGTGTGATGGGTGGGTGGGTGGATGGGGAACCCACAGTGAGAGGCTTCATAGATTAGCAGTTCGTGATGAATCCTGGAAAGACAAAATAGAGGCACTGGTGAATAAAGTTTAGCAGAGTGAAGGCCTCACCCAATCGTGGTCCAATACATAAGGAAATGGACAGTATGAAGAATACCAAGAATATCATAACTGACTATAATAGCCTAAATCAGACTTAAGTGTTGGAGGAACTTCTTAATGCAGTCAGGCTTGCTCTGTGCAACACACTTGGGAAGGTTTTTTTAGCATGTAAAAATATCTGTTGGAGAAAAAAGAATTAGTGATAACTGAGACCACTAGAAAATTCACCTCTGAGGTATACTATCATTGGCTTAAACAACAGGTGAAAACTAAAACATAAATCGTTCAAAATAGATACAAAAGTAAATATTTCTGCCTCCTTTTCTCATAAAGAAAGACAAATGGTTTATTTTAAGGATGAATTATATCCCCCAAATTTGTAAGTTGAAGCCCTAGCCTCAAGTACCTCAGACTGTCGCTGTATTTGGTGACAGGGCCTTTAAAGAAGTGATTAGGTTAAATGATTGAGCTACCGGTAGGGTGAGCTCTAATCCAATCTGATTGGTGTCATAAGAGGAAATTTAGACACACAAGGAAATACCAGGGATGCACACACACAGAGGAAAAACCATGTGAGGACACAATGAGAAGGTGGCCATCTGCACGCCAAGGAGAGAGGCCTCAGGAGAACCAAACCTGTCAGCACCTTCACCATGGATCTCCAGCCTCTGGAACTGTGAGAAAATAAATTTCTCATATACCCAATCTCTGGCATTTTATTACAGCAGCAGTAACAAATGAATATAGTGCCTATACCTTAAAATTGCCCATTTTATCAAATAGATTTGGAATAAATGCCAGAAAAAACACTGCCAACTAAATAAATAGATTTGGCAAATCAGCATTGATTTAATACTAATTATGCACTTCTGGATTGCCTTTGACAGGGTAATTTGGAGACTAATAGTTTTTAGCAAGTTGACTGCCATGACATTTGAAAATTTATTCATATTTTAGCATTAAAAAATAATAAACTTGATTCAAAGTAACCATGCAAAACATTACTTTCATCATGCCGGCCCCTTTCGTTTTTTTCTATAACCAAATCTTGATGATAATGTACCTGGAATTCAAGAATACTCCCAACCCCTAAAGCCTGATATTATAATTTACGATTTGCTTTCTCTGTGTCCATGAGCACTGTTAATCTCTAAAAGGGGGCTATAGGATAACAAGATTCCCATATATGTATTTAACCCTGTAATCCTTTTTTAACCCAGTGCATCTCACAGAGTTACACTCTGGAAAATGATATCTCTTCTGCCAGTGGGATATATGCTTGAAGGTCATAGGACTCACCCAGGAATGTTGTAGAAGGGCAGACTGAGGTCAGGAGTGGGGACTGAGATTCTGCATTCCTAACAAGCTCCCAGAAAAGGCAGATGTCAGTCCAGAAGCCATATCTTGAACAGGTGTAGTGTCTATCCAATGCCTAGAGATATTCTTCCCCTTTTGTGTACTGTCCTCCACTCAGATATGGCTCAAGTATTATATCCACAGTACATATTTCTCCCTAATTTCTTGAAAATTATCCTGCATTCCTCTCATCTTTTCATTTAAAAAATAAGGCAAGGGATCACCAGGTAGAAACAGGAAAGAATATTCCTTCCTAAGCAAATGGCAGGAAGAGTCAAGGCTCAGAGAAAACAAGTCTGTGATGTCAGAGCACTAAGGAAAACTATTAATTGCATGAAGTCTGTTGGTTATTTTTTCCTTTTTTAAGAAAGTAATAGAAAGATTACAAAGGTAGATTGAGACCTGGCCTATCTAGGGAATTCCAACCCAAATTTAACTCTCAAATAATAAGTTCTTATTGAGCATGTGTGATAACTGCCCCATAGTCTTATTTAATAACTGGTCCTGAACCTTACTGGTGATGTGAATGAGGGTGGTCCTTGTCGTGTTTCATTTTCTTCTATGGGCACATCTCTTCTAGAATGCTATTATCTACTTTCCTTCCCCTTAAATACCTGTACCTATCTAGCTTCAGCCAGTTACCATAGTTAAAAAGAAATCAGTTGAGAAAATCCTAATGAAATATTTCTATTTGAGCAATAGTTAAGTGTCCCCTTCTGGAAGTGGTTTCAGGCAATTAAGACATTCTTTAGGTGGTAAGATTTTAGGAAATATTAAAGATCACAGAAAAATCTTTTGGGGACAAGTTTTCATCAAATTACTTATAGGGAGAGAAACCAGTGAGAGTTTTGAGTAACAGCAATTTCAGAGATGATTTTTAAAGTTTATTTATTTATTTTGAAAGAGAAAGCATGCACATAAGTGGGGAAGGGGCAGAGAGGGGGAGAGAGAGAGAATCCCAAGCAGGACTCGAACTCACGAACTGTGTCATTACTTGAACCAAAGTCAAGATAAGATTCAGACATTTAACTGACTGAGCCACCCACACACCCCTCAGTGATAATTTTAGTTAAGAAATACACCTTCAACCTATTTCTTCTGTTATATAGTCACTGTATTCAGATAAAATAATGTGTATGATGAATAAACTAATATAGGTATGGAGCACTGAAAGTATACAATTTATACTTATGATATACATATTTATTTCACTTCAAGATTATAGAAAGGTGATCTCAACTCGGGACTATTTTGTCCCTTAGGGGATCTATGGTGATTTCTGTAGCATTTTTGGTTGTCAGAACTGGGGGACAAGGTGCTACTGGTACTTGATGCTGCAAAACATCCAACAATGCACAGCAAAGCTCTCACAACAAAGATTTATGAGGCTTAAATATCAGTAGTGAGAAGGTTGAGAAACCCTGCTGTAATTACATATTCTTCATTAAACACTTTGATCTTCATCATCTCTACGCATGTATAAAATTTCACTCAAAGGATATCAACTTCTTTAAAATCACATGTTATTCCAGAATGATATGCAATCTCAAGTACATCACTGTAGCAGCTAGTAATGCGTTAAATTTCTGCAAAATTCAAAATTTCTTTGAACAAAGAGTTGAGTCCTTTGAAAGCTATTGTGGAAGATAACTTAGTAGGTTGAGTTTTGGTGGCTAGCAAATGATAAGCAACTTTGTGAAAACGAAAGCCTCACTTAACTGACTTGCTCCTTGGAGGAAAACTTGTAATGGAAACAGTGACTTCACATGGATGTTCTCCAAGACAGGCTGAAGATCTCCATGTGGATTTATACTTGGACTTTTTAGGCCAAGAAAATCACTTGCACAAATGTCATTATCACTCGTTGACCGTGAGAAAGTATTCAGAATTCCGAGGCAGCCCTTTATGGATGGTATTTGAGCAAAAGCTCTGCCTTCAAAATGCAAGTGAAGCAGCTGGGACAAAGGCTGAATTGTTTTCATTTTGAGAAAAGTAATTGTTACCCTCAAAATTCCAGGCAAAAATCAAACAAAAAGAATTCACTGGATATTTGACTCGTTCCCCTGCTCTCTCTCAAAAAAAAATCAGGAGTAATAGGCAATAATATAACCAGCACTTGTCGAAATACAAAGCACTAAAACCTAAAAATATATTTAATGCCTATTTGAAGAGTTTCTGGTGATAGGAGGACCGTGGGGATAAATAACAGAGGTCAAACAGAGTGTATAAAGTCAATGAGGGGGGAAATGGTCCTCTAGGCAAAATTCAAGGGCAAAGAAATAGTAAGATTTCCAACTTATAAAGCAGAGCTGCATCAGGTAGAGCAATTAGTAGAGGCAACCAGATTCCCTGCCTTCCTGCCTGTTAGACCTTCCTCTTCCTACTTGCCACCAATTTAAATCCTCCAGTCTTCCTTCTCCTGCCACCTTGAGCTTGTGACCTCACCATGGCAGCTGAAATCAAATTTCCAGTTTCCTCTGCAAGAATGTGACCTGTCCTTAATCCCTGACTGCTCCTTAAATGAGAGTCTGGCTATGTCTCTCTCAACTCTGGACTTTACCTAGGTGAGGATGATTCACCCTGCAAAGGGGGTAGTGGGGGCCCCACCTGAGCTTCTTCCCTAGATGGATGTAAGGCTAAGATGTTAAAGGTCTTCTGATGGAGACAAAGACCTGTGAGGAGTCGTGTTTATAGAATGGGCACGTGAAAATCATATCAATTTGAATGTAAATTACAAATTTGGGTTTCTTTAAAAGCTCCATGTAACAAATACTTGAAGGTGCCTACTTGAAAAGACTTGACTTTTTGAGCTACTTGATTATAGGATCAAAACAGCCTCCTTAGTTGGGTGCTGCAGTGGGATAGGTCAAATCACTGCCTATTTTTAGTTTGCAAACTACTGATCCATAGGAAATGTTGCTGCCCCGCTACCGTCAACAACCTCCAAGCTTCCATCTTCATGTGGAAACTGTCATAACATTTTATGGAAAATCTGCAATGCCATTCGTCATACAGGCAATCTAAAGTGCATTACAGGCTTCACTATCAAAGCATCTTGTGTTTTGAAATTAAGTTACAAACCAACATTTTAGAAAATTTAACATAAGAAAAAGATAAGAAAGCCTGTGTGGGTGTGAGAGGGAAGCTGGTGGGGCCTGATGTCTTGGATCCCTCCAAATAAACCTGATATAAAGGAGTCATTCACTCTGGAAATTTTAGAGATTTGGAAAAATATGTTTATGTTTTTGATCTTCAAAAAAGAAACTTTTTTTTAACTTTTTTTTTTTAAGGTTTTTATTTATTTCTAGGAGAGAGAGAGAGAGAGAGAGACAGCGTGAGCAGGGGAGGGTCAGAGAGAGAGGGAGTCACAGACTGAAAAAGGCTCCAGGCTCTGAGCTGGCAGTCAGCACAGAGCCCGACGCGGGGCACGAACCCACGAACCGCAAGATCATGACCAAAGTGAAAGTCGGACGCTCAACCGACTAAGCCACCCAGGCGCCCCCAAAAAAGAAACATTTAAGAAAGATATGGGCTCCTCTTGTTTTAGCATAGAAAATCACATCTTGTCAGTCTAAGTAAGTAACTATATGTTGGTGGCAACTGGAATTCTATGAAAATATTGACTTAGTTCCCAGGTACCTTGGATATGTGAAATTCATACTCTGGGGCAACGCTAAAATATCTGCATAGGAGCAGCTGAGGGCACCAATCTGGCTGGAAGGGGCAGTGGGTAAATTTCTGGAAGATGCATTAGTATTACAGGCAGTTTTTACTCAGATTTTATATTAAAGATCAATGAAAACATCTTTTTCCCCTAAAGATTTTCATATTATATTTTACATGTGATTGAAAAAATATTTGTTCTTTAGATCAAAGTGTGTGTGTATATGTCTCATATACATACTCACACATTCACACATGGTTGAGTGGCTTTGAGGGGCAGAGAATATTTTTTGAAGATCAGAGTGGGGTGTGTTATAGAATGCCATACCACTTGCCATTCCTTGGCACAAATAATAACCGTGGTTTTTACCAGCAGGCACCAATAAGCCTGCAGAAAAAGAAAAAAATATGGAAACTGTTAATTCATATAAACAAATGATCTCTAATAATTTAGTTAATATGCAGATTTTTCTCTGTGGCAAGCATTGACCTCTACTTTCTTTGGCTCCTGCCTATATAATCACCAAGTTGATTAGTAGGTGCTCAAGCCTATCTTTCAGACACAGGGTCACTCATAGACAAAAGCCATGGGGGTATGATAAGTGATGGGTCCATATTTTTGGGTACTTTTTGTTCCAAGACAGCTTAGCCGCCAACTATACCCCAAGCTTCAGCTGCATGTTTGCTTGAGTCAGGAGGCCTCCAGTAACATGTTGCAGTGACATGTTCTTTTCTATAATCTCCAAATTCCATTTTCAATCACAAATGCATTCTAGAACAGGAAAATTATTTAGGTCTTCTCTTTTGCTAAAGTCTGAGATCATGACAGGTCCTTAGAATAATAGAATGTCAGAAATGGACAGGACCTAAATGCTGAGGGGCCAGATGCAAAGTATGAAGGTCAGAGGACTACAATGATTTGTTCATTCTCACAGCCATAGGGTAGATCATCACACCATCAGAGAAATCCCAGTCATCACATGCAAAGTAACTAGTGTTGATTTTTAAGCAACGTTGAAAGTACATGTATGCTGAGCCTCAGGCTGGCCACAGGGCTCTGTGAAGTTAAACTCCACAGCCTTCTAAAGCTAAAGGAGTAATGGTAATCTGCAAACTGGTTTTTAGTTCCAAAGAGCAATGCCATCTTTCTCAAACTATGGCTGTAGGCTAGCTAGGGGGCTTTGTGATATAAAAAAAAAAAAAACCCTTAGAGCCAACAAAGATTGAACACATTAGCATTGTAGACTTTTTTCCTGGGCAATTAAAAAGTTCTTGGTATTAAACAAACCATATCATTTTTAATGGGACTCAATTTTTCATGTTTTGCATTGAAGGGGTCTGACCTTAATAATGTAAGGTTATGCTACACAGCAAAGTCTCTGAGCTAGTCAGACTAAATAATACATACCTCTAAACAGTTGTAGAAAACACAAACTAAGGAGAAAACACACACAAGTAGACAGAGAACAGTCACTCCCTATGTGGATGATGAAACAGAAAAACTCATTATTTAGTATAACCAAAGGCCAAATGTCTCTTGCCCATCTGCAGCAGTGACACTGAATGTCATGCTCCAAAGTCTGATCTGGCAGAATCACAATTACAGTCCAGGCTCCAGGTTCTTCAAAATCTTTCTAATACATAATACTACTACTCTTTCTCAACTTTGGAAAGTAGACTAAAAGATTATTAATACAGTGCCGGGTTCTGATTTTCTTGTGGTGAGGACAAACTGTTAATTAATGTAAAAGGCTGATGACTATAATTATAGTTATAAATATATATACAGTAAGAGGAGAGAGAGGGATGGTGGGAGGAAATTCTGTCTTTGTCACTCACTCATCAGCTTGTGATTTTGATGACTTTGGCCAAGTCACTTTTAGTTTCCTTGGGCCTCAGTTTCCTAATCTGCCAAACTAGGATACTGATGATTAAAGTACCTAGTTATTAAGAGGGTTAAGAGAGATAATATATGGAGAGGACAATAATATCTAGCATAGAGAACAAGCTAAATGTCGATGATCTGTTCTCTTCTCCTTAGGTATGTAAAACACAGTTAATTGGCCTCTCTTTTCTAGATGTTTCTTCAAAGTGCACTTAATTCGCCTTTTGGGTGAACTTTGGGGGTAGGTTATGGAGGGACAAGTTTTTATCTGGATGCCAGGAAACTAAGTTTTGGTAACAATTAATAGTCCTTCTTAAAATGAAAAATAACTGACTTCAAAATATGGCCTTGCACTTTGCATACTGACCATGTTGTAAAGCTTGAAATATAACCCGGGAGTGTTTACATCATGTGCATAGTTAACTCAAGCAGTGTGGTAGACCTGTGACATGAAGTATTTAAAATCTTTAGAATCCTAGCCACCTGTAAGAGTATTCCATTTTATACTCACAATAATTTTAGAAATGTGTTACTTTTCCTTTCAGAGATGAGAAGACTAGATCGAAAAGCTTATATTTATTAATCAGCATTCCATAGTGACCAAGTACATGTAGTATGGAGTATGATTCCAGCCAGCACACATTATTTTGAAATGCAATATATTCAATCATTCATTGTACTGTAAGTTTTCTGCTTATCTAATTTATTTAGGTGGCAAAGTTGTGATTTTGTGCTCAGAAAATAAAAAAAGTATATTGTCAATGCTATCATAAAGTATACAGTGAAGAATTAAAAAATAAATAAATAAAAATAAAATCTTTAGAATCTACTGTTTGTAAGCAACCTTGAAAGTCCATGAAATTTAGGAACTTAAGCAGACATAAACGATGCAGGCTGTGGTGATGAAGATTCCTGAAGCTAGTTAGTATGCATAACTTACAATCAATATCCATGCCAAACAGCAACTTGGGGGAGGCGCTTGGGTGGCTCAGTAGGTTAAGCATCTGATTCTTGATTTCAGCTCAGGTTATGATCTCACATTTTGTGAAATCAAGCCCTGCATTGGGCTCTATGCTAACAGCAGGGAGCCTGCTTGGAATTCTCTCTCTGCCTCTCTCTTACTCATATGAGCTCTATCTGTCTTTTTCAAAATAGTTAAATAAACTAACTTTTAAATAAAGCAACTTGAATGATCTACTCCACTAGTGTGTATCGGAATCCATTTGCATAATATATGTTACCCCCAGGGGTGCATGCGGTAAAGTATGGCTCTTGTCTGAAATGCGATTTGAGGGACACCTGGGTGGCTCAGTCAGTTAAGCGTCTGACTCTTGGTTTCACCTCATGTCATGGTCTCACGGTTCATGTGTTTGAGCCCTACATCAGCCTTCACGCAGGCAGTGCAGAGCCTGCTTGGGATTCTCTCTCTCTGCCCCTCCTCTGCTCGCTCATTCATTCTCTCTCTCTCTCTCTCTCTCAAAATAAAGAAACTTGAAATGTGATTTGAGAGATATGGAACTTACTACCTGTACAAAAGCAGCTAACATTTTCAAGCAATTACTTTGGGGTCAGGCAGTGTACTAAATACTTACATGAAGGATTGGACTCTAGTCTCTATGTATACCTTGGACAAGAGCCTGGGGGCTATGTTGCACAGTGGTTAATAGCATGGTCTCTGGAGTGTGAGATACGTGGATTGGTGCATGAATTCTGCCTCTATCTGGATGACACTGGGCAAGTTATTAAACTTCTTGACACCTCAGTTTCTCAGTGTAAAATAGAGTAAAAAAATAATGGCTACTTCATTTGATTGTCAAAAGCATCAAATAAAGTAATGTAAATTACAAAGAAGCCCAGCCGTATGTTAAACAATCGCCTTAAGGGCTTAAGATGAATGCTTGGACTTTTAAAAAACGCTTTACTGTATGCTATAGGAAAAATTATAAAATATGATAGAGTTTAGGAATCAGGGAATTTGGGGAGGGGTGGTATTGGAGTATACACTTCTTCAAAGACAGGGAATAAATACTATAAGTTTAACATATGTTTAAGCTGAACAAAATAGCTCTTTATAAAATATAATGATTTATAGTTATGGCTCAATTATTTGAGACATTCTGCTAATTCAATTCTAGTTCTGATAGTTTAATTGGATTGAGGAGGGCAGCATTGAGAAAAAGACGAGAATGTCTGGTGTGTACTTAAAAAAAAAAAAATCATGCAGGCACCTGCACAGCTTAATTGCTTGAGCATCTGACTCTTGATTTCGGTTCAGGTCATGATCCCAGAGTTGTGGAATCCAGCCCTGCATGAGGCTCTGCACTGAGTGTGGAGCCTGCTTAAAATTCTCTCTCCTTCTCTCTCTACCCTTCTTTCCATTCATACACACTCTCTCTCTCTGAAATAAAAATTAATTAATCAATTAATTAAAAAATAAAAATAAAAAAGGATGGGGGGCACCTGGGTGGCTCAGCTGGTAGAGCATTTGATTTTGGCTCAGGTCATGATCTTGTGGTTCATGAGTTAGAGCCCCACATTGGGCTTGCTGCTGTCAGCACATAGCCTGATGCAGGGCTCCAATTCATGAACTGTGAGATCATGACCTGAGCCGAAGTCGTACACTTAACCAACTGAACCACCAGGTGCCCCAACCCTAGTGTATTTATTTAAACCCAAGATATTTGCATAGGATTTTCAGGATTGCACCTATCAATAACCTGCAGCCAGAGCCAATCAAAAGCCAATCTGAGCGCGTAGGCTGTTTTTTAAGAGTTCCAAGTGATTTCACTACTGCAGCATGTCAAAATGACATCCCAGACTCTTGCCTGCATCATCTCCTAATATGCAATGGACTGGTTCACCCGTGGAAATATAACCTAAATCCAAGCACTTCTGCCCACAGCTTCACCGCCTCTCCTCTAGTCACAGAACCAACCCCTCGATGGACGATTGGAGTGTCCTTTTAGCTATTCTCCCTTCTACTTTTGTCACTCTACTATACAGTTCCCATACAGCAGCAGAGTAAGTCTCAACATGGAAGTCAGATCATGGCATGCCTTTGTTCAAAGTCTTCAATAGTTTTAAACATCTGAGCAAAATACACAGTGTTTACAACCAGCCCTCAGTCTCATCTCTACAATATTTCCACTCCCTCTGACCTACAGGCACACTGATCGCTTTGTTCTTTAGCAAACATGACAAGCACACTGCTGCCTTGGGGGACTTTGCCCTTTCTGTTCCCACAATCTGGAATGTTCTTCCACTTCCTTTGGGTCCCTGCTTAATAGTCATCTTAGGAGACAAGCCTTTTCTGCCCACACATGCCTGCCTTCATCATCATTCTCTATCACTCTACTCTGCTCTGCTTTATTTTGCTCTTCAGTACTTAGTTTCAGCTTACTTATACATTTGTCTCACTTTTTCTCTGTCTTTTCCAAAAGGAAGTAGCCCTGTGAGAGCAGGATGTGTATGCAGTTTGTTCACAGTTATATTGCCAGCACCTGTCAGCACATGGTAGCCACTCAGCACATTTGTTGCTGAATGAATTTTTCTGAATGAGGTGGAAAGACTGAGGAAAGCAATTTACTCAAGGCTGAAACAGAGGCTATCTGTGTTTTGCTGATGATCACATTAGTGATTCTGAATATTAGGACTTGTCCCTTATTTCAGACCTTCCACTCGCCACAGACGTAAGTCACTCTCTACATACGGGGCTGCCATCAGGCGTGATCAGGAGGATGAAGTGGAGAACTGAGGTTCCCTTGTCTAACTCATCACTGTTCTGGCATCATTTGTGTGCTTTATCGCGTCAGAACCGGTAACCAAGGATCAGGTAAGCAAGGATCAGGGCAACCACATGCTCCCGAGGAAGTGGGCAGAGGAGAGCTGACAGCAGAGTTAGGGGCACTCACACTACCTCAGGAGCATCATGACAAGAGTCCATTCACCTTCTCCTAAGCCTGCAAACAGCGATGCCTTTCTACTGAGTAGAAATGGGAGTTCTCCACATTAGTCCTTCTTAGATTTGAAATTCCTTCTTTGCAGTAAATTAGGAAATTAAATAAGCGCAATGCCTCTTTATTGACCCCAGGGGCATCTGTTTAGGGACCTGCAGCCATGCTATTAAAATATATTATCCCAGGAGCCAAAAAGCTGGCAGTATCCCTGGCTGCATTTATTATTTTATTCACTCTTTAGGCAACATCTATTTATTGAATACCCGCTGTATGCTAGCTGCTTGGCCACGTGCTGTTATGTAGTTAGGAATCAATTAGACATGGCCGCTTTCTAAAGGAATTGCTAATCTGTCAGGAGAAATAGTATACAGTCATAGAGCTGGATATGTGCAAATCAAAAGTAAACAGGATTCCATAAGAATGAAGAACACAGGGAATAGATCCCACTCAGGGACACGATGTTTGAGCCGAAGGCTGAACAATGATTAGAAATGAAAGGAAGAAGTAGAATGCGGAGTCTGTCAGGAAAGAGACAACCTTAAGCACAAGCCTGGGGCGGAGGGAGCACGGAACATCCCACAAGTGAAAGATGGTCTGTGGGAGGCTGCTACCTTGTGGGAAGTGGCGGAGGACAGGAAGGCTAGCCGGAGACGGAAGAAGGGGTCAGATCATGCAAGCCTTGCACAAGTCTTCATTATGTTGGTTTTTCACCTGAAAACAATAGGAAGCCTCTGAACGGTCTCAGGCAGGAACACTGCATCATCAATTTGCATTTTTTGAAGTTGTGGCTTCTGCCATGTACAGAAGGGTCTGAAGGAGGCCCAGGCAGATGAGAGATGACTGTTGGGAGGACACTGCAGCCGGACAGACAACAGCTCCTGCAGCTTACATACAAACCTTCTGTTGCTTACGGTAGAGATGTAGGAGGAGAAAGAGAGGCACATCGACTGAGTCAGTAAGCAGTGGAAGGGATAAAACCAGTTTGGAGGCTTTGAAAACAGCTGTATTGAGTCTGCGTCTCATTTTCCGGATTAGCTTTTATTTTCTTTCTAACAACGGTTATTTTGCCTACATTTTACGTCCACGGTGCTCTTACCCAGACTGCATCATTTTGGTACTAAGTTGGCATACTTTGCATTCCATTTCTCCAAAAGCCTTGGAAAGGAGGTACTACAGGGGTCCTCTGATCAGCTCAGCACACCCTCAGAGTCAGCTTTGCCTGGAAGCCCTCAGCCAACCCTCAGAGGGGATGAGTTAGCTGGATTCTGGAGATGAGGCAAAATAGCTACGTGAAAAATAATTCGTTTCTGCTGGTGATATTTCCTATGATGGCTGGTATTATAGATCCCAAAGCATCATAGCTGACCTGTTAAATTCTCTTAATCAACAAACCCTGGTGTAAGTTCACCTAGTCTTCATTAAATGTGAGGGAAGAAAACCATAAAATGTCACTTGTAAAGGTAATTATGAAAAGCCAAACTATCTTTTCCTTTTTCATATTTTGCTAATATTTTATTTGCACTAAAAATGCCCTTGTTACAGATTTTCTAAGAACCACAACATCGTGTTACATCCTCCATTCACTTCATCAGGCTGATCTCTGTGAACACCAAATACCAAACTGGGAGAATGTGGCACACGAATATGAGGAGAAAGATCATACAGACTAATGGAAAAGTGAATATACCATAACGAAATTCAAAAACTAACTGTTGAAGAGCTAAAATTATCACCACTGATTCAATGATTATTTTATGCATTCATTCTTCATTCAAAATCATCTGAAATATAATGCTTATATAATTTATATTAATGGCAACTCAGAGCTCCATCAGAAGTTCTTAAACATGGATTAAATGTGCCCTAGAAGGACTGTGTTTGGCAGAAGGATGCACCACGTGAAGGAACTACAGAAAATGGACACGGCACTGAGATCATTATTTCTTTTTTTTTTTTTCAACTCTTCAGTGTTGATTTTAAGCATACAAAAATTTCTCAACCATGTCTTCTTCTTTTTTTTTTTTTTACAAATAGTTTATTGTCAGACTGGTTTCCACATAACACCAGTGCTCATCCCCACGAGTGCCCTCCTCCATGCCCATCCTCCCTCCCCCCCACATCCATCAGTCCTCAGTTTTTGTCAGCATTCAAGAGTCTCTCATGGTTTGCCTCTCTCCCTTTCCCCCACCATTTCCCCCCTTCTTCTCCCCCTTGTTCCTCCGTCAAGTTCCTCCTAATCCTCNCCCTTTCCCCCACCATTTCCCCCCTTCTTCTCCCCCTTGTTCCTCCGTCAAGTTCCTCCTAATCCTCCTATACGTGCAAACATATGGTATTTGATCATTATTTCAATTCAGTCAGAACTGTTCTTATCAAGTAATATATTTCTTTGAGGTATGGAAGCTCAGTATTTCCACTAAAAAGAGATTTCTCACTGAAAAATATTAACAAAACAAAGAAAAGTCCCTGCAAACTTACCTAAACCAGCTCTCTTGGGGGATTTCTACTTCCAGCAGTGAAGGAGTAACCAATAAGAGACCCACTCTCTGGGCAGCCTGGGGGGCTCAGTCAGTTAAGCTTCTGACTTTGGCTCTGGTCATGATCTCATGGTTCATGGCTTTGAGCCCCGCGTCAGGCTTGTTGCTGTCAGCAAAGAGCCAGCTTTGGATCCTCTGCCCCTCTGCCCCTCCCCTGCTCTCTCTCTATCTCTCTCTCTCTCTCAAAAATAAATAAACATCAAGAAAAAGAGAGACCCACTCTCCTACTGAGAATAACTAGAAATATAGCATAAAAATAATTTCTTTCAAAGCATGAGACAACTGCCAAGGGAGTCACATCTTACACTTGCTCAAGAAGAGATGCTCATTGAGGGGACCCCAACCTTGTTCATTTCACTTTTCTTCCCAAGCATTTGCTAATTCTGTGTTTAAAAAGAAACCAAGACACCACATAAAAGGTAGTTACTGAGAGGAAGAGAATTATTTAGAATTTCCAACAATCTCATAGAGTTGGAGAGGCAAACACTGGAATCCAGGACAGCCAGGAAAGCAAAGGTCTCAGAGAGAAGGGAGGTTCAAAGACTGGCACTTGATCACAGGTTCTTTTTTTTTTTTTTCCTCTTAAGGTCTTGTTCTGTTAAATTACACATTGCAACAGTGAAGAAGCAAATTAAAAGCATTCAAAAAGCAGAACAACGTTTTCAACCATATCCCCATGATGATGGGAAGACAAAAACTGGAGAAATTGTTTCACATAAGAGGTGAGATACTTAGTAACACATCTGGTCCTCTCCTGGCAGCCCTGTTCCATAGTAGACTATACCTGAAAAATACTAAACTAGTCTCAAATCATTTCAGGTCAGTCTTTGGATTGAAATGGTGTCTCTCTTTCTGCTGCCCTTGTTTTGTTTTGTTTTGTTTTTAGTTTTTATTTAAATTCTAGTTAGTTAACATACAGTGTAATATTAGTTTCAGGTATACAATTCAGTTACTCAACACTTCCATATAATAGCCGGTGCTCATCACACTATCTGCTGCCCTTTAGAGAACAGTGAATCTTTTCTGGAAAGAGAAAATACTGTCCTGACTCTAGAGTCTGAATGTTGGATATTCAAACATTTTGGTATGATCCAATTTGATCATACTAGGAAGTGGAAGCTTAGGAGGCTCTCAGGTCAGGAGGATGGTGCCCTCGTGAATGAGATTAATGTTCTTACAAAAGAGACTCCAAAGAGAGTCTCCTTTGAGAGAGTCTCTCCAAAGAGAGAACTCCAAAGAGAAGGTCTAAGGACTTTCCACTATATAAGGACACAGTGAGAAGGCACCGGCTATGACCGAGGAAGAGGGCCTTCACCAGAATACACCCATTCTCGTGCCTTGCCCTTGAGACTTTTCAGCCTCTAGATCTGTGAGAAATAAATTTCTGTTGTTTATAAACACCTGGTCTGTGGTATTTTCTTATAGCACCCCAAAACACTAAAACACAGAACCTTTATATTTTTCAACACAAATGTTTGCCATTCAATAAAAAAAGACCATGATCAAGACAAAAATCAAGTAATAAAAACAGATGCCATAATAAAGTCTGTCTTCATTTTGGAACCCTCATAGAGCTCCATAACGCCTTACTTAAACAAGTTCAAATTCAGTTAAGTGAAACATTGCACATTCCAGTCATCAGTCAAACATTAGGGTGAATCCTAATTCAGTCTTACTCCATTTGAATGTTGGACTGCTGACGGTTCTTAAGCCCACTCTTCCCCTTTCCATCTTGCCCCACAACTGGGTGACCTGGTATGAAAGTCCACCTTTGTTCGATGCCAGCAGGGAAGTTTAAGCCATTCAGACCCCAGCTCACACACGGGGGTTTTGACCCCAGTCCACCCCACTAAGACGGTGCCCAAACCACTTTCTCTTCTTTTTGCTGAAGCTACTCAGGAAGTAGCTTGGATGTCTGCTCTGCTCTTCCTCAAAAGTCCTTGTTTATGTCTAAAGAATCTGCTCATACCCTCTTCATTGGCATGCTGCATCCCCAGTCTCAAAATGCAAGCCAGTTTTGGTGTGTGGATGGGGAAGAATTGCCCTTTGTGGGGCAACTACAAAACAAACAAAATTGACCCAAACATTGCAGTTCTTGGATGAGGACTTTAATAACTATAATTAACATATTTCTTTAAAAGAGATCTAGTGTTGAATTTTACTAGAGAACTGGAATCAATTAAACAAAACAAGAATTGACTAGAAATTTTAAAACAGTTGAACTTAAGAGATCAGTTTCAAGCATACCGGACATGAATAGAAGCAGGATGAGTGAGCTGAAAATTAGGTCAGTAGAAAATAACCAGATAAAAGCATAGCTTAGGGAAAAATTAAGCCTTAAATACACATGTTACTAAATTAAGAAAGGCTAAAAATCAGTAACACAATTATTGATTTTAGAAAGTTAGCAAAATAGTAAGTCATACTAGAAAAAAGCAGGAAAAAATATAAAAATAACAGCATAAATAAATAAAATAGAAAAGAAAGAAAATCTACAAACCTTAAAGCTATGTTATGGAAAATAATATTAAATTTATAAACCTCTTGCAGAACTAGTTGAGAAGAGAGAAGTTACCAATTAGCACTATAAAGAGTAGAAATAAATAAGAATGTAGATACAGATATTTTTTATTTTTAATGTTTATATATATATTTGAGAGAGATAGTGAGTAGGGAGGTTCAAAGAGCAAGGGAGACACAGAACCTGAAGCAGGCTCCAGGCCTTAAGTTGTCAGCACAGAGCCTGACACGGGGTTCAAACTCATGAACAGTGAGATTGTGGCCTGAGCCGAAGTTGGATGTTTAACTGACTCAGCCAGCCAGGCATCCTGATACAGATTATTTTTAAAAGGAGAATATTATATACAATTTTATGCCAAATAATTAGAAAATTAAATAAAAATACATATTCCTAGAATGCAATTTATGAAAGTTGACACAAAAAGAAATAGAAAATTTAAATGGTCTTATGTTTAGTAAAAATAATTGAGTCTACAATTTGTAAACCTCTCCCTAAACAAATACCCAGACTCAGGTTGCTGTATCCGTGAATTGCTCCAAATATTTTAAAAAACTAAGTAATGACAGATTTTCTACTCGTTTTCTACTCATTTTCTGAGGAAGAGTATAATTTAGATACCAAAACTTCTGAAGGAGATTAAAGGAGACAAAAAAGCATTTAATTGTCTCAAAATATGCAGAAAACATGCTTAATACAATTCTATATTCTTAGTGAATAAGTAATAAGAGAGAACTAACTTAATCTAATAAAATTATCTACAAGAAGTCTAGAACAAACAATACAATTAGTGTTAGAACATTAAAATTTTTTCATGGAGATCTAGGAGAAACAAAAATTATCTACTACCACAGTATTGTACTGAAGGTCCTTGCTAGTGCAATAATGAGAGGGAAAAACAAGGTATAAGGATGGGAAAAGAAGAAATACAACTGTCATAATTTACAGACAGTATAACTGCATATAAAGAAAATCCAGAAGGAAACAGTTAAACTTCTGGAATTAGTAGGTGAATTATCAAGGTCAATGGGTATAAAATCAATATATTAACCAAATCTCTCATATTATAGACACAAAAAGGCCTAAAAAGATGCCCATTTCTATACAAGTATTTTTTTTTCTTTTAATGCTCATTTATTTATTTGAGAGAGAGAGAGAAACATGAGCAGGAAAGGGGCAGAGAGAAAGGGAGACAGAGAATCTGAAGCAGGCTATGGGCTGTCAGTGCAGAGCCCAAGGTGGGGCTCCAACCCACAAACCATGAGATTATGACCTGAGCTGAAGTCAGATGCTTAAGTGACTGAGCCACTGAGACACACAATAAGTACTTTTCAAAATTAGAAAACTAGTGACTTTCAGCCCAGTGCTCCAGCCTTTTTTTTTTTTTTTACATGTATACATTAGCAATATAGCACTTGTTTGAAGGACATAAGCTAGAGAAATTTTTTTTCATTCCAATTGCTTTCTGGAGGCCAGTCCCACCCTAGTTCTTATATAGTCTGGGCACCGAGACATTCCACAATGCTGCTCCTGCAGTGACCATTTATGGGTAATAAAGGGACTAACTGAGGGAAACAAAACAATGATTTTCTGAACCATGGAGTTCTGACTGACCTCAGTCTTCTTCTGCCACAAGTTGAGCGTCAGGCAGGGATCACTCACAGTGGCTGGATACCTCTACAGTGAATCCTACAGATAGGATGAGGGGAAATGGTGACTGGGTCCAGGGTCTATCACAGGAGAAGAAAGAATGAGTAGACATGAGGGATACTTGGGCTCACATTTACACAGGGCATTAAGCTTGAAGCTCAGGTGTTATCTCCAATGAGGCTACATACAGGATTACAGTAGGGCACAGACAAGACTAGAAGTAGGATATGTTTAAACTCATGTCCTTTCTTTCTGTCCACAACATCTACAACACATCATTATTTACTACTTTCCATAACTGTTAGTTCTGCAACTATCTTGTAAACACTGAACTTATATAAATGTGATGATCTATCTCTATGTTAATATTACCATTTTATTACATATGAAAATGTAAAACTTTTGTAGTATTCATTCAGTGTTCTTTCTTTGCTTCTTCCTTCTCCTCTTCTCACTCTACCCCTGCTCCTTTTTTACCTGCTCTTTATCAAAACAAGGTAGGAGCGAGGGGTTCCAAGGTCAACCGTGGGAAGACTGTGGATTCCTCAATGGCCAAGTGAACTCCTGGAACATGCAGGTGGCATGTCAGGGGTGATGGAATTCTTGCCTTGTAGGTGGAGACAGAGCCAGAGAAACTGCATTGATGTCATAAGAAGGTCTAATTTTAGCTTCAGTCTGATGTTGCCTCAAGACACCGGGGTTATGAAGGGAAGTTCAAGGGTTCAAGGGTTCCATTATTGTGCCCCAGGGTTTTGCACACTCAACTTGATGACTGCTGTCATGGGTGACAATGGTTCAGCCTCTGTCCTAGACGACCAAGGGCTCCTTTTGGGCTCAATGGAACACACCCTGCTGGCCTGCTGTCTTCAACCCCAGAGACACCAGCAGTGCTAGCGTAACCAAGGAGCAAGCTAAGCAGGTGCCTAGGCCACAATTAAATCAGAGCACAAGCCTATCACTCACTCCAAAAAAATGGAGAGGAGTTCACATTTGATGACCTTATTCAGTATTTAATTTTGCCATCTGAAGACAACAAGAAATAACATATTTTATTTTTAGCTTGCATTTCAGTTGCCTGTCATTTTAGGTAATTTTATTTTATTCTGAATTAAAGCGAGATATACCAGAGTTTTGTTGTTATTGGTTTCAAGTGCTTAGAGCCTGGCCCTGATAACTATTCCCTAATTTTGCCAGGATCTTCACCCCACCTATACTCTTTTATTCTAGCACACACATGCTTTCTATTTAACATCTCTGAGTTTCTAGTCAGTCCATATCACTCAATCCAACCTTTGCCAAGCTGTTGGTTCTCAGCTTCTAGATACAAGCAGCCTGATTATCATTTCACCTTTATTTGGTTTGCCTTGAATAATATTTTTTCAATATTACATAGCACAGTTCTGCATTTATAAAACAACCTCCACAGATTTCTCTAACACAAAGAATATATTTATGACTCTGAACTTATATTCCTCCAACTGTCCTGAGATCTTTTATCAGGAATACCAATATCTCTTTGGGGAAAGTGATATGCTTTCTTCACTAGCTCATAATGTGGCCAATTAATCTAGGTTTAGGGGCATGGAATGGAGAGAGGGATAAGGAGGGAAAAAAGGGAGGTGTTTAAACCTCCATATGGCAATTTTAATTCTTCTCCCTCAAATCAAAATTGGCATTCAGCACTTTGGAGCATGCCTTCTACCTCTCCCGTCTCAACTTCTATCTTGTTCAGGAAAATTAGCAGGCATATTCCAGAACATGTTTAGAATTGTGGTATAGAAAAGGAAAGAATTCTGATAACCTGCTTCTGGTTAGCAGATGGAAGCATCAGAAATTAAAACAAACAAACAAACAAACAAACAAACAAAACCCAGCATCTAGGACTTTATTTCTCCAGGAAAACCAAAAAACCATAGAAGGGCTATCTACTGAAATTCTAAGTGCCATGTGTGGAGATTAAACTCATTAATAAATTCTACTCTTCAAGCCTCTCCTGACTTACCTCCACCAGCTTGTTGGCATGCTCACGGAAAACTTGGGCATATTCCTTCACTTCTTTTTCATTCCCACTCTTCGCAGCCTCAATGAGAACCAGCAAAGGGACATTGGTTTCCAAGAAAGAATCAGATATGTGATCCATCACTGCTTTCCGAAGCTGCAGTAAAAACAAAAACAAAAACAAAACATACACAATTAAGGAAAAGAAGAATGGTGTATTTATGAGTCTATTACTCATTTAGCAATACGGATTAAATTACTGCCTGAGAATAAAAAATTTTTCTAAACTCTGCCCAGTTCTCATTATCCATGGAAATAATGTTTCAGCTCTTTTTAATTTTCCCAGTGCTTATCGTATCAAAAGAAAACAGAGATGATTGATAGGTGGTTCTGAATTAACTATATTACATGTCAATTTGAAGTTACATATATGGCCTTTAGCTTAATACATTATAGGCCCTTTCCTTTAAAAGAGAAAAAAAGCTATTTTCCTCCTTCATTGACCCAAATGTCTCCCTTCAGCAAGTTTTGAAACATGATACAGATAAAGGACTCAGAGCTCAGTTCAAGACTCTTTGAAAAGGAGGCAATTTAGGCATCAATAAGAGAATGAGGAGACATTTAGATAAGAGTTGGGTCTTGAAGCCACCCCTAAACTCTTACCGTTTTGTAGTAGCCTGTCCTTTCTACATCCATTATTTGACTTTGATGGAGTGGAAACATGAAATCTCTTGTAATCTAAAAAATGTGTCTGCCCAAGTGCTATGAGGACATGGATGCTGTGCTCCAGAAAGAAGTACTTAGACTTATTCTTTAAAGTAAGTAAAAATAAACGTATCCAAATATGTAACAATGCATAATTACACATCATTTCCACATTGTTAAAATGGAAAGCAGGGCAGCTGCATGAAAAAAAAAGAAAAAGAAGGAAAGGAAGACACTGTACCTGAATAATTACCTCAGAGTTGCTTTGTTCATGATTTTCAGGATGTATACAGGGAGAAAATACTCAAATAAATGCAAGAGAAGATGGTAAACAATGTGTATGTTTTCCAAACAAATACACCTATTGAGGAGTATTCAGGCAAATCTTTTGGTAGAGTGATACATGTATATTTATTATTGGTCAGAAGAAGGAGAACTTTGAACAAATTATAGATTTTAGTTCCTCTTTGCATGAATTATCGTAAGGTATATATGTGTGCATATATAACTTAGTTTGGTTTACCTCTGAATTGGGCTTGATATTTCACCATATAAAATACATAAAGCCTATGAAAACTTAATATTACTTATTTGGCAGCATGTGTTAAACTACAACTCAGGAATAATGTTGGTTATTGGTGACCTCATATATTCTGGATACATACAATGTGCCTGAGACTCAACTAAGATCTTTATATATTATGTCATTTAATCCCCAAAACAGCACTATGAGATAGGGATGATTCTTATATCAGTTTTTCAAATGAAGAAAATTGACTGAGAAATGTGAAATAATATGCCCGTAATTATAAGGTAGCAAGTGGAAGAGCCTGTGGTCAGAAGGTCTGAAGGGGATAGTGCAGTGAGCACTTAAAATTGATCTGCCATGCCTCTCTTCCAGGACAGAGTTCCACATGAAGGAGAAACTATTGAAAGTGTAATCAAATTGAACTTGATTGGGATAACAGAGGTTAAAGAAAAGGGCCCACATGAAGTAGGGGATGTGAGCGGAGAGCCAGGTTATGTCACCAATCAAGCCATCATGTTTTTTAACATCACACAAAATACCAGAAGTGAGAGCTCTGTGAAGTTAGAATAGCTAAGTATATCAGGCCTCTTTCTAAACCTTCGAGGAAAGTGAGTTCACATAAAAGTTGCAACTTAAAGTTATCAAGGTCAAAACTCATATAAAGTTATTATAAGAAACCATGCCAGAAACATATACCTGTAAAACAGATTAAAACTGTAAACTACTATCTCAAATAAATTCGAATACACTATAAATGATATAAGATATTAAATAAGACATAAATTACAAAAAGAAAAAAAATTATAGAATGAGGTCACGAAGCTTAAAGGATTATAAATAAAAGAAAAATTATTTTTTAAAAAGGCTAAGCAAGAATGAATAAATACAATAGCAAATGCCTTAAGAGAAATGGAAAGAGAAAAGAAGGGAAAAAATTAAAATCCAAAGGAAATTTTTAGAAAAATACTGTAAAAGATTTGAGGAAAAGTGACATACATTGAAGATAGACAAAAAAAAAAAAATATTTGGCTACCAGAGGTCCATGAGGAAGAAAATAAAAATAAGAAAGCTGAACAAATACTACAAATTATAAGTCATGAACACTTTCATGTACATATAAATTACATTCTGAAAGTATATATCATGTACCTAGGGAGATTAATGTAAATTGTCAAGCAAAATAACTGGATTCTAAAGAAAAACAAGGGAAGAAATCCTTGTGTATTTAGACAAATAGAACACATGACTTATACAGGAAAGAAAATTAGATGATCATCAGACTTTTTAATAGCAAAGCTATATGCCAGAAGAAAATGAAGTACTATAATTTAAGATACTCAAGGAAAGAAAATGTGAGGAAAGAATTTTACAGCCAGCAAAACTGACTTTGAAGAATAGAAGGCACAGAAAAATTTGATCAATGTGCAAGAACCCAGAAAATATTGTTCTCATGAGACTCTGTCGGGGAATCTGTTAGAGAAGGATCTTAACAGCGAAAATAACTCAAAAAACATCAACATGAAACCGACAATGAGCATTAGATATATACTTGTTTATAGAACTAAGAATATACGATGTTTAAATGAGGGAGATTATTGTATGAAGCAGCTACATGCTCTGGCAATGAAGATGCAGTACAACACTATAAATGAGAAGAAAAAGGGAATAAGATATACAAAAATATTTTCCCTGTTTTATGTAATTTTAATTTTGGTGTTAGTATAACTATTAGTGTTCTAACACTAGTGTGTTTAAAGGTAGAATAAAGCAAATGATTAGTCATGAGAAGTTACCTCTTATCTTCTATGCCCTTGTTAATGAGGAGTATTGGTGTGGAAGAAAGAAGATGAAATATAGAAGAGGTCTGGGGAAAACCCTATAATCCTAGATCTGAAGAAGAAATATTAATACGGACACAAGATTTTAAAATACACACACACACACACACACACACACACACAATTTCCCAGTTCTGTCCAATGAAAAGGCCTAAAAACAATAGCCAGCCCAATAGCAATGAACACTCTGAAATACAATTTTCCACTAAAACAAGCCGGGGCTTCTTGGAGAAATGGCTAGAACTTTGAGGCTGAAATATTCCAAAAGTCCTGAAATACCTTATTATGAAAAAATCTTTCATAGACTACTAGGGTCATGTAAAAATAACTCAGGAGCCCCTCACTTGGCCAAAGATTAGACAATGTGAACCTCACAAAAGATTAAAATTCCAGTGGATTGAAATTCATCAAATATATTTAAATACATGAGTTTATAATGTATTTATTTAAAAAAAGAAAAAAGGGAAACAATTAGCTGGTAACCTTCAGAGGCTGACAAGGAAACAACTCATTTCTCTTGAAAGAATCAAGACTACATCTTGCTTTCCTTCATGAAGAAACCATTTATAAACTGAATCCACTTAAATGAAAACAAAATGGATTCCACCATTCTTCAACCTTTAATGAATTAAAAAATCTAGGCAATGAACGTCAGTGGTCAAAAACATATACACACACAAAAAAGACAACTAGACACTATGTACCATCAGATAAAATGGCACATTCCCAGCTACAGCGTTGCCAAAGGGATCAAATCTTAAATGGGTAGAGGCTCTCGATCTCCCAGTGATTTGCAGAAAACACAGAATGACATATGGAACTACACCACATGCATCTAATCAGCAAAATGCAAACTGTGGACAACTTACAGCGCAAGCCATCCAGGTTCTTCAACAGATGGCTTATAACCGAAAGAAAAGGGATACAAAGGGATGCAATAGATTAAGAGACTAAAGAGACATATCCCAAAATGTGGGCAAAACTAAACTATATCATCTGATGATGCACATTAGGGTGATTCAACCACAAAGAAACATAAGGAAGTGAATACTCGAAAAGTAGAGATAATGGTTACTTTTGGAGGGAGACAGGAAGCATAAAACGTTGTTTTAAGGAAGCTGGCAGAATTTTACTTTTTGACCTGATAGTGGTTATAAGGAGGTTTGCATAATAGTAATTGAATAAACTATATATTAATAGTGTGTGGATTTATATATCTGTGTTTTATTATAATAAAAACTTTAAAAAAAAGGAAACAGACATTTCTCATGTATGCTCCATCATGTTCTTCTCCATTTCTATCTGGGTGGAATTTAGATTGACACCCAAGACAACCTGGAAAGCCATAATTAAAGATGATGGACACTTTCTCCCCCCTCAACAATCAATTTGACCTCCTAAATGCATGGAAGAGAGCTTCCCAGTGTCCTGTCACTGGCCCAGTTTTGTCATATGATTAAGAATGCAATTCTATGGATCAAGAAGATGTGGTTTATCTATACCATGGAATACTACATGACAATGAGAAACAATGAAATCTGGCCATGTGTAGCAACATGGATGGACCTTGAGGGTGTTATGCTGAGCAAAATAAGTCAGGCAGAGAAGGACAAATACCATATGTTTGCACGTATAGGAGGATTAGGAGGAACTTGACGGAGGAACAAGGGGGAGAAGAAGGGCGGAAATGGTGGGGGAAAGGGAGAGAGGCAAACCATGAGAGACTCTTGAATGTTGACAACAGACAGGATGGATGGGTGTGAGGGGGAGGGGGGAGGGGCATGGAGGAGGACACTTGTGGAGATGAGCACTGAGTGTTATGTGGAAACTAATTTGACAATAAACTATTTGTAAAAAAAAAAAAAAAAAGAATGCAATTCTACTCTGTTGGAGCCTTTACATATTTTGAAGTTTGTTTTTTAATTATGGTATCAGAAGGTGGTCCAGTTTCATTTTTCTGTGTGTTGCTACCCATTTCTTTCAGCACCATTTGCTGAAGACACTATCGTTTTTCAATTGGATACTCTTTCCTGCTTTGTCAAAGATTAGTTATACATTTACGTGTCCAATTCTGGGTTCTCTATTCTATAACATTGGTCTGTGTGTCTGTTTTTGTGCCAATACCATACTGTCTTGATGATTACAGCTTTGTAGTAAAGGCTAAAGTTTAGGATTGTGAAGCCTCCTCCACCTTTGATTTTCTTTTTCAACATTACTATGGCTATTCAGGGTCTTTTGTGGTTCCATACAAATTTTGAGATTGTTTGTTCTAGCTCAGAATGCTGGTGCAATTTTGTTTGGGATTGTATTGAATGTATAGATTGCTTTGGGTAGTATTGACATTTTAACAGTATTTCTTCTTCCAATCCATGAGCATAGAATGGTTTTCCATTTCTTTGTGTCTTATTCAATTTCTATTATAGATTTCTATAGTTTTCAGGATATAGATCTTTTACCTCTTCGGCTAGGTTTATTCCTAGGTATTTTATGGTTCTTGATGCAATTGTAAATGGGATCCATTCCTTGATTTCTTTTTCTGTTGCTTCATTATTGGTGTATAGAAATGTGACCAATTTCTGTACATTGATTTTATATCCTGCAACTTTGCTGAATTCATGTATCAGTTCTAGCAGTTTTGTGGTCGAGTCTTTCAGGTTTTCCTTGTAGAGTATCATGTCATCTGCAAAAAAAAGAAAGTCTGACTTCTTTGCCAATTTGGATGATTTATTTCATTTTGTCGTCTGATTGCTGAGGCTAGGGTTTCCAACACTATGTTAAGCAACAAAGGTGAAAGTGGACATCCCTGCAATGTTCCTCATCTCAGGGGGAAAGTTCTCAATTTTTCTCCATTAAGGATGATATTAGCTATGGGCCTTTCATATATGGTTTTTATGATGTTAAGATATGTTCCTTCTATCCTGACTTTCATGAGGGTTTTCATTAAGAAATGATGCTGCTTTGTCAAGTGCTTTTTCTGCATCTATCGAGAGGATCATATGGTTCTTATCCTTTATTAATGTGGTGTATCATGTTGATTGATTGGCAGATATTGAACCAGCCCTGCAGCCCAGGAATGAATCCCTGTTGATCCTAGTGAATAATTCTTTTAGTATACTGTTGAATTTGATTTGCTAGTATTTTGTTGAAAACTTTTGCTCCATGTTCATCAGGGATATTGGCCTGTAATTCTTTTTATTGGGGCCTTTGGTTTGGAATCAAGGTAATGCTGGCTTCACAGAATAAGTCTGGAAACTTTCCTTCCATTTCTGTTTTTTGGAACATTTTGGGAAGAATAGATATTAACTCTGCTTTAAATGTCTAATAGGATTCCCCTGGGAAGCCATCTGGCCCAGAACTCTTACTTGTTGGGAGACTTTTGATAACTGATTAAATTTCTTCACTGGTGATGGGTCTGTTCAAATTTTCTATTTCTTTCTGTTTGAGTTTTGGTAGTGTGTGGGTGTCTAGGAATTTGTTCATGTCTTCCAGATTGTCCTGTTTCTTGGCATGTAATTCTTCATAGTATTCTTTAATAATTGTTTTTCTGTAGTGTTGGCTGTGGTCTCTCCTCATTCATTCATGATTTTATCGATTAGGATTCTCTCTGTTTTTTGAAAAGTCTGGCTAGGAGTTTATCAATTTTGTTGACTCTTTCAAAAAAAAAACCAGCTCTTAGATTCATTTATTGGTTCTACTGTTTTTTGGGGGAATGAGGGATACTATATTGTTTATTTATGCTCTAATCTTTATTATTTCTCTTCTTCTGGCTTTTGGCTTTCTTTGATGTTCTGCTTCTAGTACCTTTAAGTGTGAGGTTAGGTTCTGTATTGGGGATTTTTGTTTGTTTGTTTCTTGAGATAGGCCTGGATGCATTGCAATGCATTTTCCTCTCAGGACTGCCTTTGCTACATCCCCAAAGGTTTAGACTGTGGTGTTTTCATTTTTATTTGCTTCCATATATTTTTAAATTTATTCTTTAATTGCCTGGTTGACCCATTCATTTTTAGTAGGATGTTCTTTAACCTCCATGAATTTGGAAGCTTTCCAAAATTTTCTTGTGATTGATTTCATGTGATCTGAAAATATACCTGGTATGATCTCAATCCTTTTATATTTATCGAGGGCTGTTTTGTGACCCACTATGTAATCTATTTTGGAGAATTTTCCATGTGAACTTGAGAAGAATGTGCATTCTCCTGTTTTAGGATGAGAAGTTCTGGATATATCTGTCAAGTCCATCTGGTCCAGTGTATTATTCAAGGCCACTGTTTCTTTATTGATTTTCTGCTTAGATGATCAGTCCATTGCTGTAAGTGAATTATTAAAGTCACCTATAATTACCACATTATCAATGATACTTCTTATATTTGTGATTGATTGATATTTTGGGTTTTATCAGGTTGGGGGCAAAAATTTGCAATTTAAATTGTTAGGTCTTCTTGATGGATAGCCCCCTTAATTATAACGTCCTTCTTCATCTTTTGTTACAGTCTTTAGTTTAAAATCTAATTTTTCTGATATAAGTATGGTTACTTCAGCCTTATTTTAACTTCCAGTAGCATGATAGATGGCTCTCCATCCCCTCACTTTCAATCTGAAGGTGTCCTCAGGTTTAAAATGAGTCTCTTGTGAAAAGCATATAGATGGATCTTGTTTTTTTTATCCATTCTGATAACCTATGCGTTTTGATTGGGGCATGTAGTCCATTTACATTCAGAGTGACTATTGAAAGATATGGATTTAGTGTCATTGTGTAATCTATACGTTTCATGCTTGTGGCTATGTGTCTGGTCCTTTGTAGTCTTTTGTAACATATCATTCAGAGTTTCCTCTTAGGATCTCCTGTAAGGCTGGTTTAGTGGTCATTAAGTCCTTCAGTTTTTGTTTGCCTGGGAAAGCCTTTATCTTTCCTTCCATTATGAATGACAGCCTTGCTGGATAAAGGTATCTTGGCTGCATATTTTTCTTATTCAGTACATTGAATATTTCCTGCCACTCCCTTCTGAAATGCCAAGTTTTAGTGGACAGGTCTGCTACTACCATTATGTGTCTAGTCTTGTAGGTTAAGGCTCATTTGTCCCTAGCTGCTTTCAGAATTCTCTCTTTATCTTTGTATTTTGCAATTTCACTATGATATGCCATAGTGATGGCCTGTTCTTATTGAATCTGAACGGAGTTCTTGGTGCCCCTTGGACTTGCATATCTGCTTCCTTCCCCAGATTAGGGAAGTTCTCAGCTATAATTTGTTCAAATAAACCTTCTTCTGCCCCTTTCTCTCTCTTCTTCTGGAACCCCTATTATACAGATATTAATTAATTTCATTGAATCACTTAGATCTCTAATTCTCCCCTCATGGTCTAGTATTTTCTTATCTCTCTTTTCTCAGCTTCATCATTTTCTATAATTTTTCTTCTAATTCATCTATTCTCCCCTATAGTTCCTCCATCCTTGCTGTCACTGCATCTAGTTTATTTTTCATCTCATTTACAGCACTTGTTAATTCATCGTGACTATATCCTAGGTCCTTGACCTCTGCACCAATAGATTCTCCGCTGTCTTCTATGCTTTTTTTTAAGCCCAGCTATTAGTTTTATGACTATTACTCTAAATTCTTATTCTGGTATATTGTTTATATCTGTTTTGAACAATTCTCTGGCTGTCATTTATTCCAGGAATTTCTTTTGAGGAGAATTCTTCCATTTTATTATTTTGGCTAGTTTTCTTTTACATGTATTAAATGCCTGTTATGTGTCCTGCACCTATGAATAGTACTATATTAAAAAGGGGTCATACACTGTCCAGGGCCTGGCCCTTCAGAAGGTGTTTCTGGAGTGTGTTGCATGCTTTCTGTTGTTGTAACTCTTGTTGCTTTATCTCCCTACTTGCAGTGGTGGCTTTGGCCTTCCACCAGGTGTGCTTTGATTTGTTCATTGAAGTAACCCTGGAAAAAATTATAAAGGGGGTGGTAGTGGTGGTAGAAGAAGTCTTATTACATACAAAGAGAAAGATGACATTGGGGGGTGGGGTGAACAAAGAAAAAATGACCAGGCAGAGTTTTGGAGAAACTATCCTGCTTAATACAGAGAGAGAGAGAGAGGACAATAAAGAAAAAGAAGATACAGAAGAGGTGTAAAAAAGAATACATTAAAAATGTCTGCTTAAACAAACCAATAACCAGAATAGAGAAGGGGAGAAATAAGAGGAAGACATCTATATATAGATAGATGAGGCCCAAAAAGTTCATTTTTGGTTTTATTTCCCTTGTCTTCAGAGATGTGTTAAGAAGTTCCTATGGCTGAGGTCAAAGAGGTTATTGCCTATTTTCTCCTCTAGAGTTTTTTTATGGTTTCCTGTCTCACATTTAGGTCTTTCATCCATTATGAGTTTATTTTTATTTATGGTATAAGACATAAGAATTGACCAAGAATCAAATCAGAAAATGCAAAACCACTGGACCAATATCTGATGGTGCCTTGGAACAGGTGGCTGTGCTGGTCTGGAGGAGGGGCCAACTGGTTGGGTGTCAATCCTGTTCTGGTAGATACACAGTTACCAGGCATGGAGGGGACTGGTTTGGTGGAGGCAGGTCCTGCTTCCAGTGGGGACCCCACTTTTCTGTTCCCTGAAGCCCGACCATATTGGTGATGGGGAGAAAAATGGTGACACCTCAATCTCTCCTCCCTGGACCAGGTGCCCCAAACCACACTGTTCAGGCCATCTTTACAGTGCTAAGCAGGCATGATCAGGCTGCTTTATCTTGCTCCATAGTATCCTCTGCTTCCCAGGCACTCAGCTGGGATTCAAACACTGGTGTCTTAAAGAATCTCACTCTATCACACTCCTGTTATGGGGTAGTACCACTCTGTCCAGCCAACTAAAGGACTCTGGAGCCTACAGCGTCTTTTGTCTTTGGAGTGGCAGTATACCTTCTTGCCACAGCACTGGAAGAAGGGGACTGCTTTATCCCAGTGTGCCTCTGAGCTTGCCCGGAGCTAGCTCCCCTCTCCCCAAGGTGAATGCACAGGGTAGCCAACCCCAGTCCACAGAAAGTCATACCACCCTAGACTGTCACTCCTACAGCTGTTTTCAAGTTAGAAACTGACTGTCTACTTTTTCCCATTCTGGATCTGTGGTCCAGAGAGGTTTTTCTCTTGTCCAAATACAATCCCACACTCCCACAGCCTCTCTTTCTCTTCCTTTTGTCCTTCCATGGAAGTGGATTTCCCCCTTCAGTCTGTGCCTATGTTGCCTGTTTTACCTCTCCCAATTTGTAAGCACACATCTCTATCCCGCCAAGCTGTCTCCATGGGCCCCTGGAAATGTTTCTGTCACTCTTTAACCATGATTACTGGAATTCCAAGTCTTCTGACCTAAATACTGCTGTGTTTGAGGGATAAGGGAACTTTGGGTCCCCCTACTTCTCAGTCATGTTGACACCTCCCCTCATTTTGGAGTTTATTAGTTCGTCTGCCCTAACTTATCTGGAACACACTGAAACACATTACCCTTTTTTTTTTTTTCCTCTCTTTCTTTTTTTCCTGCCAACTTTGCCTTCTTTAAGGCTGCCTTTCCTTCCTCAGATCCTTCCTACTTAAAGGGTGGCCCACAGGCCAGCATAACTGCCAATTCCTGGGAGAAATGCAAACCTCAGGCCCCATTCCAGACCTGAATTTCAATCACAATCTGCATTTTAATAAGATGCCTCATGATTCCTAAGTACAATAAAGTTTGAGGAGCACTGCCCTGGAAGACCTATTGCATCAGTGAAGCTCTTAGTTGCAAACATTAGAAACTAATTATGGCAGATTCAAGCAGAAAGCCTATTCTGCTACTTTAAAGAAGGGACAGAACTCAGACATGTTAGTATACCTTGTACCTTTGTGTTATTAGCTTTTGATTTGAAACCTTAGGCTGATGCACTTGATTTTTTTTTTAAGGTTTTTTTTTTTTTTTTTTTATTTCTAGAGAGAGAGAGCGTGAGCAGGGGAGGGTCAGAGAGAGAGGGAGTCACAGACTGAAACAGGCTCCAGGCTCTGAGCTGGCAGTCAGCACAGAGCCCGACGCGGGGCTCGAACCCACAAACCGTGAGATCATGACCTAAGCGAAAGTCGGACGCTTAACCGACTAAGCCACCCAGGCGCCCCTGATGCACTTGATTTTTATCTGGATGAAATACAGACTCAAATCCTGGGTCATGTGCAGACACCTAGTTGCAATGGTGAAGAAAGAAGGTGTTGAGGAAAAGTGTCTGTGACAACAAGGATACTGGCCATTTGACTTCTTATCCCAAAATTCATATAATGGGAAGTTCCCCAAATACAGGAAGGGAATTCAGAGGCTGACTCAAAAACAAAAATAAGGCCAATAAAGAAGAGACCTGGTAGAGCAATGATTCGTTACTTTAAGCATGAGCAGAAGGTGTAAGAAATAGAAATGCTCAGAAAATAATTAAAGGTGAAGGGTTATTTACAAGGAACAAGATCAGAAACTATGAACGAGGATAGGAATGGAAAGTATGCTACATTTCCTTTCTATGCCTATGGCAGATATGATTAATCAATCACAGGATTCGTTTACACTGAGCTCAAATACTATTTCATAATCCTTCTCAGCACTGGTAGCTAATACTAATCAATCCTATTTTTCCTGCAGTGTGAAAGCTTTCTTTGCTGAAATTTCCCCATAGTTTACATCTTTTTGCATTCCAGTCTTTAGGAAGAATTGTCTGCGTATGTTTGAGCAATCCACTGTCATCCCGACTTTCAGAAATAAAGTTAACACCCAAGTGTCTAGGCTGGGCTGATGACATTTAACAAATGTTTGACTGCTTAGCATCTGTCCTGTCATTTAGACAGATGTTTATAAAAATCCTGTTAACAGTATTAGCTTCTTCACTGGAATTTTGTAAACCATATAAACCGAGGTCAAATTTGTGGTATAGGGTGATTTAAAATGGGCTCAAAACTTTGAAACTTTAAATCTTTCCATGGATGTGGCTGATTCAGGGCTCTTCATGACCACTGGCATATTTTTACCATATTTCCTTAAGCTGTGGGGTGTAATTGTTATTAAAAGTGAAAAAGGAAAGCAACAAAGTATCTGGGCCAGGAGCCATCCAGCCTAGGGGGCTTGAGAAAAATTGAGCCTCATTAAGTCAGGCAAATTTTAGCCAGGCTGAAGGTCAATTAAGGTAATCAGTCAGTGCAGTAATCCACAGAAAGCCACTTTAATAAGCTAAGGTGCCATCAATGTACACAGTCCACTGGTAATGATGGCAGTGTTTATTGTTTGGGATGGAGGTGGGGGCAGATGGGGAGAGCAGAAGCATATCTATGATACTGTGGAAGAGCACTTAGAGAATAATCACTGTTTTTGCTTTATTTTGTTTCTGTTACAAGAGAAATACAAAATTCTTCGGTCATTCAATTCATTATCCTGATGGTGCTATCTTCTATGAAGCTAAATCATTTTAATTGGGATACTAGCTTCTTTACTTAATGGAATCAATTACTTCTAAAAAGAAAAAAATATATATAAAGAAGAGTTATCAGGCTTTATGCTTTTCCCCATGTCCCTCCTCACTCCCATCCCCACCCCAGATTCAGGCTATACTGGGTTAATTCAAAGCATAGCTGTCATCGTTAACAATACCTGTGAACATGGCCCCAATAGCAAACATGTAATGGTTTAGTTTAGCCAAATAAACAATTCTTGCCCTCTAGAATTTTCCTCTAGGAGTGCTAATGCAACCAGGATAAAAGTTGGAACATATCTTGATGGACTAAGAAGCATTGAGGCTAACTTAAAGAACTGTAGTCGATTTGTTGTATTAATGAACCCAATTATTCATCTTTCCTCATATGCATGCCTGTTGCCATGTAACTCTCTAGTGACTGCCCTCACTGGCTCTGGAGTGGGCCATGTGACATGCTTAGTGCCAAGAGATTTTGGCCATCATGATGCATACGGGAGCCTGAAAGGCCCATTCACCACCAGGCTTGCTTGGTCTTGTTCTCTGTCATTTCCTTGAGAAGGACATGACTGAGAAAGACCATTTGTCTCCCAACAAGGAAAACAAGTGTTGAATAGAACCGAGTACCTCAGTCTTCTCCATGAAGGCCATCGTAGGTCAGTCAAGAGCAATTGAGCCCAAACACATGAAAGGGACCAATTAAGGTGACCATCCCAAACTAGTGAGAAACACATACTATTATTTGGTGCCACTGAGATGTTTTATTTATTGTGATAATAGATAACTGATAATATAATATAAATATTTAATTAGAGTAAGTTTGGGTGGTCATTTAATCATCTTTTTGGGTAAATTTCATCAAAATTAATTTCTGATCAACCAGGTCATTCCAATTCAGTTATTTTACCAAATCATTGGATTAACAGTAGTCTGCTCTGCTTGTTCCATTATACAGCCATGGGCCATGTTTAAAAAATATCACAGCTGCAAGTTCTTATTTGTACAGATTTAACAAAACCGTTAGTTCAAAAGCTATACTTAAGAGAAGAGTCGTAGAGACTTAGATAAGGAAAGGTTCATCAGGACTCATTCTGAAGAATAGTGGCAGGTGCCTGACCCCTTCTGTTGGTTCCCTTTTCTGCCCAGGCACACACAGGACTGTGTCGAAGTCCCCTTCTCCCTCCACAATAGGCAAGGGTAATTGCTTTCGGTGGAAGAAGCAGTGAAATGTTGCTGCAGGATCTAAGGGAGTGCTCGGCTTACTGTGGATCCCCAGGGGGCCTCAATCCAGCATATACACTGCTTGTCTTGGTGCTGATACAAATTTTAGCGAAACAAGAAACACGGAGGCAAAGAAGATGGCCAGAATGGAGTGTGTACGGCAGAGGCAGAAGTAGACCGCAGCAGTGGGGCATGGAGGACAGGTGGTGAGGAGGAGAGCAGTAAAGGATTGGGAAAAATTAATATTTCATATTAATGAACTTTAATGCTTACTTTGTGCTTGAAACTCTTCTGAATGCTCAGAATAACTTGTTTATTTTTCTGAAAACAGCTGACTATTATTTTCTCTATTTTATAGGTGAGGAAATTGAGGCAATAGGACTCATACTGATGGGAATTGCTGCCCACACTGGTGGCTAATAAATAAGTGGAAGTGGCAGAATTTGAACCTAGACTGGCCTCAGAGTCCATGCTCTAAATTAACACACACAACCTCATATGTCTACTTTGTGCCAGCTTTGCATACATTATTAACCAAAAGCAATGATATATATGATGATAGTGTACAAAACTGCAGGCACATATGTGATCCAGCTTACTGATTAAGTAGTAAAGTGCATAAAGAATTCTGAAAGCCTTGCCAAAGATAATAAGAGCACAAAGAAGAAAACCACAGTGGAGAGAATGGAAAAACAGACCCAGTGGCAGATGGACACCACAAGAGGGAATCAGTGGTCCCTCCAGAGGCAGATGTGATGCTGAGTCCTAATGAATCCCCACTCCAGGAGCAAAAAGGGACCTGCTGGATACTCACTATGAGACTCTGTGACTTCCTGGGGCTTTAGGAGTCTGTAAAAAAAAAAAAAAATGGAGGACTCATGGTTCAAGATATATCTATTACAATAACATATTGATGGGTTATACTTGGTTTTATCTAACTATCTTAACAAAATTTAGTCAGAGTGTTTTAAAATGGTACACTGTGAGATTCTCAACACAGTCTCAAGGCAAGGGAAGTAAGACTCCTCCCAGAAATGAATGGGATCCACTTTGCCTGCTTTGAGATGGTAATCATAATATGTTATGAACATCTATAAGCCAGGTGGCAGCAGAGGTTAGCAGAGATCTGCCTTATTATAGAGGGATCTCTGAAATCTTCAGATAAAATTTAGTACTGTCAAAATCTAGCCTTCCAGTTTTTACTCTCATTCTTAGGACTTTGAGAATCAAACCCTATTCATACTAAATATATCTACCTATTACATAGTCCATAAGCACAGACACACCCCAAACTGTGAGCCGGAGCCCTCTGCAGCCAGGACCAGGGGCACGTTGAACTTGGTGTCATCCGGCAAATGCAGGGACTCATAAATACTGCCTTCATTAGCTCATGAGCCCTGTGATTTGTGTCCCCGATGAACAGGGGCACATTTTTTGACCCCTCCAGTAAACAGGCAATGTAATTCCTCTGTAAATTGACTATTAGAATGGTCTAAATGCCCTTGCCTACAAGCTGAAAGGCATAGTTAACACTTTTTACATAAGCTAGAAGACCAAAATTTAGCTATCAATCAACCAGGGCAGAAAGGAATGACTTGACAAAATCATTTGTTAAGTCTGACAGGAGTCAAGAACACAAGGCTTTCTTCCAACTGTTTAAATGTATGTGTGACAAGGGAATATTAATTGCATAAGACAAGACATTTAAAGGTATTAGCTCAGCACTACCAGTCTATTTTACCCAATTAAGACTATTCATCAATGTAAATAACTGCATTTTCCTCAGAAAACCAAAAGGAATGAAGGCGATAGATAGTCCCTAATGTAACAATCTACTTCCTTATTTCATGGGAGGGCAAAGAGATGTGAGGATAGACACAGTGCAACACACAAACTTAAAAAGAAAAATTGACTGTCTCAAATGACCAGAAATTGTCTGCCTACGGGTGGGACATGAGGAGTATATGATGTATATAGAGCCACCTTCAAATAGATACTGCAAAGTATTTTGCACAAAGTCTTAAAACCCACAACCGTTTGATGAATATGAAACAGTTCCCTGAAAAAGACAGAACAAGAAAAAAATTCTCCCCAGCCAATGAGAATCATAGAAACTTAAACTTAGATGGGACTTTGAAGATGACATGTTCAATTTTAATTTCCAATGAGAGGCTATCTCTGTGATTCTTTTTAATTGACAAGTGTTAATTCTTTTTTCCCCCAGCTTTATGGAAACATAACTAACAAATAAAATTGTAAGATATTTAAAGTGTACATCATGGGGAGCCTGGGTGGGTCACTGTGTTAGGCAAGGGATTCTTGCTTTTGCCTCAGGTCATGATCTCGCCATTTGTGGGACGGAACTCTGCTTCAGGCTCTGCATCTCAGCCCCTCCCCCACTTGTGCGTACAGGTACACGCATGCTCACGCTTTCTCTCTTGCACTCAAAATAAATAAATAAACTTTAAAAAAAAATAATAAAGTGGGGGTGACTAGGTGGCTCAGTCAGTTACACGTCTGATTTCGGCTCAGGTAATGATCTCATGGTTCGCGAGTTCAAGCCCCACATCGGGCTCTCTGTTGTCACCACAGAGCCCACTTCAGATCCTCTGTTCCCATCTCTCTTCCCCTCAATCTCTCTGTGTCACTCTCCTCCACGCCCCTGTCTGTCTCTCTCTCCCTCTTTAAAATAAATAAACATTTAGGGACACTTGAGTGGCTCAGTAGATTAAGTGTCTGACTTCAGCTCAGGTCATGAACTCACAGTTTGTGAGTTTGAGCCCCATGTCTGGCTGTGTACTGACAGCTCAGAGCCTGCTTCAGATTCTGCAACTCCCCCTCTCTCTGCACCTTTCCTGCTCATGCTCATGCTCTCTCTCTTTCTCAAAAACAAACATTAAAAAATATAAACAAATAAATAAACAAATAAATACTTAAAAAATAAAGTTTATATCATAGTGAATTGATATGCACATACATTGTGAAAGGATCCTCTCCCATCTAATTTATTAATATACCAATTACTGCATATACTCTTTTCTGTGTGTAGGTGAGATGATTTAAATTCTACTCTCTTAGCAAATTTCAATCTTACAAAATAGTGTTATCAACTACAGTCATGTTTTACATTAGGTCCTCAGACCTTATTCACCCTAGAGTGAAAGTTTATACCCTTTGACTGATCCTTCCCTACTTCGCCTACCCCCGAGCCCTGGCAACCACTTTTTTCTACTTTGCTTCTATGGGTTACACTTTTTTATTTTTTTAAGATTCCACATATGATTGATAACATGACGTATTTGTCTTTCTCTGTTTAACTTATTTCACTTAGCATAGTGCTCCCAAGCCCATACATGATACAAAGGGCAGGATTCCCTTTTTCCTTATGTCTGAATAACATTTCATTATTTCTATACCTTTCCAAGTTCATCTACTGAAAACATTTAGGTTGTTTCCACATCTTGGCTACTATGAATAACGCTGTAGTGAACAGGGGAATGCAGTTATCTCTTCGATGTCTTGTTTTCATTTCCTTTGGATATACATCGGACCCTTGAACAATGGGGGATAAAGCGGGAGGGGAGGTTAGGGGCACCAACACTCCATGCAGTCGAAAATCCACATATAACTTTTCAATGAAATATTACTCAGCCATAAAAAAAGAATAAAATCTTGGCATTTGCAACAACATGGATGAAGCTAGAGAATATAATGCTAAGTGAAATAAGTCAGTCAGAGAAAGATAAATACCATATGATTTTACCCATTTGTGAATATAATAAAAAAAAACAAATGAGCAAATGGGAAAAAAAAAGAGAAGGAGAGAAAGAAGCAAGTAAAAAAACAGACTCTTAACTATAGAGAACAAACATCGTTACTAGAGAGGAGGTGGGTAGAGGGGTGGATTAAATAGATGATGGGGATTAAGAAGACTACTTGTCGTGATGAGCACAGAGTGATGTATAGAACTGTGGAATCACTATACTGTACACTTGAAACTAATGTAACACTGTATGTTAACTAACTGGAATTAAAATAAAAACTTGAAAAATATGCATATAAATTTTGACTCCCTCAAAACTTAACCACTAATAGCTTACTATTGACCAGAGGCCTTGCTGATAATATAAATAGTTGGTTATCACATATTTTGTATGTTATATGCATTATATTCTGTATTCTTACAATGAAGTAAGCTAGAAAAAAGAAAATGTTATTACAAAAATCATAAGAATGAGAAAACACATTGATAGTATCATACTATACTGTATTATCAAAACAAAAAATTCACATATAGTGGACCTGTGCAGTTCAAATCTATGTTGTTCAAGGGTCAGTTGTATGTCCAGAAGTGAAATTACTGGATCTTATGGTGATCTATCTTTAAATTTTTGAGGAAGCTCCATACTGTTTTCCAAAGTGGGCACACCAATATTACATTCCCACAGTATACAAGGGTTCCCTTTTCTCCATATCCTCACCAACATTTGTTATTTCATCTCTTATTAGTGACAGCCTTTCTAACAGGTGTGAGGTGATATCCTATTTTTTTTTGTTGTTTTTTGTTTTTTTTTTTTAAAGGTTTTTTATTTATTTTTGAGAGAAAGAGAGACAGCATGAGCAGGGGAGGGTCAGAGAGAGAGGGAGTCACAGAATATGAAGACAGGCTCCAGACTCTGAGCTGGCTGTCAGCGCAGAGCCAGATGCGGGGCTCGAACCCACAAACCGTGAGATCATGACCTGAGCTGAAGTCGGACGCTTAACCAACTGAGCCACCCAGGCGCCCCTCCTATTTTGTTTTTTATTTGCATTATTGATTAGTGATGCTGAGCACTTTTTCATATAGTTATTGGGTATTTGCATGTTTTCTTTGGAAAAATGACCATTCAGGTCCTCTGCCCATTTAAAACAAAATTTGTGTGTGTACTATTTAGTAATAAATTCACAGAGAGGAAAAATATGCTTTATCTCTTTCTTACTTTATTCCACTCTCTCTACTCAGTAATTGATGTTAACTCATTTTTTCCATTCTACTACATTTGAAACTTCTGGTTTACAAAGCACTAAGTTTGGCCTGGGACCCGGATAAAAGCAAGACAAGCCATCCACTCTCACTGCTGAAAACTTCTCTACTGTCTTGATTCCTATTTACTAATAATGACTGGCTTCATAAATGATGCTGTTTAGCGATAAGTGTGAGTTCCTCCTGTTAAATATTTTGAAGCCTGGCCTAAGAAATACATTTTAAGAGTTCAAATTTGTTACATTTCCTTCACATCACATAACTTAAGATTCTTTCTCACTTAATGGTTCTTTCAGGATTTCTCCTTCCCTCCATCAGGAGAGACATACTTTCAAACACCCACTTTGTTAGCTCAGAATATTTGGCATTTTTCAAAAAGGTGGAATTTTAGATAGCATTGGTGAAGGTGGAAAAGACATTTCTTTTTTTAAAAATTTTTTTAAATGTTTTTATTTATTTGTGAGACAGAGAAAGACAAAGCATGAGATGGGGAGGGGCAGAGAGAGAGGGAGACACAGAACCCAAAGCAGGCTCCAGGCTCTGAGCTGTCAGCACAGAGCCTGACGTGGGGCTCAAACCCACGAACATGAGATCATGACCTGAGCTGAAGTCGGAGGCTTAATCGACTGAGCCACCCAGGCGCCCCGCCTTTTTCCAATTTTTTTAATGGAAAAGACATTTCTTATGTAACTACCTTGCTCAGATCCCTTAATGCACACTGAAAAGCATAATAATTTTCCTGCATATTTGGAAAGTCTACTCAGTTTCTGGCTGCTTATTACCTTTAATAATAATCTCATGCATGTTTGTTTTTATAGTTTGCAGAGAAATTTCTTGGACATTATTTCATTTGATCCTCTTTACAAGGACATCGTGGGGGTGAGAGATATGGTTTGTAGGGAGAATATCATTTTATTTGTTGTAAAGATAAGGAAAGGGAACAGTCCACTTGTTCTACCCAGCAAATGCCAGAGTCAGGTCTTTTGATTCCAAGATTAGAACTTTTCTTTGCATAAGTTCCATGTGTTTGTAAATCTATCTATTCAAATTCACAAATCCCAATTGGACAAATGTCATCTTGTTTTCTATCCTTCACTACCACATCTAGTCAACTGCTCACCTTCCAGCATTATATCACTTCCAGCACTGCTAACTACAAAAGGGAACCTAAATTTAGATACCTGGACATTTCATTCTGAGCATCTAATATCTGTCATTGATTAGCTGGCATTGAATGGGTGTAACCTGTTTGAATCCACTGTGAGAAAGTCAAAAGTTGCATCAGATAAGTTCATCCATCAAGGACCCTCTGGAGGCATATAAAATGCTACTCAAAAGATTCAATCCTCCACAACTGCATAGGCAATTTGGAAAAATAATCACTGAATGGATGGATTTGATGTCAGGTTAATAGCAGAAACCTATAAAAGGTGTGCAGTTAAAGAGTTTCAAGGAAGATACAGAGAAACCATATTTCTCTCTGGTGGGGTCAATCCTATATATCTGCCACAGTGTAGTATGATTTGTACCAGGTAGGGTCATCTGGCACCACACTTCTAAATTTCCTGCCATTCCACCTCAGAGCAGAAGTCCTGTGGGTCTAAGAGGATCCCCATCTTAAATAGAAGAGCCCCTGGAAGGAACCCCGCCAAAATGTACCATTTCCACTCCAGGTATCACACGAGCGCCACTTCAGTTCACTTGAGGATGGGAATCAAGGGAAAGAAGATGTTGTTGGGTAAAGGAAGAGGAATGATGGGCCCTCACTTATTAGTTCAGATGTTACTTATAAATGAACCTCTGAAGCTTCTGACCATTTGTGGTCATTAAAGAGCCCATGACATTTTCTAAAACGGAAAACCACTCACCATGCTCCTCTGCTCTATTCCAATTATAGATAACTGTGTGCCTCTGAGCTAACTTCGCTCTCCAGAGTTCTGCCACCATATGCTATACTTCTTTGCTTCTTGTCTTTAACTATTGCACAGCATTGCATTTCCGACAGCTGCTGAATTTTTCCCTAGAGGGACTTAATTTCAGACAGAGGCCCAATGATTCTCCACATTTCCAAGTGTGTGGAAATCCTATAAAATGACACTGATGCTAAAGATGTTTCAGGGAAAGGCAGAGACTGAGTTAGATTTAAGGTCCCTTGATTTTTCAGGGAAATCTGTGCTCTTATACCATATTATCTCAAGCAGGCTTACTTCTAGAGCAAAGTTTGGCCTGCTTTTCCTGTGAAGGGACAGGTAGTATATATTTTAGTCTTGGCAGGCAGTTGATGTCTTCCTCAGTGCTACTCAACACTGCCCTTGCAACACAAGGGCTGAAAATACAACTTTATTTACATAAACAGGCAGAGAGCCAGATTTGGGCCACAGGGAGTAGTTTGCCGAGATCTGTTCTGGATGGTTTCATCAATGGAGTTTAGTTTCACGGCATCCCACTCTGACCATGTCACTCTGTTGCATTGCTGCTGCAGTTCCCTCGCTACCTGAGGCTCCAGTCACTCACTGCTTCCCTATGGCTGAGCATGTGCTGGCCCCACCTGCTTAAGAAACTGAGGAGGCTAGAGATGTCCTTAAGGAGCCCCCAAGTGGCCATTATGACTGGTGTTATTTGACCAAGTTGACTTCTTTTCTCCCTTTGCCTCATACTCTGCTAGAACACATAGATTATTCCAATGGTCTCTAAGCAATTCCTTTTCTTTTCTTTTCTTTTTTTTTAATATTTTTTTATTTATTTCTAGGAGAGAGAGAGACAGCGTGAGCAGGGGAGGGTCAGAGAGAGAGGGAGTCACAGACTGAAAAAGGCTCCAGGCTCTGGGCTGGCAGTCAGCACAGAGCCCGACACGGGGCTCGAGCCCACGAACCGCAAGATCATGACCTAAGCGAAAGTCGGACGCTTAACCGACTAAGCCACCCAGGCGCCCCTAAGCAATTCCTTTTCTAACAGAAGCTTTGAGACAAGGGATTAAGAGGAAAGGTTAGATGTGAGTGTAGAAGTCATTGGCTTCCCCCCGAAATTTTGTGAATTAGGAGGATACCTGGTTGGGTGGCCTGACCTGCTTGATATAGGTGCTGTAACCTGGACTAAACTCCAAATCCTGATATTTCTCCGTAATTTGGAAACAAACAAACAAACAAACAACTGAGGGTATTTGCACAGATTGGCTAAATACAGAGAGAATGCACCCAAAGAGCACCAGGCAAGCAGGTTGCTATGGTGATATACAGACACAAAGACTAGCTGATCAGTCACAAGTGACCCACTTTCAACTAGTTATTACGGCAAGTATGGATACAGCCTCAGGGCCACATTGATCTAAGCCTGAGGGTTTCAAAGGCGGGGCTGAGGGAAATCTGCTCAGTCAGGCATGCTTTCATTACTGCTGACTTCTTCCGGCCCCTGCAACTCTGTGCCCTTCCTCGCCCCAGCTCAGCCGCCCAGACCTCCCACCTTGCCCAGGACCAAAAGTGCTTTACAGATTTGTAGTCATCCACTTTATACCTGTTGCAACTTAGAGTACAGCTTTTTAAGGTAGCCTAATCCTTGCTGAAATTGAAAGAATCTAATAAAAATAGAGAAGTCCCACCCTTAACAGTTAACAGGATTGATACACTAAATGACAAACTGGGGAACTGTGGAATTGGAAATGAGGGGCTAAGAGAGGTTATTAACCCAAACTTTTAACACCTATGGTCGGGTCAGATGGAAAATCTCTTCCTATCACTAAAGTACTCAGAACAAATGGTTCTCCTTTAATCCTGGAACACCAGGACTTGATCTATTCAATTGTTTCTCATTGAATATACCAGACAGGTCTGCTAGTCTCCAGATCTGCATTTAATCAGATATCCCCCAGCAAAAGTGAAAGTCCTTTATTTTTTTTCCTTCTTTATAATTAATTAGAAAAATGATTATCAGAATCTCACTCATGGTTCAGTGTCTTGCACTGGGCTGGACACATAAGGATGGTTAAAGGAAGAAAACAAAGTGGTGATTATATTAAACAGGAAGCCTATTATTATGATTATTGATAATCTCAAGACTCAGTATTAGTTAATATTTACCTGACACTCATCCTATTTAGGGAATTTTAATAAAAGCTATAAACTAAGACCAAATCAATTTTAACAACTACAGTCATTAAACGGACAGGCTTCAGACTCAGCCCACTTGATTTTCTAATGTAAGAGTTCTGTATCAGTAAGAAATTTAATTTTATTGCTGGGACTCCAGTACTCTACTCTGAAGAAAAAAATCTTTTGACAGTAATGCCCCCTCACAGAATTGTTGTAGAGATGGTTGATAAAGAAAGTATTAAGGAGGGGCGCCTGGGTGGCTCAGTTGGTTAAGTGTTTGACTTCAGCTCAGGTCATGATCTCGTAGTTTGTGGGTTCAAGCCCCACGTCAGGCTCTGTGCTGACAGCTAGCTCAGAGCCTGGAGCCTGCTTCAGATTCTGTATCTCCCTCTCTCTGACCCTCCCTTGCTCATGCTGTCTCTCTCTCTCTCTCTCTCTCAGAAATAAATAAAACATTAAAAAAAAAGAGTATTAAGGAAAAAATAGACACTAAACAAATATCAGTTTCAAGTGGGCGACTCTACTTTTCTGACCTTGTACATAACCGGGTACAAATGGGAGCAATGGGTCCCAAGAGAGTTGATAATTTCAGGTATGTGAATGACAGGACAGCATCAGCTACTCAGTTCCTAAATGTATCCACACTTAGCACTCAGAGCTATGGGAAGGCAAGCCTCATTGGGAAGCCATGGATTCATGTGCAGGAATAGTCATTTTGTGTGGGTCTTTAGAACTCTAAATTTAGAGTTCTTTATTGAAACTTTTATCTGGGCCTTAAGCGTAGGCAGGTAAAAACAAACAAATACCATCCATTTTGGAAAAAAACAAAACAAAACAAAACAAAAAACCACCAAAAAAATTAATGATGGGTACTTACAAAATCACTGATCTTAATTTCTAACAACTAAAATTGCTAGGTTAAGGGATAAGCTCCCATCTCTAAATCTCTAAATCTCTCAATCGGAGGCTGATGGTGGGCTCTTAAGGAGGCTGAATAAAGAATTTTTGCCCTAGGAAAAAACCTTAGAGGTCCCTTTTACCTTTAAGAGTCTAAGAATCAGAGTTCCTTCTCTGAAAAGGAACTATTTCCTTTTTCAGAGAGAGTTGAGAAATAAGCCCAGAAGATATTATTGCTTTTCTTTCCTGTCTCTCCTTTTTCCCAATTCCTACCTCACAATTTTGTGGGGAACTACAAATCTTGGTACATATGTAATACATAATCATTATTCAGTTTTTAAAGCAAGCATTTAAAGAGACTGTACTTTTCTCATAAAGTTAAAGATAGATGTGATTTCTCTCTCTGTCTCTGTCTTTGGGGGACATTCTTTGTTGAGACAATTAATTTCTTAGCCTTTTTTTTCTGTATATGAAGGAAATTTTCCACGCTCCAACCTGACAAAAATACCTGTTCTGGGTACAGTTTCCTGAAATGTGGCACCATATGTGCATCAGTAAACATTATGTGTAGAGTAAATTAAACTGAGCCTTATAATTAGGCAGAAAGGAAATTACTGTAGACCTGAAAGAGTAAATCAGCAGTATTAAAATGCTCTCCATTTTCTCTGAAGCACTTCAGAGTGCCATAAAAAGCCCATGTCACTGTGATAAATATCAAGAAGAAATGCATTGGGAGCAAGACAACCTAAAAGACACCACAATTCAAATAGGTCTTCAAATCTGGAGTCCAAGGTGTCATCTCATTAAATTTAAAAGTCAGCCCTTTTGCCACTAATGTAGGGGAAAAAAAGAAAACCACCTGACATTGAGACTTTTGGGGTAAACTTTCTCAGATAGCTGGTGCAGTAAAGACTTTAATGGATAGAAACTATGGAGCAGAGCCAAGACTAAGGAAAGACTCACCTATCATAAATAAAATAGCAACACTGTAAATAAAGACAGGATCCATACTGCTGTTTTTTTCCAGCTTCTGTTACTGATTCTATCTTTATTTACAATGTTGATAATTTTCTCATGGTGGAGTTTTTTTGCCTTAATTTCTATCTCCTAAAATACTGCATAAGAATATTATTTACCTTGGTTCCTCAGATTTTTGGAGTTCCCTAAGATTTTCTACCTAAGGTAGCACCTCATTTGGCTCACCTCTGTCTTGGTCCTGCACTGAGCCCAGTAAGCAGACCAGCCACCTCTAATCTTTGTCCATGGAGAAAGAGGGATCAAGCATGGCTTCTCCTTCTCTCCAAGCAGATACTGTGTCTGTGAAATGGGGAGGTCTAGCAGAGGCTCTAGCAGAGGATTAGAGGGAAGTTGGAGGGCTTCACAGTCCTCAGATACACCCCGAACAGACTTCAATGAGGTCTGAACGTTCCTGCTGTCAGAAACAAAGACAGAGGAATTCAAACTTGCTAGAACAGCACAGGTTGTCTGGAAAGCTGATTACAACACAGAATAGCATGCCACCAGATGACCTGAAATCGGAATCTCTCAGGATGGAACTGCATGTCTGCATTTTGGCAGGTTCTTGAGCTGGCTTTTCTAAAGCCAGCCCAGCAAGAAAGTTCTGTGTTGAAGCATACACGTTCTCTCTTATGCTGGAAAAACCCAATATTATCACAGTGTAAGTGGACTTTTAAACAAATCTAGTTCTTAAAACAATGGAACCAGAGACATGAGAGTGTCGAATGGAGGGATGTTGATGACTCTGACGTTTCTTGGGTGCTATGGCTACGTACAGAGGTTTCTTTCTTCTTTCAACCCGTGTGTATCACAAGCTGACATTATTTTGGCCACTAGCATATGACCTGAAGAAGCAAAAAAATAACACTTGGGAATAGGCAAAGTCACATAAACAACTTAAATCTACTATAAAAAGTATCGTAATAGGAGTTATTTTAAAATGCTCTAGGAGCCTACTGGATAAACCCTGTTTATAGGAATTGGATAAGGTTGTGATGATAAGGTGACATTTAAGCTAAGCCTTGTAGGAAAAATTGTGAATTTTCCTGGAAGAAAAAAAAGAGAGGGAGATGGAGCATTCAGAAAAAATGTGATATTTCTTGGGAGGGGATAAAAAGAAGAGGAAGATAAAGAGAGAGAGGGCATTCCAGGCAGAAGCCATTGCAGAAGCATGAGAGTGTGTGAATGCTGACTTCAACTGCTGGAGCCAGAGTGAGCTGAAGCCAAGGAGGCTGGGGGAGAGTAGTTGTGAGGTTGTGAGGTTCATCATTTTTATGAAAAACCAATTAAGCAGTGCCAATGGGAGTGGATAGGAAGAAATGGATTGGACATGCATGTAGGAGTTGGAATCCACTGGACTGAATGACTGATGAACTCCTGTTCAGGCATGATAATGGCAGGGACTGTACAGGGCTGTAAACCTTTTGGAAAGTTGATCACAGTGGAAAGCCCACAATTGTGTAGGGTTGGGGGTGCGGTGAGGATTTGGCTTTCAGGTATCCTGGAAGCTTCATTCAGCCAAGAAGGACATATAAAGTAAATAGATGGACATATAAGCACAGCTTCTTCTTCACAAGGGCATATAAAGTAAACAGATGGACATTATAAGCACAGCTTCTTCTTCACAATTTTCTACCCACGCAAAGAGGATTATTGAATTCCCTCAGCCATTATCAGCGACATTCATGGGAGCCGGGAAGGCACAATGTGATGAGATCCTAGGGCAAATGGGCTGCCACCAGGGCTGGTGGTGACAGCAGGAAAGGTAAAGCCTGTAAGAAGATGACTCATTTTCTAAATTTCAGATGTATATAACCTCCTTGGGAAATGGGGATATAAAGAAATATCAGCTGTCCTGGTGGAAATTTCCCCTGGGAAAACTGATGCCAGAAGACATTTCAGGTAACAAAAGATAATCTCAGCAAGGAGGGGTCAAATGGAACAGATATGTTTGACTAAAAACTGGCTGCAATGTTAGAATTAGTTACGTTCAAGTTCAGTTCAGTTAGAGTCAAGGTGATTAGCTGCTTTCATCAGCTCTAGAAACACTTCAATTCAGACCATAGTGGCAAACTCTTGTACAACACACTTTAAAGTTATCTTCCTTTCAGTGACAGTTTTGGATAAGAAATCCTAGCCTAAACATATCCTCCAACAATGACTATGGGCCAACTTCATTTAATCAAGATGAGTGTTCTGAAATGAATGTTCTAGTAAGCTAAAATGACATTCTTAAAAAAATTAAAATCCTTGTTGTTTAAATCATCATTTTTGAAAATCATCCAAATTTTCCTGCTGAGGAATTTCATCCTAGACAATATAATAGTATTTTATTATAATCCTATTGTGGATTGTCCAGTGTCAGGATAAAGACTTTTTTTTTTAAAGAAGGAGAGCAGGGGAGATGCAGAGAGAGTGAGACACAGAATCTGGAGCAGGCTTCACACTATTAGCACAAGGAGCCACTTGGGGTTCACAAGGGGGTCAAACTCACAAACGGTGAGATCATGACCTGAGCCAAAATCAAGAGTAGATGCTCAACAGACTAAGCCACCCAGAAGCCCCTCGTGTCAAGATTTTTGATGGCATTCTCATTGACTGGAAGAGAAGCTGTCAGAGATTGGGCCAAATGCAGACATTCTCTTGAATGTGTTTGGGGACTCAGTCATTGCTGTTTATCTTTCCCTTTCCCACCTTTCCTTGACCTCCAGGGCTTGAAGAAATTAGCAGAAGAGAACAAATCAGTAGCTGAGCTTCCACTTAATTGAGCATTTCCCTATTCAAACACAGGTGATAGATCCCTCCACTCAGTATAGCGTGTTATATGATTATTCAATGTTGATCAAACTACTGGATTCTTTCTATGATCTAGACTTGCTAGTGAGGGAGAGGACAAGCTTGTGCTAATGTGTGAATAATCAACTATGTGCCAGCTCAGAGAAATAAATTAAATTGCTTTATGAGTTGAACATTGTCTTCATAAAGGAAGAGCTTTCCCATGGTAATATTTTCAGAAATGTTTCCAACTGATGAAATCATGTACCTTAAACTTTTCTTAATGAGTATTTTCCAGGAGATAAATAAGTTTATGTGGTGCTCTGACATTCAGGGCTATCATATCAGGATTTTCCTATGGTAGAGGTATATAACCCGTCTTCAAGAGGCATGTCCAAAGGATGGCTCTTGAGCTCTCTTCCACCTCAGTCCTCCTCCTTGCTCTTTTGATTCTGATCTTTGGTACTTCTGATGCAATATGTGTTCAGCTGTCTCTGAGTTATTTATGTTTTGTATTTCAAATCCCTATCACTGTATGATCATTTCCTTGTCTCCATATTTCTACAGCAACAAGGCAATCTGACCTAGGGAACAAATTCCAGGGATTATTAGCCCTGACATAGCTCTGAAAGCGTGAAGAACACAAACTTTACCATTTGGAGGAAATCAATACTTTATTTTATTATTATTTTTATTTTTTTAATTTTTATTGTAGCCATATAGATAGCCTCCTGTCCTTAAGAGGAAAAGCAGATTTAAGTCTCTAAATAAATGACTTTAAAATGTTTTCTTACAATGACTCTAAAAATAATTGGCCCCATCATGAGCAGATGTGAGAAAAAGAATTGAAAATTGAAAAAGAATTGAATGCCTTAAAATTCCTTTTTTTTTTCTGTAAATGTTTTGCAAAATCTATAATTCACACTTCGAGAAGCTAGATACCTAAACATAATAGCACTTTTTAAAAAGAAGACCCAATGAACTATAACAGCTGGAAACCTGAGAGACAATATCATAACACAACTAAGAACCAAATTTTTGACATTCACCACAGATTTTTTTTTCTGTGTGCAGTGTGTACATGCCGCCTATCCCAAACCCTGAAGTAGTAAAGGTGCTGTTGGAAACCATAAAGCACCTCTATATATTTATGTGAACCTCCTTTCCCAGCTGCAACCCCCAGAGTATATTAGTGTATGTGCAATCCAATTGCATATGCTGGTTCTATAGAGGGGCAGGATGGGGAAGGGTTATGAGGAAAGACCCTACAACCAGATTGCCTGGGCTAAAGCCTGTATGTACCCATACCCCACATGGCCATGGGTGCACTACTTCATTTCATGTCCTCATTTTTAAAATGGGCACGATGATGTCTCTTCTATCTCACAGAGCTGGCTGGTATGAGGGTTAAATGTGGCCCATTTATGGAGAGAACTTAGAACAGTGCCTGGCACATTGTGTGAACTCAATACATGTCAGCTCTAACTTAGTTTTCATTTTGTAGGCAGTAATTTTAGAAGCAGTTGCTGATCATTGCCCACCTTTAGTCATACTTCTTATTTAAGTTTTCTATGGAGACTGAGTCTTGATAGATACATCTTTATTCTTTTTTTTAAAATGTTTTTATTTTATTTTTGAGAGAGAAAGAAAGAGAGATGGAGTAGGAGTGGGAGAGGGGCAGAGAGAGAGGGAGACACAGAATCCAAAGCAGGCTCCAGGCTCTGAGCTGCCTGCACAGAGCCCGATGTGGAGCTCAAACTCACAAACTGTAAGATCATGACCTGGGCTGAAGTTGGACGCTCAACTGACTAAGCCACCCAGGTACCCCAAATACACCTTTAAACATACCACCCAGTGACATTTTATGCTTGATTTTAAATCCTCTATTACATAATCTATTCTATTAAGTCTTCATCCCAATTTAAAAGCATTCTATACATGATGTTTGTTGTTCATTGAAAGTGTTTTGATTATAATAGCAAAATTGACGCCTTTGTCAAGTTGACACTTACTGAATCTCATTGCTGGAATTACTGTGATGACTATTAAGGGTGAAGAGATAAGAATTAGGCCCTTGATTAGTTTTGGGAATGAGAGAGTTGCTAAGTTTAGCAACACCCTGACTTGTTATGATTATTATTTATTAGCTTCTCATTGGGAAGCATTTGGGTCCTGATTTGCTTATCAACTTGGGAAAAAAAAGACTAATAACAGGACCAAAATAATAGCCAGGGTAGTTCAGCTTCTCTGTAAGCTTAGAGAAAATCAAGAGACTATGCCTAGAATAGTTCACAGGCTGCACATACAAGGAGGACATCGAGGAGCAGCTGGCAGACACAGACTGAGTCCTCTCTAAAGGATGAGAAGACCATGTGGGCTACTAGGTACCCAAGCAGAGAGTCAGCCAAAACTTTTTGTTTTTATAATGGTCTGATTCCAGAATCACAGCAGTGACAATAGCTCAGACATGGGCATACTGTGCCTGAAGCTCTAAAATTAAAACATAATGCTTAAAGCTGACAGTTATATTCCCCTAAATTCATTTTTAATTCCAAACAAAATACTCTTAAGAGGATTCTGCTGTACCACTGCCCACTCTCATGGGGTTAATTGGCAAGATGGTTTTAGGCCAGTCATGTTTAAATAACACCCTTGGGTTCCTGCAACCTTTTTCGTAATTTATGACTCCACATTCCTTTGGGATATACCGCCTAAAGGAAGGGGATCCACTTATTTGAAAATCCTACTTAAACAGAAATCCTTTTTATTCAATTACTCTTGATCTTTTTCAGGTATCTACAAGTTTAAGTCTACTTTTTTTTAATTAGGGAAATTCAAGATAATGATCATGATTGACTTTATTTCTTTTTAATTTGGTGACCAGAACTTTGTAAGACTCCAGGGTCACCCTTCTGAAGGACACCACCCAATCTTAGAGCTATGAGGAAGAGGCAGTAAACTCAAAGCACAGAAACTTAAGAAAAGTCATTGGAAATGTTTTTCTTTGTTTTCAACTTGTTTTCCCCATTGAGATTTGATTACCCTAATTATTGTGTAAAGAATTTCATGAGTAAGAGGAAGTGGGCATGGATAACTGAGGGCTCCCATTTAAAACCTCTTCTAACAAGGCTTGTCAGTAATGGAAATGACAGAAAGTGTTTCAGCCACAGGGAAACATTCCTTTGAACCACTAGCATTCACCAGGCACAGTACCTAGCTGCTATCAGGTACTCAGATAAAACCTTGTTAATCCAATTAACTACCCAAATCTAAGATAAAGATCTACCTGAGACATGTTAATCAAAGTAGTTGCATGTTCCATTTGCATAAGTGCTAGGTGGCTTCTGTTTAAATCAGTGAAGCTTTTGTACCACTACAGGTGTACATGGAGAAACAGAAGAGATGAAAAGAAAGACAAAAATATCCCAGCATATGCATAGGGATAGAACTGGCAGATGGGATCCACCTTAGTTCTAGAAAGGCAAATTGGGAAAGGGAAAGATGTTTGAACCAAATTCAGGGGTTTGGTGCGAAATTATGCCCCATGACTTTTGGATCTTAATATCAGAAAACAATTTTCTTTACCCTTATTCCTCTGAATCTTTGGGAAAGGTGAACAGAAAAAATAATGCTTTTGTACATGGAATGATTTCAAAGGATGACACATTCCTTCCACTCCCATCCTAAAAGAAGCTCTCCAAGGAACTTGTCACCTAAACATTTCAAGTTCTACTATAAATTCCACCTTCAAATTTCACTACTACCCTCAGGTAGAAAGAGTAAACCGTTTTCTGAGAATATTAACACTGGGATAAAGAATGCTTTCCACACTCCTTCCTATTAAAACAAAAAAAGTTTTTCTGATAGGTTCATGAGTTCAGAGAGCTGAAGTTGCTGCCTCCTGAATGTAAAAGAATGGTCCCACTATAAGCAAGAGACTGAGGAAGTGAGACGACTCAGTTCAGATATTTTGCCTGGTTGACAATATAGCCAAAGGCAGGCCCTAGAGAAAATGCACTCCCAGTGCTTCAAAATCTGTGATATCAAGCGTTAGGACCTCTGGCATAGGAAATAAATGCAGATTTCCATTGGACCCATTCAATCTCATGCAGCTTATAGATAGCTTATGGATCTATTATGACTCCCTATTTTTATATATAAGAAAAGACAACCAAGAGATGGCAAATCCATACTCACACAGCTAGTTCAGAGGCAGAGCTAGAAGTAAAACCCTGGGTTCTGGACACCTGATTCAGTGTTTTCCATTAACTCCAGTCTCAATTCCTACTACCCATATCATTTCATATCACATGGGGGATTTGTATGGAGAACCAGTGTAAGAAGGCAAAGAGATAGATCTGGCCACATATCCATTTGGCTTAAGACAATGTTTTATTCTTTCTCATTTGAAGGCAAAATAAAAAGGAATTGCTTCCCCACAGGGACCTATTAGCTGGGCAAACTAGAGTCTTCATATTCCAGAACTAATTGTGATTTTCTGGAGGACATTAGCTCAAGCATGTCTATCCCTGCAGATGATATCCTGAAGAGAACCGAGAAGCTCCCAAGTAGTAATTAGAAGGGGTGTTTTTCTCCAATTCAAACTACTTCCAACATGTTCCTGGTCATTTTTTGCTTAGGCACCTGGCTAATATTGTCTGTACTTGACATGTAACAGCAGGGGGTGCTAGATGTGGCCCTGCCAGTCTAGCTGTTCCAGCTGCAGAAAGGAAGACTGTTGTTGCCTCAGGGAAGTGGTTGGTTCTAGCTGAGGAACACAACCAACACCAAATAAATGAGATGGATATATGCAAAAGCTACCAGCAGGAGACAGGATGCCTCTCAGGCAGAACTCAAGTGTGGATTTCATGGTAACTTGACAGATGGTTTAACTTTTCTAGAGAAAGAACACTACCAAAGAAAGTGGAGCTCACCATGGAAACAAAATAAGGGTTACCAGACTATAGTGTTATCGGTATTGCTATAGCACTTTCAAGATGAAATGGGCCCTGACCAGAGATTATTTTCACCCCCAAAAATAGACCCATTAGACTAATGATAGCATTAGCCATTCTAATCATCCAACTAGCTTTCCTTGATTTGGTCCTCTGCTTCTGAGCCGTCTGATAAGCAAATATTCCCCTGGTGATTTGTGTCACCAAAGGGAATACACAGGGTCAGAGACCTGAATTAGCCCATCAGATTAAGAGTTGTGCTTTTCATTAACCATTAGCATTCTTGTTTATTCACGTAAGGCCTTGGGGATCATGAGATCTAAGAACCAGAAGAAATGAGAGTCTGCCTCTTGGCATATCTGGATCTGGAAAACTGAAAAACAGATGTAGAAGACAGTGAATTCATCAAGTCTCTACCTGGGAAGACTGTTTCTGGGCAGTGAGCATGCTGCCTCTTCAGAGGGTGTTTTCACCACACCTCCTGAGGCTGTCACATCTGTCCTCGCACCAGACGTTACCTTGTTGATGAAATGCTCCGTGTACGTGTTGATGCTATAAAGAATAGCAACCTGAAGGCCAGCAGAAGGCATCTGGGAAAAGGACATTCTTGGAAACCACGACAAAGCACCATGCATTTAAAATAAAAACAAAAACAGTACCTGTCTCCTCAGGTCTCTTGTTTTCTTGGTCATCTTATCAATTGCAATGTTTAGAGGATCTCCCTTTTCTTTTCTTCCAGTCTATTAAGAGAAGAGAAATAATCTCTGATTTAGAAAGTTCGATGTTAGAGGCAAGGAATTTTTTTTTATTCAGAAACACACTTGATGGATAGAATATGAGCCAAAAGAGAGAGAGAGAGAGAGAGGGAGAAAGATTTTTTTCAATACACAGCAAATACGATTTGTCTCGAAAATGGGTATCCTTAAAATAAAAATTTTAATTGTTGAAAAAATACATTCTCAGGATGGTTTACACATAATGTTCACATTCAACTTCATGGGAGTACATTTTTCTCTTTCTCTAGATATTTACTAATTAGCTAAACACAGCAAGAATGTTTGTTTCTGCCTTCAAATACAATTTTTGTTTTTGTTTCTCTCTCACATAAGCATCCTTCTGAAGAGGAAAGGATTGAGATGATAAAAACTAAATTCAGAAAGAAATTTAAAATAAATCACCAGAACTCATAATTCCTATTATACCAATATATACCAATATACCAATATATCCTAGACCACATTGCAACTTCTGTATCAAAGTCAAAAGAGATATTCTAGTAGAAAACAAAGTGTTTGTAATCTCTGTTCTGTCATGCACTAGTTTGTTAAATATGATATTAAGGAACCCAGAGCTTGAAATCATAAGGAAAAGGTCTCCCATGACTCTAAGAGCCGAGATAAAGGCAAAACAAACAAATGAAAACTCCAAAAATCTCTTCCTTTTAGCTTGGAAGTTTGGAAATTTCACCAAATAGTTTCTTTTTTTAATTTTCCTTTGTTTTTTCTACCTTTTAAGATGGCTATAGTAAAATAATTAAACCAAATAGAATTACTATAATCTTTTTAAAACCACAACAGCAACAAAATTCCTATGGATGAAAAGCTCTACATAACTTTATGGATGGTATTATCTCCCCTTTAAGATAAAATTGTTTTCAAAAGCTTTGTCAAATCTATTAAATTATCTAGACTTTAGTCAAATACTCTGTTAATAATTAATCAATCAATCAATTAATTAATTATAAAGTCTGTTTATTTTGAGGGGGGGTTGTGTGAATGGGGGTGAGGCAGAGAGAGAGAGAGAGAGAGAGAGAGAGAGAGAGAGAGAATAAATGAATTCCAAGCAAGTTCTGTACCCGTCAGCCCAGAGCCCAATGTGGGGTTCGAACTCACGAACTATGAGATCATGACCTGAGCTGAAGTTGGATGCTCAATGGACAGAACCACCCAGGAGCCCCCTGAAGATTTATCTATGTATGGTCCTACTGGCGAGCTGGTTCTTGTTCCATACGCAAGTCTATGCAGAATCATATAGGTCTCCACAGTAATTGGTAATATGATGTAATGATAACAAAGATAAGTGTATCCAGAAAAATTATCATTCCAGAGATTTCTAGATGTTCTCTTCCAATGATAAAATTCTGGATGCATAAAGCTGAAACTTTACTTACAAGTAGACTTAGCAGTCATTTTTTCCTGCAACTTTCTTAATTAACTTTGTGTGTGTGTGTGTGAACAAATGTCTGATGTCTAACCCTATATGGCTTTTGTTTAAAAACCATCACCAGGGCACTTGGGTATCTATTTTTAATCATCTAAAATCTTATAAAACCCCATGTCTTTGCCACTCTCTAAACTGGTATTCTGACCATTTCTTATATATACACTGAAGTTTATAAGTAGAAAGAGCTTAAAATAAAGTGGTAACATTTTACAACATTGAAATATTAGTGTACGAATAGCTCCAGGGAAAGGGAAAGTATATGGAGAAGAACAGTGTGCTGCTTTCTCTGTGGAGGGAAGCTGGTCACACAGCAAGTGGGACTTTGCTACCCTGTCTCCATATCCAGCTGTGCCACAGGTGTAGCAGCCAGAGCTGTTTATTTTCTCCTTGGCTTTCTTCTTCTTTTTTTAATTTATTTTTTATTTTTTTATTTTTATTTCTACGAGAGAGAGAGAGAGAGAGACAGCGTAAGCAGGGGAGGGTCAGAGAGAGAGGGAGTCACAGACTGAAACAGGCTCCAGGCTCTGAGCAGGCAGTCAGCACAGAGCCCGACGCGGGGCTCGAACCCACGAACCGTGAGATCATGACCTAAGCGAAAGTCGGACGCTTAACCGACTAAGCCACCCAGGCGCCCCTCCTTGGCTTTCTTCTTGCAAACAGGATTTGCCATGAAAATACAGGGCAGTTTTGAGAAGGTCCAGACCATGATCATTCTGAGAACTGCAGATTTCATATGCCCTTTCCATTTATGAGAGTTAACAAAAACTCATTTTGAAAAACTAACAGTTATGAGTTTGGTCTAACATGTGGCTATGAGAGAAGGAGATTGGATCACTGAAACTTTTAATTCAAAAAAACAAAAAGATCAAGAGAGTGTGGATATACAGAATGATTGTTGAAAAAAATGCTGAGTGTCAGACACATGTATCATTTTATCCTGCCAGTGACATCCCATTATCACCATTTTACAAAAGAAAAAATAAAACCAGAACAGGTCTGGGATTAGGGAGAAGGCAGTAAGTCACTTCCCTCATATATAACGCTTCAGGGGCACCACAGATAATCAAGATATCTAATATTTTAATACAATATTTTCAAAAAATTAAATTAATGCCCAAATATCCATGTTGAACAAATACCAAAATTTTAAATAAAAGCAGGATCCAACAGGACCAGGTTTAAGGTAAGGCGAGTGAAGTAAGCTATGCAGGTCAGATATCATTTCTTAATTTTAAATTTAAGAAAACTGGGGATGGGGATGAAGGAGCGCACTTGTCATGATGAGCATCGGGTATTGTATGGAAGTGTTGAATCACTATATTGTATACCTGAAACTAATATTATACTTTATGTTGACTAACTGGAATTTAAATAAAAACCTTTAGGAAAGATAATTAGGGAATGTATTTATACTAAAAAGAGAATAAATCATTATTTACCTAAAATTCAAATTTAACTGTGTATTTTATAATATTATGTGCTAGATCAGGCAACCGTACCCACAGGGGTAATAGTAATATTCAAGATTGCAAGTGGGGTTGTTACAGACACATGTAGAAAGGCTCCATTGCCTTATTCTGTGAAAAGAAGGTCAACATGGGATTCTGTGTCCCATTTGGCACCAATAACCTGTAACTGCAAAGCACATGTTCATTAGATGTGAAGCATCATTTTGGTCACTGTGAGAGACTCACAAAAGAGTGAGATCTATGATCCTCATGCTCAAGGAGCTTCTAATTCTGGAGAGTAAAGCAGAACATGAAATTAAGAACACTAACAACTATGCAGAGATTAACACCCTAACAAGCTAAATTAGTTGGTCAAAAGAGGGAGATGTTGCATTTGGGAAGTCAAGAAGTCTCACAGAGGAGTGGGGGAATTTAGCTACGCCTTAAGTCCTGGGTAAAATCTGAAAGGAAAGAGGATGGTACTTGAAGGGATGACAGTGTAGCAAAAAGAGACACATCCAGTCAAGAAATAGCAAGGCGGGTTTTAGGAGGACAGTGAGTGGCATTGACCAGCATTTTCTCCCTGATGTAAAGGAAGAGGTTTGACAAGTTGTAGAGACAGGCTACTTTTTTTTTTTTTTTTATAAGAGCTTATATATAGTGTGATTACTGCCAACCATATTTTGATCTGCAAATTCAGAGAATCTCTAGTGACATTGGCATTCCATGTCACTGTGTTGTCAGGATTCTGTTTGTATAGTATTTGCAATCCCGTGTTTCTCCAGCTTCCAAATCTTTGGCTGAAAACAATGAAATAAAATACAGATTACTTGGGTGCCATATTTATTCTATTTTAAAAGGCTGGGAAATGGCAAGGCAAGGACTAGAACTTTGGAAATTTTGGCCACTGGCTGAAGTCGTTAATACATTGGCCCTCTGTTGGCTCTAATTTCTTTAAATAAGGTATATGTGCAGGAATAATGGTAGTAGATCCTTAATGCTCAGATTAACACAGCAAACGGGGAATAGCAAACCATCACTCCGTGCCTCTATTAGGTTGGAAATACTTCTAAATTATCAACCTAACTTGGGCAGGAAGCCAATCACAAAGAAAAACAAAAGAAAGAAGAAAAGAAAATCTTGCCTCCTAGTGGCAGCCATCCATTATTAGGCTCTGTGATCTTGGACTAACAATTTGCCCATTTGTTATATCTGAGTTTTCTCATGAACACAATGGATAGCGTAATATATGCCCTATCTTTTCACCAGGTTAGCAGGACAATCAATCATGATGTCAATGTGCTGGAAACAATAAAAGGCATTAACAGTATTCAGGGTAATTAGGAAAGTATTTTTGCTGTGGAAAAAAATGAGAAAATTGATTTGGAAACTATGTAGAAACTATTTTTGGGTTACCTAGACTTCTGCTTTCTCCACTCAGGTAGATAATGTATGAAAGAAAACTTTGCCAAAAACAAGAATTCCTAAAGGAAAAGTTATTTCTCTTTAAGGAAGAAATTTTGGGGATGCTTCATTTTAAATAGATAACTAATGTGAGATATTTCTAAGAGGTGAAAAAAGGGGCAAAAACTCCAGATAAATGTATTTTCCATAATAGGTTATTGGAAATATTTGATCATCTTAAGCAAATTCTAGTTCCCAGGGAATCAACTAGGAGCCTCACGGAGCTCTTTCTCCCTCACCCTCCAAGCTTATAAGCTAAAAATAGTTTAACAAACTAAAGTGAAAGGAGACCTATGTCTTCATTTTGACATCATTGGCTAATAATAAAACAAAAGGGCATTGTCTTAAGTCAATCATTCATTTACTGCCAGGCTTTGCTAAAGAGAAGGGAACAGAAACCAGTTGTAAGGACTCTGTCAATAGCCATCTAAGTGACCTGACAACTTCTCTAGACCCTCAACCTATGATCTGTCCAACAAAGGGGCCAGAGAGAAGTTACAGAACCAGGGAATGTAAGAGTCTGAAAACTCATCAAGAGGAGCGCATGGGTGGCTCAGTCAGTTAAGCATTTGACTTTGGCTCAGGTCATGATCTTGGTGCATGAGTTTGAGCCCTGCATTGGGCTCCCTGCTGACAACTCAGAGCCTGGAGCCTGCTTTGGATTCTGTGTCTCCCTCTCTCTCTGCCCCTCCCCAACTCATGCTCTGACCCTCTGTGTCTCTCAAAAATAAATGAACATTAAAAAATGTTTTTAATTAAAAAAAAAAAAACATCAAGAATATATCCCTCATTATGCGAAAGCTCTCAGGGCACTGCAGAAGGGGTTGGGGCGTAGCAGTCAGTTGTGGCTTCCTCATCTCTGAAATGTGGATAATGCTTACTCTGTGGGATTGCTGTGAACATTAAGAAAAACAGGATCTGTAACAGTAAACACAGTCCCTAACTCAGACTACGTAACTCAGTCCATGTTGGTTTCTTCTCCTTCCCCACCTGTGGCTCCTCTCAAATGTGAGAACAGGGTCCAGAGGGATGAACTTATTCTGATCACCTAGCTCCTTATAATGACTGACCAGGACCTCCATCTTCACAATCCAGGGATTTTCCTTTTTATGTCTAAACTATCTTCTATCTCTAAAATTCTAGGATTCTGTTATTTTCAAGAGTTTCGTGTGTTTCCATTCTAATGTTACCAAAAATTTTTAAAAATAAAAATTATCAGTTTTAGTTACATTTCCTTTGTCATGTTTTGTCCATGGATCTTATGTGCCTTTCTCATAGCTGCTCTCTACTTGCCTTCTTTATCTTCACCTGCAGAGAGTGGGTCTATAATAGAGAGAGCTATTTAATAAATACTGATATTTAAAAAAAGGAAAAAAGAGGAAGACAGGCTCGAGTATTCTCTTACATTGCTCCAGGCTACTTTTCTAGTTACCATCTGTTGTGCTAGAGAGGCGCATGAGTATTAAACTTTATTTGTTTTAGTCTTTGGGGTCTATTTTACAAAACACATTTGGAATCGATCCATGGCTTGAACTGATGGAAGGAAAAAGGAAGGAATTTCCTGATTTGGATTCTTATAGGGGGTACTTTATTCTCCCATTCTCTGGCTCTGAACCCAAGTCCTGTTTGCCAAAGTATCAGATGCTGTCAAGAAGACATTCATAGTTCCATTTAATCATACACAAAAGGATTAAGAGAAATTTTGATTTTCACAATTAGTCTTCAGGAAAAACTCAGTATTTTAGTTCAATAACTTGTTTATATTATCTTTTGTCTCTTTGGGAAATAAAATTCCCTCTATTTTAGATAAGGATCTTCTTTTTTCTTCTTTCTCTCATTTTTAGTATATTAATATCCATCACCATTTCTGAAATACTGAAGATGTGTGCAATATATTTATATGATATTCTGAATATTATAGAACTCATACCAACTTCCTAATTTATAAAACAACAAAATTTAATTTTAAAAACTTTTTGAAATCAACTATTTATTTAAAGGCCATTCTTCATCCTACCATAAATACATAATTCAATACAAGTGGTCCCTTATGGAGGGACCTGAGAATATAAGTCTATCACCTCAGTGCTTCCCTCAGATCCATGGCTTCCTGTGAGTTTTAAGTATGATATTAATGTGGGAAATGGCTGTGAGAAGGCAGATGTCAATCACTCTTTTCCTTTTTCTCAAAGGTACTTGCCAACTTGATCGAATGTATGAGAAATCTTCAAAATATCAGATAGCTGTGACTCTAGGAGATAATCAAATGCCCAGTCTTCAAATTGTTGTTATTTGAAAGAAGTGGGAGTCAAGATCATCACAATGGCAGAAAGCGGTAATGGGCCATGCACGTTATATCTAACACATGTTCCTGTCATTTAAACCTATAATTTAGACAATGGGAGGGAGGATAAAAAAATGATCTATTGATCCAGCAGTCATCCTATCCTATTTGGAGGGTTCCCCATCTACCCTCAAATCCTGCATATAAGGATCATATTCTTATTACAAATAGCACCATTATTTATGGAAGCTTGAACATTTCATAATACCTTTATATTATGTGTAAATCACAATCTGAGATTGTAGGTCTTTCTAAACATTTCTCCTGGGAAAGAAATGGGTGATATCTCTCTAGAATGGATAAAAGTTTAGCAGTGGCCACAAATCAAGCCCATGATCAGGATACTTTGACCACATCACAACCCACCTTTCCTGGAACCTGGGATGCATTCGGAGGTGTAGATAAAGGTAGCGAGGGGGAAAAAAAAACTGATGACCATGTGTCAGGGGGAAAAAATGTATCTGACATTTCTCCGAGAACTTGTCAGTGCCCAAGGAAAGAATCATCAACATATAAGAAAGAATATCAAGATGGCATTATTGGTAAGACTCCAGACCCTATTTATCGCCCCAGCAATATCAATACACATATTGGATGTATTTTCCATTATATATCTTCATACTTTCCATTATATACTAACGTGTAAAATAACACTTCATGAGGATACAATCTTGTTTTGCTTATTATTATGTCCTTAGCACATGTACCTGGCACATAATAGGCATTCAAACAATTTTATTAAATCTCTGAATGAAACATACGGGCTTCTAAATTCAGTTGCACCTAAAGCCAAAGTATCTATCAATGGACTTCCTGCTCTCATGAGTGAATCAATTCCCTCATGTTGCTTTACGTTGTGTTTCTCTTAGCTACAACCAAAAATGTCCTGACAAAATCAGAGACCTTAAAATACCAGATCGAAATAATTTGAAGGCAGGGTGGTAGATGAGGAAGACCCTGGCAAGGTCCCCAATGGACACAGCTCAGAGCACTCCCTGAGACCTCAGGCCTTCACTTCACTCACAGAGTTTTTCCCTAGCACTAATTTCTGTCTAAGCTCTAAATCCTAATAAAAGCCAATTAGTCAGTAGCCTTGAGAATTTGTCCATCACAAAGTCTCTAAGATTTCTCCTCTCTCTCATATCTTTCTGCCCGTGGAAACCACCTAACCCAGGGTAGGTCTCTAACACCACATTTCCCTCCCTTATACTCTTCAGTATGGCATGTCAAAATCAAGCTTTCATTTCTCAGGCTCAGTCCCTCAGTTCTTACTTAACTCTTACTGGATCCTTGCTTTCTACTAAACTCTTGGGCCTGTATTTAAAATGTTCAGAGCTGGACCTCCTTTTTGTACTATTCCACCTCTCTGAACAATTTGTTCTTTCTTGACAGACTTTTTGACTCACGTTAGTGCCTAGATGAAAGGGACCATTCTTTCTTCAACCATTTGCCTAACCAGATTTTACCCATTCCTCAAGAAACAGCTCAAAATCATCCCCTTCTAGGAAGTGTTTCTAAAATGATCTAGCCCTTAAAGATCTTCCCCTCTTTTGACAATATCTTTCAGCCAGATACTGTGTCAAATAATGCAGATGTTAACAATTTACTATCCTGCATTATCTATTAAGTTTTCATGTGGCTGCATAGTAGAAGCTGAGCTTGTTGAGACTGGTGAATGTGTGAACTTTCTCCTCGAAAACTTAGCATGAAACTTCTAAGAAGCCTCCCCAGAAATACTTGTTTACGTAGAGAAAAATGGATGTTCCAAGTAGGGACCTACGGATAGGAAGAATGTATGCAGGGGATGAATGATTTGGAAAATGTGGGGTCCTAAAAATAAATTTCACCTAATTTTTTGCTCAGAACCATAGGAAGTGCTTGGCACCTGTGTAATGTTACAATTCTTGCTCTTTTACTTATTCCATCAACACAGGTATAGCTTCAGTGATTATCTCCCAGACAACCCTGCACAGAAGACATATTTCATCAAAGACCCCTACCCTCCCCAGCTCCCAACCTTGGGTTAATTAACCACACATTCCTTCAAAGCCTGTGAGAGACTGTGAACTAGGAAAACTGCTAAAAAATGCCATTTTATCTTTACAGTTGAGATGAAAGTAGCCAAGGTGAAGTGCAAATTTCCATTGATTTTAGACACACACAAAAACACATATGTACCCATACTAAATAAACCATTTAAATTTCATGGAATTTAAACTTCCACTTCATTTTTAAGTGCATAGGCCCCTAACCACTCAGTTACAGTTAAAGCTATCAACACCTAAAAGATCTCTAGTGTACGGCATTTTCTACCATCTCAAAAAGAGGTCAATAACTGTGCCCACATTGTTAAGAGTTCACAGAAATCAGAAAATACTCATGAAGAGGGCTACCTTAGTTTATGGAAAGTCTATCAATATGGAGTGCTTTTGCCTTAGTCTCCATGTGCCTCATTTTAACAGTGTATCAGGGACCAGTTCATGTTGTAATTCCTTCATCACACCTTCTTGACCTCTCAGTTCATAGGAGCCCATCCTCCTCTGAGTGACTGCAGCCATTATTATCCTATCACTAAAAGAGCCATTTATTTGGTGTTTTATTAACAATTCCCACTCAGGCAGTACTTAACATATTGTGCAAATATCTTGCACTGTGAACTGAATTTCACACTCTAAAGGTAAAATGCAAACATACAGATGCATCATTATGATACTGTCTTGTTCAGAAGCTTGTCATGATATAGTCATGTATCTGTTCCTTCTTCCCAGTAGGAGGCACAGAAGCTTAAGGACAGTATATCAGTCAGCTCAGGCTGCCATAACAAAATGCCATAGACTGGGCACTTTAACAAACAGAAATGTATTTCTCATAGTTCTGGAAGCCAGAGAGTCCAAGACCAACATTCAGCAGGTTTGGTTTCTTGTGAGGGCTCTCCACATGGCTCATAGACATATGCCTTCTCACTATGTCCTCACATGGTAGAGAGAGAGCAAACAGGCTCTCTGGTATCTTTGTTCATAAGGGTACTAATCCTTTCATGAAGAAGGCCCTCCTCTAATACCCCATTTAAATCTAATCACTTCCCAAAGGCCCCATTTCCATATACCATCACACTAGGGTATTCATGAACATATGAAATTAGGGATACATATCAGTCCATAGCAGACAGGAAGCTGTCAGCCAATTACATGTCTGTGGAACTCAGAAACTTCTTACAAAGTGCCTTACACAGACTAGGTGTTAAGCTAATTAGAAATATGTGTAGATATGTACATACAAATACGCATTGAATATAAATTATGTGATTAGTATTCTGACTGGTTGACATGACTACATGATACGGATCTTGGGCAGTAAGGCTACCTTTCTGCAGAGGTAGGGTAGAAGGATAGCTGTATCTTCACCAATGGTAGAGTAATATCGCTGCCAACTCTCTTTCCACACTCATTCTCCTCCTTCCCTGCTCAAAACTCCCACATAAGCAGGAAGAAGATGGAAATCAAAGCCTTCAATCACATGCACAGAATTAAGATACACACACTTGGGACAAAAAACAAATAGAAAATGGCTTCTACCAAATCCTTCTCGGAATAGGGAGGTGAGAGTAGATAAGCTTGATGACCCTAGATTCAAAAAGGAAATGGGTTTCATGAAATGGCGCTTCTAAGAGATGAGCAGAATCCTGACTGGGACAAAGAAGCAGCCCATAATAGAAAATACCTGGTACCCTTCTCTTGGCCAACCTACTGCAAGGAAAAGAGTTTCCCAGGAAACATTGGGAAGAGGAAACTAATGGTTTGGGAGTACTCAGCATTTTCTGCATGCCCAGAGGACTCCAAAGAGATTTGCTTGCACGCCTGAGAACCAAGCCTTTTTGCCCTACCCACATCAAAACTCACTTCTTTTGGTCTTTGCAAAAGCCTGTGAAGACTGCCTTCCCCTGTCCTCTCCAATCTCACCACCACTCAATCTTGGCACACTCTCCTTCCTCTCATGCCACCTCCAAAAGGACAGCACTATCTAGAAAGCAGCCACATAGATCCTGGTACCTGTAAGTCTTAGCACTAGAGGAACTGAAAGAAAATAATATTATCTGGACAGTCAAAATAACTGAAGAAATATTTTTCTTTATACACTAGCAAACCCCAATCTAGACCTCTTAACTTCATTGTTAGCCCTTTGGTGCTGTCTTTTATTTTCTAGGAGCAGAGCTTATCAAGCCTTGGGCTTTTTCTCAACTTCCCAAACCACCCCAAACCCAGAAAAGAGGTCTAGGCTGCTCCTCACCTCCAGCACCAACACCCAGGAGGCCACTGCCATGTGACCAAGGGGCAAGCACAGGCATTTCCTGAGGCCTCTCTGATGCCTTTCTTCCTGAGAATTCTTGGAATCTGCCCCATAACAGAATCATCTCTTGGGGCATTTGCCCTCACTTGGAACCAATGAAAAGTTTATGAGGCAAATGGCATTTCTGCAGCATGTTAGTTAAAAACTAAACTAAGTAGAAAGCAGGCCGAAACCCTGGAACACATGTCTCACATCGTCCCAAATATTCCTCACTATGTGGCTCCCATAAACACCATCTGGTGTGTTGATTTGTAAAGAATTACAAGGTTCTTAAAATTACACTTTGCTCTCTGCAGCGTACACTATGTCTATTAAGGGGGGAGGGGGGGCAGGGAGTGTGAGTTGAGAATGCATATCACATCTAGCCAGACTCTGAGATCTTTTTCCTTCTATACTAGGATCCTGCTGAAAGTTTGGTAGGTCTGCATAGAATTTTAAGAAGTGTATCATAGTCTCCCCAGACCAGCTGTAGGGGGAAAAAATTGAAAATAAAATACATACAAGAAATTCTTTGCCTAGATTATAATCCTAGGATTTCATACATTTGAAAGTTCTGTGCACATCTCCCACTTCACAGGATACTCGTAACAATACAGTCTTTAGCTATAAGTCAAAGAGGGTGAATAGCCAAAAGTGAGAGAACTTCTTGGGTGAAACTTAATTCTCCACTGCTGTATCCTGACCTTCAGGGCTTCCTCAGAACCCTCAGGTTGTACCTGAGTGTGCTTATCCCTGTCTGCTCACAAAGCCAGAAGAGGAGCATCTTTGTTCCCAAATACACATCTCTGGCAGTGCAGTGCTATTGTAACAGGCTGCTAGAGTACACTTTGGGTGAATTAAGTCCCTGGAGGAGGCGCTGGTTAAAGAATGATAAATGGTGGCTAGAAATGAGAAGGGAAATAAGAGAGTTTGGGGCTCAATAATCCTTCAGCTAGAAACTATTGATGTGATGGATTTGTTACAAACACAAATTCCTAGGTCGCTGCATTCAGTACCTTTGAAGTAGGCTGAGAATCTTCTTTTTAAAATCAGTATTTTAAAAATTACAGACAAATTCTATACCAACCTGACTAATAATTTGATTAATCAAAATCTTTCCAATTGTAGCCCAGGAATCTGCACTTTCAGATTTCCCACAAAATTCTATAGATTAGCCAGTTTTGGAAACCTTGAGTTTTGCAACAATTTATTGGTGGTAAACCTGAAATAGGACAAAGGATTACAATTGAGCCAGTTCTGCTTAATTCTTGATGAATTAGTTACACTATCTCAAAAACATACATTTCTTAACCAAATTAGTCAATTAGAAAAAAATCATATACTGCCTGAGAAACCAAAACAACATAGACACAGTCTACCATGTCATTTCATTAGAAGTCCCCACACAAAGAAAAAGAACATTAAATCAGCTTCCCTGAATTCCTTTCCTGCCATTATTACATCTACATGTAGACATCAGAATAAGGTTAGCTAGATGTAATGAACATAGAAATAAAGGAGGATGCTGACCTTATCAAAACACACAGAACTTAAGAAAATTTTGGAGCATCATACACAAACTATAAAATGGGATCCTGATCCAGGCTGATCCTGATTTCAGAGCTTCTGCTAGTAAATCCAAGTCCACATTCTGCTAATTTCCCAACATTTTCTGAAAATTCACTCCCAATCTCCTCTTCTTGTGGTCACAACCTCTCTAATCCTTCATTAGTACACTCCAGTCCTCAGAGAAGAGTTTCTTTGAGCACCCCATAGTAATCTCCTATTTGCCAACTTTGCCTCCATCTTTGCTCCATTCTGAAGCAAAATCTATAAACCAGATCAAGCCCTGCCTCTCCCTGACTACACAAGCCCAAGAGAATTCTCCTTTCTCTCAACTACAACAGCAATTAGTGTAGTTCTTTTCTGATGTTAAGCCATAGCATGCCCTCAGGCAAATCTCTACAGAGACTTCTTTGGGCAAGCTGGCACTGAGTGGTCTCATCCCACATCCCTCATAGTCAGATATCTGGCTATAGCTGCCTCCTGACTTCCAAGCTCTGAAGAAAAGGGCAGGATTCAGGCTAAAGGTTCTTGCTTGAATTTTCTCTGTTCACTCAAAGTAAGCTGAACTGAATGAACTACTATTACTTCCAATTAACTCAACAATCTCATGAAAAACTGGATTCTTAACACTGATTATAAGAAAATAAATTATTAGAACAGGTTGGTAGTTGCCTCCAAATGGTTGGGTGATGCATCTTTCAATTACATATATAATGCAGTAGAGTAAAACAAAAATGTTGTAATCCTATTTTGCATTTCAGTCTATGTGTATATGAATGTGCGTGCGTGTGTGTGTGTGTGTGTGTGTGTTATAAGTTCATCTGCCATTATCAATAACTGCATGGATACTCTCTCCACCTGCAAAGTGTAAGCTCTGTGAGAGGAAGATCACATCTCCCTCTATCAGGTAAAACATCCCCCCAAAGGACTTTCCTTTGTACTCAATAGAACCTTACACAGTTTATCCTTGAACAATGCAGGGGTTAAAGGAACTAACTCCCGCACAGTTGAAAATCCACATACAACTTCTGATTCCCCCCAAAACTTAACCACTAATATAGCCTACTGCTGACCAGAAGCCTCATTGAAAGCATAGTCAATTAACACATATTTTGTATATGTATTATATACTCTATTCTTACACTAAAGTAAGCTAGAGAAAAGAAAATGTTATTAAGAAAATCAAAAGGCAGGGGGTACCTGGGTGGCTCAGTCACTTAATGTCCAACTTTGGCTCAGGTCATGATCTCACAGTCCATGAGTCTGAGCCGCTCATGGGGGGCTGTGTCTGTGTTGACAGCTCAAAGCCTAGGGCCTGCTTCAGATTCTGTGTCTCCTTCTCTCTCTGCCCCTCACTCACTTTCTGTCTCCATCTCTCTCTCAACAAATGAATAAACATTAAAAAATTAACGGTTATATGGTACATTAAAAAAAGAATATAACAAGGAAGATAAAATGTATTCACACTACTGTACTGTATTTACCAAAAAAAATCCACATATAAGTGGACCTGTACAGTTCAAACTGTGTTGTTCAAAGGTCAACTGTAGTTAGTTACAGGGTAGAGAGAGTCAAAGAATTTTGTTGCCAAGCTTTCACTTGAGGAGGATAAATCCCCAAATCTTATTCCTTCCAGAATCTAATACTAACCTTTTCATTTGCATCCTTGATTCTCTATTTGGCCACGTGCAGAGATGGAAACACATAAGCCTGCTCCAAGGGTCATCTTAGTCTCTCTAATGCTTGTGACATTAACACTTAGGGCAAGGGGAGATGGATCCTTTGATAAAGCAATCAGTGTTATCTCATTCTTATGTAAAATTAAAATACAAATGTAATTTCCAGTCCAAACCCATATCTACCCTTCCTTCATGCCTTCTCCCATGCATTTTCTTCCTTCAAAGAATTTATGAAGTAGATAGAAATAGCATTAAGTTATATCTTGGCCCTGATACCTACTAGCTGTGTAACTCCTGGTGATTTACCTAAACTCACTAAGTCTCAGTCTTATCTGTGATGGTGAAAATAATGCCTAACCCAAGATTGTGATAGACAATGCAGGGAAAATGTCTGTCTCTGAGTTTAGCATGGGAATGGTATCCAATAAACCCTGATTTTTTTCCCTCTCTTGACAGCAAACTTACAGAAAACACAGTGCTCAGCATCTGAATTATGAAAACATGCAAGATGGATGGATTGAATGTCTAAGGAGAATATATTGATTTATAGGCTGGATGTGGGTTTACCACAACTTGCCATTTGAAAATCTTTTAACATCTGAGTGGTATTTAACATTCATGAAATTTTTACCATTTTAAAGTCCATATGACATAATTCAAATATAAGGCAAATGAAAAAGGAGAACAAGACACAAACCCTGAAATTTCACTAAAAACACAGTGAAGAGTATAAAATTGGATAGCTGTTGTTTCTAGTGAGAGACAGGGAGCAAATGTTGGGGACTGATTCTCCCTTTCCAGTCCTATGTATAGGTAGGAAATCAGCAGTGAATGCACTTCACTGATGATTTTCAGCACACTGAACATCTATACCTAACTATCAGCAAAGGGCGATTCCCTGAGCAGCACAAGTTGACCCTACTTCAGTCACCCTCTTTGGCACATCAAGGAAGGGATGGTCTTGCTGAAGTGAGAAAGCCATATTCAGCAGGCCTCTATGTCTGCTTTATGTTGGTGGGGGGTTAGTGAGAAGAGCTGCTAACTACTTACCCAAACCTCAGTAAGTGGGAGCTGCCAGAAATGGATCTGAGCGTCAAGAACATACTTCTTTTCTAAATATGACTTTCACTATGATGCAAAGTCTAGAGAACTACCATTACAGAATGGTTTTAATTTGTTTATAAGGACTATACAAATTCCCTGCTAAAATACTAATAGAACTGAGAAAGAAATAGATAATTTGCTTACTGTTTTTTCATCCATTTCTCCCATTAGACTATAGACTTCATGTGATTAGTAACCTCATTTGTCTAATTACTAACCTGATTTGTCTAGTGTGTGTTCCACTAAGTCTCGATCCTGGCACATAAGTTCTCTTGAAACAGTGACATAAAATAGTTGTCATTTTGGAAAATAGAAAGTAATCTCTAAACAGAGCAGAAAAGTAGGGCGAGAGAAACTTCTGTGTGAGGGTTGGGTGAAGGAAGGCGAGAATTAAAAATAAACTCTGGTTCTTCAGGAAAGCTGTTGATCAAGGAATTTAGGATTTAGAAATCAGACATACCCAAAACACTAAACAAAATATTAAAGGGAATAACAACAACAACAAAATACTAAGAGAGAAAAATAAATAATTTCAGGGTTATGAGGAAGACAAAAGAAGATGGAAGAAGAAGAGGAAGAGAAGAAGAAGAAAAATAAGATATGTATGGAAAGTAAAGCAAAGGATGGCTGAGACTTTACCCTGGACCTTGGTAACTCTAGTACTTTGGTGAATCCAAAGCAGGAACTACAAAAAAAAAAAAAAAAAAAAAAAAGTAGGAACTACCAAGAGAACAGAATAATAGGCCAGGGATCCAGTAACTATTACTGACACAGAAGGCACTAAAAGGTAGTCAAAAAAGAAGTCAGAAACTGGGAACCAGAAAGGATGCTGAAGTCTGGAGTGAAATTGTCAGTAAGTCTGACTTGAAGAGGAATCATCATGTTATGGGTGCAGATTCTTTCATTCCCTGTGCAGAAGCCAGACTGGCCCCAAGCTCAAATTGCCTGAGCAATCTGCTCTCTCTCCCCAAGCTACATGTGAACAAGCACAATGCCAGGCTTACTAGGACCCAGTTATGCACCTTCTTTCCCCCTTTGCTTCTTCATATCCAAAGACCTCCACAAAGTCATCTCCTGGAAGAGCCCTTCCCATGGAGTCCCTTCTCCAGGACTCTCCCAGCCTTGTTATTGCCTTCTTCCCCTTGTAATTAATCTGGCTTGCTAAATGGAAAACATACAAACAGAAGAACTCCCAAACCAAATCATATTAAATATAGTCCCAGCATTCCAGTTTTGGGTTCCAAACTCAGTATCTCCAAGAATAGGACTGTCAAGTACTGGGGCAGGCTTCCATCTGCACTGGTTTGGGACAGTGTAGAATTTGTATGCTGTAAATCACACCAGTTAGGATGACCTCTGTCCCTGTGCCCTATGTGCTCAGGTTGGCTACCACATTCTACTTCAAACAACAGATTACTCTGGAAAAGAATAAGTATTTATTGAGTGCCTACTTGATACTGAGTCCTGCAGAGGTATGATATGGGCTGAACTGTGTCTCCCCAAAATTCAAGAGTTGAAGTCCTACCCCTCCAAATACCTCAGAATGTGAGGCATCTCAGAAGCTGGAGCCTGCTTCAGATTCTATGTCTCCCTCTGTCTCTATGTTCCTACCTCATTCATGTTTTGTCTCTGTTTCTCAAAAATAAATAAACATTAAAAAAATGTAGAGGAGATTAAACAGAGAAAAATGCAGGAAAAGACCATAAGGTAGAAGATGGTCAGCTAAAAGCCAAGGAGAGAGGCCTCCTCAGGACAAATCTACCCTGCAAAAAACTTGACCCCAGATTTATAATTTCTAGAACTGTGAGAAAATAAATTTCCGTCATTAAAAATCCCAGTCTGTGGTACTTTGTTATGGTAGCCCTGGCAAACTAATGCAATGTGTGACAGGAAACACTAGAGTAATGATTTGTTGAGGTTTTGACTTCCTATTAAAATACATTACTAAGAGGTGCCTGGGTAGGTTAAGCAACAACTTAAGTTTAGGTCATGATCTCACAGTTAGTGGGTTTGAGACCTGCATCGGGCTCTGTGCTGACAGCATGGAGCATGGATCCTACTTCAGAGTCTATGTCTTCCTCTCTCTCCCCCCGCCCCCGCTCTCTCTCTGTCTCTCTCTCAAAAATAAACATTAAAAATAAATACATACATACATACATACATACATAAAATACATTAATGATTCAGGCTAGCAAGAAATCTAAGAGGGCTGAGGTAGGGTCAGGGAGGGAAGACATGACTGTCTTCAGAAATCCTAATTGATTTCTCAGAAAGTTCTTCAATTTTCCACAGCATGAGGCTTATATCAATCAGTTTATCTGATTAAGAAGGAGCCACATCTCATCCACAATTGGAAAATGGGTTTTGCAATTCCCAGAGCACATTTCTTGCTCTGAATTCTATGTGGCTTCTTCAGTCTTTCTCAATCTCATGTAGTTCTTATTGAAAACTGATAGCTGGCAGAGACAAGGTAAATAAATAGATGATAGATGATAGATAGATAGATGATAGATAGATGATAGATAGATAGATAGATAGATAGATGATAGATAGATAGATAAAGCATTTCAAGGATTCTTCCTAAAAGACCCTCTGGCATTTCTCATATCACAAAACAGCCAAAAACAATTTAATATCATGTTTCTTCACAGTTTAACTGAGAGAAAAATGTGACTTCTGTTCCCTCCATGTAAGCTTGCAGGTGCTTTTGATTAAGAAACTTGAATAAGGTAGTTGAGTAGCAATATAATGCTTAGTTCCCTATTGGTGACTGTGTTTTCTGCTATCCCTTTAAGAGTTCCAGTTTAACATACCAAGGACTTAAAGCATACAGCTGATAGCTGTGTATTTGAGGCACCAAGGCAACCACATGTTGATGAGAAGGAGGGACGAAATCCTTGTGAAGCTGTATCATGGCTAAACTTCGGGTTCGATTCATTCACTCCACCTATTAAGACTCATCACAGTGCAAGGTTGGAAGAATATAGCAAGACAGTCATGGCCTCTACCAGCAGACAGTTAGTCTAAAGCATGGTTTGCTACCCTCAACAGTTTTGATATTTTTACCCAAATAATTATTTCTTGTGCCCTATACACTATAGGATATTTAGCAGCATCCCTGGCCTCTACCAACTAGATGCTTAGCACTCTGTCCCTTAGCAATGACAACCAAAAGTCTTTCTAGACTTGCTAAATGTGCCCTGAGGAGAGGACAAAATTACCCCCACTTGAGAACCACTTGCCTAATGAATGAGAAAGATAATTTAAAAGCCAATTATTACGCAGTAAGATAAGTACTGTGATACAGACACAAGGCACATAAAGGGAACTAAATAAACTAAAGGGTGTGGTGGTGGTTTAAAAAAAAAAAAGCTGCTTCCCAATGAAGAGATATAAAATAAAGACACACAATAGCTACTTACTGGGTATTTACTGCGTGTTAAACACTATACTTTGATTGCTTATTTAATCCTTACAAAATGCCCATATTTTAACCACTTTACAGGTATGCTCAAAGACAGAAATAAGCTTTTTCAACATTCGAAGAGTGAGGGATGGGCCCAGGATCTGAGCTGGATTCTAAACTCAAATTTGGCTATTTCTTTAGGAATAGGTAAGTTTTAAGAAAGGGAAACTTTTTCTACATGAAAACCAGAGTAGCTCACATATTAAAACATATTAACTTCTCTAAATACAGGATTTGTATAGGAGTTTAAGACACTAAGTAAATGTATCATTGAAAGAATTTAAATAGGAAATTGGTTTAAAGCAATGAGTAGAGGTTCCTCTGGAGAAGCTCTGAGGGTCCATAGCATTTATCCCATGTCCATGAGAGTCCATAGATTGACCTTAGTCAACAGGAGTCGCCAAACACCCATCTGTCAACTAATTACCACCCATAAAAAAAATCATCTCCTATGATAGGTAGGGTGACAATACCAATGCTTCCCTTCAATCTCAAAAGTGCCCCAATTTGGTTGACAAGTTTTATGATCACCTTATCATTAGTCTAATTAAGTTTCAGCTCAAGGCTGAAAAATTACTAGATCAGTTTTTATGTCATCAGATTCACTGTCTGAGAATCCAGTCCACTATTTGATTGATATTTTTACTACATATGCATACATTACTTCACTCACCTGCCTAAAATTCTCTAATGCCAACCTAACACCTACAAGAAGATCCTAACCAAATTGACTTCAGTTTGGTTCTCCAATCTTACCTCCCACTCCTACCCAAATGCCTGTACTCCTTGAACAGACGGTATTTTCATGCCTCTAGGCTCTTCCAAATGGATTCCCAATGTCTATATTCCCTCCACATGTTGTCCAATAATATTGACCACTGTGTTAGACCCTGCAATGTCCTCCTCTTCACTCCTCACCTGCCTATTGAAGATCTCATTCAAATGTCACCTCTGTAAAGAATCCCTGATTTCCTCAGACATCAGTTGTTCCTTTTGTGTGTGCCTGCAGTGCACTCCACCCATCCTTCTGTTATGGTTCTTCTCATCCTGTAACTGCAGGTTCATGTGTCTGTGTCATTCACATCACTAGGTTGTAGCGTGCACTAGTCATTAATAACTAAATGTCAGCATTCTCTTTGTATCAGTAATGCCTTGTACTACCTGGTACTCAGTTGACATTTGAGTCATACTTGCTGATTAATGTTTGGCACTATTAAGATCAGTTATCAGTTATTTCTGTTCAAATCAGAAGTGGCCACGTTTTGGACAATCACTAGGAATTTATTGAGCGCCTACCATGTGACAGGCATGTGGTTTTTGCTTTGTAACATGCACAAGTAAGGGGCTGTGAGGTGTAGAGAAAAGCCAGAATCTCTGCATCTTTGTCTTTCTGTGAGACTAGGCAAGTCACTGATTATAAAACTACGTATGTATGTATATGTGTGTGTGTATATAAATATACACACACATCTATCTATATCTATATATCTATTATCTATATTTGTCCCCCATCCCCTAAATCTGGCAAACCTATCAACCAGTCACAAATTCAAAATAGGCTAAGTAAAGTTCATGATATTTGGAATATGCCCCTAAATTTGGAGTTTGGTGTCACAAAAGGAGAATCTGACATCTCCCAAACCATCTGTATCATGTAAGTGCCCTAAGAATAAATCTATCCCTGAAATAGACCATCAGGCTAAACAGATACTGTCAAAAGCCTTTTTAAGTTTACTTTTTGTACCTCAATTAGCCTACTTTCTAAATTGAGACAAAATGGTTGAAAATGTATAATTTGTGTATAGTGTTAACTTTTCAATCTTAACACATTCATCTGAAATTTTATAGAAAGAAGATTGTATGCTTGGAGGTTAGCCTTCCAGTGTGAAACTCCTGTCCTCTGAATGTACCCTATTACTAATACAAATTTCAAATCATATTAACTAAGTGTGTACAGCATTTCAGTTTATGCAGTACTTTATAAGCTTTATTTTAGTTCTCAGATCAAACTGTACCTTTGGTAGTACTTATAATCTCTATTTGCAGATGCTAAATGTCCAAAAGAATAAAGAGCATGTAGGCCAGATGATGTGGGACATGCGAGGTTAAAAATGCACATGTATGCCCAAACTGCCCATGACATTGATATGGTCTGAGTTTGAATCAAAGTCTAAATTGATACTGTGTGCTATCTACCCACAGGAAAGTGGCTGTCTATGAATATGTCAATTCTTTAGAAGCCAACATTGCAGGCATTTATTCAGTAACACTGATTTCCAAGTTATGATGATGATAATCTGCGCAAATTGAAAAATACCTTGGATCTCAACTGCTAAAAGTCACATCTAAATACAATCCCATCTCAAATTGACAAGTTGTTAAGAGGCTAAATGGAACAGATGCTGTAATTTCTGATATCCTACTCAGTTGAATGATGAAAAAATTCAGAGAAAAAGAGAACATGATTCCTCTTAGTTGAAAGAGCTGATGGACATTAAATATTAACCTCTTTTTAAAAAAGGAGATCATTCCAACATTCTAAAACTTTTTTTTACACTATCCCAAGTAGGATATGACAGTGGGGAAAAAATCCAGTTAATCACAATGCTAGTTTTTACCAAGCATAAAGCTATTTGTGAACAGCTGAATGCTCAACCAACTTTTTCAATTTGCATCTACATTTTGGTGAGAGTGGCTGGCAAGGAAAATCTAATAAACTTTAAGAATGTTAAGATAATAATAACTGCTACTACTAAATGTGGGTCTGCTACGGTCCAGGTGACTTACACGGCTTATCCTCCCACCTCCACAAAAACCCTAAACCAAGGTACTTTCAACGTCTTTTTTTTGAAGCACAAATAGAGGTTCAGAAGTCTTAAGAATTTTGTCAACGTTCATAAGACGGGTCAGTTGAAGGTTCTAAGCCCAGGTGAACCTATGCACTGTCCAGTTCAACACAGTGGCCTTCTCTAGTACAGCAGTGCATGGAAGAGAGAGGAAGAACAATGTGACAGTGGAGTGATTCTGTACTTTTTGTTTTTCCATGTAACATAACTCAAGGGTATTCTATATCCTACCAGCAATAGTGGAGAAAGAAAGAAGGGACAATGAATGAAACTTGAGGGGTGTTTTTTGAAAGGCTGACCCAAAAATAGGTGGATCTACCATCACTATCTGTGAATCCCATCACCACATAACTATAGGATGGTCCTCACTGGCAGATATGCAAGTCTCAAAAGGTTATCTGCAGGATACCAAGCCTTGAATTCTGTTTCAAAAAAATTATCTACTATGTTCATGAAATACTTCATACTACCCCTCAACATACACATACACATATACCACACTTTTTTTGAAGTTTACAATGCAGGTATGAGGTCACCAATGATTACAGATTAAAAAAACAAAACAAAACAGGGGCGTCTGGGTGGCTCAGGCAGTTAAGCGTCTGACTTCAGCCCAGGTTACGACCGTGGACTTTATGGGTTCAAGCCCCATGTTGGGCTCTGTGCTGATAGCTCAGAGCCTGGAGCCTGCTTCAGATTCAGTGTCTTCCTCTCTCTCTGCCCCTCCCCTGTTTGCACTCTGTCTGTCTCCCCCAAATAAATGAACATTAAAATAAGTAAAATAAAATAAAAACAAAAACACAAAACAAAACTGTCTAATTTGATTTAACCCTGCTTTTCCAACTACTAGTGAGCCATAAAAACATTTTTCTCCATCACACCCATCATAATTCTGAGGAACAGCTGTGCAGAGGAGCACACCGGGAAACCATCCGTGAACAGCATCTTCTCTGTGACCTTTCTAATTCAGGCATTCCTTTGCCCAAGAGGTGAAGCCAGAAATTCAGACATCCTGGGGCCCTCCCTGCAAGGCTAACAGTCTTCTGGGCAATGGGGTGTTTGGGATGTTAAGTGCTCTGTGTGTGAAATACCATAGGCCTGTCACCTTTCAGATCAATGAGGTAAGTGACAGCGATTCTAGTTCCCTGTCAGCTTAATTAGAGGAAGTGAAACACAATCACAACCATTAGCACAAGGCTGGTCCAGGGCAACCGGGGAGACCCGAATGGGTAGGGGTAGGTGGGACCACAGGCTGCAGGGAAAAGAACACTCCTCTCCTTTGGCAATTTCATTGAAAGTCTTAATTACAATGCTACTGTAGGGGGGAAATTGTTTTTTAAATGCCATTACAAACACAGTCTGACTGCAGAAATCTTTTCATCTAAAAACTAATTAAACGATTATTTCCTCCAGATTACAATAGTACATGCAAGTTTTTCACTTAGGAAAACAGTTACCCAATCTTATGTTCCCTAAGATAACAGAGAATTTTTAAAAATTCTATCGTGATGCATACAAAAGATTCAATGAAATTTGCTAACATGTGAAAAGTGAGCTTATGTGTACCCGCTTAATCATTTTGATAGGGCATATTTTTTGTAATCATGTCAAAAACTCATTAAAAGAAGAACTACAGGGGCGCCTGGGTGGCTCAGTCTTGATTTCAGCTCAGGTCTTGATCTCACAGGTCCTGGAATAGAGCCTGAGAGCATGGAGGCTGCTTGGGATTCTCTCTCCCTCTCTCTCTCTGCCCCTCCCCAGCTTGTACGCCTGCACAAGTTCTCTCTCTCTCAAAATAAAATAAATAAGCTTAAAAAATAAAAAAGAACAACTACTACCAAATTTGACAATAAGAGATTATTTTGTGACCACTGAAATATAAGCTGTAAGAGAGCAAGGGGTTCCGCTTCATTCCCAGACGCGTTGGCAGCATTGAACACTGGGTGCTTACTACCTATATGTTGATGGAAAGGAGAGTACACTCCAACTGGCAGCAAGCAAAGTGATCCCTTCAATTTCCTATGTTAAATGTTAAAAAGAAAATCACAGGACCAAAATGGAATCGCTGAGGCCAAGTGACCAAAGTGGAGTTTCACACCAAATTCGGTTCCAAACTCCCACAGATATGTAGTATTAACCTGTCAGTCAGGAATTTTCTTATCACTATGAATACAGTAATCTGTCAGGTGGGCCCTCTCCATCCCTCCCACCATCCTAAGGAAGATGACATAATACACCTGATGTGACCTCCAGCCCTTTCCCCTAAGGGAAGGTGACCTTGCCTGAACATTCCTTTCTTTTCTTTTGCTAATAACATCTTGCCCCATCCTCCTTCCTAACGAGAGAGCTTCCACTCAGTACAACTCCTCCAGGCCTCCAAGCATCTTTCTATTTGTTAGGTGGGCACTGCCTGATTTCTGGATCTTGTACTAAAGCTGATTAGATCCTCATATTCACTTGGCTGAATTTTTTTTTAACAAAAAAACATGGGATAGTTGAGTGGGTTGAAATTTCATACGCTTTCTTCAAATTGCTTTATGTATGTAGAAAGAACAGAGTATTAGCTCTAGAATACAAATGGTAAAGATAACAACAGCCCAAAATGTATGTAATTTCCAATCTTAGGGGAATGGGAAGAGATAAAAGGCCCTGTATGCAGATCAGAGGGAGAAACTGATGCCATAAAAAGGCTAAAACCCACAGTGGTTTGGGAATCACAGGGTTACCGCATGCTCAAGCCAACCCCCTGAAATCAAACCATTCTCCTTGCACTTAACCCCATGACTGATCCTAAACCCGAGTTCTTCCCTCCTCTCCCTTCCAGAGCTCCACTTTATAAGGGGAATCTTTCACTTGCTTCCAGAAGATAAAACACTTTCTGCTTTAAGAAAAGATTGAGAGACTAAAATCTGAGTGAGCAAGCAGAGGTGATTATAAAAGGATTATTTGCTTCACAAAAAGATCCTCTATGGGTTATTTTAAATAGTGAGCTTGACTAACAACTTTAAGTGTTTATTTACAGATCATCAATTATGTTAGGGGGGAGGGTAGAATGGGTGGGGGAATGTCAGGGAGAGGATACTTAATCAAGTAATTGTTAGAAGCTATCCAAGTGAGGATCAATCAGAAAGCAAAGACTGGTTTCTTTTATCTCAAATAAGAAGAAAGAAGTCCAAGGGAGGCTAAATGTTAGGATGCAAATACTGAACTTACACCTGCATCTTCAGAAACAACTGAAATGAGGCAGAGCTTATGTTTAAAATTTGTAGGCGTCACCATCTCTTTTTTCATGAACTGTTACAAAGAGAGAGAAAGAAGACAGGGGAGCTTCATGTAACAGAAGCTTCAATTAAAAAAAAAATTAAATTGACCCTCCCTATTGAACTCGAAGTGATCAAGTAGCTGCAACTTCTAAAACATGCCATCAAAAGTTTATTTTTCCAAAGCTTCTTTTCCCAGAGAGTCATAGGTAAAACAGCAAGACAGAGGGACAGTTATTTTTAGCGATCTCAGTGGTACAGCTTTCTCCTGAGGCAAAACGTAAATCAGATAAGAGTCTCAGAGGAACAGAAAGGAAGGAAACCAGCCACTTACTGTATCCAACTCAATCCTCCCCCCACAAATTCAGTTTTAGAAATAGAGCTAGAAAACACTTTATGGAATATTTAAGGATGACACACTACAGTAAGCGCCAGGGAACCACATTTCAACAACTGTTAGAGGCTATTACCACTCCCGTTGCATGCAAGAAAATTAGCTGTAATTGGGTAAGCGACACAAGTAGAGCACAGGAATGGGAATTGAGCGGACACTTAATTAATGGTGTTGGGAGAAGGGAAATGGGATTAATGAATGGTTGATATAAATTCCATTTTGCTATTGGGTTAATCACTGGTCTCATGAAAATTTATTTCCTGCCTAAGATTTATAACAGAGTTTTTAAATATTTTATTCCATTCTGAATAATTTCTAACTTGCATTGTAATTGCCAGAATCATACTAGCCACATAATTTATTGGTGTGCATACCTACCCATTTGGCTGGATTGCCATTAAAACTTTGGCAGTACAGAACTCCCCATGTAAATGGGAGAAGGTAACTTTGATTTGGCAGAATCCTTCTTTATATAATTATGGTCTTGCCAACGATTAAATAACCAAAGGAGTTCGGTGTCAAAAGAACACAGCTAAAAACAGTGCTGTGTTTCCCTGGACTGGCTTCACTTGAGAGCATAAGTAAAAGCCCTGAACTGTCTGAGACTCTTTGACTATTCGGTGGAATTCTTTACTTAGCATTATCATGGAGTTATTGTTAGTCATTTTTGCTTTGTTCATATTTTATCTCATGACATGTCAACTATGTCAAATTACATTAACTCTGGACTCAAGTAATGGCATCAGTTCTTTTTTTCTTTATTTTATTTTATTTTATTTTTTTACTTTTTGTTTTTTAAAAGAACTTGCCAGGAAATAAAACACATCTTTGCTTGTTCTTCATCATATCTAATTTTTTTCTTCTACTATATTAACTGTTGTATTGAAATGTATTTAGAAGTGTTTTTAAACCAAAATACTTAGGATATATTTTTTTTCTTACTTTTTAATTTAATTTTTATTTTAGAGAGCGTGCAAGTTGGGGGAGAGGGGCAGAGGGAAAGAGAGAATCTCAAACAGGCTCCACACTCAGCGCAGAGCCAGACTTGGGGACGTATCCCATGACCCTGGATTCATGACTTGACCTGAAATCAAGAATTGGACCCTCAAGGGACTGAGACACCCAGGTGCCTCTGGGATATATGTTTTTAAATATATTTGCTTAGAAAAGGAAGTTTATCTTAGTGACTAACTTAATAGAGGTTAGGGGCACCTAGATGGCTCAGTTCGTTGAGCATTGGACTTTGGCTCAGGTCATGATCTCAATCTCATGGTTTGTGAGTTTGAGCCCCGCATTAGGCTCTGTGATGCCAGCTCAGAGCCTGGAGCCAGCTTCAGATTTTGTGTCTCTCCCTCTCTCTTCCCCTCCCAGGATCATACTCTGTCTTTTAATGATAAATAAACATTAAAAATAATAATAATGAAGAAAAATAGAGGTTAAACCAGCTTTGGATTTATGGTGATTTTTTTCTTTGCAATAAAATGGAACTTGAGGACACTGATAACAGGGGAAGTGGGAGACAAAATTTATAAAAACGAATTTTATGGATAAGACACAAAGAGAGATTAAATGCTCACAATACATAGGAGGCTGACATTTTTGTCACAAAAGGGGAGACTCTTAAAAAAGTATGCTCCCATTTAAATATTAGATAAACTGCTTGCAGGTAGTCTTTACATGCAGTAAAGATGAAATTAAAATGACAAAGAAATTTTGTACAGTTCCTTCACTGAAGCCCTTTGTGAGGTGGAATAAATGTTGGTGTTATCACTCCTTTCTTCTAGATGAGGTAATAGGAGCAAGGAGGATGAGTTACCCCCTAACGTGGGTAAATGTAAATACAATCTGAAAAAAAAATGACAAAAATTCTCCTGTTGGAAATAGGGAAGAGACTCCTGCCCTCCTTCCTTTTTTTTTTTTTTTATTAGGGCATTTTCTTAAGAAAACCGGTAATTGCTATTTCTTTTTGTGTCTTTTTCTCTGCGTGTGTGTATGCGTGTGTGTGTTTTGTGCATGTGTCTTGAAATGTGTATAAATCATTTTAAAAGTTAAAAGAGTTTTCCTCAGCTTTACAATCCAGAAGTACGTTTCTCAAGGACCCGGGAACCACGTTTTTTTATTGCAACCATCAAAAAAGATACAGCCCTGGGGCACCTGGATGGCTCAGTAGGTTAACCATCCAACTTCAGCTCAGGTCATGATCTTCCAGTTCCGAGGTCGAGTCCCACATCAAGCTCTGTGCTGACAGCTCAGAGCCTGGAGGCTGCTTCAGATTCTGTGCCTCCCTCTCTCTCTGCCTCTCCCCTATGTGCACTCTGTCTCTCTCTCTCTCTCTGTCTCTCTCTCTCTCTGTCTCTCTCTCTCTCTGTCTGTCTCAAAAATAAATAAACATTTAGAAAAAGATACAGCTCTTCTCTTCCAGTTTCTGTGCCAGGGTAAGAGCCTAACTGCAGTCAATTTCTCTCTCCAAACTGCAAAACTGCCTCAGGTCATAAAGATATGACTTTACTTTTTCTTTTGATAAGGCCAATTAGTTAACACAACACACAGATGATCATCCCAACCACCCGGTGACTCCAGAATGAACCATGTGTGACAAATGGTGCTGTCCAGTTGTCTCACTTAAGAGCTGGTTACTGTTTATCCTGAGAACATGGATGGAGTGGGTGGCGCCTGGCTGGCTACCTGAGGGGATGAGCAGTCTCTTGGAGGAATGTCTGTGATGTGCAGAACTTCCTGGTTTAATGCTTTTTCAGTAATAAAACTATTTTATTTTTCTTCTACCTTTGTGGAGATGTTTTCTGGGTTCGGAGAAGATTTTATTTTTAATTATATTTCCCCAACAGGTGACATACATAATAAATAACAGAGCTAGGATTCAGGCCAGGCCTCAGGAATCTCCCTGTTGCATTTCCTTGTACATCACAGATGCTTACCCTGGTATATCCTCTTGGTTGTGTACAGGGCATATCATTACTTTAAAAGTGACTATCTTGGGACTCCTGGGTGCCTCAGTTGGTTAAGCATCTGACTTCGGATCTTGTCATAATCTTGCAGTTTGTGAGTTCCAGCCCTGTATCAGGCTTTGTGCTGACAGCTCAGAGCCTAGACTCTACTTTGGATTCTGTGTCTCCCTCTCTCTCTGTCCCTCCCCCTCATGCTCTCTCTCTCTCTCTCAAAATGAATAAACATTAAGAAATATTTAAAATGACTTTCAGTGGGGCACCTGGGTGGCTCAGTCAGTTAAGCATCCACCTTCAGCTCAGGTCATGATCTCATGGTTTGTGGGTTCAAGCCCCGTGTCGGGCTCTGTGCTGACAGCCAGCTCAGAGCCTGGAGCCTGCTTCAGATTCTGTGTCTCCCTCTCTCTCTGACCCTCCCCTGCTCATGCTGTCTCTCTCTCTCTCTCCTAGAAATAAATAAAACATTAAAAAAATTAAAAAAAAAATAAACTAAAATAAAATGACTTTCATGGGGCAGTGGCACTTTTGTGTCAACTGAATGCACATTAAAATCTTTGCGTGTGTGTGTGTGTGTGTCTTAAGAATAAGAATAAACTTTTTCAGAATTTGAATTTGGTTTATGAACATTTCTTTAATCATAATCCTTCTCCGTGTTTTATGAAGCTGAACTATCTCCACTTGTAGGTACGTTTTCAGAACGAAGTGAGCCATAATCTCTCGTGTAGCCATGCTAAGATCTAAGATAACAAAAGAGTCCAAATCAGGAACAAGTGGAATTATGATTCTTGCTATTGTATATTTTAACCACTTATTCCTATTAAGAATTACACTTCTATTTTTTCATAGAGACTCAGATAATACTCATGAGTTACTGGGAAGGCCTAGATATTTGCCCCATTTTGATTAATAAACACTCATTACTTCCTCAGGTTGAAATTCCAACTGGTAGAAAATCAATATGGAGACTACACAAATTGGTATCACACAGTTCTTAATGGGGGTATAAAATAAAATTTGATGCAATGTAAGTCTGCCGGGACACAGAGGATGAGGACCTTATTCACATGATATCCATCTGCACCATCCCTTCACAGGGTATCCTCAAGTTTTGGCAAGTCAACTATTTTTTTTTTAAATCACTACAATCAGTTCAATAATTAATAGCTAACAATAAATACTAATTAATAACAATCAATAGCAATATTATTAGTATAGAATATTAATATGTATTGGTAGCATATGTCAAATAGTGACTCAGATAGATAGACTGGAAGTTATGCATAGATCCCCATGACATAAGAAATCACATCAGAAAGCAAGTGAGAATGCCATTATTACAGAGAAACTCATAACTTCATTTTTTAAAGCAGAGCATTTGCAAACATCAGCACTTTAAATCACTTGCACTTATGTCCTAGAGGAGACATTTTTCAAGCAGGGAAAAGAACGTGGGTCCCTAAGATACAAAGATGATCAAGGAGAACAAATTTTAAAGGAACAACTTCCAGATCCTTAAACTGTCTACATATTCTTAACTAAATTTAGTCTGTTAGGGATGTTACCATTGTTTAACTTCTGGTTTTTCTCCTTCACTTTCATACTTACCATTTCCCCATTTTACAAAAGAAAGGCAAGATTCTCACTCATTCTGCATCTTCATAAAGTACATTGTTTTGAGGTGTAAAAACATCTGCTGTGCTATAAAAAGAGAATTATCTTAAACAAAATATCGTAATTGCCACCTCCCTCTCTCCATTACATATACTGTCAAGAAATATAATTTGTTTCATAATTATTCACTAAAAGCTATGATTTTTTTAATTCTTTCTTTTATTAATGTGGTATATCACATTGATTGACTTGTGAATATTGAACCACCCTGGGAATTCAGGAGTAAATCCTACTTGATCGTGGCAAATGATTTTTTCAATTCATTGTTGAATTCGGTTTGCTAGTATTTTATTGAAAAATTTTGCATCCATATTCATCAAGGATATTGGCCTGTAAGTTCTCTTTTTTAGTGGGGTCTTTATCTGGTTTCGGTATCAGGTAATGCTGGCCTCATAAAATGAATGTGGAAGGTTTCCTTCCTTTTAAAGTTTTTGGAATAGTTTTGAAAAGAATAGATATTAACTCTTCTTTAAATGTTTGGTAGGATTCACCTGTAAAGCCACCTGGACCTGGAATTTTGTTTTTTGGGAATTTTTTGATTACTGATTCAATTTCTTTGCCATTAAATGGTCTGTTCCAGTTTTCTGTTTCTTCCTTTTTCAGTTTTGGTAGTATCCATTTCTTCCAGGTTGTCTAATTTGTTGACATATAATTTTACATAATATTCTCTTACAATTGTTTGTATTTCTGTGGTGTTGGTTGCTATTTCTCCTCTCTCATTTGTAATTTCATTTATTTGGATACTTTCTCTTTTCTTTTTTAATATGAGATAGGTCTGGCTAGAGGTTTATCAATTTTATTAATTTTTCAAAGAACATGCTCCTACTTTCATTGACCTGTTCTATTGTTTTGTTTTTAGTTTCTACATCATTTATTTCTGCTCTGGTCTTTATTATTTCCTTCCTTCTTCTGGCTTTAGGCTTTGTTTGTTCTTTTCCTAGTGCCTTTAGGTGTAAGGTTAGGTTGCTTATTTGATATTTTTCTTGCTTTTTAAGCAATAGGCTTGTATTGTTATTTACCTCCCTCTTAGGACTGCTTTTGCTGCATCCCACAGTTTTGAGCCATTGTGTTTTCATTTTCATTTGTTTCCATGTATTTTTATATTTCTTCTTTGATTTCCTGGTTGTCCTATTCATTGTTCAGTAGTATGCTGTTTAACCTCCATGTATTTGTGGTCTTTCCCATTTTTTTTTCTTATGGTTGACTTCTAGTTTCATAACACTGTGGTCAGAAAAGGTACATTGTATGATTTCATTCTTTTTGCATTTGTTGAAGACTGATTTGTGACCTAATATGTGATCTATTCTGGAAGAAGTCCCATGTGCATTTGCAAACAATGTGTTTTATCATCATTCAGTAGATGCAGAAAAAGCATTTGAGAAAGCACAACATCCATTCATGATAAAAATCATCAACAAGGTAGGTTTAGAGGGAACACACCTCAATATAAGAAAGGTCATCTATGAAAAACCCACAGCTAACATCACCCTCAGAGGGGAATAACTTCAAGCTTTTTCTCTATGGTCAGGAATAAGATACATATGCCCATTCTCACCACTGTTATTTAACATAATACTGAAAGTCTAGGCTACAGCAATCAGACAACAAAAAGAAATAAAAGGCATCCAAACTGGCATGGAAGAAGTAAAACTTCCACTATTTTAGGATGGCAAGATACTTTACCCTATATAGAAAACCCAAAAGACTACCAAAAAAACTACTAGAATTGATAAATGAATTCAGCAAAGTCATAGGATACAAAATCCATGTGCAAAATCTGTTGCATTTCTACACAACAATGATGAAGCAGCAGAAAGTGAAATTAAGAAAACAATCCCAATTACAATTCACCAAAATCAATAAGATACCTAGGAGTAAACTGAACCAAAGAGGTAAAGGAGCTGTATTCTGAAAATTATTTAAAAAATTGATTAAAGAAATTGAAAAGGACATGAAGAAATGGAAAGATATTCCATGCTCATGGATAAGAAGAACAAACATTGTTAAAATGTTTATACTACCCAAAGCAATCTACACATTTAATGTGATCCCTATAAAAACACCAACAGGATTTTTCACAGAGCTAGAACAACTAATCCTAAAATTTGTATGGAACCACAAAAGACTGTGAATAGCCAAAGCAACCTTTGGCTATTGAAAAAGAAAATCAAAGATGGGGGTATTACAATTCTGGATTTCAAGTTATATTACAAAGCTGTAGTGATGAACACAGTATGGTACTGGCATAAAAATAAACACATAAATCAATAGAACAGAATAGAAAACTCAGAAGTGAACCCACAAGTATATGGTCCATTAATCTTTGACAAAGCAGGAAAAAATATCCAATGGGAAAAAGACAATTTCTTCAAAAAACTGTGTTGGGGAAACTGGACAGCTCATGCAAAAGAATGAAACTGGACCATTTTCTTACACCATACACAAAAATAAATTCAAAAGCAATTAAAGAACTAAATGTGAGACCTTAAACCATAAAAATCCTAGAGGAGATCTTATACAGTAACCTCTTTAACATCAGCCTTAGCAACTTGTTACTAAATATGTCTCCTAAGGCAAAGGAACAAACAAACAAACAAACCTTTGATACTTCATCAAAATAAAAACTTCTGCACAGTGAAAGAAACAATCAACAAAACTAAAAAGCAACCAATGGAATGGGGGAAGGTATTTGCAAATGACTTCTCTGATAAAGTGTCTAAAATATACAAGGTTCTAAAGAACCTTATAAAACTCAACACTGCACAAACAAATAATCCAATTAAAAATGGGCAGATGACCTGAGCTGAAGTTGGACATCTAACCCACTGAGCCAACCAGGTGCCCTGGGTTAATAACTGTTTTAATAGCTCAATCTGGGATACACAGATTAGAAAAAAATTAGTATCAGTTTAAATATTTAGTTCTACTACCTTTTGCAATAGATTCAAAAACATCAAATGCCTAGGAATAAATGTAATGAAAGACATCTAAGACCCCTACATTAATAACTACAAAACCTGGAGACAAATGAGTTCATATATAAGAGGATTCAATCTCCGTTCTCCCCAAGTTTATCTAAATATTGAAGGCAATCCCAACCAAATCACAGCAGCTAGTGGGTTTTTTTTCCTAGAATTTGATCATCTTATTCTAAACTTACATGTCAATACAAAGAAATAGAAAAGCCAAGATTATCTTAAAGAATAAAATTTACTCTATCAGATTTAAAACTTTCTGTAAAGCTATACTAATTAAGATAGTGTGATATTGGCACAAATATAAAAAAAAAGGTCAATAAAAGCAAGTAGAGTGTAGAAATTGACCTACACATATATGGTCACCTTATTTTTAATATTGACATCAAAGCAAATTTATACAGAAAAAAAAGTTCTTGCTTTCAATAAGTGGTCCTAGAGTAACTGGGGGTTAAATAAAATCAGTAAAAAATTGTCATGCCTAAATAGAAATTGTTTTTGTATGAATTTCTGTGCTGGGAGAGAGTAGGAATACCAATCCAAAGAGGAAAAGAAATGATATAATGTGTGAAAATGTTATCAGATAACCTATTCATATTTTAATGGATTATAGTATTATTTCTGTTTCATTAACTAAATTTTTAAAAGTGATGTAAGAGTTTTATTTTAAAATGTCAACATGTACACAATACTAGCAGCTGCATCTTTTTTAGCTGATTAGACATAGGATGAAAACAATTTAGATATTATTCCCTGAAAACAGGGAAACACATACTTTTCCAAAAATTCTTTAAGAGATCACAAACTAAAGTATTTTGAATATCTAATATGTTCCAGATACAGTATAAGGCTGACATAATAGTTAACAATAAAAGCAAGCAAAAGTTAATGTTTTTGTTTTGTTTTATAGACTCCTCACCAAGCGTAGAGTCCAACTTGGGGCATGAAATTGGTAAATATGACTCAAAGAATCAAACTGGTTCTTCTGTCTTCAATATGTAAGCATCAAGAAATAAAACCCTGAGCCCCCCCCCCCAATATTTTGCCATGATATCCTCTGGTTCCACTTGGAGACAGGGAGGAAGGAAGAGGCACTGGTTCCATTCATCTGTCAGCTCAGTCCTATTTATGTCTCTTTAAAATGACATGTCAACACGGTCTTGTCCAAACAGTCCAAACAGTTTGTCTCCAGTTCTACACTAGATATTATGAAACATAAAGACAGAAGTAGAACTTCTTGCCCTCTGAGGACTCACAAAGAAAGGGGTCAACATGAACATAAATACCAATTTCAGAGAGACTGTGATATTGTTGCAACCTATGTATCATGCTATCTTCCATCCCTTTCCTTTCCCCTACTCTTTTCCTTTTTCTTTCCCTTCCTTCCTTGTCAAAACTGAGGTACTTCAAATGCCCCTCCTTGTAAGGCAACATTGAGGTGAACCTTCTGTGATCTGTGGAGATAAATCCATGCCATGGATTAAATGAATGAAAATCACTGTGCTTCCAGAGAGCCCTTAAATGACCTTTCATTGTCCCAATTTGTACTCCCCAAGGGGGTCCCCTAACTTCTTGCTTGTGCTTGGTTATGGGTTATGGGTAGTCAGCCTGTATGAAGTCAATGCTTCTAGCTAACCTTAATCACTCCCACCTTCCTGTGATCTCAACTCATTCCATAAATATTAAATACCTTTTGTGACTTCTTGCTATGTCTCTAGCTTTTTGAAGAGATCCAAAGCACTTGCCTGGTTTATTGAATACTTCATACACAAAAGTACTTTGATGCAGCTTTACAGAAGTACGTGACCTCTAAGTGTCCTCAACTTAGTTGAGAAGACAAGAAAAATGCTCAGAGAGAGATTTTCTAAACACAGGTTACTGATAAGTGCTGACAAATGATACTGACAGACATGCTTTAGGATTCCCTGGAAGGTAAAATCAATGGTGAGTGCAGTGGTCCAAGAAGGCATCATTGAAGATGTGGGTTCTAGGCATATATTAATATTTCTACTTTCCCACTCTGTTCCCATTCTTTTCCTCCATGACAGTCTGCTTTCTGTTCTCTCCCATTCTCTGGGATGGGAGAGATGCATTCTTCTTTCTGTACTATTCACTGTTACATCTCTATCACTAGGATAATTCCTGGCCCATTATGGGAGTACAGGAAATATTTATTGAATGCCAATAGCTCAGGATATCTGAGCTAGAAGAAATCTTGGAGACCATTGCTTTTATGAATAAGGTCCACAGAGACTGAGAAACTGGCCCGGGACCATATCACTTACAGAATTAACATGTGGAGTCAGCAAGCTGGATGCCCTGTTCATCTGACTATAGGTATAGTGATGTCATCACCAAGTCCTGCTTCCCCCTGTTTATATTCAAACCAAATAGAGATTCCCTTTTCTGTGTAAAAGTCACCTTTGTACCACTGTGGGGTTCAATCCACTTACCTGGCTTTTAGCTTCTGAAGTGAGCCAAGACTCCTTTTTTTTTTTTTTTTTTTTTTTTTTTTTTTTTTTTTTTTTTTTTTTTTTTTTTTTTTTTTTTTTTTAATGTTTTTTTTAAGTTTTTTTTTTTTATTTCTAGGAGAGAGGGAGAGAGCGAGAGAGAGACAGCGTGAGCAGGGGAGGGTCAGAGAGAGAGGGAGTCACAGACTGAAACAGGCTCCAGGCTCTGAGCTGGCAGTCAGCACAGAGCCCGATGCGGGGCTCGAACCCACAAACCGCGAGATCATGACCTAAGCGAAAGTCGGACGCTTAACCGACTAAGCCACCCAGGTGCCCCTCCTTTTATCACTATCCAATGGCCAAAGCTATTTTGGAGAAGAAAATCAGGCCCAGCAGGCATGTTCCCTATCTTATTGCTCTGCAGGCTGCTTTGCAGAAAGAAAAGAAGCAAAGAGAAACAAAAGCTAAAAAGGGCCAAACGATTACATAATTGACATAAGAGAGTTAGTAAGGATAAAGAGGGTTCCAGTGGACGACAGTGATTATTTTGAAGAGTGAAATGTATGGACTAAGAAATGAAATATTTTTTTTTGGCGGGGGCGGGGGAGAGGCGAACAATGCGACTGTACTATTTACCCAGTATTAGAGACCATGGAAGGCAAATATTCACTTTTCATAGATGTCACTTTTTTTAAACCTTGGGACAGTACCAATTGTTCTGCCTAATTAGAAATGTCAGTTTAATGTTCATTGAAAACAAGACTTCTTAAAAAACCATAGAAGAGTTCAAAAAGAAGAGAAATATGTCCAATGTGAAAAAAATTAAAAATAAGTCTATTATCATATATAAAGGAATATCTTTGCTGATAATAACTACTTACAATGTTGAGTTGCTGAAACTCAAATGACAATAAGTGACCTGCCTGAAGCATGGCCAGTGCTAGGAAATCAGTCAGGACTATATATGGCAGCATGTAGCGGAAATCTACCAATGAGTGGCTTAAAAGGTAGGAGGTGTATTCTTCTCACAGAGCAAGAAGTTTTTCAGGAAACAATATAGGGCTAGTACACAAGCTCACAGAAGTCAGTTTCTATACTCCTCAGGATGCAGTTCCCATTATCATCACAAGGGAGCTGCTGAACTTCCAGATGCTGTGTCCTATTTCCAGGCAAGAAGGGAAAAGAAAAGAGCAAGAAGAGCATACTGGCCCTTAAATCAGAAAAAGAGTATTTCAGGGCACCTGGGTGGCTCAGTCAATGACTCTTGGTTTCATCTCAGGTCATGATCTCACAGTTTTGTGAGCCCGTGTTGGGCTCTGCCCTGACAGTATAGAACCTGCTTGGGATACTCTTCTCGAACTTTCCCTTTCTCTCTGCCCCTCTCCCACTCATGCCATCCCTTTCTCTCTCAAAATAAATAAACTTTGAAAAAAAAAAAGACAAAACAAGACAAGAAAAGCAGTATCTCTTCCAGAAGGCTTCTGCTTACATTTCACTGGCCAGAATAATGTCAGGGGGCCATTTCTAGCAGCAAGGAAATCTAGAAATGTAACTTCTTTTGAGCCAAGCACACTAACAACCTGGATAGTGTTATCAGAACAGACAAAAGAGAGAATGAGCTTGTGGTAGGCATACAGGAGTGACTGCTACAATTAAAAAGGGTCATTGTGAAATGTAGAAACCAGAAAGTCCTAAACCAAATAGCACATGTCTTTCTTCACGTCTTAAATGAGCCCTTACTCTGTCCATATCCATTCCCTGGACACTTGAAGAGAGACAAATAAACAACACCAACCTTCCCATTAAATGTACTCTTTGCATACTGAGGAAAATTAGGACTATCACCAACAGGCAAGACTTGCTGGGAAGATAGTTAATATAGGGTGTGGTCAATGAATGAATATACAGAGAACTTCAGGCTAATAGAGAGGTTTCATGTTAAAAGAGATATCTGAGCCTCTCTGTCTGCCTTCTCATCCAGCACAGCAATCCCTGACTCCCACAGCTAATCCTCATGCATATAACTGGGGTCTCCTGTGAGAAACAAGGACTATCCAGACCCTCACTGCCATCATCAGACCAGCGGCATCAGCTCTTGACTTAGAAACACTGATCTAGACGTTTCCACTTCCAAAATACAGCTCTGTTCATTAGAAAAGATCACGCACACGTTGCCTTAGAAATATATTTCTCTACACCTCCATTGATGCCCAAGGCATGAGTTCAAATACAACAGAACTACAGAAGTTCTATCCCTAATATTTCTCTTCTAAAGTTTCTCCTGAATACTCTCTATTGTATTTACTCTCACAGCCCTCACACCCTGGTGATTCTGTTTGTGCTTTGCTCTACCTTTGCCCAGAAAGTCTATCCCTAGAAGGGGCACCTGGGTGTCTCAGTCAGTTAAGTGTCTGACTCTTGGTTTCGACTCAGGTTGTAATCTCATGGTTCATGGGATAGAGCCCTGCATGGAGCCCTGTGCTGACAGTATGAAGCCTGCATGGTATTCTCTCTCTGACCCTTCCCTGCTTGTGAACTCTGTCTCTCAATCTCTCAAAATAAATAAACATTAAAACAAATTAAAAAATTTGTCCCCAGAAACCCACACAGCACCACTGTTTACAATAGTGGAGAAGGGAGTCATGTGACTCACTGCCTTTTTAGTTCTTCTCCCAGTGGATGAGTACTTTAGTCATAATGACACTGGTTGAAAAGGCTTTTCAATCAAGCACCATGATTATATCATCTCCTCTCCTCTCCTCTCCTTTCCTTTGTAATGTCCCTCTAATCCTCACCCACCCTTCCCTCCTCCCTCCTCCATATAATTCCATCCTCCAGTCATGTCATTTTTATTTCTGTTATTCTCAATTAAGTGTTCTGGTATGAATATCCCTGAAGCTAGGTTGCCACAACTGAAGAAGTGCAAAAGGCTCCTCTGTTGAAGGTTAAGAAAAGGAAACTCCAAATGTGGCTCAGGTGGGGTTAACTGCTCCAACCAAAACTCTTAATGGCTGCTCTTTGCAACAGAAATCCTTTCTCTCATTTGCCTCCATTTGCCCTGCCAACCAGTTCCCTCCTATCTTGGTATTAAGATATCTTCTGGAGCACAGGGCATGAACACTGTGTCTGTCAGTGAACACTGCATGTGGAATGAAATTCTTTCAAGTTTAAGCAATTTCCTAAATTAGGCTCTTCTGCAAACTATATTAATTCAAGCCACTGAGATATTATTTAGTACCTTGCTGCTCCAGGACACTAAATAATGTCATATTTTCAAAGCATAATGCCATTAGAGTTTATAAAGCACTTTCATTGAGGTTATCTCATTCAATCTTGGCAACAGCTCAGTGCACTAGGTAGAACTGGTGTGTAATTACTGTTTTGTAATGATATGGATACCCCAGTTCTGAGGTCACCTGGTATCTAAGTTAGAGGAAGAGGTAGGCCTGGAAAATCTGTCACCTAACTTATTTGTTCAGAACTTATCCTACAGTGACATGAAAAAATAAAGAGCTTGAATTAGGGGACCTGTGATCTTTGATTGTATTGTAGGTATTTTAATTTAAATCTATTCAGTGCAACTTGGCATACATGGCCTGGCTATACTAGGAAGGAGGGAAGAGTTAACAAGATTATAACCAAAGTGATATGTCATATATTTGAAAAAAGAACACAGTTGTACTTTTATCACATTTATGGTGAATTACCCCATAATTCCATTAAGATAGAAAAGGGGGCACCTGGGTGGCTCAGTTGGAAGAGTGTTCGGCTTGGACTCAGGTCATGATCTCACAGTTTGTGAGTTCGAGCCCGTCAGGCTCGCTACTGTCACCCTGTCAGTACAGAGTCCACTTTCTATCCTCTGTCCCCTTCTCTCTGCCTCTCCCTTGCTTGTGCTTTCCCAAAACTAAATAAATACTCCAAAAAAGAAAGAAAACAGTAATAACTGTTGGGTGATCCATTTAGTCTTACACTGCCATGACTAACTTTTTGTCCTTTACTGCTTAAAAATTAAGTCACCTCCCCCAACTGCTTATTTTGCTATTCATCAGAGGCTTGAAAATCTTAATGGAGAAATAGAAAATGCTACTGATTGATGAAAAAGATAATTCTGGCTATTATAAAGATACTTTAGGACCTGAGCATTTTGCTGGAACAAGATTAACTAGATTCCTTTGGGAAAGACATAATCATATTTGAGTCTCTTGAACACTCTAGTTTTATCTTCTGAAGCACTAATACATGTACTGTCCTAATAGGATTAATGAAATTACTTTTCCAAAGGAAACACATTTGTTGAAATCTTAAAAAAAAAAAAAAAGTCAGCTCAGATCTGATATCATTTGGGGAGAATTATAGTGGGGTAACATATATGGTTAGGAAGAAGTTACAAATATCCCAGTTGCCTGGTATTCTATACAATAGATCAACTGAAGATACATTTGTCTCATAATAAACTCAAAACAGCTTAATTAGATGAAGTACAGAGCTCTCCTGAGATTTTTTACAGTACTTACTATCATTTCAAGAAATGGCATATTTCCATAAACCTATTAAATAATAAATCATGCCAGCATCCACTAAACATGCAAAGTGATGAACTAAGAGGATATTTGGGGGGCCAAGCAAATGTCCCTTTACAATTGTTATAAGAAAAGTATGCACTGAAAGATCCCAGTTAAGGAATACTTACCGTTGAAGGAGTGGCCTATTAAAACATTTACTACAAGCGCAATTAGCATTTAATTCAAGTTTTAAAAGCCTGGGAATCAACCAACATCAAACCCAGTTTGAATCAACTACTACCGGTTGGCATTCCAATGACCAAGTAGAGCTGAGTTTACAATAAGATGTAAACGCCCACCAGTAGAAATTATTTGAGCAGTTACAATTACTGACAGGAAGACCTCTATCTAAAATATCTTCAACATTCATTACATTTCACTAACCTCGAACACATAAAATGGCTCATTCAGCTATCTAGGTAGGTTCAAGACATTGATTCACTGGCAACACTTTATTGTTGTTATCAGCCTACAAATTTTCAACTTAGCTCAGCCTTAACTTACAAATAACTTTAAAGAGATAGGACTCTGAGGACCAACTTGTCTTAAAAGCCCCAATCCCTACATAGCAAACATTTTCAAATACAGCCCTTGATCCCAAAACTCTCCCTCATAACTAGGCTCATTCAACATGCATCAGGGTTCCAATTGAGGGTAATATGGAAGTCAGACAGAAGATAAAAAGATGAAGAACCCTCATAGAGGCTGTCTCCTACAACCCTGCAAATATTGAAAAGGGGAGGAAGGAAGGGCCAGGAGATGTCTACTTTTTTGTTATAAACTAGGATGTTAAATGTGCTGAATATTGATTAGATGATCAATTAAGTGTCTAGTAAATGGTAGGTATTCAATTAATATTAACATCACGGTGAGAAAAAATGGGAATCACAGAGAAAAGAAAACTTTGCCCCGATGAGTAGGCTAGAGACTGAGTTTGGCTAGAGCATCATGCCTGTTTTGAAGAAGGGAAATGAAAGTAAACTCTTACACCAAGACCTTAGTTATTTCCAAAGTAATACAGCAACTCTCAAATGTGAAATTAATGCCCCTCTGCTTACCCCCATGCATGTTAAAGCAAATTAAATTTCATGCCAAATCACCCAGGCAGACAGTAAGCAGCACAATTTCAATCTCTAGGATTTAAGCTGATTGCTCTAAAAATATAATGCACCAACTGGGTAGCATTGAAGTCTAACATGGCCCTCTTTAATCATTTCTCTTGACAAGTTGTTTTCTGAGGAATGTGGTCACTGTGAACTCTAGGTTAACTCATCTCATGGAAGTGAGGGAGTTTATTTCCACCTGCAGCCCAGACACAGCATGGAATCAAAAGCTGATATGGTAAGGACATGGATGTCTTCCCCTGGTAGAGGCAAGCATCACATTTAGGTTCTACTCACCTGACAACAAAATGTTTCCTAGTTCAAAGAGCCGATTTCATCTACATGGAGAAATAAAAGAATTTGGTCCCCATTTTCATCATATTTAACCATATTTGCAGCTAGATTGTGTGTTTATTTCATTTTTAATCTGAATCTTACTTGCTGTAGTTAGAATTGATTTCCCTTTATTCTTTTCTCAATGACTGTATGAATCCTAACAAAATTCATATCAATAACTGTTGGAGTTCATCACAAGGAAGGCTAATGATCAGACTCATTTGTTTCTTTAGGTTAAGCTTCAGGTCATCTGAAATAGGAGTTTAAATCCTGCATTATGCCTTATTTGGAGATGTTTCCAGAAGCACTGCCACAGGAGGCTTCATACTGAACTCCCTGTTTTGAAATGCAAAGCATTGCATTCCAACACCTACAAGAACTTTATTGTGCTGAGGCTGGCACTGATATTCAGAGGGCCTCAAATTCCAACATGGTTGAATACAGTCATTGAGGGGATGCACTGATTGCTATTAAGACAATGCCAATGTTCATATTGGTTTCAATTGCTTTAATACATTCACTCACTCAATTGTTATTAAACCTGTAAGGTATCAAGGTGCCTGAGTGGCTCAATTGGTTAAGCATCCAATTCTTGATTTTGGCTCAGGTCATGACCTCACAGTTCATGGGATCGAGCCCCACATCAGGCTCTGTGCTGATGGCATGGAGCCTGCTTGGGATTTCTTGAAGCAACAGCTTAACTAATATTTGATCTTCAACACTGACATGTTTATATATATGTATATATGTGTAATTACTTCATAGTAATTGTAAGAAATATGAATTATAAGGGATTTTTATCTAAATACTGGTACAGTTTTAAAGAACCTAATGAATAAGAATGCTACAATATAATAAGCTTCCCCAATTCATTTGGAAATCTATGTGATTCAGTTGGCACTGCTGGCATTTCGTGGGTAGAGCCAAAGATTCCAAATTTCCCTCAAAACCTCAGTAGTCCCTCATACTGGCAATGTACCCACTCAAAATGCCAAAAGCACATTTCCACTTACAAAGCACTGCTAGTTCAAAGAGTACCCTCCTCTCACTCCGCAGTTATATTTATATCCAAATGATGCTTCTATGGAACTGAAGATCCATTCTATGGTACTTTCAACACCCTCCTAGAATTCACTGTTGTTAATTAATTATCTTAGCAGATCTTTATAAATATAGACTATATGAAAATAAACTTCAATTTAGCCCCTGGCCTACTCATCACAGTTTTAAATACATAATGTTGAAAGAAAGGTTCTTAATCAAAAAAGATAATACAGAAGAGGGACAATTCAAAGGGAAGAAAAATGGGAGAAGAAAAAATGAACAGGAGAAAGTATGGTATCTAGGGATCTAATCAAGATGAACAATGAAGACAAAGTAGAAGGCAATGTATGCTAGAGAAATAAAGGAATACTGGGGGGTGAGGGAGGGGGTTGGTACCTGAGAAGCCAGAGGAAGTAGAGAGGTGGGGAGTTCCCTGCTTTGGTAGATTTTAAGTAACCATAGTGATTGAGGGAGCCAGTGATTAGAACATGGGGCAAGAACTTACCTACCAGGATCTCCTTTTTTTACTTTTTCAGGATTTCTGTACAATGTTTAGAATCCTCTATGATGCCAGGAAATACCCTTCCCCTATAAAGGAATGAATCAACAAATCCACGAAGCTGGCTCTTTGCTAACAATCTCTCAGTGTGATGCTCTGGAAGCACATGAAACCATTGAGAGCAGAAATGTTTTGAAGCCAAAGTCCTTCTCAGATATACACAAATTCCATCTCTCAAAATAATTCAAAAGAATAAGAAAAACAACCAGATGAAAGAATTTGCTTTTTCAGGCAGAGCAATTCCAGTCTTCATTAGGCAATAAGAACAGGCAGAGACCACAGATGGCATATTCTGGAAGCTATCATTTAACAAAGTCAATGCTTTCCCAATTGATCCAAGTGCCTTTTACGGTTGGCTATGAAGTGGACACCAAAAATTGCAGCAAGCTAATCCATTTGTCCTTTACATTGTGCCATCTGCTGCTCTATGTAATCTGAAAGAATTTTAGGATTTTCCATACCAGCCCTTTTGCCTTTCTTTTCTTGTAGCTTGTCTTTCCCCTGTCCCTTCCCTCCATCTGACCAGAGCAATAGCTTTTGGTGAAGCATCTGCTTCTTGGAAATTTTTCCAAGCTACTCTACCTAACAAGCATCTCAAAACCCTGGGCTCCTCAAACCATCCTCTAGCCATTCCTATAACTCTTTTGCTTGCTTATTACTATTTTACATCAGCACCACAGGACATATAGTATCTTTATGCAGTGATGGTTAGTGAAATGCCTTACATGAAATTTTCAAAAGTTACAGAAAAACAAAATAAATCATAACCATTTTTTTAAGTTTCTATTAATCATTCACAGCTCAGTTTCTTGGGAAACAACATGGGGGAGTGGAAAAGTGTGGGCTTTAAGAATCAGATAAATCCTATTCAAGTGCCAGATTCAACCTTTGGCTTTTACAGGGGCCAGCGGTACAACTTGGGCAATCACTTACCCTTTTGAAATCTTAGCTCTTGCTGCTTTAAGAGCAATAGGAAGAAGTACAAGCATCGCATTGGTGGGAGCTTAGATGACAATCTTTTAGACTATACTCTTTCACTCTAAAAGCATATCAGAATATGAGATTCAGATTAAACAAATCTTTTGACTATCTTAGAATACCCATATGAAGCAAAAGTAATCTGGGTAGATAAAATAGGTAGATAAAATGGTTACAGCAGCAAACAAAAGAGATCATAGTTTCTTTTTGGTGATTCAGAGGACAGCTAATAAAATACTATATAGGTAGATAAAACTCAAAGGGAAACTTATGGCTGAAAGAATACCAGGTAACTAACTGAAAGTCTGTTGTAAATATCACCAACTCTGAGATGAGTTCTGCTTCCATTCTAACCCAGGGCCTCTCACACTGCTATATATTACAATCACCCATGGAGCTCTGAAACCCCACCATGGCCAGCTTAAATCCTGTATCAATAAAATCAGGCTCTCTGACAGTAGGACCCAGGTGATTCCAAAGCAAAGCCATGTTTGGAAACCAGGGCTTTAACGTAGCCTTCTGAAAAAAAGTCACCGTGCAAATGAATCACCTGAGGATCTTATTAAACTGTAGTTCTGGGGGCGCCTGGGTGGCTCAGTCGGTTAAGCGTCCAACTTCAGCTCAGGTCATGATCTCCCTGTTTGTGGGTTCGAGCCGCAAGTCGGGCTCTGTGCTGACAGCTCAGAGCCTGGAGCCTGTTTCAGATTCTGTGTCTCCCTCTCTCTCTGACCCTCGCCTGCTCATGCTATCTCTATCTCTCTCTCTCTCTCTCTCTCTCTGAAATAAATAAAAACATAAAAATAAATAAATAATATAAATAAAAATAAATTTTAAAAATGTAGTTCTGAATCATTAGGTGTGGGGCAAGACTCTAGAATCTACCTCCTAAAAACCTTTTAGGGAATGCTGATACTACTGCTCTAAGGTCCCACAATGAGTAGCAAGCTCTAAATTGAAACAATGGTTACTGCTCAGTATTCACGTGGATTGTCCAGACACAGTTTATTTCCATTAAGCAGTATGAGCCCAAAGAATATATACCTCTCTTACAATTAGCCCTTGAACCCTCCCTAAAAAATTTACCATGAAAAATTAGCAAGAATCTGAGGCACAAGATGAATTCCGAAGTCAAATACAAGTGAATTAGGTTGGAATATTCCTGTAGCTGCCCCTCTCTTGTGGTGCTGACATTTGCAGGGACATACATGGAAATCAGACACTCAGTTTTCTTAGAAATCTGCACGGTTCTCCCAGGGCGTTAGCTGAATTTCAAGATAAATGGCATTGATGAGGGCTCACAGAAGTAAAACCACAGAAGTTTGTTTTATAGTGCAATGTGGGGAAAGTGACCAGGTGTTTACAGGAAAGAACTAATCCAACTTAGATTCAACTCATCCCTATGTCCTGCATCTCTGAAGTGAACAACATTTATGATTTTAAGGCCATTTCCAATAGAAGGTGCCAGCACAGTAGAGGGCAGAGTGCTGAATCAGCCACTGCAATGCTCACTGATTGCTTTATAGCACAAGGCTTGGTTTATCTCTAGCAGGAAATATGAGTCCACTGATAGCAGACTATTTACTGTATCAGCTTCTCCGCAGCCTTTAATCAAGCTGGGATCCCAGCATGTAAGTCCAGATCTTCAAATCTTTCTAGCAGAAACATGGTCACTCATAAATCCTTAATTCATAGAGGCCCTTTTCCTTGGGAAGTGCTGAGGGCAAGATTCTGCTCTCACAGAACTTCTTGGCAACAAATGTACCATTTGCTGTTTAATACATGAGGGCACCTACTTGACGATGAATGCGGAGCTTCAAATGGGAAAGGCAGGAATTAACATTATTTCACTCCTGGCCCCTTTACATAAGCCTCCTCCCAATTACGATCTTGTAGTCATTTCCTCTCTAAGGCTTATGAAAGTTAGAGAAATGCCTTGGGAAGAGAGAAGAGAAAGGAAAATGAGATCCTGGAAGTGGGGGGTGGGGGTGGGGGGTGGCTAAGTATAGGTAAAAAGTTACAAAGTCTTCTTGAAAAATGACTTTCACCTTTCTAAAACTATACTGACAATATTAAGGCCCCACTAGCAAAATGAACAAAGAAAACTCCTGTAGTAGGAACAGCAGTCATCAGACAATAGTAGAGTTGGTTTTACATTTTACCTCTTCTTCTGGGCCAGAGATGATTAGCCAGGAATTCTTGGGCAGATAAAGGGTCCCTGGATGGATTACAGGGGATATGTTAACTCATAATTTGAATACCAAATTATGTATTTGTTGCATTATTTTTCTGGGAAAAGTTTCCATGGGTTTCATCAAATCTTAAAATAGTTCATAGATGTCTGAACTAGAAAAGATGAAAAACTATTCTTTCATTCATTCATTCAGAAAGTTTTTACTTATTCCCTAGTCACTGTCATTCACTGTTCCAAGCACTGAGAATATAGCAGTGAACAAAACGAATATTCATATCTCCTAGAGGCTTGCATTCTTCACGGAGGGTACAAACAATTAATTAAATAAGTTAAAGAGACAGCATATTTGATGGCAATGAGTACTACAGAGAAAAATAAAGCAGAAAGGAGGAACAGTGAAAGCCAGTGTTTGGGAGTTGTAATTTAAAGTCATATGGGCAGGGTACGTCTCACCTAATAGGTGCCCTTTGAGCAAAGATGGAAGGGAGCAAAGACTAGCCATGAACATACATGGGGTAAGAGCTTTCCAGACAGAGGTAACAGCTGATATAAAAAGTCCTGAGGCAGGAGCATGCCTGATAAATTCTAAGAATAGCAACGAGGTCAGGGTGCCTGGACATGAATGAAGGAGATAGCAGAAAAGAACAGGAGAGAGATCAAGGTAAGGGGGCCACAGTGTGTGCCAGCTATAGGCTATTGTAATGATTTTGGCTTTTACTATGGATAAGACAGAAAGTCACTGAAGGTTTCTGAGAAGAGAGTGATTCACTCTGACTTACACTTTTTAAGGATCACCGTGGTTACTATGTTGAGATTGGTTCTGGAGAAACGATAGCAAAAGTAGAAGCAGGGAGAGACATTTGGAAGTTTAGATGAGAAATGATGGAAACAATAGTGATGCGACATGGCAGGAAGCCGTTAATTACTACATATATTTTCATATGTGATCTGTTGGCTAACATATGGAATGTTAGAGGGAGCCAAACTCCAAGATTTTTGAAATAAAGCACTAATGGGGATATAGTTGTCTTTGATAGATGTGGACACACTGGGTAGGAAGGGCTGACTGAGATTTCCATTTTGGATATGTTATGTTTGAGATGCCAGTGAAATATCCAAGTGTCTATGTTCAGTGGGTAGTTGGACATAGGAATATGGAGTTCAAGGGGAAGGTCTGGACTGAGGATATAAATTCGGGAGTCAAAAGCATACAGGTAATATTTTTGGCATGACTCTAGATAAGATCACTCGGGGAATGGGTATAGACACAAGTCAAGTTCAAAGACTGAGACCTGGAGCACTTCAGAGTTGAGAGATCAGGGAGATGAGGAGGGCCCTACAAATATTGGAGGAGTGATCAGTGAAGAATGAGAAAACCAGAAGCTTGTGGAGTTCTTGAAGCCAAGCAAAGAAAGGGTTTCAAGGAAGGGAAAGTGATCACATGTGCCCCAGCTCTGCCTAGTAAGAGGTAAACTGGCAGGTGCGCATTGGATTTGGGAATGCAGCAACTGTTGGTAACCTTGACAAAAGCAGGTTGGGGAAGAAGCCTGATTGGAGAGGCTTCAAGAGAGAATGCGGGAGGGGAAAAATCAAACAAACAAAACAAAACTGAAAGCAATTTCTCCTGTAGGGAATTTTGCTAGCAAAGGGAAAGAGAAATAGGAGAATAGCAAGAGGAAAACTAAGGTCAAATTATATATATATGTTATATATGTTTGTATGTATATGTGAGAAATAATTAAAAACATGTTAATATACTAATGGAAATAATCCAATCCCACATAGAATATTGTTAATGTTTCTTCACAGACCTTACTTACCCTCTCTTTCTGATTTTTAACTGATTTATTTTTAGTCAAAGTGCCAATGGCTAAAGAAGAAACATCACAGCCTACACTTTTAGTAATTCATTTTACTGGTTCAAAACACTTATAATCAGAAGTGGCCTCAAGTTCTCTTTTTCTTTTAAATAACTATAAATTTGGTAAATTTGCTTTATCCTTGTATTCTTTATCCTCAATCTACAAGATAAGAGGATCTAGGAAATAGCAACACTCATATTTCTTGGCAATCCATAAAAGTAGCATTCTGGGGGCAAGTGACACAAAACCAGAGGATGATCAAACTTCCCTATTATAAAATTGTTTTAATTGTTTTTCTCTATAGACATAGAACACTGGGGATTTTTCATGTTGTTTTTATTGAAAGTCATCAGATGTAAAATGACAAAGTCAATCAAAGGGTATTCACAAAGTTCCCTTAATAAATGGATGATCTTAAGAGACAATTCTTCTTTTTTTTAATGTTTATTTATTTTTGAAAGGATGTGACTTAGTGTTATGGGTTGAACTGTGTCCCTGCGAAATATATCAGAGTCCTAACCCTCAGTACTTGTGAATATGATTTGTTCTGGAAATAGTCTTTGCAGATGTCCAAGTTAAGATCATCAGAGTGAGACCTAATACAATATGATTGTGCCCTTGTAAGAAGGGGGAAATTAAACACAGAGCAGACAAGCATAGATGGAAGATGCTGTGGAGACACAGAGAGAAGGCCATTTGTAAGCCAAGGAACACTGAGGCCACCAGAAGCTTTAGGGGAAGAGTAGAATTCACTCTCCCTTGCAGCCCACAAGAGGAACCAGCCCAGCCACGATGGTGCCACAGCTTGATCTCAGATGTCTAGACTTCATAACAGTGAGACAATAAACTTCTGTTACTTAAGCCACTCAGTTTGTAATGTTTTGTTACGGCAGCCCTAGAAAACGGACATACCAGCAAATATGATGTACTGTGTTTTGTAAACATTAAGCAGGTAAACAAAAACAAACAAAATCACTGTGCTCTGCATTTTTTTCCTTGTAATTTGAAATTTTGTATTAAAGTCAAGAGTTGCAATTGCTTTTTCCAGGTGTTTTAAGCATTTTATTTGCTTGAAAATGAACTATGTTTACAAGCAGGGGGTGCAGGAAACTTATAAAATAAAATTTGTCAGTATATTTTGGCTGTTAATTTCAGGATCACTGTGACTGCTTGCTTCCTGGTAAAGCCAATTTGGTAATACTGCCAATTAGCTTTTAGAGCAGCAGTTTTGTTTATTTACAAGGAGAGCCGACTGCCAAGTTCTAGTTGAATAAATTCATCATAAGGAATTAGAGTGCTTAATTTTAGATACCCCTACCCATTTTCTGGATGGCTCAACTCCAGCAGGGACTATTTGTTGATATTTATATATTTTTTTTCATTAAGTTTATTTATTTATTTTGAGAGAGAGACAGAGAGAGCAAACAGGGGAAGGGCAGAGAGAATCCCAAGCAGGCTCCACGCTGTCAATGCAGAGCCTGATGGAGGACCTGTACTCATGAACCAAGAGATCATGACCTAAAATGAAATGAAGAGTCAGATGCTCAACCTACTGAGCCACCCGGGCACTCCAAAAAATATTTTTATAGATGTAATGCACATATCATAAATTCACCCAAAGTGTACAATTCAGTATACACATAGTTGTGCAACCATCCTCACAATCTTAAATTTGGAATATTTTATCATGCCAAGAGGAAACCCCTTACCCAACAGTAGTCATTCTCCATTTCTTCCCTTACCACAGCCACAGACAACTGCTAATCTACTTTCTGTGTTTAAATATGACTCTTCTAGATATTTCATTTAAGTGGAATCATACAACATGTCCTTTCTGATTACCTTATTTCACCTACCATAATATTTTTAATGTTTGTTTATGTTGTAGCATGCATCAGTACTTCATTATGTTTATTATCAAATAATATTCCATTCCATGAATATACATTTATTTACCTAGTCATCAGTTTATGGACATCCGTGTTCTTTTCAATTTTTGGTTATTGTTGATAATGCCATTTTGCACATCAAGGTAGAAGTTTTTTATGTAGATGTATGTTTTTATTTCCTACGGATTATACTTAGGGATGGAATTACTGGATTATATCAAAATTCTATTTAGCAAGTTGAGGAACTACCAGACTGTTTTCCAAAGCAACTACACCATTTTACATTCCCATCAATAATAATCAGTGTTCTAACTTCTTCATATCCTTTCCAACACTGATTATTGTCTGTCTTTTTTATTATAGCCATTCTAGTGGGCATGAAGTAATATCTCACTGTGGCTTATATTTACATTTTCCTAATGACTAGTGACGTTAAACATCTTTTCATGTACTTACTTGTCATGTGCAAGTCTTTGACAAGATAGTGTCAAAATTAAATTAAACTGGTGGACGCCTAGCCCAGTTGGTGTCAGAGAGTAGATAATTGGTTGTTGTTGTTGAAAGAATCCCACAAAGTCTTTGCTCATTTTATAACTGTGCTATTTAATCTTTTCATGATTAAGATTCTAACAGTTCTTTATTCTAGACATAAGTCTAATGTCAGATATATGACATGATATGCAAATATTTTCCCCATTGTATATTCTCTTTATTTCCTTGATGGCATAATTTGAAGCTTAAAAGTTTTTAATTTTTTTAACATTTATTCATTCTTGAGAGACAGAGCATTAGTGGGGGGCGAGATGCATAGAGAGAAGGAGACAGAATCTGAATCCAGACTCTGAGCTGTCAGCACAGAGCCGACGCAGGGCTCGAACCCAGAAACCATTATATTATCACCTGAGCTGAAGTCAGACACTTAACCAACCAAGCCATCCACATGCCTCAAAAGCTTTTCATTTTGATAAAGTTTAATTTATGTATTTTCATATTCTAAAAAACTATTTCTTAACCCAAAGTCACAAAAGTTTATCACTATGCTTTTTTTCTGTAAGTTCAATAGTTTTAACTCTTACATTGAGGTCTATGATTCTTTTTGAATTAATTTTGCATATAATGTAAGTGAAAAGTTTATTGATCATTTTTAAAATATTCCATTTAGATCAAGAAGATGTGGTTTATCTATACCATGGAATACTACATGGCAATGAGAAAAAATGAAATCTGGCCTTGTGTAGCAACATGGATGGACCTTGAGGGTGTTATGCTGAGCGAAATAAGTCAGGTAGAGAAGGACAAATATCATATGTTTGCACGTATAGGAGGATTAGGAGGAACTTAACTGAGGACCATGGGGGAGAAAAAGGGGGGAAATAGTGGGGGAAAGGGGGAGAGGCAAACCATGAGAGACTCTTGAATGCTGACAAAAACTGAGGACTGATGGATGTGGAGGGGGGAGGGGGGATGGGCACGGAGAGGGGTACTTGTGGGGATGAGCACTGGGTGTTATATGGAAACCAACCTGACAATAAACTATTTGTAAAAAATAAATAAATAAATAATAAATAAATAAATAATAAATAAATAAATAAATAAAAATATTCCATTTAGCTTCTAAATCATTGCTAACCAAAATGTCAAATATTTATAACTTGGCCCCCAAAGTCCTATATGCAATTGTCAGCAAGAGCAATCAAGTAAACTAGCTTTATGTCTTGTACCAGAGATAGAATGAGAGTCTAAGCTTGAGGTCAGGAAACTCTGATGTGATCACCATTGCATGGCTAACGGTCTGTATATCATTACCTTTATACATTCAAGTATTCTTGTTGGTTTTCTTGAATGACACATAAAATGGGAAAATATCCAATTCTCCATCCCCCTTCCAGGGGAGAATTAGGAAGATCAAAGAAAATTTTGAATAGGAAAGCTCTTGGAAAATGAGACCATTGCAAGAGGTTATTCACAACAATCAGAATTTTGCTACATGCCTCTCTTAAAAACTATAATGCTGTAGGGAACAAAAGGTCACAGGAGACCTCATTGAAAGGTATTTCTTGTGATCCTTCCCTACATGGTCTACACAGATAAGCAGTTTCAAGAAGTTCCTTCCCAAGGAGATGCTGGTGCAGAACCAGGCTTGGGAATCATAGGTTGCACTGACCTAACCACAGGACTCCTCTGTGAATTGCAGTTATTATTCACATCCAAAAAGAACTGAGCAACGTACTGACAGGTGTAGTGTGCCTTTAAATGATAAAGATTGCGTGAAACAGATTAACCTTGTCAGTCAAAAGAAGAAGAAAAAGACAAAAAAAATCTTAGTCATTTTGCCTTAAATTACTTGTGTGTTTGATAAAAAAAAAAAACCGCTTCATACACTTTGTAAGCACCACAGCTGACATTGACAAGAAGCTATATTAATAACCTGGTGGTACCCGAATGTAGAAATATCATCCTTAATTAATAATGTCTTGGAAATCAGTCCCCCAAGGATGCAAAAGAGTCACTGAAGATCATGCTGATAGAAAACATCAAAATCAAACATCTTCGAGTGTGCTAACCCTAATAATCCCTCTGGCTCAAATTCATGCTTTGTCTGATTCTTTATTCTTACTGAATAGTCTGTTTCTTATTCTTTCCTCTCATGCCCTTATTAAAATTGTCAACCCCTTGAAGACACAATCTATCTTTACTCTTCTTTTGCATCTCCAGTAGTACCTAGCCCACAGTAGGCATTTGATTAGTAGGAGCCAAGCAGTTGAAGCAGCACGTATAAATGGAGCTCACTGTACATCCTATCAGGTTATAAAGGGGAATATACAACTATATTTGGAGAAAAGCATGAGTCCTAAATGCATAAAAAAGGGAATAACAGAAAACAGGTTTCTGTTACAGAGTAGGGATAAAACTTACGAAAGTATCCATGTCACCTTATGTAAAATACATTTGCAGAGCTGGATTATCATATTTTGTTTTTTTCTTATGTAATGTGAGTCTGTAAAGATACCTTCTCCCCACCCAAATACATCCTAATAAAAAATCAAATATATATAAATCAAATATATATACTTTTAAGTTTATTTATTTATTTTGAGAGAGAGCAAAAGAGAGTGAGTGAACAAGCAGAAGAGCAGAGAGAAAGAATCCCAAGCAGGCTCCACATCAGCAGCTTGGAGACTGATGTGGGGCATGAACTTAGAACTGTGAAATCATGACCTGCGCTGAAACCAAGAGTCAGATGCTTAACCGACTGAGCCATCCAGGTGCCCCAATAAATATAAAATATCTGTGTGTTGACACCTGTGACAGAGACCTCATTAATATACAAGCTAGCTCAGTGCCATAACCCACCCAGCTGCACCTCAGAGTTTCTAAATCATGGTTTGGGGAATGACTCTGTAGCCATAACATATTTCATTCCCTGCATTTGGAAAACAGAGTTGATTAGTGCGTGTGTGTGTGTGTGCGCGCACACACACACACAATTATGTTATTAGTGAAAGTGGTAATCCGACACTTGTCCACCTCAGCACTCCCTGTTTATACACTTCCATAGAGATTTATCTCTTCAGCTACTGGCCAATAGAGAGGAAATACCATTCATTGTGCCATTCTGGCATAAAGTACAGTGAAGTAGACTCATCAGAAGTGCACTAAAAATAGCCAGCTCTGATTGTAATCACGGAGAGACTGTGCATTCCTGTTCATCTTTATGTTCTGTTTCACTTTAAATTTTTTTCCCTCAGTTGTTCTTATGCCTTTGGCCTGTGCTCTATCCCAAAGCTATGGAATTCCCCATCCTTCCTGGTGATTTGAATTCTAACCACAAGCTTAGCTCCCTCAAATCATTAGGCAAACCACCAAGACTGCAGTAAGTTGGCCTTACTCACTTTCTTCTGTATGTTGATCATTTAGAGTTTTCATTAGAGCATTTGGAGCTTTTTGGCAAGAAAAAAAAAAAAAGAGTAGCTTCCACACCAGCCAGTGGTCCATGCAGGTCTCTGGAGTTAGCCAGTTAAAGATGCCAAGGGAGAAGGCCTAAATGTGTGCTTTTTAAATGCAGGGTCAGCACTGATGAACTTGCACCCAACACAACCACCATCACCACATTCATACCGAGCTTCCACAGCCAGCAACTTGATGTTATTTGCACTGCTCTCCCATTCCTCATCTTGGACCATCTGCCTTGGCTGAAGGCCCAGCTGTTTGAAATGTTCTGTTTTCTCTAAAACGGTTTTCTGGATCTCCCACAGAAAGACTTCCAGAATATTCCCTTTCCATTCTTTCTCCCTCCCGCTTCTCTGCTTTAATAACAAGCTATAATACCTTTCACAATTTTACTGCTGTCCATAAATTCTGCTCCATGAAGCCAGCTGGGGTGCTGGCCTTTGGCTGCCTTGAGCCTGCCACTGCTCTCAGCTCTGACCAACAGACCTCCCTTAGTGGGGTGAATTCGGTTACAAGAAGGCGCTGCACCAAGTGCTCCTATGATTCATCTTTACCTTCTGATATGAGGGATTGGCAGTGAAGATGCTTCCAGGTTCTCCTCGCTGTTGGTACTGAGTTCCCCATCATGCCTGCACAGTAAGAGACCACTAGCTACCTACAGTTTCAGTCACCAAAATTTTCCCAAGCATCTTTGTCTCTTTCGTGCAACCAGGTGTATGTGTGTGTATGTGTGTGCCTGTGTGTACTTCCATGTGGGGGAGCAGGAGCTCCTCGCACACCCTGCAGGATGTGGGAAGGAAGCCGGGGAAGAGAGTGTGGAATATCATTATTCTTCAGCATCTGTCTCTCAAAACTGCTCTAGTTTTCTTTTTCTTTTTCTTCTTTTCTCTGATTTGTTTCCATAGAAGCAAAAGGGGAGGGGGGGAGACTGTAGTCAAATAGAACATTCCTACAGCAGAAGCAAAAGAACTCCTGACTTTTTTGTCTCCTTTTCTTATGCCACTTCCCACTGAGTTTGAAATTTCCAGGTGATTTGCCTTTTTAAGATGCAGAGTTGGGGATGGAATGAGGTAGGCCTGGTGCTCTGCACAAATATATACGGAGCTGGGAATAATGCTAAATTTTCTATAAGACTCTGTGACCCTGGGACGCCTGGGTGGCTCAGTTGGTTAAGTGTCCGACTTCGGCTCAGGTCATGATCTCACGGTCCGGTCCATGGCTTTGAGACCTGTGTCTGGCTCTGTGCTGACAGCTAGCTCAGAGCCTGGAGCCTGCTTCAGATTCTGTGTCTCCCTCTTTCTTTGACCCTCCCTTACTCATGCTGCCTTTCTTTCTCTCTCAGATATAAACAAAACATTTAAAAAATTAAAAAAAAAAAGACTCTGTGACCCTCCTGTATTCCATTTGAGTATCTTTATTCCTCTCCCACTCCAGTGCTTCTCCCACTTCCTTGACTTCAAGACTTCATCTTGCATGAAATTAAAATGTGCATAGAATCTCCTCTTAGCAACCACTTGAACACAGCACCTTAGAAAACCTGCTTTTAAAACTATAGCTTGATGTTACATAAATCTGTTTCCTCTGAAAATGTTTCTAAATAAGCAAGTATAACTTCTAGAGCAAATGAGTTAAAAATGATTACTTAAGCAAAATGTAACATATTTTACAATCTTTGAAATGGAAAAAGTAAAGCACTATAGGGGTTTAAGACACACAGGTGTATGTATTTATAAAACTCATGCTCATTTCACTGTGTATAAATTTTATATTTAAAATAATGGTTAACAGGGGCGTAGGAGTGGCTCAGTCTGGATTTCAGCTCAGGTCATGATCTCCAGGTGTGAAGAGATGGAGTCTAGTGTTAGGCTTTGTGCTATCAGCACAGAGCCTACTTGAGATTCTCTCTTTCCCTCTCTGCCCTTTACCCACTCATGCACACATGTGTTCTCTTTATCTCTTTCTCTCAAAATAAATAAACAAACATTAAAAAATAATGGTAAACAAATATCAAACTCTACATGAAGATCTACATGCTGTAGTCACGGGTGAAGTATATTGATGTCCACCATTTTGAAATGCTTCAAACATAGGATGATTAGATATGTGACAGAGGAATTACAGTAAAATATGTAATTATAAACTTGAGGTGGTAGGTATATGGGTGCTCACTGTACAATTCCTTCAACTTTTCTGTATGTCAAAAAGTTTTCATAGTAAAGTACAGGTGTGGAACCCGAGTGGCACAGCACTTGGAATTAGCAGATTTGGATCCAACTTCCAGTGTGGAATGAATGAGCTATAAAATGTGGTCGAGGTCTTAACTTCAATGGACCTCAGTTTCCCCAACTATAAAATGAGAATCTCAGAAGTGTTTTTTGTGTCTAATAACATATTAAGTTACGAAACAAGCATGGATTGAATGGTCAAAAGCCTTCAATTCATAGGAATCTTGGGCTCTCATTTGTTGAATTGATGCAGTCCAAAGAAAACACTGAAAATCCTATTATCCAACATTTTACCAATTGGAAGCTCTAATGTGCCTTTCTGATCATCTCATCTCTCCCAGTGCAAACTTCTCATCCGGTGCCAAGTACAGATGCCAAAAACACAGTGGGTGGGAATAACCTCTCCAAAACTGGGGCTAGTAAAGATTGGTCTGGATAAATTGAGAGAAAGCAATTAGACTGCTATCTCACGGTACACTACCCAAACTATTCTGATGTGATTGTACCTCATTGTCCTTTCAGAGCCCACAGCCCTGGAGTCCAACATCCAGGCAGAGGAGGCAGCACCTATGGGGTGGGTATTTGGGATAGTCTGAAGGCAGCCTTCCTCCACACTCCCCCTTTTAACCCCCAAATCCATCCCTTATTCCCAGGTCAAAATAGCTGTCATTGTGAGGTAATAATTTGATTGGAGGCTATGTTTATTTTTTCTTTTTTTTAAGCATTTTTATTTTTGAGAGAGAGACACAGACAGATGGAGTGTGAGTAGAGGAGGGGCAGGGAGAGAGGGAGACACAGAACCTGAAGCAGGCTCCAGGCTCTGAGCTGTTAGCACAGAACCCAACATGGGGCTTGAGTCCAGGAACCATGAGATCATGACCTGAGCTGAAGTTGAACGCCTAACCGACTGAGCCACCCAGGTGCCCCATGTGTTTCTTATTAAAAATACAACTACTCCTAGAGTGTGTAACATATTCAACTATAGCAGCTATTCATATTGCCTTATTAATGACCATCTTAGCCCATTTGGGCTGCTGTAGCAGAAGAATGTAGACTGGGTAGCTTATAAACAACAGATATTTATTTCTCGCAGTTCTGAAATCTGGGAAGTCTAAGGTCGAAGCATTGGTTAGATTTGCTGTCTGCTGAAACCTGTTTCCAGGTTCATAGATGGCCATTTTTTTGCCTTTTTCCTCACACTGTGGAACAGACAAAGGAGCTCTCTGGGTCTCTTTTAGAAGGGCACTAATCTCATTCCTGAGGTCCTCACCTTCCTGACCTAGTCACTTCTCAAAGGCCCTGCAACTTATTATCATCACATTGGATTTAACATGTGAATTTGAGGGCTAGACATTCATTCATTCATAGCAATAATCTTCAAACCCTCTCCACATATGACTTAATAGTGAGAGGAGAACAAGTGCTATTATGAGAATTTTCTCACTTCCTACAATATTCTGGCAACCTCATACCACAGTCAGAACTCACCTTTTATCCTGAAATGGAACCAGTATACAAAGCATCCTTGATAAACCCATCAGGGAGCCATTGATCTTATATTTTATCATATTCCCTTCTTTGTTAATTCATTAATTTCAACCAACTCAAGGTTATTAAGCATCTATAACTTACAAGGAACTATGCTAGCTTCAGAGGTTCCTAGGGGCAATGAGACAACTATTAAGGAAATGACACTGTCACATGGTGACCTGGGATTTACCTGGTTTTAGCATTGAAAGTCACATGTCTGCACAGATCAAGACAGCTGGTCATCTTAGTCTGATGTGTAAATTAAAATATGAGTTATAATGCAATCAAAATCTTTTGTGGATTGCAACGGTGTTTGCAGTATAACCTTTCTTAACCTGCGAAGTCATAGGAGTCTCCTCTGAAGCCATGGCCATGTGAGCTAAGATTTAAAGAATGAGACTGTAAGACAATGCCAGGTAAAGAAAACTCACATTGAGAGTCTCTGAGGTCAAAAGGAATATAACATGTGTAAGAAACATCAGGTGACTTTATGTCTTGGTTTGCCTGGGATGGCCCTGGGGATAGCCTGTTGCTGTGGCCTGATTATAAACAGTGCCCCAGGTCAGTTTTACAAGTGTCTTGGTTGGAAAATGAGTACAGATTCACCACAGAGAAATTGCGAGATGTTCACATGACCAGATCAAAGGGTCTGAGGGGAGCAAATGAGGCTGCTGAGGTGGAAGAAAACCAACTGTTCAGGGTCTCCAGAGAGACACTAAAGGTTTGGGACACTATAATAAGAAATATGGGAAGAGCAGAGAGTCATACACTGACAAGTAGCATGATCACGTGTGAATTTTAAACAGAGCAAATGTGAGAGTGGATGTGAGAGATCATTTAGCAGAGCTTTTGCTGTGATCCAGGCCAGAGATGACAGTGGCCTAGATTTGGGTGGAAGCATCAAAAAGGGAGCTAAGTATATAATTCAAAAGTTATTTAGAAGGAATAATTGACAGAATTCAGCCTGGTGTCTGTAAGATCCAGGCAGTAGGAACATCAGGAACACGTTAAGCCACGCGGGGTGAGCAGACCTCCAGGGGGTGACTGTATGGAATGCCACACAGTCTGCACTGCAATCCATGGACTCTTGGCATAGGCAGTGGGAGAGGGAGAGTGGAGGATAATGGCCAGCTTTCTGGTATAAGCAACTGGTTGGATGGTAGTGTTGTTTAGGGACAGAGAATCTCAAGGAGGTTCAGAATCTCCTGTCCTCATTCCTAAAATCCCCTGTAATAGGGATCACTCATTACTATTTGTTTGATCATACACATATCTTATTTATGTGCATGTTCATCTAGCCCCTCACCTGACACACCCCAACCAGACTATAGGTACTCAGATCAGAGGCCGAGTTGGATTCCTCTCTCTTATCACCATAGAATCTGGCACAGGATTCGCCACGAGGTAAGCCCTTGCAAATTCTTGGAGAAAGGTGGACAAATGGGAAGATAGGTAAGGGGATTCACTTCTGTACAGAGAAGAGTAGACACAGCAGAGCCTGACTGGTTTAAAGACTACGTAAATGAATTCCCAGTGAGTCTGACTGAATACACCAATACAAGGATGTGCACACTGTTTCTGTCAAGGGCTGACAGTAAAGACCAGGCTTTGTACGCCATACAGTATCCATAGCAACTTGTCTTCTCTGTCATTTTAATGAATAAGCAACCACAGACAATGTGTAAACATATGGGTGTGGCTGAGTTCCAAGGAAACCTTATTTATGGATATTGGAATTTGAATTTCATATAATTTTCACATGCCACAAATATTTTTCTTTTGATTTTTTTCAAATATTTTAAAAAGTAAAAACATTCTTAACTTGCAGGCCCTATAAAAAATGGGCAGTGGCTGAATTGGCTTTGGATTGTTAGTGATCAAACCCTAGACCAATATATCCACTTACCTAACATGGAGAAGAGCACAGCTTCTTATCATACATATTCTCAAGCAGAATTATGAAAAATTTCACCCCATGCTTTCTCTTTCTCCTTATCTCTAAAACAAGAACAATATCTAGAGTCCTAACGTTTAAACTCTAATTCATCTTTTCAAAAAGCCTTTGCGGGGCCTGGATGGCTCAGTCGATTAAGTGTCCAACTTCAGCTCAGGTCATGATCTCAGGATCATTGAGTTAAAGCCCCATGTCTGGCTCTGTGCTGACAGCGCAGAGCCTGGAGCCTGCTTCCAATTTTGGGTCTCCCTCTCTCTCTCTGCCCCTCCCCCACTAATGCTGTGTCTGTCTGTCTGTCTCTCAAAAACAAATAAACATGAAAAATAAATAAATAAAATTTTAAAAAGGTTTTGATTTTTAAAAATATTTTCTCTTTCTTCAGTCTTTTTTGGGGGCTTTCCTTCTCTCTCCTTTCCCCACTTAGTCTCCTTTTTTTATTGTGCAAGTTTGTTTTCTCACTAATAAATTTTGCTTTTACTATCAAAAGCATTACTGGCTTTGACAGTTTTACTAAGGATGCTGAGATTTCTCTAGTTTGTGTTTAATACTTGCCTTTTGGTAATCACAGACAGCCTCAGACCTTCCTACATGAAGGATTGATGCCTACACAGCATGACACACACCTGGAAATCTATTAACAATTAACAGCCAGTAAAAACAGACAACCCAGAGATCCAGATACTGCCAGCTTCATGGGAGGTAAGGGCCAACTTAACATTATTAATGACGTGCACAGCATTTTTAAAATTATTATTGAAGAATGACTGACATGCACTATTGTATTAGTTTCAGATGTACAACATCGCGATTCAATATTTATATACATTATGAAATGGTCATCACAATAAGTCTAATTACCATCTGTCACTATACAAAGTTGTGCCTGGCAGCCAACTGGGCTAGGGGCCACCGCAGCCACCAGTACGTCTGAGCACAGGATTTAATATATTAATGCCTGCCCAATGGCATCTGAAACTCTACACTAGTCATAAATACAGTTTGTTGGTTTAAAGAGAAATACTGTTCTACATGCATGATAATTTCTAAAACTCAACTAAGTCACATCTGTGAGAAGGAGAGGGACTGTCACTATAGATCTGTTAGATCCAGGCTGGAAGTCCTCTCTAAATAAAATGCACCTGGCCAAATGTGTACGGGCAGAACAGGATTGTGCACAGCAGTACCCTTACTCTTGTCTAGTGTATCTCTGTATGGAATTCCACCTCAAATCAAGGACAACATCTGCCCAAGTGCACAGCTTAAAAAATGAAAGAAAATTTGACTCAGCAAGCAGAAGAATTGGAATAGTATCAATGGAAGCTTTTTTCCCTCTAGAGCTAGACTAGGTGTAACTTATGACAACTTTGCCAAGATTTTGGAGACAGGCGAAATCTTGATGCTGTGAATATAACAGGCAAAGTAGGGACATTCACTCTATTTTCAAGCCAGTTCATATTCAGCTGATATAGGGTAGGCATGTCCCTGCCTTTCAGTCTTTCGCATCAAAAACTATTGCTCAGGAATGCAATCTTTTATCTGGGAGGCAGCAGGAGTGGTGTGGGGAGTTCAGAGACCATGGAGCATAGTGAAGATTACACAGGATGCCTCCCCCTGCCTTTCTCACCACAGAAAACATCTGGGAAGGTAACCAGCAGCCAAGGTACTATCCGAAAATCCAGAACTTCTGGGAGTCCCTGCTATGGAAAAACCGGTGCTTTGATGTGCAACCCTATTTCCTAATAGACCCATCTAGGTAACTGACTTCTCTGGAATGTTGCAGATCCAAATGAAGAGTATTTAAATCCATAAGTCTCAATGGTATTAAAATGTGAGCCTTGGCAACCAGACTGATGCATGAGGATTTAAAAGAGAGCAAGCAGACCTCCTTGCCACACACGTGAGTCTGGGGTGACACTGGTGACGAGGGTCGGGGTGCTGCCTCTCATGTGGCGCATTCGTGGTGGTCTACATTGGGTCTGCCTCAGTGGTCTCTGGCTCAGCCTTGTTAGATAAAAGAGCCGCACTTCTTTGGTGCTCCCTTCACTGGCCCGTGGAAAAGGACCATTTTCACAAACTGCTTATTCTGAAAGCCTTCAGTGGATGGAGCCAGGGGAAGAAAAAAAAAATACAGTTTAAAGGCCTGCTCTGAATTTGTTAATAGGCATGCATGGTCCTTTTGGAACCAAAATAGAATTTTTGATGAAGTACCTTGTGGCAAATTTGAAATATTAGCCTGGGGGCCCCAACAAGACATAATTCACTCCACTGGTGAGAACAAATCTCATTTCCACATCCATTCCTCTAAACTCATTACTGACCCGAGGGAAAATGCTAGCCTGGAGCAAGTTTTAATAAAGACACTGGTGGAGTCGTTGCTATAGTACTAAATGCAATAATGAGCAACAAGCCACTTGGTGGCAATGGACCCCTGGACCTGTAGAGACCCCGGAAGGCAGCTTCTGAAGGCTAAAAATTCTATCCAGAGTAGAACACAACATCTAAAAAAGATTTCATTACTTTAGGTGATAATTTGTCATGTAAGGCTCACTCTGGCTTAAATGATCTGACTGTCAGCTTGCCTTCAAATGAAAAATTGCTGAGAATAATTGATTTTAAATTAATTTTGATTTAAAATATAAAAAAGGAACCAGGCAGATGCAGTAGGGGAGTTAGAAGACAATAAAAACTTTGGGGATGGAAAGACCTACATTCAAATTTCAAATCCAGGACAAATTTTATTCCCTCCTTAGGACTCAAACTCTGTCACTAGAAGTGTGTGTTTAGCTAAATATCAGTTATCTGTGGGCATGTTTTTATTGTTTGCTGCTCTATTCTCACACGCCTTGTCATTTAACAGATGCTCAATAAACACGCATTAAATGGTTCTACTTTCAATGATGTTATAAAAATAAAAGAGTTAAGATTTGTTGGCACAAAGTGGTTCCACAACACATTCAGAACAAATTAACCACTTTTCTAAGGCCACTGGTGAAAGGCCACAAGTAGAGTTTCTAATGAGAAATCCAACCAAACTGAAGAGGTTTGGCAGCTGCTGTGGGGCTGCAGGGAGGTCCCATCTCCAGGAAGGTCCAGGAAGTGTTACACTGCAGAACACAGGAGGGAAAGGAGAAGGACACCTTGAGAATGCAAGGGGGTATTTTAAAAGACCCAGAGCAGGTAATGACAGTGAAGGAGCCATGCTTGCTAATCAGTTCTCAGCTTTAACAAGCAGAATAGAAGGGTTCTCTGGTTTCTGGAGTGTATCTATGTCTAGGCAGGTAAAGTAAAAAAATTAAAGCCTGTGTCTAGAGAATCCACATAATAATCAGCTCTTAGGAGAGAAGCACACAGTGCCTGGGGAGGCAACCTGTCCCAACCTATCTCCTTATCTTCCACCACATCTTAACACAGGAGCCCTTTTAGTTTGGCCAGTCTGCCCCCAGCGTTTTGCGTGACCATATGATGACTTCTTCATTCTCTTGGGCATGTTCTTCAAGCTTGCATCTGCCAATCAAATTTCTATAGAAGTCATCAACACAACTTTTCCTATCATTATGAGAGGATATGGGGAAGAGGAAAAAGAGAGACAGGAGATGAGCACATTCTAGCACAATGGGACTATTCTGCATCTTCTCTCAGTCTTTACCAGAGCCTTTCATTTGCTTCTATAAAGGAAGGAGTTTTCTCTTATTGTTTATAATGTATATATCTAGTCTCCTTAAACAAAACACTAGTTCTCCAAAGCAGGAACTTCTGCTTGGTGCATATCTTCTATGGACTGGTTATCACCCATGACCCAACAAACACTTATCAAATCAAGGGTGAAAGGAAGTCAGCATGTACCTACTTCACATTGAATAGAAAGGAGCAAGTGGCCTTTTACAATTCTAGGTAACTGTCTATAAACATTTATAGTAACCAAGATATGCATGGTAATCTGAAGGAACATCAACAGCATTGTACATAAACATAAGCAGATACATTAAATACACACACACACACACACACACACACACATTATGAGGGGATATCTCGACTTAGCCATTCTCAGATACAGGATTTCTAAGCAAGCTCTGGTTTAAATTCTGACTACAATCAACTCTTGAGAGTCAGGGCTGCCCATACCAGCCAAGCATGGGAAAGAGCCTAGAGCCTTAGCAGTACAATCATGGCTGACCCACTCTGGCCACCAATGCTGAATCTTTGGGCTACATGTTTCTCCAGTTGATTGCTCCAACCCATTCCCTTTTCCTCTGCCCCTCCTGCTCAGTGGGTCTTTTCAGTTTGGCCCCCTTAGCTCAGCCAACTCCCATCAACAGGCAAATCCCTGTAGTATCTCATTTAACCTCACACAACTTGAAGTCACCCATGTTAAAGTTTCCAACATGGCTTCCTCATTCAAGAAAAAGAACAAACAGAATCATTATTGGTGCTTTAATAACAAGTGATCATCCTTCACTAAGAAAAGGGAGAATGAGAGCAATCCGTCTGCTTTCTGACACCTGGGATTGTAATGTGGCTGAGCCAGGGCACAGGGACAGCACAGTTTTGATGTCACAAAGAGCAGAATGGAGAGTCCAGAGAGTTCGCCTCATAACTGCAGAATTACCAACTGATCACGTCGCATTTAATAGTTACTGTGAAATATATCCAACAGTGGATGCTAGATAAGCTATCCATACCAATAAGCAAACATTCCCAGGCCTCAGAATTGCCAGAAAACAAAAGAAGTAACAAAAGAATGAAACCATATACACACTTAAGAGGGAGACTTCCAGCGCAGACGGTTGCCCACACTGAGCACATGGATAAGTGATTATCACAAAGTTGAAAGATGCAAGTCTTGGGCATATGTTATAGCTAAAGTCAAAGCAGAGGTGTTGATGATATAGCAGGACAGACAATTAGGGAATTAATTAACTAAGGCTCTGTTTATACTTCTATTGTCAGTGCTAATTATTTGTTGGTCCCCTGTCTTCATTAGTGGCTGTCAGTGAGTGATAACATACTTGGGTTTCCACAAGTATCGGGTGTTCCCAAGGACTGTATCTGTAGCATCAGTTCATATTTTCATATGATGACAGTAATGACCACAGAACCCATACTCAATGGAGCTAAAAATGCCCCTTCTTTTCCCTAATAAGAGGTATGTTATTACTACCATTTCTTTCCTTTAGACTTTAGCCTCTGTCTGGTATTTAGTAAACCAAAGTAACCTTTTTCATTCAACTTTGAAGGAAGAAAAAATGTTTACGTTCCTTGGAAGAGGATGCGCTAGCAAAAATTCCCTCCATGAAGTATTTGTAAACATCAAATCCATCTTACAAATGACTCCACTCCTGTATCCCTTCTCTGACCCTCTTCAGGCATTCCTAATGTAAGCAAGCACATCGACAAAACCTAGTTTGGAAATCTGTAGACAGGCTTCCAATGAGGAATTGGTGACAGGATCAACTTGCTCATGCCTGTGATCATTAATTTCTACCTTTCAGAAAAAAAGAGTGGCTGCTATGCTTTGTTGATTTCTTGTGGCTGCCCTCAGACTTACAACCAGACAGCAGCACGTGTTTTAACTTCTGTAATCTGGTAAGAGTCTTCAGGGTCCAGGTGTAAGGGCATAGGCTGGGGACAAACAATAGAAGGAGATAAATGAATATCTTAATCAACAATCTCTTAGGAATATACCTGGAGAGAGAGTTGGGATTTCTAAAAAAGAAAGAAGTAAAGATGCTAGATTCAGTAATTTTTTAATCACTGAAAGAAAGGGTGTGTGTAAATAAATGGGACCAAGGAATGCAAGAGATGAGACGAGACTGCAGAAGACAAAAAACTGTAGTCATGAGAGATTGGACATGATTTTCACTCCAGGATGTTATTTTGGAGATATTTATGACTTTGTAAACAATAACAAAGGAGCATCCAATCAAAACTCTCCTCCTTTAAAAGCTAGACCTGAAGAAATTGACTTTTTTTTTCTTTTTTTTTTTTTTTTGGTAAGAAGCTACTTTGTTTCCTTAAATGGAAAGTTTCCTATGGTACATCTTATTTTAGAATTGCTAACTTTATCTTCTCTTTTTTCTATTTCTTAAAAATTAGAATGGTTGAGTAAATCATGATTTTGTTATTTCTGGGCACATTTAGACTGGCCATTAGTGTCAGATGCTAAAGGTGATGATTCTGAAGGCAAAGGAATGGAGTCACGTGTTCATCTAACCCTTCATAGTGCATAAAGATGCACTTCTGAAGAGGCAAGGGGGCTGGGGGTGGAGGACAAAGTCTGAGTGCAGAAATAGATAAAATGACAAGAAGACTAGAGTTGCCATCTGCTGGAGGATGGGAAGAATGACATTTGACACTCACTATTTGCAAGAGCAAAGCTAAACTCATTAGTCAAAATAATACATCTCACTGTACTGTGTACTGTCAGTTAAACGATAAAAAACTGGGAAGGGGTGTTATTTTTCAGCACCGCAGTTTTTGGATGATGTAGACAATATATGGGGGAAGTAAAAAAAATGGCATCCTCTTTCCCTAACTTGCACCCTGCATACTCTTTAAAGAGATGATGAATACTGCTTTATACCCTTTCAAATACCAGCATGTTCCCTCAACATGTATTTCTCACTTTCACCACTGCGACTTTGAAAATGAAATTGATGATGGGGTTTCTTCTATAAGGATGCCTAGTCATTGCTCACAGATTTTCTTTCGGCTTATGTAACATGGCCAAATACATGAAACTCGCTCCAGTTGCATATAAAGAGCACTGGACTGGGGGTCAGGAAAGCCAGGCAAATAATGTCAGTTTTCTTACCAGCTACTAATGTAACCATAAGCCCATCACTTTGTTATTCTGGGCCTCTGAATTTTAAACTGTAAAATTATAAATGATACAGAGGATGGGCTGCAGGGTTTAAATGATCTCGAAGGTCCTTTTTAGCTCTCAAATTCTGTGAATCTATAAGCATTCCAAACTCATGTAGCACTTATAACATGAATATTCAAGCTAAATTCTCATCATTGGCTTCTACTGAATGCAGCAAAACAGGAGCTAATGGTTTGATTAATCAGCCATAACCATCTTCTTTGCCAATGAAGGGAAAACATGTTTTCCCCCTTCTCATATTGTAGAGAAAGAGCCGGTTATTTAAACTTGATTTCTCCAATGCTGTTCCTATAGCAGCAACTGCCATACCAAGGTTCCCTGATGAGGAAAAATATAAAACAGAAACGGCTTTTAGAATCACAGAGTTAGAACAGCAAGCAACCTTGAAGATCACTCAAATAACTGGTTTGGGGCCAAAACAGACTAGGTCATTTAATTGGCAGATTCTTCCTTACCTGAAACAAACCCATCTTTCTTTCTGTAGCTCTGAATCCTGCATACCAACAGCATCCAAGTCAGGGCTCCCTTCTTTTCAATCAATTCTTTTTTAAGTTTGTTTGTTTGTTTGTTTGTTTATATATTTATTTATTTTTGAGAGAGAGAGAGAGAGTGAGTGCATGGGCATGTGCACAACTTCTACACTGCCCAAATCTTTGTACATAGAAGACTTTCTAATAAATAGTTTCTGATTGGCTGAATGACTGGGTAGTACGTGAAATCATTAAGTGAGTTAGTATTTTATGTAGGGGCTTAACCCCAGGACAGTCAGAGGTCATGATGACTGCAGTCCTTAACCTCAAATCCACATGAAGACGTAGGGAATGAGCTCAGGGTGGAGGCAACATGCTCTCAGCCATAGCCTATGACTTGCAGCCGAGACTTGTGACAATACCTCCTGCTGTGAGTGGCAGCCCTTAAGGAACAAAGGGAGCAAAATGAATCCCCTAACTTTGGAGAGAGCGTCTTGAGGTCTTTGTACTCACGTGTCACATGGGCATAACTGCAACTTTGGAACAGGTGAATCTGTAGCAGTTCATGGTGTACATGCTCAAAAGATCATCTTTGTGTAAAATAGCCTGAATAATGGCCAGAATTAATTCAGATAGGTTATTCTGTATTTTCTCTTTTAATGCAAGTTCCGTTTTACATGCTTTTCATTTGACTGGAGAGCAATCTTTAACTGCAGCTTTAAGAGAAGCAAGTATAATGAAGAAGTCATTAAACATTATGAAAACTATAATGCTTCCAAAGTTAGCTGAGAATAACCTGACTTATTTTTCACTCTAGTTCTAGAAAAGGCAAATTGCATGTAATTAACCAAGAACTGGGTGTGTGTGTATCATCTTCCTTCTTCTGCCGGGCTCCCTGTGGTCTAAAGGGTCCTCTAAGCTATGACAGGAGGAACCTGCATCTTGGAAACCCAGGTAGATGCCGGCACCTTTTTTAATCCTATGTGATATCTGGAATGCTCAGTGATACATATGGATTTTTAAGGGCAAATGGAAAGGAGGGAATGAAGGAAAGGAAAAGAAAGGGAAGGAAAGGAAGGAGAAAAAACATACAAAGAGATCAGGGAAAGAAACAGGATAAAAGTATAGAGAGAAAAAGAAGAGGAGCTAGCAAGATATGGAGAAAGTCAAGAGAGATGGTCAATGATGAGAGACCACCAATGAGACATGGAGGCAGAGACTCAAACCTCCCATGCACCTAGGACAATGCCTGGAACACAACAGATGCTTTAAGAGAGAGATAAGATACATACAGATGGGGGTTGGGAAGAGGTGGGTGGGAAGGGTGGTGGAGGGAAGAAAATGGAAGTCAGAGGGAGAGAAGGAAGAATGTGAGGAGAGAAAATAGGAGTTGAATTCGAGAGAAAGCATGCAAGTAAGAAGGAAAGAGATAAGAGGAAAAATCCAGAAATGAAAAGGAAGAAAGAAAGGAGATTATTTTCAATTATTTTCAAATTTGGATGCATATCAGAATCACCCAAGGGAATCTGCCTCATACAGATTCCCAGGCGTGTCCCCAGCCCTGTTCTATCAGAAGCTGGGGGTGGGGTTGGGGTGTAGCCTAGCAATCCAACAGAAGTCAAAACTAAAAGCTCTCTGCAGATGATGTTGCTGTGCAGTCAGATTTGAGAACCGGTGAGCTACATACAAAGGAGAAGAAAGGAAAGATGGGACTAGTGGGCAGTAACAGGGCTGATGCCAGTACTGAGCCTGGAGGCGACAGCTGTGGTTCCTCCCCAGGGCACCTATTTCTCTTCAAGAAGATGGCTCACCTTCAAGAACCAGAGCTCTCCTGTTAGAAGCGGTCCCCAGTTTTTCCTTTTCCTAAACTACATGCCCTTCAGCGGCGTCAGGAATAGCAGGTGGCAGGCTGTAGGGAGCTGCGCTGGAAGGCAGCGCTCTCCTTTGTCTATGGCTCCCGCGTGGCTGGGAAATAGCCTCGGCTCGCCTGCGCTCTCTTGGACTGCAAGGCGGCCCAGCCTGCTTTTGGAGTTTGGCCCCCGATTGGCACAGAGTGGTAAGAGAATCTCTCCCACATGCTGAGGAACTAGCAAAAGTGACTCGGTTTCGGAAAACCAACAAGGCGGCGCTGGCACCCATCTAGCCTGACACGCGTTTCCGGTCGCCATGGCAACACACGCGGCGCCAGGCGCAGCCGGGGAAGCGCGCGTGCGCCTGGGCCAGGCGGGCGCGTGGGGCCACCCGAGCTGCGGGAGCCTGGGGGCGGCAGCCCGCCCTGCAGGGAGCGCAGCCGCCCCGGCAAGGGAACAGTTGCCTCTGGGGATTAAGTCTCCGTGGGCCCAAATTGTGTGTTACTATGACAATGGTAAACAGGTTCACTGGCTTTCAGGGAAGTGGTACGTGCAGAGTGTGAGCTGCGAAGGCACCATCTCTCTCCAGTTTCAGAAAACACACGTACCCATTCATGGGTCTGGTTTCACATCGCAGGAAATGAGGGGCTTAGGGAAGCCACTGCAGTGCTTAGTTTTTAGTCACTGGGCATTTTACTGACAACGATGTATACGGAGTTTGATTTAGTAGCTCCAACTTAAAAAAGAAAAAAGAAAAAAAAAAAAGAAAGAAAAAAGCCGGGTGGTAGAAAGAACAGAATTAAGCAAGCTTATCAGATGGTAATTAATTTGGTCTGTAGGAAGAAAAATAAATGAGCTAAGTGTTCTGATAAAGTAGTTCTATGAAATTCTACACATATCAAGAATGTCTCAAATGTCATCTTTAAATAAAATACTATATATAAAACTGTGGTTTTTTTTGTTGTTGTTGCTTCCTAAGTAAGAAGAATATCTATTCTTCTCAAGCCTACTACACCTTTGAAGAAATAAAATAAAACCCAGAGCACCTTCAGAAAGGCTACAGCTTTTCCTAAAGTATAGATTATCTACCATGCCGGAGCCAGCCTCAAAAAAACATGTTAGCGGAAATAAAGTATTGATTAAATATAGTCACAGTAAACACTAACCTTACATTAATATTTCCCACCACTGGTAATTTAGCATTTTATCATCCATCAGAACCTGAGAGTACACACGCATTCACAAAAACTAATCCTGGCCACAATTAACAGGATTTAAAATATATAGCCTTCTATATATTAGAAAAGACATATTTTTTAAAGCCCACTATTACATGCTTTAAAAAAGATATACTCCATAATTACACTTGGTTGCAGGTACATACATTTTATGAAGTCATCATATATCATAAATTATTTTAAAATATGCCACTCAATAAAGAAATAACATACTCAAGACAAATCACTGGTTGGTTCTAACACTTATTTTACCTGATTTCTATGTGCACTTTTCCTGGCATCTGTACTTTGTCCAATTAATACTCCCCTGGGAGAATTTTTATTCCCACCAGTCAGTCCTGGTCCAGGACCTCATCACCACCAGTCATGCCTGAGGAACCATCATGATATGTCTTCTGTAGTGCCAGAAGTTATCCATCCCCCTGTAAAATCACAAACCCCTCTCAATTAAAGTCAAGTCTCCTGGTTTCTCCAGGAGGCCTTTCCATTTCACCTTAACCATGGCAAATATTTACTGGGTAGGTTATCAAGTTTTTCCATGCATCTCAGCCTGCAGACTTTTTTAATATTCTTCTCTTGTCACTTTTATATGTGAGCATGTCAAACTTATCTTTGTATCTGCTACAGTGTCTAGCACATAAAACAAATAAATACTTGAGTGAATGGATGAATGATGGCTGGTGTTGGCATACTCTGGTGGACACAGCTGCCTGGAGGAATTCTTAGAATTACTCTCTCCCTCTGTCCTCTTAAAGATATCACCTCCCTCCTGAAATGAAATGTGGAGACATGGTTTGGATCTTGATTCAAGACAATTTACTTCAAAAGAAAAAAAAAGAAAAAGAAAAAAGTTGAGAGATAATGGGAGACATCTGAATACGGACCGTACTAGGTAAGATCAAGGAATTATCAATAATTTGCTAAGGCGTGATAATGATATTGTGGTTGTGTAAATGAAATAGTATTTTTTACAGAGCACAAACTGGTGGTTGCCAGGGGTGAGGGGGTTAAGCGGGGGATGGGCAAAATAGGCAAAAGGGATTAAAAAGTTCAGACTTCCAGTTATAAAATAAATAAGTCACAGGGATGCAAAGTACAGCAGAGAGAGCAGAGTCAATAATATTGTAATAAGTCTGTATGGTGACGGATGGTACACTTATCATAGTGAACACTGCATAATGCACAGAATTGTCGAATCACTGTGTTGTACACCTGAAACAAATATATCATTGTATGTCAACTCTACTTCAATAAAAAAAATTTAGAGACATACACTAAACATTTAGGAGTAAAACATTACAAGATCTATAATTTGCTTTAAATGCCTCAAAATTAATGATGTAAAAGTTCCAGGGCATTAATAATTAAGTCTAATATTAATAATTAAGTCTAAGTCTCATCAAGTAACTTCTTCGTCACCTCTCTTCATACCACACTTGATAAGGAATAAAATAATAATAAAGAATGAAAGTAAGAATGATATCGCCACATGGCAATCCTCTGGGAGTGATTTCAAATATCCTCTCTCTTCCTTAGTTTAACCATTCTGGAGACAAGCGGCTGTCTGTATTATAATTCAGGGAAGATAAACCCCAGTTCAATCCTAGAAGCAGGTACAAGGGCTGCTGGAGCCAAAAGAGCCAGGAAAACAAAGCTTTCTTCAAATACAGATCCCCACTTTGCTGGAAAATGTAGCTGCTTGGCCAAAGAGACAGCAAATGGCAACGCTAAATGTAGGTCTACTATTTTCGTAGACCTACAGAAATGGCAATAATAATGAAAATATCCCACAGCTGTAGAATGCAACTTTAAAACCTACTGTATGTGTATGAGCTCATGTTTATTTTTTAAAGTTGTTCTACAAAGCAAGAATATTTCATAGATATAGGTCCCACTTTATAGATGATAAAACTTAGGTGTTGATAGTTAACTTCACATTTATCCTTAGGTTGTTTAAAATTACTAAATGGATGAAAAATCATTCCCAAAATGAAAGGAGTAGCTAAATCCCAGAATGAGAGCAAAACTATTCCCTGACATTTTGATCATTACTTTATGACATGTAATTCCTCCCTTATCTACTACTGAAATACTTGAGTGGAAAACCTTGCCTCATTTCCTACCAGCAGGCTACAAGAAGAGACTCTCCCTGCTGCAGATGAGACCTAGTTTACGAGTTGTTAGTGTCTTTATACAGAACATCAAATATTTCTGGAGGGCTTTTGAATATGTCTCATTTTAACCCTCCTGACACCACCGTAGTTAGGTGGGTGGTAAATGCTATTTAGTTTACTTTATAAATCAAGAATTCTCTTGACAGCTGGAATGATGTTCTATGTGGCAATGGCACCAGAGTAGAGAGAATTCTAGAATTGGAGACCCAGATACTGTCTTACTATATCCACATCACAAAAGTCATACAGTATTGCTTTTCTTTTTTAGCCCTCAGGGATTCTGAAAGAGTGAAACCATCAAAGTAAAGAGAACTTTCCTTTCCACATTGGATGAATAATGCCCTAAGTGGTAGGTACACTTGGATCTCAAAATGAAGCTATTGCAATGTTCACATGAACTATAGAAGAGATGGACTGTTCACCATATTACGTAATGAAACAAGCTTTGTTTGGGTTTGAAGATATGTGGCCAGTTAGGCGACACACCAACTTCATTTTGTCAAACGACTACTTAGTTTTATAAAACAAAAATATTGGTTGGTGTCCATCAGCCTTTGTTAAGCAAGTGTACTGAAAGGAAGTAGTTGAATTCCATTAAACAGTGTTCTGAATTTGTAGACATAGTTCGCCTACATTTGCAGAAATCAAATAGATAAATTTAAATTCTTTTAGAGAATCATCTGTTTTTTAAATGAGTACTTACAGGTCATTACTATCTGAACATAGTTCACCTATGCATATGGTCAAGGTGACCATTTGAGTAGAGAGGACTACAACCAGGCCAGGCTTCCAGCTGTGATACAGTTTGATAAGGGAAGGGATTCTCCCTTTGACAGCAGCTCCCAAAGCATAGGACTGAAGCCCTAACATCCTGCCCTCCTTAATCATTAGTTATGAATTGTTCAACAAGCAGACATCAAAAATCTCTTCTAGGCCCATCCTGATATTTCCCATGTTGAATGTCTAATGTAAAACGCAGCAACTCAATAAAGACAGAAATAGGGAGTTGGCTTAACATAAGGTTATTATCTCCTGTCTGATTGCTCTATGGGCTGGGGAAGAATCCCTGCCTAGCTGAAGACCCTAACTTCACAAGAAAGGCCCAATCTGATTTTTAAAACAGTTTTTATATTTACCGTTTCATTCTCTAAACCAGTGGCAAGGTTACACTGCAGCTAGAAAACCACCCAAGCTCTTGGCACTTTTATAGTGAGTGTCCCCTTCACTTTGTAGCCTTTGTTAGATACTTCAGAGTTCACAGACTCATGAATGTCAAAATTCAAAGGGAGATTAGAAATCCTCCCATCCACCTTGCATTATCTATATAAAGAAGGAGGTACCCAAAACATTCACAAACCAATACATGGCAAAACCAGAATCTAAACATGGATATTGCAACTCTATGTTCAGGTCACTCAACTATACCAGAAATATGATCTGGATTTTGCTCTTGAGAAATCTCAACCTAGCAGATATAGGAGATAGAAGTTCAGAAACAACTAGAGAGCAATCTCAGACAGTATTTAACAGAACACTGAATTTTTAGATGAGTAATAGTTCAAAGAAGGGACAAATTAATATGAACTTCTGGGAGTACAATTCCCCACCAGTGAATAGACTCTCCAAAGAATGGAATACTACCCAAAATATTTTAGATGCCCTAACATGTAGTACAAGTAATAAAACCAAGTAGATGACCACTATACGGTTGCTGAATGGATGGATGATTATATGGATTTATGGATGGGAAGGGAATAGTCTTGAGAATGAAAAAGCCCTTTTAAAGGAAGTGGGATTTAATAGGGATCATAATCAGAAAGACAATGTGGAGGCTAGAAAATATTGAAATGGGCACTATTTACTTAGAGGCTGTTGAAAACACAACCTGCGTGAAGCAGAAGCCATTTACTAGGAAGTAGCTGATGATGCATTTGAACATTGACACCTCAGCAAAATGCAGCTGATCATTGCCTATTCCCATGACTTCACTGGGTTATGTTTAGATTGGTGTTGTAAATGCAGGGAGAGTTTGAGGAACTTGTTAATGAATCCAGACTCCCACATACAAAATGAGATTTCTGAATGTGTGTGGTCGTGGGTACTCTGTTCTGTTCTTTTTCTATGCATATAGCAACAGATGGAAGGAATGGGGCGGGAGGAGTGGGAATCCAGGAAGAAAGTTTAAGCTGCCCCATCTTCTCTCTTGCTAGGGCTACTCTCGATGAACTGTAGGGAAAAGACTCAAAAAAGGCTGAAGGGTACTGAATGGCATCAAAGTTTCTTAGTTGCCCCAAAAGAGAGTCTCAGCAATATAGAAAAATCACTGATTACCAATAGCAGCTGTGTTATGGCTAGTGGCTTAGGTTTTCTGTGCTTTGATTTCCTCATGAATGTTGGGAAAATGGTACAATCCCATAGAACTTTAACAAATGAATAGAATTATTATCTGAATGGGCTTTACTTCAGTGCCTGAGAAAGACTGTCACTCTATAAGGTTTGTTGGAGCTGATGAGAAGGCTGCTCAACATCTGTGCAGATTTATAAAAAGTGCATTGACCTTTGAAGAAATCACAGTTTGTGTTCAAAATCCTCCTCATATTTTCAACCCTATCTCATTCAATCTAGCACAGTAGCCATTTACTATCCATTGACAATAGGCTTGCTTTGGTGTTAGGACCGTGGCACTTGTGATTCCTCTGCCTGGAATGCGTATCTCATGTAATTTTAAATGGCAGACTCTTATTATCCTGATTTCAATTCAAATGTCCTCTCCTCAAGGAAGCCTTGCCTAACCATAGCTTAAAGGACGCCCCTTCCCTCAATTTCTTTATTCCACCTTCTATTTTAACTTTCCCTAGTGTATTAGTACCTAAAATGTGTCAGTTTGCTTATAAGGTTGTTCAGTCGTATGTACCACTATATCCCTATACCTAGAATATGCCTATAGGTTAAGTGTTCAACAGATATATTTGTTACCTACTGATTGGTGGACTAAGTGATTGACAAGAACAAGCCCTCAAAGCTTGTTCTTTAATAGATATCTATTAAAGAAAGCATTAATTATAGCTTCAAAGAAAAAGTTGTCTCATTCCTAAAAGGGAATATTCAAGGCCAACTTCACACAGAATGATAGCATTACACTTTTTTTGAACATTTATTTATTTTTGAGAGAGAGAGAGAGAGAGACCCTGAGCAGGGGAGGGGCAGAGAGAGGGAGACAGCAGATGCAAAGCAGCCTCCTCACTGTGAACACAGAGCCCTATGTGGAGCTTGACTCACGACCATGAGATCATGACTTGAGCTGAAAACAAGAGCTGGCCTCTTAATGGATGGAGCTACCCAAGCACCCCAACATTATGCTTTAATTCAAAATTTCTTCTTGTTGTTGCTCTCCTCCTTTCTCTCTCTTATTTTTTTCCCCCTAGTCTTCAAGTGAAAGCAAGCCAGAGGAGGCCACTGGAAGTTGTGAGCAGGTTCTTTTTCTCAAAGGAAAGCCAAAAGTTGAGAAAAGCTAGAATTCTTTTAGATGTCACTTCTTTGTCCTCAGCCAGGTGAAATAAACCTTTATTGTTGAAAGCTTAGGCTCTCCTCCCTAGAGTTCCCCGTCACTTATGGGCCTGAAGTAAAGATAATCAAACAAGCTATGGCATACTTGTATTTCTTCTGTGTTGAGGCCAGTGGTCATGCTGGATGGTTAATAGGCTCTGAGGGTCTCAGTACTTGCATAAAGGCTTTAAGAGTACCTATGGACTTGCACACATTCTAGAGATATTTAACTTGTGGTCTAATGGTTGGAAAGCTAATCTTTCAACCTTTAGAAAAACAAGGTCCAGTTAGCAACTGCTCAGGAATGAAAAAGGTTGGTTCCAGTAAGTATGTGCCTAGCAGTTTCTACTTTAAAAATTGCTCTAACATCTAAATGGTGCTTCCTAGTTAAATACAATATTCTTTAATATTTATGTACTGTTATTTTAATTTTAAATTTCTATTTTTATAGGCACAGGACAATTGAGCAGAAAAATGTTATAGCCTCTTCTCTCTCTAGTTATTCATGCTGGGAAGCAACCTGTTTTACTGTTTAAACCTGTGTTTGTTCTGTTTCAATTGTGCAGAAGGAAACAGTTCTGGCACCTTTAAAAATCAAAGATCTATCACTCAACAGGAGAACACAGCAACTAGCAAAGGGAATTATGAGGAATAGTGAAAAGATACCGCACTTCCAAAACCCTATCAGACTTATGATTCGCCTGGGGATCTTGCAAAAATGTAGATTCTGATTCAGTATATCTAAGGTGGACCTAGTGATTCTGCATTTCTGACAAGCTATATTGGTGATGCCTGGCTTTAGGTCCTTGGTGTTTATGGATCATAGTGTCTGGGCCACATGGCTTGAGAAATAAAAATCACTTCAGAACATTTAGTTTTTACAGATACAGTAACATTAATCCACTGATATTTTATTTAACCTGTGAAAACAACGGTAAGTTCTTCCGCTCCCATCTATAAATGGAACCTATTCTTTTACGTCTTGAGTCAGGTTGACCATGTGATTAGCTTTAGCCAACAGACAACAGCAATTTGCCAGAAGGTGAGACTTGAAAAGTACCTGCATAGTGGGACTTGCTCTTTTTCGCCCCTTTTGGAATCCTGCAGTCACACCATAATTGCAACTAAGCTAGCCTACTGGTGGATGAAAGGTCACATGCAAGAGAAATGAAGGGTCCCAGGCTATAGTGAGTGAGTGAGTCAGTCAGGCCCCAGCCAAGAGCCTGCCAGTCTCCATCCCTGTGAGTGAAGCCATCCTAGATTACCTAGTCTCCAGCTAATTCTCCATTTGATCAAAGATATTTGAGGGAGCACAGTCAAACTGTCCCATACGGAAGATCTCCAGAGCTAACACATAGAACTACGAACCAAATAAAATAATTGTCAGTTCCACTGTCAAGCATTTTGTTTGGTTTTTCTGTTTTTATGCAGCCTCTAATATAGTAACATACTTAAAGAAGGAGCAGGAAGAGCTTAAGTCAGAGATGTATGATACCATTGTGCTTAAGATTCTTTCCTCTCCTTATCTTCAGTCTATGTGGTATAATTTTGGCCTTACAAAATAGAAATTGATATAAGTAGTTACCGTAATAGAGCTTGTATTACTTCTTTACTTTTATAATTCAATTTATTATTTTTTATTTTACTATTTTAAACACTTAACTTAACTTAGAAGTTAAGTCACTTTGTCCAGGTCATCTCACTTGCAAATGGTAGAGCCCTTTTCAGCCTAATAGAGCTGAAATTTCAAAAGTTTTCAGCAAGTTATTCATTGTCTCAGACTTTTCTGCTAAAATGCAAATATAGGACTGCGTTCTGAAGGACATGATCTCCGGTCATCACCTTGTTTTATGTTTGAGAAGGTAAGGTAAGGCCCATCCGCAAAAGAATGATGGTACACTGATGTGAGATGCCAATGACCAACTCGCGTGGGAGAAGGATGCACTCAACGTCAGCCAATCCCTGACACATTCCTTAGAAGGACAGTGCCACTTCCGCACTTTTCCTTTGTAGGTTTACTCATTGTTGGGCACTCTCCCTTAGCGTCGGTAATCCTTGACCATCTGGGCTCCTCTTAAAACCTGTCAATGTCAGCTATATTTTTTCTTTGTTACAGCCACGTGGAATACATATTAATGCCACTGTCATGGCCATGTCTATATATTAAAGGCTGCTCACTACGGACTATGCAGTATTTCTCAATTTTATAAACTATCCCTCCTATTGAGGATATCTACTTCTTCTGCTCCCTCTCATTCTTCTATGTTGAGCACACTATTTTAAAAGAAGCTTTGCAAACTGGTATTCCATGAGCTGAATACTGTCTGAAATATCATTTGCTTACTAATATAATCTGATTTTTAAAAATCAGAATTTGGAAGCCTTCAAGCAAAACACACACTTTGCAGGTAGCAGGGGGCCTACCATTCCCTGTCATCTAGCTGCTTCCCATGTCCACACTGCCTTGCTGCTTCCCATGTCCACACTGCCTTACTAGATGATGAAGAATTCTGATGGTATATTAGCTGTATTCTAATCTCTTTCACTGGGGATTTGCACCTACTACCACTATTATAACCACCACGCACCTTCCTGAGATTCCATGATCTCTCTGTCCAGCTGTAACCTCTGTTTCTATTTTCAACTGCTTACTCTTAGCTCCAAATGTTAGAGTTTGCTTCCATAACTTACTCTTCTTTGCATTCCATTTACTCTAGATCAGCCTATTCTATTGAAGTCCTCTTAACTTAATTCTCTGAAAAGATACCATTTAAAAGATTTCAATCTAGGGCAGCTGGCTGGCTCAGTTGGAAGAGCATGTGACTATTGATCTTGGGGTTGTGAGCTCAAGGACCATATTGGCTGTAGAGATTACTTAAAAATAAAATTTTCATTTTTTTTTCAATTCTACTACAAAACTCTCATCGTATCTGGCCTACCCTATGCACCTCTAATGTTAATAGAGTAAGTCCTCCTTGGTCTGACAATATCTCACTTGGGCAGACGTGGTAGCTTCCCAAATGTTCTCCTTCTTTCCAGTATCCATTTCCCTGCCCTTCACATTCAAGGACATCACCTCTTTGTTCCTGCATTCTGGAAATCATAATCCAGGTTAAAAGTCTTCTTAGAAATCTTGGGACACCTGGGTGGCTCAGTCAGTCCAGCATCCAACTCTTGATTTTGGCTCTGGTCATGATCTCACAGTTCCCAAGATCAAGCCTCATGTTGGGCTCTGTGCTGACAGTACAGAGCCTGCTGGTGATTTTCTCTCTCTCTCTCTCTCTCTCTCTCTCTATCTCTGCCCTTCTCTCTCCTCTCTCTTTCTCAAAATAAGTAAACATTTAAAAAAAGTCTTCCCAATCTGGCTAACACTCCAGTCTCATGTCTCCTCATACTTGTGCTTCGGATATCCTACGCATCTCAGAAGCCCTTATTTTGTTTGTTTGTTTGTTTGTTTGTTTGTTTGTTTGTTTCCCACAGATTTTGCCTACTAGAGTGGCCTCGTCCTTCCATCTAGTCAACCCTTCCTCCTGTTTCTCCCAGCTCTTCTGGCTGGCCCTGCTCAACTAGGTAGGCAGATCTCTCCAACCACAGCTCTTGCTTACATCTCTGCCACAGCATGAATCATATTGCTTAACTACCCATCACCTGCACTCCAGCTGTGAGAACACTGGAAGCAGGGACTATATTTTATTGAGTTCTGTATCTCATCAGCTAAATCTCCATCTGACTTAAACTAAGAAAAACCAACAGTAATAGACGTTTATGTTAAGTAATTAAAAGGCATTCTTGGGGTGTCTGGGTGGCTGCTCGGTGGGTTAAGTGTCCAACTTTTGATTTCAGCTCAGATCATGATCTCACGGTTAATGACAATGAGCCCCGCAACAGGCTCTACTCTGACAGCATGGAATCTGCTTGGGGTTCTCTCTCTCTTTCCTTTTCCATCTGTCCCTCACCCTCTCTCACTCTCTCTCAAAATAAATCAAGTTTAAATAAAAGGCATTCTTAAGATGTCTATGGTAGATTAAGAAGTGGTTCCAGAGAATGAGACGACTTGAATAAGACATAAATACATCTAACTGGGCAGGTTACCACAGAAGGCTCATTGCTTGTGGATGATGGGGATTTCCTATACAAAAATAGATGTTTGTAAGAATGCCATGTATAAATGGCATTAATCTGTGTAAATTCAACTCCAAAAGTTGGGTTAATATATTGGGCCTATATGTGAATGTAATACAGAAACTATATTTGGCTCAGATTCTATTGGCTACTGATTAGTCAAGAATTTGAACCAGTCTATAAACTCTATTTACCAAGAATCTCTATGAATCCAGAACTGTGCCAGACCACATTAAGAAGAGAGTGTGCATGTATACCAGTGCTATGGGGCTATTTCTATGCTTCTTATATATGGTTTCTCATATCTGATCTTATTCCATACCTTTAGAGATAGATATTAGAGTGTCCTAAAAGCAGGAACATAGTAAGTCTGTCCTTACAGAGTTTCATTTTCTCTGCAAGGATAAAATTAGCAACATCTGGAAAATTCTATAAAACAAGATAATTAAATGTCAAGATGTATCATAGACAGAACTTACTACAGAATTCAATTGGTTTTATTATTTGTGGCTAGGATGAGGAGGTAAGACTTGCTAATATGAAGCAGAAGAACTATGTTGTTCAGCTACCTTCATAAATTCTTGGGACTTGAAAAAAAAAAAAAACCAACAAGTTCTTGCACCTGTGTTCTATCGGAGGGCTTGAAATACAAACCTCAGAATCACTCCTTGGTATGATGAGAGCCAAGTTAAAATCAGATGTTCCTGTGGACTGCAATTAAATAGATGTTTCCAAAGCTGTCTTGGCACATTGGTCTGGTGTTAATAGATGTCCTAAATAATTGGGCGAAACCAAGAAAAACAAGATTTCTTGTGATTGAAATAAATAGTGTATTCTGAATCTCAAAAAACAGAGCACAGTCTGGTGCATTTCAAAAATATATTTAAGTATTCTTATCTCAACAGAGCATGTTAAGTAACACTGCATTAAACTATTTTCAGACATTAACACCTTTGTGGAAATGATTTCGCTGGCCAGCTACTTAATAAGATGTGAGAATGAAATGCTCATGAATTCCCAGAAGGAACACTGAAGACCCCAATGCCCAACTTTCCATCTGAAGTGGGAACTGACTCTACAGGAAGGAGTGAAGAAACGAGAATGGGAAAGAAAGATGGTTCCAAACCACAAAGAACAGATTCAGATATGGATCTCAGCCAGTGCCCCAGCCAGATGAAGGAGAGGGAACTAAAAGATGTTTCTGTTTGTGGTATGGTGAAGTCTCTCAAGGAGAAGAGAAGGCAGCAAAAGAGCTATTGAGGATGAAATGTGTGCCACCTTGTCAGGGAGACAATTTGGCAGTATGTATGTAAAGTCTTTCAAAAATCCCCACTCGGGATGAGCACTGGGTGTTATATGGAAACCAACTTGACAATAAACTATTAAAAAAAAAAGGAAGTCCCCACTCTTTGATCACCAATTTTAGAATTAGAATTTAAGGACACAGTTGTCCAAGCAAGCAAAGGAATATGTCCTAGCCCACTCAGGCTGCTATATAACAAACTAAAGTAGACTGAGTAGCTTTAACAATGAACATTCATTTCTCACAGTTTGGAGGTTCAAAAGTCTAAAATCAAGGCGTGTAGATTTGGTGTCTGGTCAGAGCCTGCTTCCTAGTTTACAGATAACCTTCTCACTGTCCGCACATGGCAGAAGGGGCCAGAGAGCTCTCAGGGATCTCTTTTATCAGGGCACTAATTCTGTTCATGAGAGCTCTACCCTCATGACCTAATCACCTCTCACATCTACCTTCAAATACCATTACATCCAGGATTGAGTTTCAATATATGAATTTTAGGGTGATACAACATTCAATTTATAGCAGCATATGTATAAGAACATTCATTAGGACCATTTTATAATAAAAACAAACAAAAACATAAAATATATTTTATAAAATTAAAATGTCCATGAGAAATACATGCAGATTAGCAGTGACAGGAAAACAGAGGAGTAAAGTAAGCTGGGAGATGCCTAAAGCCAGTACATACAAAGGCTCTATACTTCTTGCTGTACCAATGATAAAACCAAACCTTATTAAGAGCCCTACTAAGTGCTATGTGTTAATAGACACAGACTTTGCATTCTATTTGTTTGTAGGAGATAGAACAGATTCATAAGAGGGTTTTGTCCAAATTCTACCAACAATAATGGCAATCAATTAACATCGCTCACCTTTCAATTCCTCAGTTATAAAACTAGGGAATCAGTGACCCCCTGGGTTCCTTTTTTAGGTGAGAATTTGTGAGTGCTTCAATAGAAAGCTCCTCAAATTTTAATATTAACCTACAGCCAATGGTAAAATGCAGACTTGATTCAGCGGGCCTAGGAAGACACCCGATTCTACATGACTAACGTGCTCCAAGGCTACAAGTCCTGGGCTTACACTTTTGAGTTGTGAGACACCGATATACACAATCTCACTGAATTTCTCTAAGACCCCATTAAAATAGCCATCCTTAGTCCTTTTTCACTGATAATAGAGTGACGTGTGCAGGATCAAATGGGAAGAAAATGGTAAAGCAGGGTCCCCAGTAAAGATCTTTTTACTCTAGTCTCCAAGATGTTTAATGTCCTATTCAGTTCTAAAATACTATAATTAGAAATCACTGTGACACTCATATAAAGGGAACAGGACCAGGCACAGGGTTCGTAAAGACAAGGTGCTAATGGAGCTCAGAAGAATGAAAGATCACTTTACAAGGAGATCTGTGAAAGATGCCACAGAAGAAATTTCACATCAACTTGAAGGACGGTAGAATGAAGGTAGGTGGAGATGGAGAGAGGATACAGCAGTTCGGTATAATGTGCCATGATTAGAACATATGGTGGTGCAGAGGGAACCTACCAAGAGGGGCCCCGTGTAGCAGAACAGGCCTCTTGAACTAAGCCAGGTATTTATTACAAGAGTCAAAGATTAAAGTGTTGGACCTTACAGACTAGAAAAATAAGCAAACTCAAATTTTCACCATGGCATTGGAAGCCCTTTACCGACTTTCTTCTTCTTCTTCCAACACCACAGAGATTCCATTTGTTCCCGTCTACCTTCTTACCCCCAGTACAAAGAAACTGATCCAATCAAAAAGATTTAAGCACTCCAGTTCCCATCCTTATACTTGCACCTTTACAATGCCTGCCTCTCCTGCCAGTGCACCTATATCTTGAGTCCATAAACCCCTTCATGAACACTGTAAGTACTTTAAGACCTCTCAGTTCTTGTCGTTTGTATCTCCAAGAGACACTTACTCTCAAGCACTGGGCAACACATAAATATTGGCAAAGTCCCTCAGTATCTGCTTCTCCTTCTCACCCAAAGCTCCTGGAGGAAAGAACTGAGTCAATGCATTTCTTGGGTTTACCCCCATAACTCATACCATGCACTGAACATGCTAGTTATTTCCTTAGTGCTTTCTGTACTACTACCTGGTTTTAAGAGGAGAATAAAGTTGGATGAGAAAAAATTACCTCCCCTCTTTAGTGTGTTTCTCCTAAGTAGATCTCCTGAGAGAAGCCTTAGGGCCCTCACCCTTTGGCCCCACAATCATCTTCCGAGGCATTCTGTAAAATGCCAGCTGTACACTATGGACCTATAGAAACAATACGATTAATTCTCTCCTTTTGAAATTATGACTCCCACCCTCCTCCCCTTCCTCTAAATGTTTCCTTTTAAAGAAAAGCCATGGTTCACTGCTACTGAAAATTAAAGACAACAGCATAAAGATCAAGGTCCAATCTTGTGCAGACAATGACAGAACATTAAAATCACCACTCAAATTTTTCTTTCCTTGAACACTGCCAAAGACTACTACACATCCTACTAGGATGTATGTTCACCTCAGACGTTCTCTACTTGCACCTCTTGGTTCACAAACCATTTTGATTATAGTGAACAAACTGGAGGTGAGCTTCAGTTGAGATGAAACAGGAAAGACATATCCCTCCAAAACTGTATGATTACCCTCCCCACCCCTTGCCAGCCCCCATCACAACACAAAGCACCAGGAAAAAGCAGGAGGGTTTATTACACAAAGTTTCATTCATAAGGTTTAGAAGAGGAGAAACTGGTCACCTCTTCCTCTTCCAAGCTATACTCTGGCCCCTCCAGCTGTTATCAAGCTTGCTCTGCTACCTCCTCTTAATTCCAGATTGTGTTTTGGCAATCCGATCATACCTCAGAGTTCCTTCTACTTTCCAAACCTACATTTTCAAGATTCTTATCCTTTCTTACTTCAGTTCCCAATCACATGTTGGCATTACGGCTTGGGGAAGTTTTCTTGATGCTTGACTACTATGGTGGTTCGACAAAACAGGCATAAGCTCATTCCCCATACAAACATGAAAAACATTAAAGATGTTTTCAAAGCATGTAAAGTATCTCTCCTCAGCATCCAACACTAAAGGAGAAGACATTTGCCAACAGAAACCTGTAGTTAGCTCAGAAGAAGAGACTGATCAAGTATATACAATAGCCATACTATATCCTGAATTAGATATTCTCATGAGACAGGAAAAGAGATATAAAAGATCAAACATGAGAAAAGAGAGAACTTTAGGTGAATTCTTTTCTTTTACATTTTAGTGTGTTGGACCCTAAAAAGCATGAAATTAAAACTCGTGAAAAAAAGCCTATATCAACTTGCTGTGGTGACTCAAAAGTTGTCGTTTCTCAACTCAACTTTGCTGAAACACTTGATTCATGTTGTTCTTATTTAACCTAATTTGCATTGATTTAATCAGTGCTGGTATGCTTTAAATACATAATAAATTGGGATTCTGCAACTTAGATGACTTAGAATAGCTAAATTTCAATAAAGCTCATTTCAATCTGTTAATGTATACAGTTCTGCCAAGGGGTTTAAAAGCATAGAAAAGATGCAAACTTGCCACATTAGAGGTGGGAAAGGTTTAAAGATACCATCCAGATGAAATGATTTGCAGGATAATAATATGAAAAGCATTATATATATATATAATCCACACACATGCATACATATATATCTTAATTACAACCTAGGCATTTCTTCTACGTTTTGAGTAGCATACTTAGAAGAAAACTCACATATAAATGCAGTGAATTTAATTTTATTCTCTTTCCTCCTTGGCAACACTCAACTCTTTTCTGCCTCTCTGTACCAGCTCTACAAATCAAGTGACATCCAAAGTGGGACCTCTTCTTGCCCATTTGGCAGGCTCCATCACCACTTTGCCAAGCCGCCTGCATTAGGAGGATTTTCTTCCTAGCTGCCATGGGGATTGGGTGGCTTATACTCACAGTGCTTGCTGAATGGTTGGCCAGTGTTTACTCCTGCCTGCCCCCGCCTCCCCCACCACCCTTTAGAGTTTATGGCTCAATCAGCCAGCCTGCTGTCAGGAATAATTGTGTTGGCAAGAGGTGAAAACACTTGATGGTGAAACTGTCTGTTCAAGTGTTCTGCAGTACCTTGCATGTACCAGGGTGAAAACTGCAGGTACCCAGTCCATAGTCAGGTAGGAGACAAGAGGGATGAAGAGGCAACCATCAAGGATGGCAAAGGAAGAACACTGCTTTGGTGTGAGAGAGCAAAAAAACCCATCTGTGTGGGCAACAAGCTGTGAGACTTTGGGCAACTGCCTGATGTCTCTGTGCCTCAGTTTCATCTTGTGCAAAATTCAGGGGCTTGATTTTCTAATGTCTCCTCTAGCTCCTAAGACAACATGTGATGTTTAGGACATCTCAGATTTGTTTTCCTTCCAATAAAATAATACATCTTAGAGATGAATACCCAGGGAAGAGCTCAGAAAACCACAAAATGTAATGATTCATGCCCCTGTTTGTACGACTTTTCCTGAAGCGTACACCAGTCTTTGGTGACTTTGATTCCACTAGCAAGTGCCTTCAGCTTGGGTGATAAAGAGCAATCCAGTTACTTGTCCAAAGTCATTTCAACTTGGGAGCTTTGGAAATCCACCTCTTTCTTACCAAAGTGAGCACCACTACAGGTAATGCCTGATCACTTTCCATCCCTGAGAGGCAGAAATGACAGAATTTAAAAGAGAAGAGACGGAGATTCACATTTGATCTCCCCTATCCTTGGGTATCTCTGCCAATAAAGTAGGCTTGGCCACACTCAGTTCCAGAAGGGTTTCCCTTTGCCATCTCTAAGGACCTTTTTTTTTTTTTTTTTTAACAGATGACCAACAGGTTCCTGAAAACAGCCATAGAGACCCTCTCCAAGCCCAAGCTAGTTGGAACAAGAGAGAGAGAGAGCCCATGTACAGATGACTGTGAATGGAAATAACCAGGCAAGAACTTCTTCTCCTACTTAGAAGAGACAATTTAGCAACAGTCTCAAAGTTTAATTAGGGGTGTGTGATGGAGGAGGGTAGGCTTTATTACGGTTTAAACTATCCCGTCTCTCCGTATTCTTTAGTATATTCTACAGGATGCTGTGGTCACCAGGTGCAGCATGTTAGGGTCACCCCTCCTGAGTGTCATACAGCAGAATCTTTCTTTAATACACCTGGGACCTTATAAACATCTATGGAGAATGTTAAAGTCCTGGTACGATATCACACAAGACTTCCTATACACAGACATCTGTTTCTAGCACACTGGGTCTCATACCACCAAAATGGAATGGCTTCCCCAAACCAGTAGGTTTGGTAAGCTTGTCCCCATCCACCACTAAATAGGGCTGGCTGACTGCAGACTCCAGTGCCTGTAAGAAAAAGAGGAAGACAAAAATCTTAGCCAAGCCCCCACAATCACTGCTTTACTCTATCTTCTCTCAAGTTCCTTTTCTAAAGCAAAGGACCAAATGTTGATTTCTCTACAGATTCCTACGTGTCTCTTACACGTAGACAGCTTTAAAGGGGGAGGGGGGAACATTCCCAAAAGGGAAGGGGGAGAGAACAGAATATTTCAGTTTCCTGCCTGGAAATATCTTGTCGTTGATGATGCTACCCCATACCTCCATCCACTCTCCCCCTTTTTGGAAATATGGACCAAAAAAAAAAAAAAAGCTGAAAGTGTTTTCCGTTTCATCAAAGAACATATATTACTTTAGTGGTTCGGTAAAATGTTTGCTTTTGTGCCCACCCCTTTTCAATCTGCCCATGTCTGAGGTGCTCCGGGAAGACGCACAATCGTGAGCAGCTTACGACACTCAGTGAGCAGTAGGTGCCTGTGCAAGCTCGCGCCGCACACTGCCTGGCGGAGGGAAGGAGCCCGGGCGCCGCTCCCGCTCCGCGCTCCCCGCCCGCACCTCCCCGCCGCCCGCGAAGCATGAGCGAGCCCGCTCTCCGCATCCGCCCCGGGCGCGAATGGCAGGCGGTCTCCGCGGAGTAAAAGGTGGCGCCGGTCAGTGGTCCTTTCCAATGACGGACATTAACCAGACTGTCAAATCCAGGGGAGTCGTGAGCCCCGAGTTTGGAGTTGTTGTTTTTTTTTTTTTTCTTCCTCCCCACCACGTCACAGTCCGAACTGCAGAGGGAAAGGACAGCGGCAGGAAGGCGAAGCCCGGCGCCGGCACGTAGTTGGGAAACTTGCGGGTCCTAGAAGTCGCCTCCCCGCCTCGCCAGCCGCCCTTGCAGCCCAGAGCCGAGCAGCAAAGTGAGACATTGTGCGCCTGCCAGATCCGCCGGCCGCGGACCGGGGCTGCCTCGGAAACACAGAGGGGTCTTCTCTCGCCCTGCATATAATTAGCCTGCACACAAAGGGAGCAGCTGAATGGAGGTTGTCACTCTCTGGAAAAGGGTGGGTAAGACACTTTTTAATTAAATTCTTTCCCGAAGATTTTTTTTTCCTCCCTTTTCTTTGCTGCAGCATCTAACATGGACCAAATCACCATCTCTTTGATCTTTCCGTGGCTGTGAACTTTCTATGCTGCCCAGCTTTCTGCATGCTTAGAGGTGAACGTGTGGCTTTGGGGAGGGGGGTCCTTCTTTACTTCGATATATTTATTTGATTTTGCCCTTTTCTCCCCCTCCCCCGCTTCCCCTCCCTTGGAATAAAATATGATGTAGATTTCTGACCGAGCGCTTCCAATGGACATTCTCCAGCCTCTCTGGAAAGATTCTCGCTAATGGATTTCCTGCTGCTCGGTCTCTGTCTATACTGGCTGCTGAGGAGGCCCTCGGGGGTGGTCTTGTGTCTGCTGGGGGCCTGCTTTCAGATGCTGCCCGCCGCCCCCAGCGGGTGCCCGCAGCTGTGCCGGTGCGAGGGGCGGCTGCTGTACTGCGAGGCGCTCAACCTCACCGAGGCGCCCCACAACCTGTCCGGCCTGCTGGGCTTGTCCCTGCGCTATAACAGCCTCTCGGAGCTGCGCGCCGGCCAGTTCACGGGGTTAATGCAGCTCACGTGGCTCTATCTGGATCACAATCACATCTGCTCGGTGCAGGGGGACGCCTTTCAGAAACTGCGCCGAGTTAAGGAACTCACGCTGAGTTCCAACCAGATCACCCAACTGGCCAACACCACCTTCCGGCCCATGCCCAACCTGCGCAGCGTGGACCTCTCGTACAACAAGCTGCAGGCTCTGGCGCCCGACCTCTTCCACGGGCTGCGGAAGCTCACCACCCTGCACATGCGGTCCAACGCCATCCAGTTCGTGCCCGTGCGCATCTTCCAGGACTGCCGCAGCCTCAAGTTTCTTGACATCGGATACAATCAGCTCAAGAGTCTGGCGCGCAACTCTTTCGCCGGCTTGTTCAAGCTCACCGAGCTGCACTTGGAGCACAACGACTTGGTCAAGGTGAACTTCGCCCACTTCCCGCGCCTCATCTCCCTGCACTCCCTCTGCCTGAAGAGGAACAAGGTGGCCATTGTGGTTAGCTCGCTGGACTGGGTCTGGAACCTGGAGAAAATGGACCTGTCGGGCAACGAGATCGAGTACATGGAGCCCCATGTGTTCGAGACCGTGCCGCACCTGCAGTCTCTGCAGCTGGACTCCAACCGCCTCACCTACATCGAGCCCCGGATCCTCAACTCCTGGAAATCGCTGACGAGCGTCACCCTGGCCGGGAACCTGTGGGACTGCGGGCGCAACGTGTGCGCCCTGGCCTCGTGGCTTAGCAGCTTCCAGGGCCGCTATGACGGCAACTTGCAGTGCGCCAGCCCGGAGCACGCGCAGGGCGAGGACGTCCTAGACGCCGTGTACGCCTTCCACCTGTGCGAGGACGGCGCCGACCCCACGAGCGGCCACCTGCTCTCGGCCGTCACCAACCGCAGTGACCTGGGGCTCGCGGGCGGCCCTGCCACCACGCTCGCGGACGGCGGGGAGGGGCCGCTCGACGGCACGCACGAGCCGGCGACCGTGGCTCTCCCGGGCGGCGAGCATGCCGAGAACGCCGTGCAGATCCACAAGGTGGTCACGGGCACCATGGCCCTCATCTTCTCCTTTCTCATCGTGGTCCTGGTGCTCTACGTCTCCTGGAAGTGTTTCCCAGCTAGCCTCAGGCAGCTCAGACAGTGCTTTGTCACGCAGCGCAGGAAGCAAAAGCAGAAACAGACCATGCATCAGATGGCTGCCATGTCTGCCCAGGAATACTACGTTGATTACAAACCGAACCACATTGAGGGAGCCCTGGTGATCATCAACGAGTATGGATCCTGTACCTGCCACCAGCAGCCCGCAAGGGAATGTGAGGTGTGACTGTCCCAGTGGCTCTCAAGCCGTGCGCTACCAAATACGCCTGGGCTGCCGGGGCGGCCGGCCGGCGCCAGGCTGGGGTCTCCTTGTCTGTGCTCTGATATGCTCCTTGACTGAAACTGTACGGGGATATCTCCCAGAGACTTGACATTTTAGCTTTACTGTGTCTTAAAAACAAAAACGAAATAAAACACCACAAAAACCCCGCCCCACAACCTTCAGGACAGTCTATCTTAAATTTCATATGAGAACTCCTTCCTTCCTTTGAAGATCTGTCCATATTCAGGAATCTGAGAGTGTAAAAAGGTACCAATCATTGATTTTTTTTTTTTGTAAACTAAAATGTTTAAAATAAAATAGCATTTACAGTTTTTACAGACTGGTGTAACCTAAATGAATTGTTACCTGTGTTAAAAGAGAAGCAACAGTTAACACATCCTTCCCTGTGTGTGTGGTGGGGGAGGGGAGGGAGGCAGTGGCCAGAGGGAAAATCCAGAAATTGAGGAGTTTAGTGGTTAGACTCAATTTGAAATATTAAGAGGAGCAAATAAAGCTCATCACGTTGATTTATCCCCACATGACTAAAGACTGAGGGGAAAAAGCAAGACCTTTCACATTATCTTTAGGAGAGAGCAATGCAATCACTGTAAGCCAAGTGAAAGGGGGGCCAAGGACTGAACATCACTGCCTAGCCTTTAAGGCAGAGATCATTACAAATAGCTTTTAAAAGGCAGTGCCCGACAGTTTGTCCTATGAGCAAGAAACGTTTTTGCACTTAATACAACCATCTTTCAAATCAGTTCAAAATCTTAACCCCCTCCCCCCATGCTACTGGCTCATAATTCTCCTGTGCCTTTGATTCACCAGAGTTGGTAGGATTTGTGCCCTTTTCTGTACTCTCCCACGTGAAAGAGCGAGCCCCTCAGCTCCTGTTCACTCCGATCTGACTGAGGGGAATAAGGCAGAATCCAAATGTTGGCGGACGAAAGCTGTGCTTTCTGGAGCACATTGCTAAGACTGCAGCAAGCTTAGGCTCCGAACAGTACAGCACACTCCTAGTTACTATGGGGAACAGTGAGACAAATCCTACCTCAGGTTGAATGACTACAGGGTAACGACTTCTCGCAGGAGACTTTAGGGGCAGACTTGATGTAGAAGAAATGGGGATGATGTAGAAGATCACTGTTTGACCCTGTGTTCTAATATTACTGAGATGGGAATAATTTGTTAGCCCAGAACAGAAAAGCTGCCTCTTTTCAGATTGCCCTTTTATATAATGCCTGCTTTCCCTGTGTTGTTTTACTTTCTTGTGTGTTTGGGATCAATGACTGCCTCTCCCTACCCTTCACAGGTTTCCAGGTCCATCTTTGAGATGCAGGTTGTTTACTGAACTAAATTAAAGAGTAGTAGCAGTTGGTGTGTGCAGGGAAGGGAAAGAGGGAGTACGGTGTGTTAGATGGGAGGGGTCTTCCACTCGCTAACACTTGAAGCAAATGTATGATGGAAATAAATAGTCATGGAGAGCAGATGGTGAATACTGAACAAATACCCATGCCCAGAAGTCTTTTTCAAACTCAGGTGCTCACCCCTCTGAAATCTCCTATAGCCTGGGCATCTTTTTTTTTTTTTTTTTTTTTAAGAGAGACATCCAAATAGTAGAGAGAGGGAAGGGGAAAACACACACACCACCACCTTCCAAATGGAAATGTCTCTAGCCACCTACTTAAAAAGGCAAAATCTGCTGTTTGAAATGCAGAATGTCATCACCAGGAGGTTTACTTAAGCTGTGGATTAGTGATAGGTTTCTCTTCTACCTATGGTGAAATCCATTTTCCTAACAATACCGCATGTAAGAGGCCCTTTGGAGAGAAATACTTTGCAAATGTCTCTAACGTGTTAAACCTTGTGAGTTTAACATCTCTTTCCCTCTCTCTCCCTCCTCTCCCCCAACCCCCTCTAGCTCTCCAGCCTCAATCTTCCTGACCAGAAAACTTCATCTTCTTTGTTTCTAATTAAAACATGACATAATAAAATATACTGTGCTCATGTCACTTATTTAGGCTAGAAGAGAGGTGCTTTATTTGATAACTTTGAGGAAAAGCTTTTAGATTTAGCCTAAGCCTGACAATTTGGAGCTGCCTTTTTAACCAGCATATCATTCAGGGGGCAGGGAGAGCAGGAACAAGGATCACTTAGGGACGTGCCATCTATAATTAAACTCCAATAAAAAGACCTCTTCTAGAAGACAAAATACCTCTTTTTGGTGAGGGGGGGAAGGGGTGGAAATCCCAAATTGTGGTGATTGAAGGGAAGTTCCTTGGATTCCATTGGTTTAATTTCATAGGAAGGCTACTGGAATCCAGTACTAAAAGGTCCTTCTGGCTTGGTGCATTAACGGCTGGGCTGGTGTGGTTACAGCTAGAGATAGGGAAAGCTTCCAGAAGCAAATCCTTTTTGGAAAACATCAGAACCACAGCCCCCCACCCCTGGAAATACAGATTCTGGAGACTGTAGAGTTTATCTCGTATACCCAAGACTTTCTTTTCCCCTTCGTTCTTCTTGCAATGTGGCCATGAAAAAAAGGCAGAGAATAATTGTGCTTTGTTGTATGCTGCTGGCACCCCTGCCCCCCCCCCATATGACTAAATATCACATGTGTAGATCTTGAGTCCATGTAAGTCTAATCAAAGATCACTGTCAAGAGGAATCTGCAGTCTGGTAACTAGAGAGCAAATGCTGGCCATGGAAAGCTGAGTTCTTACTTTGTGTGTCTCTATATCTCTGTGTTGTGTGTCTTTGTAGAAAATATGTTTTCCACACAAACAGGAATTTAGCTCACACCATTTTATGCTCACGCACCTCCTTGCTTTGGAGAAGGGCTGGGGGAGGGAAAGACAAGAATAAGGGAAATCAGTAGTTTTAACTAAGGTTTTGCGACACTTGAAATCTTTTCTTCCACAAATTAAATAATATTTAAGCTTCAAGAAACTTGCTCTGACCCCTCTAAGCAAACTACTCAGCATTTAAAAGAGAATCTAATTTTTAAAGGTGCAACACCTTTTTTACGTGTTCTTCCCACAGAGGGTGCTAATATCATTATCCCGTGCTATCCGAAAAGAATTTAAGGCCACAATTCACGTCTCTTCCTGGGCATTGTGATGGATTAACCCCCTGTTTGTAGTACCTTCCCAGATGATTAAAGTTCAGCTTTGGTATAGAGACTTTTCGAATATTTATACAGGAAAAAAAGGGTCTTTTCTGATGACAAATGACACTCACACCAGTCTTACCCCTGGTAGTTTTTTAGGTTGTGCCAGAGGGAGCAGATTAAATAATACCCATCCTTTGGCCTTCATTTACAGAAAAAAAGCAGCCTCTGATGCTCAGACTTCAGCCAGGATGGTTGAGAACACCAGTCCCAAGCACAACTCATGCTCCCAAGACTGCAAAGTTGCCGTCACAAAGAAAAGATGATTCCAGTAAAACGAAACCTTTTTAAAAATTCATTTCTTTTAAATATTCTCCCACGCTCCTAAAAGTACAAGAGTGCCTTACCTTTTCTCCCTGCCTGCAGGAAGGTACACATTTGGTATGACTTAGCATCAACAACACATTTATGAGTATGTGTAGGTAATTAGAGGGCCAAATGCCACTTGTTATTCCTCTCAAGTTTCTTAAGCAGCCGCACACAGATCACTGGAGGGCTCAGGGGCTGCCTGTGTTTTTGGATTATATTAATCGACTTGTCATCAAGTTTGCTGCCTGTTCTAGCTGGTATAGCCACTGGTGGATCACGTATTCTGGTAAAATAAAAGGCATCCGATCTCTCTCTCACTGAGAACATTATCAAAAGACCAGAATGTAGATCTTTCTTGGAGAATGCGTATTATAATGTTTCAGGGTAGTCAAAATAAGCATCAATTATCTCCTCTAGGTAGGTGGTTATGTTGGTTGATTTGAGTTTTGTCATTGATGGAATGACAAATAACAAGGAGTTAGCTGGAAAATGATTATTAAGCAGGGTCCTGAAATATATTTTCAGAGAAGTTTAGGGACACACACGCATTTTACATATTTAATACAGACATAACCAGGCACACACATATACTGCCATATTTATATAACCACATATACAGCCACACACATGATGACATTACATAACTTCTTTCCAGCATTAATTACCCTCCTACTTTCTTCTTCCGTGAGCAAACTGTTACTCAGGAAAGAACCCGATAAAATCAATCACAATTAAAATGTAAAGGACTGATGTTCTGATGTTATTTCCAGGCATTAGGAAATGAGTTGGTAGATGCTTTGCAGGCTGGGGGATCTTCTGAGTTCTTCATACTGTAGGAGAGCGTAAGCCTGCTACGTACTGGTAAGAGCCAGCAAATGGCAAGGTACTCTTTTGAGAGAACCTTCCTAACTAATGAGTTCCATCTCAGGGTTAGGACACACATTTCTCCATTTAAAATATTCTACTCTGATTTTTTGCCTGGGGATTCAAGAGGGACAATTCTTACTCCTGACTGGGTACCATCTTCTGGCTTTCCTCACTAGACCCAGTTTCTGTAGGTCTTTTGTTCTTTGGCTTACAAGGCTAGGGCCTGTCTACTATACCCTTAAGGTTTAGTCAGAGATATAAACAAGATGGAGGGAATAAAACTTATTGAGTATGGGAGCCTTTACCTAGAATTCAATATGTGTGAGAGAGAGATGCGAAGAACCTTACCCTTACATGAGGAACCTGAGGTTTAGAGACAGTCAGCACTTTGAGCAAAGTCACCCGGCTGGGAACCGGGAGCACCAGTATTCAGTTCGGCAGCCTTTTTGGCATACCCTCATTCTCTTTCCCTTTAAAAGTCACTCCCTCTGCTCTTCCACCCAGCAGAACCAAGCACTGGCACAGGGCACATGCTCGCATATTCTTGTTGGATGACATGGGTACAGTGCTTGAGCCCAGGAATCTTCATGATGACTTCACTTGCTCTGGCCTCTGGTAATGGGTAATGCAAGACTCTACCAACAGAGGATACCTCTCCACAGGCCTCCAGAAGCCAAACTGCCCAGCTGCTCATCCAGTCCAACCTCTAACCAGACGATTTTAGACCCAGAGAGAGTAAGGCATGGGCATCCATATATTACTGTCGGGGATTTGCTCACATTTCTTTCTGAGTCATTAAAAAGACTACGTCTCTATGGTTGTCAACGAGGGGCAACACTACCACCCACTCCTCCACTGATAATGTCTGGAAACCTTTTTTATTTCTCTGTATGGTGGTGGAGCCTACTTGCATCTAATGGGTAGTGGTCATGAATCCTGCTAAACATCCTACAATGCGCAGGAAAGCCCCCTCACAAATAATTATTTGTTCTAAAATGTCAAGAGTGCTGAGGATAAGAATCTCTGCACCATGGTATAAAGTAAGGAGGTTGTCTACCGTAGCATGGTGTGCTCCAGCTTTGCTTGGGGTGGCCTTTCTGAGGAGTTACCTTTTGGGTCTCCCAGGTCTATTCTCTTTGAACCTTCCTCTCTCTTGCTAGAGAACTGAAAGTCTAAATTAAAACCCCTCAGGTCGGTTGCTAATCAGAGGACCTGTGGTTAGCACATGCTTCTCAGAGAACATATGGCAAAACTTAAATTAACTGGGACAAAACTTGTCAGAACCCTCAATTGACCCACTTTTTCTTAGCAATACCTCATTTAGGAAACAGGGGAAAAAAATCAAGTTACCAGTGGATATTTACTGAACAAGAAGGAAAATGAGAAAGATGATGTTCTTTCCAGAAGGTGTTCTGAAGTCTGAACAAACTGAGCTGACCTGCTTGGGCTTTCTCCCTCTCCAGCCAAGCCTGGAATGTCACTGAGGTGGGGATGGGCTCCCCTTAATAGAAAAACAACAACAACAAAACCAAAACCTCATTGTGTTTTGTGTAGTGAGTAGAGTGGATATATTAAGAATCAGGGCAATAATCACAGTCCTTAGAAACAGGATGGTCTAGAGATGCAGGCATTGCAAACTGAAGTGCATTTGGGGGCCAGGCAAATAACACAGGTAAATGAAGTTTGTAGCCATATGGCATTATGAGGGAATTGGAGAGTTTGCTTAAGAACAAAGCCATTCACATTTGACTGGCCCTGGTTAATGACAACACTTTATAGGCCAGATCAAGTGACTGCTCTAGAAGTTCAGGGTCCAGAACTCAGGAGACCAGACCTATAAACCTGGTGCTGACACTTACATGTTGTGAGTTCATCTGGTAATCACCTTACTGTCTCTTTGCCTTTAGAAGCATTCATCCAGGTATTCTCTGAGAACCCTTTCAGTTCTGGGCTTCTAGGCTACCACATTTCTCAAGAATAAAACACAAAACAAAAGTGGTTTTCCAGCTCGCTCATGTCACTTAACCGGAAAATAAAAATCCTCCTGAACTCCCATTCCTCAGATATTCTGATTCATCAAGCTTTCCTACATATGAATGAGAAAAGGTAGTTAAAAAATCACAGACAAGGGCTTCAGAGAGGAGGTAGGGATGCTGGGAAACAGATGAGATAGCACAGGCACGTGTGGGTGCAAATATAGGGTTTTCAGAATGTGTGGTGAGAGATAGAAGGAAATCCTAGCGAGGACTCACTCACACTCACCCACACGTGAGACCAGAGGCATAGGGATGTGCTCTGCAACAGGCCCCATAAAAAAAGAAAACCAACCAACCAAACAAACAAAAACTGAAGAATGCCATTGGGTAGGGGTGGGGTAGGGTGGGGGTAGGGGCTGGCAGGGAAGACATATAAAATATTTGTACAGGACTCCTAAAATAACTTACTATATTGTACACACTTATAATTAATATTGGAGTTCAAAGCCCTTTAGTAACTTGAGAAGAGATGGGAGGGAAGGAAAGAGGGAGACCCTGAAACTGAGAAAAGTAAAAGGCAAGGAGAGAAGAGGTTGGGGGGAGGGGGTAAGGAGAGAAAGCAAGAGAGAAGGGAGTTTCAAGATTTGTGCTTTATATTGCTCAAATAATAATAAGTAGCTGCAATACACCAACTCGACTCCTTTTTAGTCATTTCTTTATTCTGGTCTACCACGTTGGCTATTTTCTTCTTCCTAATGTAATGTTGGAAAGCCATTCCTCCCCTACTTTATGAGAAAAATTAAGTCATTGTCTAGCTGCATCCTCCTTTCTCTTGCTCGGCCAGGAGAATGCATCTTTTACCGGCTGCACATTGGAACCACCTGGGAGTTTTAATGAACATAGATACCTGGGTCCCTCCCCAAGAGATTCTGATTTAATTTACATGCAGTGTGGTTTTGGTGAGATTTTTTTTAAAGCTTCCCAGGTGATCGGAAGTTCAGCCAAGGTTGACAAGCACTGAGCTAGAGGGTCACAATAGTCACAGCATGGGCAGCTGAGCGATCTACCCCATGCACAGGTTTGACTATAGCTCTTTACACAGGGTGGCAGATGGCTGGGCTGGATGGGGGTCAGTGCTAAGTGATGAGCCTCCTCCCACCACCCAACTCCACCTGGTGGTGCTGATATTGAGACGAAAATGTGCCGGCATAGATGGGCTTGTAATTTGTCTCTGATCACTCCATAATTTACAAAGTGCTGTTCACAGTTAATTATTTTAATTCCCCCCAACAATCTCACAAGGCAGATACAAACTTATCCTGTTTTTTAAAACAAGAAGACTCCAGTGCGAAGAGGTTAAGTAGCTTGCATAAGGTCAAGGCTACGGCCAGGCCTCGCACTCAGAACTGCCTCTTCTAAATTCTTTGCCCTTCCCCTTCTAATGCTTCCCTTTCCTTCCCTGCTAGAGATACAAAAATCAGTAAGTCTTTCAGGAAGTGTCCTGGAGAATACAGTGCGCCCATTTTCCTGCATCTTTGCCTTCTCCAACTGGAATCTGGCAATGACAAGGTTTGGCATCACAGTTCCACCACTGTTTCTTTGATGCCCCGACCCCTGCCCCATGCTTGACACTCTTTTCTTTGCCCCAGGAGGCTCCATGATGGTTCAGAGACATATAAATAGATGCCAACTCTTTCCAAATACCCCAGCACCTAAAGTTTCCTTTCCACTTGACCGCTGCCATTGACTCCTTTGCCACCAACACTTTGAAAACCTTACTTGTTGGGATGAGCACTGGGTGTTGTATGCAAGCGATGAACCACAGGAATCTACCCCAAAACGAAGAGCACACTATATATACTGTATTTTAGCCAATTTGATGATAAATTATAGTATACATACATACATACATACATACATACATACATACATACATTACATAAAGTGAGAACTAAGTCCCAGAAGAAAACGGATGGATGGTGATAATTTGTGTTGTGGTGTGTGTGCGCACATGCGTGCGTGTTTTAAAAGGATCCTTAGGGAAAATAAGAAATTGCTCCAATGCTAAAACTTCAGGTACTGAAACAGCTGAGTGATGTATATTTGGACAAGAACTCTTCCCTTGTTCCCTTCAAATGAAACAACACAGACCACTGTTCACATATAAGACCAGATCTGCCAATAGTTTAAGGGTTTAAAATCAAGCTGGGATAAAAAGTGAACCTTCAAGCATACTTTATCTCCTTAAACCAGTGTTTTCTTTAAAAATCATGTATTATTAGGTCCTCACCATCAGTGTGTTTATCTTCAATGAAGAATTCTCAATATTGCAAACTATGCGTGACAGGGACTTCTATCTCAGAGAAACTGTGGGCAGCCCTGGATAAAAGTGGGAAGGCTCAGTGAGTGGCAAGCAAGGGCTGCATTACTCTGCCACAGAAAGGTCTGAAAAAGTCAAGCTATACACAATTAATGGAACAATGCAACAATGTGTCTTTAGCTGGTCAGGACAATCTGTCTCTTGTCCCTCGGCCACAGAACAGTCACACACTCTATGATTTTTGTCTCGCTGTCCCTGCTCCAAAGTGATTGCATTTGTGGTAAAATCCGTATTTCCACATTGTGTGTGTGTGTCGTGTGTGTTTTATTCTAAAAATAATGGTCCTTCTTAGAATTCAGCCTCACTCCTTTGCTTGTCGTCCAGGTCATTTTTATCTGAGTTTCTCATATTGATCCTGTTTTGCACACTATTTCAAAAATCATAAAGGTACAAAAAGAAAAGAATAAACATGCTCTAGGAGGAAAAGAATCTTGAGAAATCACACTACAACTGAAATGCAACTAAAGGTAACGTATCACTCATATTTTTAAATTCTAACTATACTGGTCAACTCATTCGATCAAAATAGCACATTTCTTGTTGAGAGATTAAGTAAATATGTGCTGAATGAACAACAGAACAATGTAACTTGAAGAAGAGGCATTAGCAAGAGGACTGTGCTAAGAATTTAGACCCACCAGACTCAACATGAACATGCCCAGGAGAGCTCTCCTCTTCCTTGTGTTCTGTGTATGGAAGGCAGCCGCCCCCTTGGGAAGTGTTTATTATATATCGTCCTTACTAGGTGCCTGGCAACCTGCTGAACTCTTACTACCTTCTCAGTCAAACCCTGTAATAAACCTTCTCTCCTCCTTGTCCAGAGAAGTATTAATATCCTCATTTTACAGATAGGTAAACTGAGGATTAGAGAGGTTCGATGACTTGCCCAAGGTTACTCACCATAGCAGGGAGGGTCAAGCACTTGACTCTGGACACATGATGCTTGGGCTCAAATTCTGGCTGAATGAATTTGGCAAGTTACTTAATCTCTCTGACTGTCAGGTCCTTCATCATAAAATGGACATAGGATGGTCATGAGAATTACAGGAGTTATTCTTTGTAAAGTGCTTAGAACAGTGCCTGGTACCTGGTAGGTGGTAGATAAGTATTGTTTTGTGTTATGTCGTTAATAAAAGATAAATAAGACAAGGTCACATGGCCATAGAGGGCTATTGGACTCCAAAGTCATGCTTTCTTCTGTGATAAGATGATGTCCAAAAACCTGAGTCCCTGAAAGCATCAGATTCAAAAGGAAATGGTAAGGAGGCAGAAAATGGAGGCTGAAGGCACACGTGCCTTCCTTCATAGCTTTGCAACTGGCTCAGGCCTTGGCCTCTACACTCATGTTTGACTTCATTCTGGTTATTAATTGGCTCAGCTCTGTCACTTAGGTCAGGCAGCCCTGGTTAATGCACCCTCCACTACAATATGAGTGTGTGTGCATGCACATGTGTGTACCCATGCAAGTTCAGCAACATCTTCCAATTTCCACATGAACTGAAGGCTGATGGCCAGCATTGTTTTTATGAGTCTTTGACGATACAGCCAAACTCATTTCTGCATCTGAGCTATTCCCTATCTGTAGTCAATTCCTGAAGGTGGAAAGCTACTACATAGCTTGCAATTGTTATCCAGCTCCCAAACTCTTATTTAATATCAGCAATATTAAATCATACTGGCCCCCGGGACACTAAGCATACATCTTCAGCTGTAACAGATTTGCTGGTGTTTATTTAAAGATTTTTTTCCTCCTCTCTGTGTACTAACAGCTACAGTTTGGTGTTGTTCAAGCAAATGTAACAAAAGGAGACACATCTGAGTGGACTCTCTCTTCTGGGAGAGGAGCTCATGTGTCAAGAGCCGAACGCAAGTTCAGTTTTGGTATTAATTTGCTGCTGGTCCTTGAGGAAGCCAGTGCTACTGTCCAGGCCTTTCTTTTCTTGTCTGCAGTAGTGATTTTTGGGCTTTCCTTTTAATTGCCCAATTTAGTAGACAGGGGTGGAGTTAAGGAGGGGGAGGAGGGTAGGGGTAATTTTCAATACATTCCCCTTTACTGTTGTTTCTCAGCAGGTAAAACTGTGAAATCATCAAACATCCCCCCAAAGAAAAGTTGCACCCTTCTTGGAGACCTACCCAACACCACACACAGAGACTGGGTTTGGTCAGAGGGAGCCATCTATTTTGTATCTTGTGAATTAAATACTGAGAGGGGACTCTGTTCCAAGCCACTGACTATTTCTTGTGTTCACAGAATGGTTAAAGACTGCTCTGCCCCTGCTTTGGACAGGCATATTGGGGATACTTGGTCAAAGTGAGTGAACCCTCAACACATGAATATTTATGCCAGGGAAAGCTATAGCTCCTGGGAAATTGAGGACCACTTTCCGTTTGTTGACTTGTTTTATTGTTTTCTCTCTTCTCTCCCTCTCTGCCTTCCTCCTCCCTCCCTCCCTCCCAATCCTTCTTCCTTCCTTCCTCCTCATTCACTTCTTTCTCCTACCTATTTATTTCTCTCTCTCTAAACTTATTTTACTGAATTCATAGTTATGAGTTATATTGTGTAATACCAATGAGGACAATACTGAGCCAAGGGGGTAAAGACTGGTTCCTGAGAGGGAATAGGTAAATCTTACTTGCGTGTATAAAGCACTGATGTATATACCCTACAGAGCACATAAACAGATATATATTTGTGGTATTAAAATTTCAGAGGTGGCAACTGGGAAAAATGTGTAAAAAATCTCTTTGGTGGGAGATAGTGAAAAAAAGTTTGAGAAACACTGAGATAGACAATGATTAACATGGACGAAGAGACAATAGTAAAATGGCAGGTCCCATTTGAAGACTTTAAGAAGGTCAAGGGAGGTCTGGATTCTTTGATAATAAAAACTAGAATTCAGAGATTATTTGAACAGCCAACATTTAATTTGGCGAACTTTGTCTTATCAGCCCCTCCTGCATTCAACACCTCCCAGAGTTGTCTTTATGATATATTAGACCGGGGCGGGGGGAAGGTATGAAATTAATAGACAGAACTCTGGGCCTGGCTCTGCCATTTACTGACATAGATAAATCACCACCTTTCTGAACTTCAATTCCCTTGTCTATAAAATTCAGAAAGTAATCCCTGTTCAGCCTGTTTCACAAGGATCTGGTAAGGATTAAACGAGATAATGTAAGTGACAACTTCAAAAGCTGTGGGTTACTATGCAAAGATTTAAGCAGTGGACAGAGGAGGGTGGTGACATGTGGGTAGCCCCCGCCACAGTGTGACTTTGGAGGGCCACATGTTTCAGACCCTCCTCCAGAGAGACTAAAATCCCTGCTAGTCACTGCTCTGATTTAAGTCCCTCATGAATCCTCTGTCTAGAGCATTTGTAGCAGGGAAGCAACTACACTGTTTGCTCCTTGAGGGAAGGGTCTTCGTTTCACTTGACTTTGTCTTTCACCATATAGCAGAGTCTGGCCCAAGTGGGCCAAATGGCCTTCAGGCAGGTCATCTTTTCACCTCATGAATCTTAGTGTCCACCTCCTAAAATGGACATATATTTGGTTGCTTTGCAGATTCTTGGGAAGACTATCAGGGATCAAGAGTGTTGTGCCCACCACATGCTGGTGGATAGTAAATTCGCAAGTAATGTTAGTTCCCACCCTGTGTCACCAATGTAGAGTTATACATTATGTTTATACAAACAGACTTGGTAAGAAATGAAGGGCATTAGGAACAACTGCTTTCTAGAAATGGATTCTGAAAAGTAGTTATACGAGTTTAATTTAAAGAGAACATGACAAGGGAGCCCGGGTGACTCAGTCAGTAGAACATCCATCATACTCTTCATTTCAGCTCAGGTCCTGATCCCAGGGTCATGAAATCAAGCCCTGCATCAGGCTCAGCATTGAGCATGGAGCCTGCTCAAGACTCTCTCTCTCTCTTTCCCTTCCTCCTTCTTCCCTCTGACCCTTTCCCCCCACTTGCTCTCTCTCCAAACTTAAAATAAACAAATAAATAGAACATTACATTAGTAATGGAAATTTCTTCTCTATACAGGAGAAGGCTGAGGTATACAATAGCTAGCTACTATAAGAAATGGAAAGAGAGACAGCACCTTCTCTATTAGAGTCAGCTGGAATAATTAGTTAAGTAGGAGGTGACAAAGATCCCTTTCTTTTTTTCTTTTAAATGTTTTATTTATTTCTAGGAGAGAGAGAGAGAGACAGCGTGAGCAGGGGAGGGTCAGAGAGAGAGGGAGTCACAGACTGAAACAGGCTCCAGGCTCTGAGTTGGCAGTCAGCACAGGGCCCGACGCGGGGTCCGAACCCACGGACCGAGAGATCATGACCTAAGCGAAAGTCGGACGCTTAACCGACTAAGCCACCCAGGCGCCCCGACAAAGATCCCTTTCAACAGTGCTCCAGAACTTGCTTGTCTCAGGTGATCGCCTTTTATTTATTTATTTATTTGGTGTCTTTTCCCAATGCAATGATTCTTCCCAGATCTGTCAAAGATTCATTCCCCAGTCCTCTTTTTCTTTTCTTTCTTTTTTTTTTTTTTAATGTTTACTCACTTTTGAAAGATAGAGAGAGACAGAGCATGAGTGGGGGGGTGGGCAGAGAGAGAGGGAGACACAGAATCTGAAGCAGGCTCCAGGCTCAGGGCTGTCAGCTCAGAGGCTGATGTGGGGCTCAAACCCACAAACCACGAAATCATGACTGAGCCAAAGTTAGAAGCTTAACCGACTGAGCCACCCAGGCGCCCTCCTCCACCCCCGTTCCCCGCCCCCAGTCCTCTTTTTCTGAGCGTGCCTCTCCTCAGCAGCAGAAACCTGCTAGATCTGCTGAGAGCTTAAATTGAAACTTCCGCAAGAAGGTAGAGGCAGGAGTCAGCCTTGGTTCTTTCAGTTATAATCACTTATTGCATCATACCACTGCCATCCAAAGTGCACGTGCTGCTTTCCTGAGCCCTCAGGCACAGGCGACTGCTGTGGTCCCATATCTGTCCACTGGTGAGACTCGATGTTCTTGGTCCCCAGGCCAAGCAGCTCTGAACCGCAGCAAAATCCAGCAACACATTCAGCAGCCAGCAGCCTGCTGGGCTCTGCCGGTTTACCCAGGGCTACCAACCCCACAGCACTGGGATGAAAGCAGATGGGAAAGAGGGAAAGGGTCTGTTTGTGTTTTTATTTTTTACCAGGCTCAGCTCTTTGGGAAAAAGAAAAGAAGAATCGTGCTCTGAGCTGGTGCCCTGCCAAGCTCCCTCCCTCCCTTGCTAGTCCAAGCACTCCACCGTCTGTGCAGACTGCATAACAGCAATTTCTGGAAACACACTGAAAAGTCTGGGCCAGTCCAGAGGCTGTGGATTCCTGTTATCTGTGTGGTGGGGTTTTAAGGCTTTTGTTTTTCACCTTAATTCTTTTAAAAACTGCCAGCTTTTTGAAGCACATCTGTTATCAACAGCTTCTGTTTGTAAAATGAGACCGAACGTATCCTCTCTAGAGAAATTCCTGAATCTTCTCTGTAGTTCAATGCTTCCACTGACAGTTTGGCTCAGAGACTACGACTGTGGTAAATATTACAGAATGTTAATAAAAATGAGATAAAACACCTCGGGATCTTCTTCCCCCCAAATTTTGCTTTGCTCACTACTAAAGTTTATCTTGAAAGAAAATTTACTTCTCTGATCCACTTCATTTCCCAAAGCAATTTTCCAACAGCAAACATAAATTTCTGGTGATCGCTAAGAGGTTTTCAATCCTTATGCTAAGGAGGCCATCGGATTTCAACTATTTGTCTCACCTTCAGGTAAATGCCCCTCACTCCTGACACTATCAGTTGGGGGCCCTGGGCAGCAACTAGGGACAAAAGCCTGAAGATGAGCTTTTAGGTTTCCAACATAAATAGGCTTGCTAGAGGAAATGGTTTGAGTATCAAGATTGAATCCTGAGAAGGCGATTAAGTCATTAACTTAGAAAATAATTGCCTAAACCCACATAGCTGTGTTCTCAAATGGGACAGAGCATTAAGTAAATGCAATCCTTTATATTGCATTGAACTTTGACCTGGTTAACACAGATTACACTTATACCTTATAAGAGGTGTGAGTTGAGTTACACCATGATATAAAACTTGTGCCCCTCTGTATGTTGCTCTTGTGCTGTCCTCAGCCTTTAGGACGCTGGGGATCAGTGTCCTCATCATCGGTATCCTCATCCTTCTCCCCTTTCTCTTCTTCGTCATCATTACTTTTGATCCAAACAGATCTATAACCACTGGGGTAGGTTTTCACTGTGTACACAGTAAGTCTCCCTTGCAATACTGTTTTCAGTAGCATAGAATTCTGTCTCTGGACCTTACTAGATAGTCACATAAAATAATATAGCTGACAGAATATATAAGTGGTAAGGTTTTTAATATGTGTTTATTTTTGAGAGAGAGAGAGAGATGGACAGACAAAGTGTGAGCAGAGGAGGGGTAGAGGGAGGGAGATACAGAATCTGAAGCAGGCTCCAGGCTCTGAGCTGTCAGCACAGAGCCTGGCTTGAGGCTCAAACCCATGAACTGTGAGATCATGACCTGAGCTGAAGTTGGACGTTTAACCAACTGAGCCACCCAGGTGCCCCATTAAGATTTGATGAAAACATAAGGCACAGTTAGGGAGTCTTCCTGGTTTGTCCAAACAAATCCACAGAACCCTGAAGTCTATCGACCTCCCTATGCCCCCGCCTTCTTTCTCCTCTCCTTTCTCTTCTACTCAAATTTTCACAATGATACAGTATCTAGTTCAAGTTCTAAAGACATCTATGAAGACTTTCCCAATGGTTTCAGCTCACTATGGTCCTTCCTCTTGTTATCAGAAACTGTTAGAAAATTCCTTGCCCTTTGCACCTATGTTTGACAGTATGGACTGCCCCAGGATATCTTCTTTTCATTGTCTAAAGACAATATACATCTCAAGTTAGGCCTCCTTAACTCTCTAATAGGACAGCTTGTTATTTTCACTCCATTGTTAATTCTCCACTCTTCTAAAACAAAACAAAACAAACAACAAAACAAACAAACAAAAAAACCAGAGCTCTTTATTAAGACATTAAAATCATCCAGTGGGACTTGGGTAATCGTGCTCAATTTACAATGCCCCTTGCTATAACTGCTGTTGAGGCATTCTGCCTTCCACTTGTGTTGCCATGAATACAATTATTCTACTCACAATAATTGTGCCATGGGCAGGGAAACTGAGATAATGCAAGCACAAATGTCTGGCATGATGCCTAGAATTAATCACTCAATAGTCATTAATGTCTGGCCACTTTTCCTTCCACCCTACCTTGTCCACTTATCTTTAGTTCTTACTCTTTCCTTTCCCTCCCCTCCCCTTTGCCTACCTTCTTCTATTCTTTCTTCTCACTAAATATTCAGCACATCCAGTGGCCAGAGAAATGGCTAGCTGCTTCTCTAGTTCTAAGAGGGAACAAAGGCCCACCTCTCAGCTTCCCCCAGGCTGCAATGGAGGGGGCAGGGCAAGGGGAAGCATACACCTATACTGTCATCATCTGCTCTAACTTGTACCGTTCCCACAGAAACAATGGGAAAAAGTGGGTACTTCCCTAGCCTATCAAACAGTTCTCCTTGAAAACAATTCACATACTTACAAGTTTTATCTCTCAGGTTACATTGCTAAGGTTATTCACTTTGCCAAGTCTATCTCATTACTTGCTCTTTGATTCTTTATACCCAGACACTAATGTACACTCCTTAGAAAATTACTTCTTAAAACCCCTTAATGACACATTTTGGTAATTTCAGTCCTTACTCTCAAGCCCCCTGCTTAAAGTGAACTTTTGTATTTCAGATTGAAACCATTTGTAAGATGCTTATTCCTACCTCTCTCTCATCCTTCACGTGACTTGAAAAACTGCATAGGCTTGATTCCCATAGGTTCAGAAGTTGCCCTTTTTATGAGTTCTAATGATTTCACCTCCAGAAGTGAATCATTTAATAGTCTTGCATCCAACCTGCTTGATGGACTTAGTCTTTGAATTTCTTATGAGCTCATAACCCTGGCTTGGGCCTTAACAAAATGCTGTCTTAACAATGCAGATCCTGAGCAAGCACACAGGGACATTTCTGAATATAACTTGTGTATAATTAATCTCTGGTCACCCTTGGGATCCCAAATCCCTTTGGATCAGTGGAGCCAAGAGGCAGCATTTCAGCTAATAGCCAATAGCATTTTATGGCTCTCTTGAGAAGGTAAAGAGAAATGATGGTATTTCCATGCAGCATTTCAAAGAGAAGCCTTTTGGTGGGGGGAAATTAACTCACCAAAGGAAATAAACAACCTTCAAGGTTTACCAAATGGCTTTCAGAAATATCTGAGAATCCTTTGCCAATAAAAATTTGCTCTCTGTTTCAAAGGGTGAAAAATAAAAGGAGAAGGTCAGCACAAGATTTTACAAGGCCCAAGATTAGGCAGTCCAGTGGTATGCTAAGTAGTACTGCCCTGAAAAGATTTTATCTATATGTTTGCTTCCCTACAGGGCTCCTATAGATGCTTATGTTTTTGTTGTATTTCTTAAGGTTCTAGAACTTAAGATGATATATATAGCCCCACTTACATGCTGACCTCCCCCAGGGTGGTGGGTGGACAACTGAGCAGAAAGTGGCAGTATGCAAAGCTCTAGATTGGAGGCAAAAACCTGGGACCATCCCCAATGCCACCTCTAAGACACCTGGGTATCTCTGAGCAGTGAAAACCTCCTGGTACTTCCAAACTCCTGGAGCATGGGCTGGTGCCAATAATTGTAATCCATGATTTGCTTTGTACTTTGGAGTTACAAAGTGCTGCAGCTAGCATATATGATCCCATTTGATCAGCCCAGCAAAGAGGTGAAGAGAGGAAAGGAAAACAAATAGTGTCTGAAACCATACAAGGAGACAGGCCCTGGTCTTGGCATTTATAGAACCTTATGCCATTTTCTCCTTATAACAATGCCACTTAGGGAGGTATTGTTAAACTGGAGAGAAAACTGAGGTTCAAAAAGGGAAGTAAATGCCCAATACCCATAGCTAATGTCATTCTTCCTATTCCAAAACTAACACACTTCTCCATTATAGAACAGGTCTAAGTAGAAAACGAGGAGGCTTGATCCCTGCCTTAATGTGTGACAACATCACATTTTAATTAGGTGGCCTCTCAAGAGGACAGGCCATGACAGAAATCTCCGGACAGTGACCACTGTATCTCACGTGGGCAGTATAAGGCTCTCTTTGTGATAGGATATTTTATATACAGGATCATAAAAAACCCTCTGCCCATAGAAATCAATTTTATCAGTCCAGCTTTTGTTTTTGTCAGTATTCCATTCCACCCATTAGTGGGTGCCGTTAAAACAAGGTTAAGAGCTAAAGAGCCAGGACAAAAGATATATACATTTTAAAAAGAAACAAACAAAAACAAAAAAGAACACACATTGTAAAATGTACGGCATCACAGCTGGAAGATAACCTTCAAAATCACTAAACCAAATGCCCTCATCAAACAGATCAAAAAGAAAAGCCCCTATAGGCAAAATCGTTTGTCTGTGATCACAGGGAGATCATAGGGCCAGCATTAGACCGCACTCAAGCCAGTGCCTATCCTAAAGATAGTACTCAACACATACTTGCAGTATGAAGAGACAAAGGGAAGAAATCTAACTCTCTGGGATTTGTCTGGTACTCTTGATCTCCATGACATCGTCAGAACATGGAGTGCCATAGAGATGGCTGTCTGAGCTAGAGACTGTTCTCTATTCTTTTTGCCCAGATGGGGCATGAGGCTACCAAGGCTGTCTGACTCCATAATCTCTTCTTTGGCTAACCACCTTAGTCACCTATCAGTTTTCCATCTCCTTCTTCTCTCCATTTCTCTCTCTCTCTCTCTCTCACACACACACACACCCCCCACATATCCCCAACACAATATACACAGCAAAGTACAAAATACTAATGTGACAGGAGATAAAAACAAATTCAGACTCCAACACAGTAATCTATCCTTTACTATTGCCTATAAAATTCTTTTTTTTTTTTTTTTCCTGAAAAAGGTTTTAGGCTGGGATAGATTACTAGATTCACTATAATTCTTCCCTCTGCCTGCATCAGTGACATTTGGTATTGCTGTGCCACACCACCTCTGGACATTCTCTGATCCATGGGAAATTAGTGGAATGTGGCACCAGTGGGGACCTAAGAAGTGCCTGCACAATAGGACATGTTCTGCTGCTCCTGGGGACCCCAGGCCCTTACCATGTGAACTGGCCTAAGCGACCTGATGGATGATGCAAACATCTGGCCAGAACCACAGCCTGCAGCCAGCCAACTACCAGACACATGAGACCTTCAACCACCAACAGATGGCAAACAGATGAGGATCCCACCCAAGAGAATCAGAACTTTCAAGCTGAGCACAGCCCAAGTTGTGAGCATACAGAATCATGAGCTACTAAGTTTTTTATTTTAAATTATTAAACTTAAGTCTGTTTTTTATAGCAAATGCTAACAGATATAGTATTCTAATTATAGATCATATAAATTGAATACTTAACTCTATTTGTGGCACTGTCTTATTTCATGTAATTTTCACTGTCTCCAAGGCAGTTATAGAGGGGGAAACTTAGGTTCCAGGAAGTTACACTTACACATCTGGCAAATAGCAGGTAACACTTCAAATTCCAACCTCTCTGATGTAAAAACAGATCTTAGCCATCCAACCCAGGACAACAATTTCAGTGACGGATGACCTCAGAACTGTGTGGTCTGAGGAATGTAGGCAAGGATTGGATTGGTTTAATCTGCAGAGTCTTCTTGAGACCAGGAAAAATTTTGTACTCTCCTGGTGACTGTCTTATAGAAGATGGAACTGAGAGCTCTGAGGAGAAGGTATCTGATAGCTGACTTGGCTGATGGCAGGGAGGACTCTTCTATTTAAAGCGTGATGCAGAATGGAACAGCGGCACTCAGGGAAGGTGAATACCCTGTAACTGGAGATACTCAAGGAAAGAAAAACCATCCATGAATACATCACATTGATTTATGCATTATATGTACTCATTTTGTACTTCTCATCAGAAAGGCCCTCCATATTCTTCTCTTCAGATCCATTTTCTACAGCGTCTTCCAGTTCCAAAGTTCAATCTTTTCCACAAAGCCTTCCCAGATTTCCCCCAAACCACCACCAACCTTTCTGTCTCTGACTGAACTTGTACCAACAATACCAGTTCCCCTCTACCTCTCAATGTAACTCAATTCCATTCTATGTTACCATGTAGACTAGTGGAAAATCATAGTTTTGGCATTGCACAGACCTGCATTTGAATCTAATAGTGTGTTTTACTTATCTTTCTGGTCTACTTTAGAAAGCTGTTATGAGGATACATTGAGAACACAAATACAAAGTTTTTGGCATAGGTAGTTTTTAGTATTATGGTGTTTCACGTTAGATCTGGTCTCCTGAAATAAACTGTTAGGCAAGGTTAGGCAAGAAACATGCCTTATCCTTCTTTGACTCCACCTCTTTCCAAGACACATAGCACACAGAAGATATCTGAAAACTATTACTTGAATTGACTTAATAACACCTCAAAAAGCCAAACCCAAAACATTTTTATAAAATAAGTCTGGTAAAAGTAAAACAAATCAAAACTAACAACAACAAAATCCAGTCTTTGTCCCTGGTTCAAAAACTCTTGGAATTTCACGAGTGACAGGAGTGTCTTTATTATGCTACTGAGATAACTCCTGGATGGGGTCTGAGGTAGCTTCAGGATGGAGGCTGGTGATCTGAAAGACCAATTACATGGGTTGGACTTTGCATCGGCCTGAACCGTGGGGAAGGAAGGGGTACTGGAGATTAAATTCAATAACATTGACGATGATTCAATAAATCATGTCTGCATAATAACCCAGGATGCCTGGGTCACTCAATTGGTTAAGCACCCAACTCTTGATCTCTGCTCAGATCTTTATTTCATGGTCCTAAGTTCAAGCTCCATGCTGGGCATGAAGCCTACTTAAAAAAAAAATCCCAATAAAACCTCTGAACATCATGAGCTTCCTAAATGATGAAGGCACTGATGTGTAGGGAAAATGATGTGCAGATTCATGAGAAGGTATGTAAGCTCTGTGTCCAGACACCCCTCCCACCCCACAGGGTTTGTCCTATGTGTTTTCCCATTTGGTTGTTCCTGAGATGTAGCCTTTAAAATAAAACTGTAATCTTAATAGCACTTTCAGTGAATTCTGTGAGTTCTAAAAAATTATTGAACCTGAGGGGTTGTGTGAATTTACAAATTTGTAGGCAGATGTGCACATTACAAGTGCAGATGACCCCAAGATTTGCAGTTGGTGTGTAAAGTGGCAGTCTTATAAAGGACTTTGTCCTTAACTTGTGGGCTTTCAGGTAGTAGAATTGAACTAAATTGCCAAATACTCCATGTCAGAGAACTGGTGTCAGAACCTAAGGTCCAATAACCAGGCATTTCTTGGTTTCTAGACTACCTTTTCTTGGATCAGAAAAAAAAAAAATCCAACAGAAATATATATACTTAGAATAATTTTCTTTAAAAAAGAATCCCATTATTAATTGTCTAAAAAATTTCCCTCTATTATCAAGTTAGTATTTAGCAACCCAAAGGATGTCACTGATGGGAATGGAAAAAAAAATCTCCTAATGAAATTCACAATGAAGAAAATATTATGACATATAACTTAAAGTATCAATTCTTAACTTAAAAACGAGAGAAAAATATATGCTATTAAATAAATTCTGATATTTCTACAATATGCAGCAATGTAGACCATGTATTTTCTTTAACCAATTAGTTTTGCTTGAGTGCTAAACTACAATTTAAAATTTTTACTTTAGAAGCTTACCCATCTTTATTTATGCTTCCCCTTCTGCCAGCCCCCTCCCCTTCCCTAATTCCTCTCCCCCACCCCCTGCCAATCTTGCTCTCTCAAGGAAAAATTTTGTAAAGAGTGACAGACTAATATTCTCAGTAATTTCCCGGAGTAGTGTTACTGGGGTAAATGAGGTTTCGGGTTCCACACTAATTCATCACTTATTAATTAACAATATCAACAACTCCTTTTTCATTACTGATAACACATTTTATTGACTACCAGAAGGATTTTTTTATTACCAAACTTATCTCAAAGCCTCTTTCCTGTTATCTACTGCAATAATTTTTTTAAAAAAAATCATCATTCAATCATTTTAATGACTGATCATTTTTCCCCTCACTAAAATTATATCATAAAAGCGACTTAATTAAATTGAATGGTAATTGAATGACTTTAATCATGCAAAGAATTAAAATGAAGGACGCTTTCTTTCAAAGTCTGACAACATGTTATGACGTGTTTTGACCAACGTGGCAAATTCTAAGAGCAAGCAGAAGGTCGATGATTCTCTTGCCTTTTGGTATTAAAAACAAAAGAGCTACCATCAAAAAAACCTTTTGCTCTTTCCATCTTTGGAAAAGGTTCAACCAACACATCTGGTTGAACGTGGGATCAGGGGTCTGACTTGAAGAAGGCTGTTATGAAGGATTTCTTCCCAGGTATGTGCGAGGGACTATGAGATCCTAAATGAAAAACTAACAGATGCTTTCAGGAGAAATTTTAAAAATTCGCGAGTGAAGTGATGTATGGGTTTTGAGAGCTGAGAAGTTCTCCGGGCAACTAAGGCCACTCTAGAGTAGAAAAAGAATATGCAAACTGAGCAGAAGCTCAGTGTGGCTAGCCTACAGGCAGGACTGAACAGAAATAGACATGGAGGAGGGTGAGGTAGACTTTACCCCCCATAGGGAACAAGATGTAACTGAACTAAGGAAGGTTTGCTTCTTGGTGACCTATAGATAGAGATTACCCCAGGTGAAGTTGTCACACAAAATAACCTTTACCTACAGCAAACAAAGAGATTTCCAAAGCTATGACTCTCCAAAGCCATGACTGTCCGAACAGGGGTGAGTAGGTTCTTTCTATTTAGGGTTTAGGATGAATATTCAGATAGGAGAGCTTGATCATTACATGTAAAGGTGAGCATAAAGTTGTGCAGACATACATGTAAAACATACCTATACATGCATCCGATGTTACGTTAATGAAGCTTGTCCTCGTTCTAGGGCCCAGACCTTAACATAATGAAGCAGAGGTAACTGACAAGGGGAAGGGGTTATGGGCATGCTATGAGAGCTGGTATCAGCTGGATGGGGTCCTGGGCTCCTTCTCATGTAAGGAAAAAGGGCCTTGCTTGTTCATAGGCTAGAACCACATCAGTTAACCTTGAGTCCAGGCTTATGCAGAGACAGCTAGTGTATTTCTTAGTGGGATCTGAAGAGAAACAATAGCTGATTAGGGAGAAACAGTGCTGAAAAAAAAAAAACAAACTTTGTTTTCTGCTAGTTTTAACCTCACTAACCCTAGGGGGCATGGTTTCAATCCTGCAAAACAACTCCAGAATCTCGGTTAGGTCAATCTTTTCTTTTGAAACAGCACTGGGAGTTTTACCATTGATTTAGTGTCTCTGATACAGTAAGGTTATTTCCTGGCCTGGTAAAGACTGCTGGTTTTTGGATTCCTTTTGTTCCCTTAAAATCCTTAACTACTGAGGTTTTTGCATTTCTTTGTAATCCTAATACCTCCTAGAGAGTTCTGCAGGAAGTGTGCTTGGGCAAGCAGAATAGGTGTGGCAGAGATCATGGAAAAATCATAGCTGGAGGGCCTAAAATGACTTCTTTTGTATCACAAAAGCTCTGTCTCTTTTTTCCTTTTCAGGGACCCTTGATTCTTTCTGCTTACAATGTCAATTTAAAAGTGGACAGGAACATGGCTTGATATGTTTCTTAGGAGGATCTTCCTGGAAGCAATGTTGTAAGGGGTTTGGGAATAGGAAATTGAGGAGAACAGAGAAGGGAAGGGTGGTAGAAAGATCCTCAAAAGACAGGTTGCCATAAGATGATGAGGAAATGACCTCCATAGTGCAGAGAAGGCTGGACTTTTAATTACCTTAATGCCTTTCCAGAGCCTCATGATGACATGGGAGCCCCAGAGAGAAGACTATTGATCTATATTTCGTAGTTACGAGACAAATGAGTATTTCTGAAATCTGATCTTGTGAAAGGACATTCCTTGGCCAAATTGTCAGGTATGCCTAATACTTCCTTTGTTTTAGGAGGCATCCAAAGTCCGCAAACTGACCTGCCTATCCAACTGTTCTCCTTACTGGCTTGGCCCTTTCTATCCACTGCCACCATGCTTTGGGCTTTCTACAGGATGTGACCTGGCCATCCTAACATATGAGCCTACATCTCCCATGGTTCTATTTGCAGATAGTGATCTAATCCATAAAGTAAAAGTTGTTAAAATCATTTAATGGTCCATTCTGTCATTCAACAAATATTGATGGGGTACTTTCCACATACCAGGCATTATTCGCTGGGATAAAGCAATAGCAGAAGTAAATAAGAACACAAGCACAAAACCTAGCATTTTCACAGAGCTTACATTCTAGAGGGAAAAATATATGATTAGAGATAAACAAGGAAAAGATGGAAGATAGCCAATGATACATACCATGAAGTAAAGTGTAAAATAAGAAAATGGGGGGTGGTGGTAAAGAAGGGTTGCAATTACTGTGAACAAGACATTTGAACGAAACCTTGAGGAGCCAAGGGAACAAACCATGTAGAAACCTGCTGCTAGAGGACACAAAATTTCAAAGTGTCTTGGCAGGAGTCTGTGGCACAGTGGAAGACTTGCAAGGGGGCCAGTTTGGCAGGAAAAAGATGAATGGGAGGCATTCCTGAACTTAGGTACAGTGGAAGGGCATGGGGCGCTGGTCTTACAGGCCAGGGTGAGGACTTGACCTGAGTGAAATGGAAGCCATTGAAGGGTTTGAGGTGACATCTCTAATTTAGGTTTCAATAAGGTCAATCACAATGCTGCATGGGTCTAGACAGAAAAGGACAGTGGTAGAAGCAGGGAAGGTCCAATGCAAGAGACCATTGGAATAATTTAGGTGAGACGTTATGGCATCCTGCACCAGGTTGTTAGCAGTGGATGTTGTAAGGAGTGGACACAGGCTGGCTCTATTTTGAACATAGAATTGACAACATTTATTGTTGGGTTGGATTTGGGATGTGAGAAAAAGAGAGGAGTCAAGAATGACTCCATGAATTTTGGCTTGAGTAACTGAAAAAGTGAATTAGAAAGTTAACTTTCTTCCCTCTTCACTCCACATTGTTAATATTTGCTAGTAAATATAGGAATTACAGGGATACGTGGGTGGCTCAGTTGGTTGAGCATCTGACCTTGGCTCAGGTCATGATCTCGCAGTTCCTGAGTTCAAGTCTTGCATCAAGGTCGCTGCTGTCAGCACAGAGTCCATTTCAGATCCTCTATCCCCCCCCCTCTACTCCTCCGCCCCAAAAAATAAATAAACCTTAAAAAATAGGAAATACAATAAAATGCAACAGTTACTGTGGTTTAATCTTACTCCCTTCCTCCTTCCCTCTTTGCCTCTACCAGACTTGGTAGAGTCTGTGCCTCTCACAGACTTGTGAGTGTAATGAATCAATGTCACTGATATGTTCTAAAATTAGGTACAACAGAAAGGATTTTCCAAATGAACTATCTCTCTAAACTACCTTTTAAATATGCCTAGAATTCCAACAACAACAACAAAAAAGATTCTTTTTTGGAGATCTTGAAAAGTTTGGTCTTTAGGACTTTCCAATAAAAACAGCTGTTCCTTTGGAGAGAATAACTCTGATACTATTTTTCAAACAAATATCTTGACAAAATAGTTGTCTTGTAGGTTGGGTTGCCAGATTTACTAAGTGTAAATATGGAGACATCCAGTTAAACTTGAGCTTCAGATAAACAATAAGTTATTTTTAGTATGCCTCAAGTATCGCATTTTTGTTCACCTGAAATTCAAATTTAACTGGATGTCCTGTATTTTATCTGATAGTCTATTTGTACATGAAAATAGATGGAGTTGCTCATAGCTAGTCCAGGAGAGAAGAAACATAGAAAAGGTAGGGAGAAGAAGGAGATTACAGTTTTTTTTTCCCCATTTTTCTCTTTACCCTGGATTTACTCCTAACCTTTGGGTCCTTAACAGCCAGTGGTTTTAAAACTGTAATTTGCAACCATCAGTGATGGTCTTTGGAAGAAATAAACATAGAGAGATTTAAATAAAACTTATAGCCTTTGGAAATCACATTTTGAAAATGTAGCCAACTCTGTAATTAAGTTCCAAATTATTTGGTGCAGTCAGTTTGGCTAACAGATGGAATGGTATTTTTGTTCATCCTTCATCCCCCGAGTTAGTTTCCAGAAATCCTGAGTGGTGTGTTTCAAGATTATTGCCTGAGTGACAGTTACATGTGTCTAATAATTTACTAGAATCAATGGATTTCTTTAAATGAATTCAGTGAACTGTTATTTATATAGATATGAATAATACATTTATAAGGGGAAAAGAAGCAATTGGGAAATACTTTTCAAAATGATGTATTGCTGTAATGATAAGTAATTATACACCAACATACTACTTTCTGATAAGATGTAACCAGTGCTATTTCAAATAGTCTTTTCCCCAGTGGTCCTCTGTGATTCATATTATAGTGCAATCTCATCTAAAGGGGGTAGGCTTTCATTGACAAGGCAGAGAGCATTCACAAAAAAGCTCTCTCCCAGATCAGTCTCATATAGAATCTTGCCAGATGAGACCCTCCAAGGCTTTAAACTGTTAATCTGATCCATATATGGGATTTTCTCCCAGATATTTAGTGTTCACTGTATGTACTTATATTATGTATCTCTCAAAACAATCCTCTGAGGTAGTTATTCCTCATATCTTCTTTTTTTGAAAAGGGAAAGTGATTCTTTGGGGATACAAAAACTTGTGCAATGTCTTATCATTTATGACTGGAAGACCCTTTTCCTCATCGTTACATTACATTATTTGATCTATCTGGGGATATTACCCAATCTCAATATAAACCTACACACACATACCCTACCACTACCATCACCACTGCATACTCTACAAATATATTTCCCAACTTCACCTGGGCAAAGAAGGAATAGACACAGGCTCCCTTCCTTGCTCTTAGATATAAATTCATTTCCCTAGATTTATGCCTTCCCATCATACTGCAACATATTCCATTCCACTAACAGCAAAATAGTCCATGTCTAATAAAAGGGCCTCTCACATTTTACAACAGACAGGGATTGAGAAACGGCATAGATGTAGGATTCTGTGTTTTGATGGAGGAGGGGGATTTATATTTCAAAGGTTACTGTTCTTGGCTGGAGCTTCAAAATACATTTCTTTGCCTTCCACTTACCCACTCACTCCAATTCTCAAACTGCTAAAGTCTCATGAACAATTACCTAAATATACCAGGGTAGCTAGCATTAATTATTAAATCCTTTGGTAAACTGAAGTTAACTGTTATCATTTAAATATCTCCTCCATAATTTGTTTGATTTTCTGCATATTTTCTTAAGAAGAGTTCCTCTCTGAAGCCTCAACCCTAATTACTTGATAGGCTATGTGAAATTGTCTAAGACTAGAGTTATCTGAGTTAAAAGGTTTATTACCCAAGAAAATGATAGTGTTACCTCTGGTATGCCAATTCTTTTCAGACCAAAAAATAGTGATTTGAAGAGACTGTTAAACAAGTCAGAACAGATCATCAATAGCTTTGTTAAGACATTAACTAAATAAAATCAAATTCTATCCAAAATATGTCTTTACTAAGGAGACCATGGTTTGGGTTTGAACCAGTTATTTTGCATGCTGTAAGTCCACAGATCATAAGGTGATCACTTCCTTGCTGGAGTACGAGAGATGGTTAAGCTCTGCACTCTACCAATGGCAAGGAAAGGTTTATAGAAGTGGAAGAAATCTCTGTAAGTCTTCTTGTCTATCTTCCTAAGCAGTTTTTAAGTTACAGAATGTTGGAAAGAAATTTAAAAACCAAAACCAAAACAATGGGCTCTAATATAGTTTGGAATGAGCCAAATAAATAAATAAATAAATTGATTAATTAATTAATTTAGGAGGAATCACCAACTCCGGTGCTCATAAGGGCTGGTAGGAAGCATATACGAGTGAAAAGGGCAAAGTGAACAATAGAGAATGGTAGAGCCTGTGGCAAGATGCTAATGTTTTCCCCATCTGAAATAATTCACCTTCATATTTGAATAAAAATTATGATAGCCAAATAAACAAACCTGGATTACAGTCAGTTTTACAGCCTCTGGTTTATGGCCCCAGTTATCACCTGTGGTTCACAACCCCACATTTCTTAGGTGGGAACTCTTGCTAAGTTGGTCAAGGCTGCCTTGGTTGCTGGCAAGTCTGACTCAGATGAAGCTCACAGCATTCTAAGAAAATTCCCAGGGAGCTCTGATCTTAAGTTGTTAATTTATAAAGAACATTGTAATTAAACATCGTAATTAAAATCCCTTACTTATAATAAATAAATATGTACGAGAGTGGGTGGGAGAAGCTACCAATATGTGCCACCTTGCTTAATGAAAGAGTGCTCAGAATTTTCAGTTTAAAGTTGAAAGACCATTTAATAGTCAGATTGTATGGTTCTTATAAATAAACTCATTTCTGATACTAAAAAATATTTCAAGTTAAATCTGCTAGGCTTATGTATGATGGAAATTTATCACTTTATTGTTTTGTATGAATGCTACAGAACAATACTAACACTTTCTCAAGAAACATCTAAATTGTAGGAGCAGTGATGAAACTAAAATTCAGGTAGCCATTTAATATAAAAATTTAAGTTCTAGGGCGTCTGAGCGGCTCAGTCAGTTAAGCATCCAACTTTCGGTTCAGGTCATGATCTCCCAGCTCATGAATTTAAGCCCTGCTTCTGGCTCTGTGCTGACACCTCAGAGCCTGGAGGCTGCTTCAGATTCTGTGTCTCCCTCCCTCTCTGTCCCTTCCCTGCTCATGGTCTGTTTCTCTGTCTGTCTCTCTCTCTCTCAAAAATAAACACTAAAAAAACTTTTTTAAATAAAAAAAAATCAAGTTATAACAGCAAACAAGATGCTACAATCTAAGCCTTTATTGTACATTACAGCCATATAAACTTGCTTGCCCTCTTTAGAAGATAGCTGGTTAACTCTTATCATGTAAATATCCCCTCCATACTTCGATTTTTTATATCTTTTCTTAGGAAAAGCTTCTCTCTGAAGCCTCAACCCTATTTACCTGATAGGCTACGCGAAGAGGCTACTGAAGTTGTCGAAGACTGCTGCATGGAAATGCACAAACCTCTTACTGTGCTCATTTGCTACTTTAAACATGCTCTAGGGGTGCCTGCATTGCTCAGTAGGTTGAGAGTCCAACCATTTCAAATCATGATCTCACAGTTCCTGGGTTTGAGCCCATTGTCAGGCTTTGTGCTGAACGTTTGCTCAGAGCCTGGAGTCTGCTTCAGATTCTGTGTCTCCTTCTCTCTCTGCCTCTCCCCTGCTCATGCTCTGTCTTACTCTGTCTCTCAAAAATAAAGAAATGTAAAAAAAATTTTTTTAAACCCAATATGCTCTAGAAAAATTGTAAGTTTCAGGAAAGGGTTGCAGCCTTATCAAGGAGCCCCCAGCATTTCCAACATCCAGACTGCTTGTGGGTGTGTTAATCAGTTTCTGGCACCGGACTAGTATAGTGGTCACCAGTTTATAGAAAAAACACTGAAAAATGGATTTTTCTTTTTATTGTGATAGTCTAGCCTCCTAAGAGTTGTCATATGTATCCCATACCAATGATTCAGAGTACAATAAAATACACTTAATGGAACTGAACTAAATTAAATCTTCCTTCAATGATTTACAAGACAACGTGGGATTATTCTTGAGAATACAAATTTTCACTATATAGGAGCTGAGGCAGTAGAGTACACGTAAGGAATTAGATCAAGTCTTGTCTTAGATTCATCTTTCTAGATATTCTGATTTCAATTTCCTTGCCAGATTTTTAAATGGAAGATTTGGATCTTAACTGGAGGATTACTGAATAAGAAATGATGAGGAAAACTGGAAAAAATATGAACTGTGGTAAGTCATTCAAGATCTCTGTAACATAGTTTTGTCACCTGTGAAATGGATATGACATGTGGATATCAAATGAAATAAAAATAAACGCAGGACAGTTCTGCCAATTTAAAAAGACTGCAAAAAGAAGCAGAGATCTCTTTCTAGAGCTGATAGCTTTCTACACCTGTGCACTGTTTTCCATTATCAGGTGGTAATTTTGCTTTAAAATTATGCCAGGCTGCGCTTGCATTTGGGGTCCAAGGCTTGACTAAAACTATGCCTGGCATGGGCACAGTCTTCAGGGCAGTAGCTACCACTCTTTCAGTGTAGTAGAAGTTTCCAGAAAAGCAAGAGCTGAGCTCTGTGGGCTTAAAGCAAGAGCTGGGCTCTGTGGGCTTACACACAGACCCTGACCCACTGCCTGTTTTCCAGAGTGGACTGCAGCCACTTCAAAGCATACACAATTGCACACCTACCTGGGTTTGACAGGAAGCACCAAGGCAGCCCTCTCTAGTAAATTTCTTTTGGCCACAAAAGGAAATACAGGACGAAGCGACCTGCCATCCTTCCTACTCCTCTTGGACTCTCAATGAAAAATCCACGTACTCAGCCTTCTGTTCAGTCCTCTGGGAACAACACTTCACCACCCGCCTTGGCTCGCGTTGCCTAGTTCATGCCCATTCATCCTTCAGTCCTCCCCTCCAATGCACCTTCCTCGGGAAAGCTTCTCCCAGTTCCAGAAACTGACCCAGGTCCCTCGTTTAGCAGCTATGACTCTCCTTCCTCGAACATACTGTCATTTGTAATCGCGTAGCTGGGGGCCATTTGATTCAGACTGTTTCCCTACTTGAATGCAAGCTCCATGAGGGAAGAGGCAGTATCTGCTTGTCCCTGGGTTACAGCCTCAGGTCCCAGCAGCATTTCCAGAATGAGGCAGGCAAAACTCAATTAGGTTTTCGATGAGAAGATATGTCCAAAATTTGGAGGGTCCAAAATCGTGCTCCCTGTCAGCATAAGCCAGATTTGTGTGTGGCTCTTCTCAGTCCGTTCTTTTAGTTTTTTGTCCCTCTTTCTACTCTCCACCTGCTAGATTTACTTTCCACTATGACTGCTGCTGATAGAGTTTAACATATTTATTAGAGGTCTGCCCCCCCCTTCCCCCCACCTACACAGTACATCCTCTGAGAAATAGTGGGAAGGTGTTGTGGGCCTAGAGAATGTGGGGAGAAGGGAGAAAGAAGAAGGGGCAGGGTGCCACCAGGAAGACCAGCCCAAAAGTGTGAACAAAAGCATGACAATAGTCCTCAGGGATTAATGTCCCAAGGTGGTGTCCCCCAGGGCACCAGGAGCCAGACACTGGCCTTTCTCAGCAGGCTCCTCCTTGATCCTCAAGACATATAAAATGACTTGAGTGACTTTTTCAATTCTCCCAGGGATGGTACATACGTAATGGCATTCTAAGATTTATAAGAGAGAATTTAATCCTTACATACTATGAGCACCTCAAGGTGTTGGGGCTTAACCTTCTTGCAGAATCCCAAGTGAGAGCTGCCACTCAGGAGACAAGCCATCCAGAGCGGATTAGGAAGATGCTCTGTCCTGGGAGCAGGTTTTAAGGACCCAGGCACTGATCAGCAAGTTAGGGCTCTGGGTCTCCTTCTGGATAAGTGGTACCCCTTGATTCACTTTGCCATCCAGTTCAGCAGTGGTGGATCCACAAGCAACTTCTTCCCATGAAGTATAACCAGGAATGTAAAACAGAAAAAAGTTTTTTTAAAAATACTGAGCATCAATTACTTTTTATTCACAGTCGTTCAGTGAGAAGAAGCTGGCTGTCAAGCTAGCATAGGAAAATTCCTACTAGCTCCCCAGTGAAGAAGGCACAGCAAAATGTGTAACAAATCACCAAGCTTGCAGCACACCTGAGGTGTGGCTCAAGAACCAAGGAGGATTCGTAGGCGAAAAGCTGGCAAGATGCAGGGCACAGCTGACAGTGGCCCACAGGCTTCTGAAGAGAGCCCCCCCCCCACCCCTTAGCCACCTACCACCATCTGTGCTCCACATACGACTCTCAACCACGCTCGCCCACAGAGGACTCTCAACCACGTTTGCCTGCGGGCAATGGCATCAGCCATTAGTTCTCTGTGTCCACCCATCCCCCTCACAGGGAGAATCCCCAGGCAAAAGGACCCCTCTGGGAAGAGTGACAAGGAACATTAGTATAAGGGACTGCAAGGCAATATATTCAGGGAAAAATAACACACACACTACTCCAAGGATGAGGAATTAGTTATGACACAGGGAGCAACCTTGTCTAGGCAAATCGCATGACTGAAGCGATCTCAGTACTGTCTACTCCAATGCTGTAATTCCTCAAGTGGGGAAATTTGAAACCATGCAAGTTAAATGCCGGAATTAACACCACTGAGTCAAACACGATCAAAGTCAGAATTAGAAACACTGTGCATAGTTTAAGACACATGGGGTGGGGGGGGGGGGCACTGGAATCAGCTGAAAGTAAAAAGTAATAATAATAAAAAGTTAAAAAAATTAAAAAAAAAACAAAAATCAAAACCAAGAAAACCAAATCTCTGGATCCCATCGTAGAGCCACTTAGTCTGAAGTTCCACAGCTGGGACCAGAGTGTTTATTTCTCAAAAGCTCTCAGGTGATTTGGCAGATTTGGGAAACACTCTCAGGCTCCTCTCATCCCAGGTGTTATTTGGGTCCCTAGAAAATGATAAAGGAAGGTAACCAAGGTCTCCTCTGATTTCTAGAAGCTCATGCACAAGCTGAGGAAATTAGCCAATTGTGGGAGCAGAGTGAGGTAACAACACAGAATACTATGTAATGACTGGACCGTTTAAGGGAAGTGGAGCAGTAGTAAATCTAAGTGCAGTAAGCAGACAAGGCGTGCTCTGGGTCACTCCTCAGTTCTGGGAAAGGTCTCAAGGACTGGACTCTGAGTCAATTGTATTGATATAGGTGAAGGAGCGAAGGCTGGGTAATTTCTAAATGTCTCCTTAATCCTGTGCACTTTTTCATTCCCACCCCTACTTTCACCACCTTTGTTCTGATATCTGAATCCCCTTACTTAAATTTCACTCACAAATGCCTGCTATCCCTTCTTCAAGCACCCCTCTTCTCCCCTCTATCCTTCATATTGTTGCTGAAGAAACCTTTCACAAATACAAAGCATTTATGGTGTTCTTCTCAAAAGCCGTTCCCATTTATAAACTAAAGTCCAAAAGCCTTGCCATTTGGGTTTTGGCTATGCCTTTAACTTCATTTGGGTTCTGGTGATGTCTTTAACTTCATTTTCAAAGCTCCATATTGAAAAAAATGCTGTCCTTCAAAGATATCACTATGTCTTTTCACATGTTTTTCCTCCATAAGGAATGGAATTCTCTCATCACATCTCTGTCTTCTCTTCTGAATTTCCACTTAGAAAATCAACACATATCCTTCAAGTTCTAGCTATTAATAATATTGCCCTACTCTAGATATATTTTCGTTTTAATAGGAAGAAAAGTTAAAGAAATTGAACTCTTAACAATGGAATTCTAGGTATCAACCGATAACGAGGACATTGATGGGCATTCAAGCCACCGAAATAACAACTCCTAGACAAATGCCTCCTTTGCCAATGCACAAAGTCAAAATGAAATGGAAAAAGATGTGAGTCCCAGGGCATGAAACAACTTGTGATACATTTTACCTTGGAACAAATACAAACACCTTCTTATGTGATTGGTGAAGATACAAATATATTGTTGGGGCTGATATCCAAATCCAGATTAAATTTTTTGACTCATTTATGGAAATAGGTAAGCCAGGAAATGCAATTACTATTTGTAAATCATTTTGCTATAACCTTCTCCTCCAATATCATTAAATAGCAAAATGCAACTGATGCTATTTTAGCTACAAGTAGAAGAAAATAAATCCTTGTAGCAACAAGCATCTGTCAAGGGATTTGACGTTCTCCAAAATACTCCTTGGTATTAAGCAAGCAATCTTTCACTTCTAAAAGGGACTCTCATTGATATGTATGAGCAAAGCACTCTATTATTTATGGTTAAGTGCAAATTGATATGTTTAAGAAAAATGCAAAATTAAGAGACGTGTATATTAAAAGACCTAAGGTGGTAATTATGCATCCAGTGTGGATAATTTAAATATAGTGGCATTACAATATGCTTTAATAAACCTAGAGATGGCTCTGGAATGCAATAATGCATCACTTTTAAAAGGTCTGCACACAAAGTTGCAGATAAGAAAGGGTGCTCTAGAATGGATTCTGTAGCTGTGAAAAGTGTTTCAATAGAGAGTACAGTAGAACAGCAGAGCCAGTATTAGACTGGAGGTTAAAAAGGAGAGCTGTTGGGTACCGTTGGTAGAATTTTCTGGGATAACAGAAACGTTCCACAACACTTCTGTAGTAGTTTCTGTAACAATATCGTAGCCCCTCGCCACATCTACTTATCAAACACTTATGATGTACCTAGAGTGACTAAAGAACTGAACTGTAAATTTCATTTAATTTAAATTATAAATTTAAATTAGGTCTCCTATGACTAGTGGATAGCATATTTTGAAGACTGAACTTTAGGCTCCATCCTTAATGTGAAATTCACTACCCAAAACTCTCCCTAACCCTTCCAGTTCTCAGATGTTTCATGTACAAATTAGTTTTAATAAAATAATATCCAACATTCTGTGGATTTATAGTTTTTTTAATGTTTTTATTTATTTCTGAGAGAGAGACAGCGTGAGCAGGGGAGGGTCAGAGAGAGAGGGAGACACAGAATCTGAAATAGGCTCCAGGCTCTGAGCTGGCTGTCAGCACAGAGCCCGACGTGGGGCTCGAACCACAAACCGTGAGATCATGACATGAGCCGAAGTCAGGTGCTGAACCGACTGAGCCACCCAGGCGCCCCTGCATTTATAGATTTTTAATTCTTCCTGCTACTACCCCCACCTCATCAAGTGAACAGAAAACAAATGAAAATCAGCAGGGACATCCTACTGGGAGCAAGTACCCGATTAAGCAATTATGTACCCCTACTACACCCTCAAAGAGTGTTCTGAAACCAATTTCTAAGGAAATGTCTTCTCTGGGGGTTAAGTTAGATAATGGAAGTTTGGGACAGAAGCATTTTCATTAGCTATTATTGTGTTTGTTATTTTTAATTTGGATTAATATTGTCATTGGGCAGTCTTTTTGTTGGGATCTGAAAATTGTGTAGATGATCCTAATTTTTAGCTTTTAGGAAGCTTTTGAAGGTTTGAGCTGAGGGCATGTTGATGACGAGTAGGGATACTATATAAACTAGCAAACAAGAGAGCAGATATGAAACTATCTGCTATTTCTATCCAGTTGGTTAAGACACTGCTAACTCCATGTGTTAAACCATTCCCAGGCCTCCCTCACTGAGAATAAAGCAGCCCAGGCAATGTGACAGGCAATGAGTATGTGTAGACGGTGGAAGAAAAGGCAGGGAGATGCCCTGAAGGACCACACTGTACATCTCAGGACCTCACAGAGAACAACCACACAGGCAATCCTCTGAAAGTCAGGATTGAAAAGAGAAGCACCAGAGATAAACACGCTTCCACCCAGCAAATCCATTTTTAAGAAATTCCCATAAGGAAATACTGCAGAACTTGTATGGAAAATATATACACAAAGTTGTGCAAAACAAAAGCATTATTGTAATTATGAAAGCCTGGAAACTATCCATATACACAATAATAGGGAACTGATGAGTGGTTAGTCTACAGAACACTCTACTCTTCAGCCAAAAAAAAATGTATACTTAGGAAGAATAAAAAATGGAAGAATTTTCAAAATTTACACCATGCTTAGTGTAAAATAAGTGAAAACATGTATTGAGGAATAAAATCCATCTCTCTATATCTTTCTTTATATATCTTAAAGTTAGAAAAATATTAAAAAAACATTAATTCAGTCATATTCCTTTCACCTGGAGAGTCCATTATTAATATTTTGGTACCTATACATAGATATATATTTTTAAAAATTACTATGTGTTTTTTTAAATGTTTTATTTATTTTTGAAGGAGAGACAGAGTGTGAGCAGGGGGAGGGGCAGAGAGAGGGAGACACAGAATCTGAAGCAGGCTCCAGGCTCTGAAGTGTCGGAACAGAGCTCGACGCAGGGCTTGAACTCGCCAGCTGTGAGATCATGACCTGAGCTGAAACTGGACTCTTAACTGACTGAGCCACCCAGGTGCCCCTAAAATTACTATGTATTTATAATTAAAAGAAAAGTTTCAAATTCTATTTTAAAATCACCTTTTAAAACACTGAAGACTCCAATATCCTAACAAAGGAGCAAGCAGTTAGCTTAGTAAATGTCACCATCACATACAGTTCATTAGTTAGGTGTAGTGACATGTCTTAGGGAACTATAAAAGGGTTAATAGTCTTTCTAAAACACCCTATTTAGGCACAGGGAGAAAAATCTAGCTCATCTGATGATAGATACATACTAATAAATGGCTATAAATATTCATCAACATCTATTGCCTTTGGTTTTATGTAAACCATAAATATAATTTCCAAATGGCTATGAGCAATCGCTATTTATTCGCTGTTAGAAAAAGTAATGACTAATACAGTGATCTCTTTATAGCACTGGAGTTAGCTGCTACAGTATTAAATTATTATCTCTAACCATATTACCAGCAAAGGTCCCCAACCACCTGGACACTACAAGAGAAACCCATTTCAGGGCCTTTTTTTTTTTTTTTTTTTTTTTAATCTTGGCCATTTAAACGAGCCAATCCGCCTCTCTGACTACACAGAAATAGCTCATGATCGCTACAAACCAGTGTTAAAAAAATATATTGGGAAGTGCTTGAGAGCACGCAAACTGCTCTGTAATGAAGTCATTAAACTGGGTGAAGCTAATTTCTGAGGTACATTCTAACCTACAACCTAAGCCAGCATGCAGAAGTCAATAAACTTTTATGGGGTTCTGTAACCAATCCCTTCCTAGGAGTTAAATTACCAAAGCCCATTTCAAGGTGTGTTTGACCAGCAAAATCTGAACTGACTCTTGCAACACGCACACAAATGGTATGAGCAAATGGACATCTACATTTTCTGCTAACTCTATAGATGCACGTGTCATCTGAGGAGAGCTATATTTTTACGTGAACTGAGAAACAAATATTGCATCCTGCTTTGAACAATTAACATAAAGTCAAGCAATTGAAACAAGGTTTGGAAAGCAAGCACTGCAAATGTTGGCAATGTGCACAGTCTGACTGTGGCTGTGGTACTATCAGGCGCATGGGTGGGCCACCACTTAGCACCGCAAGGGTAGAGATGGCATGTGTCCTTCAACAGTCGGTCCTCACCACCTGCATGGGACCAGAGGTAACAGATGCCACCTAAATATTTTGGAAGGAATGCCTGAGTAGACATCAGGAAAAGGTGAGCCAGAGATCTTTAAATGCTAAATTTAGTTACCAATGATCAATGAAGACTTCTTTCTTAACTATTGGGATCCCCGCTAAGCAGACAAAATGGAGCTTATCTATCAGTTGTGAGGCAGGCTGGTTCTCTTTGTGGTTCTTCATACTTGACTTATCTCTCCTGCTCTGAGAGCCTGATAATACTTTCCCAACCTCTGGCCTATTCTCTGAGTCTTGGTTTCCTTGACTTACTTCATTGGTACATATGAGTGAGGTCACAGCTACTACTTTAATAATCCCATCCTGAAAACAAAACAATCAAACAAAGAAGTAAAGTTTCTTCATTAACAAACAGATATAGCCTCTGCTTCTTGCAAACCCTTACCAGGAATCACAGGATTAGGAAAGACCTAACTATGTCAGCCAATCCATTCTAGAGCCTTCAGGCAAAGACAGAGACCTACACACCGCTGAATGAGGTATCTTTGGATAGAACAGTCAATGAGAAATAGTGCCATGGTTCTATGAGCAATTTCTATAAAATCATACACTGACAGCTGACCCCCCCACCATTTTCCCTCATTGTCAGATGAACAGAGGAGCACCAATCCTACAGGTAGTTGTTTTCTGTTATTATTATTTATAACATCATTGAGAAATGGCAAAGTGTGATAGTTAAGAGTGTAGCTTTGGAGTGGGCCAAGATTTGAGTGCTGGCTCTGTCACAGGATTGGAAGACCAGGACAGGTTTTCACTATTAAACATCTCTACAATGATGTGGGATAATAATGTAATAATAATAGTACCGAGCTTTTGGGTCTCTATGAAGGTTAAAAGAGATAACGCGTGAAAAGTAGTCAGCATAGAACCTGTAACATACTAAGGACTCAAATGCTGGCAAGTATTACTATTCATATTGACCACATACTGATATTGTGGTCTAAGATTATAAAATAGACCTTTTAGTTTTCAAGTCATATGCATAGCCATGATCTGATTTAATGCTCCTATCAGCTCTGTGATTTAGCCAGGAGAAATACTAGTAAAGAGAAACAAATAAACACTTTACCCATTGTTACACAGTAACTTTGTTGAAGAGGGAAGCCTGAAGCACACATCTATGTCAGCCCTTTGATCCTTCTTTCTGCCACACAATGCTAAAAAGAAGTGAAGTTTAAAAAGTAGATTATAGGGGCACCTGGGTGGCTCAGTTGGTTAAGTGTCCGACTCTTGATCTAGGCTCAGGTCATGATCTCACAATTTGTGAGTTCAAACCCTATATCCAGCTCTGTCCCTGCTTGGGATGGTCTCTCCTTTCTGTCCACCGCCCATGTGCTTGTGCTCTTTCTAAATAAACAAACAAACTAAAAAAAAAAAAAGTAGATTATTATATGTTTGGTTAAGACAAAATTGTAGCAAAGGAGATTCCTGGGTTTTAGTATGTCTCAAGAACATCCTGTGGGACCCACAGGGAGCCGATGGGTGGGTTGAGCCTTCTGGCAAAGGGGCAGTGCTGGGCACTCAGGATGGCACTGCTGCCCCTTTTTGGGGCAGGAGCCCATGGGGGAGGCATGGTGCCAGGAAGGAAGGTCGTCATCATGAAGAGTGCACAGCAGCTCACTACATGAAGCAGCTCTTGTGTCCTCCCTCAGGATCACATATCATCAGAGGCTGGGCAAGGATCTAGGGAAGAGCAGACATACGCAGGAGGTTGGGCCACGCAGATGTCAGAAGCTACGGTTACCCATTGTGTTCCATCTCCCTTTCTCCCTGGTGCTGTGCTTGCATCTTCTCAAAGCTCTGACATTCAGTGAGCAGCGGAATAAATGGCGTCAGTGATAGGGATGATGTCTGAGTTGGGAGACGTCCCAGAACTGACCCGTCGGATCTGCATAATGCTACTCGTAGAGGCTACCGAAGTGAGTCCAGACACTACTGGGCACCATAGTCATGAGTCAGGGTTCTTGTCTGAGTGGAGTGGGTCTACTTAGTGCCGTGAGCTGAGTACACCTGGAAGTGCTGTTGAATATCTCGGGGCAGCACAAAGGCCAGCGTGAGATTTCAGAAGCCCTAACTCCTACCTGGCTCTGGCACTGACGCTCATAATGCTACTAAGTAGATGCTGGTCAAAGTATTTCTCTTCCTTCAATGGGAGTCTCCTTCTCTGTAGCAGTGTACTTGATTATGATGCTAGCTAGTGAGAAGGCTATGGCAGAGTTCTTCCCACCAAAGGACCTTCAGGCCCTGTCAGACTGAACAGGCTCCCTCTCGCCTGGTGGAGGAAGCCGGGCTCGGCAGCTGCATCCCAGCCCAGAGCGGAGGCTCGCATGGGGATTCCCTCTGCCTTCCCTTCAGTTTGTGGTTGTGATGCCTGTGAAAATGTGCTCTAGCTTCCGCTGAGGCGGTCTCAGAAACGTAGATTCCCATGTGAAAGAGTTTCCTGTACCCTCCCGAAAGCAGATGTGGATTGAAAACAGGGGTGGTAGCTATCCTTCTCTGCCTGACTTATGTTTGCACGTATAGGAGGATTAGGAGGAACTTAATGGAGGACCATGGGGGAGAAGAAGGGGAGAAACAGGGGGAGAGGGAGGGAGGCAAACCATGAGAGATTCTTGAATGCTGAGAACAAACTGAGGACTCATGGGTGTGGGGGGAAAGGGAGGTGATGGGCACTGAGTGGGGCACTTGTGGGGATGAGCACTGGGTGTTATATGGAAACCAACTTGACAATAAACTATTAAAAAAAAAAGAAAACAGGGGTGGTGTATTTATCACAGATGATTCAGAGGGACCACTCCCTCCCTGATCAGGCCTGCCTCTCTCTGCTAGTACAGACATCACCATTTCTCCCCCATTTCTAAACTCTGTCATGCTCCTTACAGTCTTCAGCCATTCAGTAAATCCCTGAATTGCATTCTGCTTGGCACTGTTCTACATCCAGGAATCCTGTCTTCTACTTCCCCTAGAACAGGAGTCTACAGAACTGGTTGAACACATTTACTTTACTTTCCAGGTACTGAATTTGCCTTTGTTTAGGAATATCTGCGAGCTTCCTAAGTGCAGAATCAACCTGAAGATTCTCCTTGGAAAACTTTTACAGTGAGTTTTGCTCACTTTAGTATAAAAGGATGGGCTGTCACTCTGCTCAAGGTAGAATAGCTCTCATACAAGGCTCATGCAAAGAGCAGTAAAACTCTTTAAAGTAAGAGAAATGTATTCTTTGAGTTGTCCCATTCAACACCTTACTTTAATTCCATCTAATAGAAACATATTGTAAAATGTTGGATTGTCAGAAAAGGCGACTTTAGGAAAATGGTCACAATAAACATATAAATCTCTGATGCCTATGATGCACATGACGAACTGTGACCTTGTGCAGTGTACAGCCTTTACAACTGTAGGTGGCAATACTGAATTTAACCACAGATAGAATTACTGACTCTAGGAACTCTGCTCTCGCCTTCAGGTGCAAATAAAATTTAAAATGCAACTTGCCATTTAATCGCACTGATAATTGCCAGAATGTGGACTTCAGCATGATCAACTCTGTATTCATGGACACAAAACCTCTGGTCTTCTTGTTTAATAATTCCTTATCTTGAACACAGTGCCAAAGACAGAGTTGTAACACACCTAAGAGAATGAATGCTAGAGGAAAAGACAGATCTATGTATGATTCATTTAGGACCAAGTTGCACACTAACTCTTGCCAGAAACTGGCTGGCTGGGTTAGGGTAAGCATGGGCTTCACATTGGATCCTCTCATACATTCAAATCTGGGGGTGTCCACTGGCAGCTGGGAGAGATGCATCATATAGTCATTGAACTCCTCTTTGAAGATCTACCTCTCAGCCTTCTTCTCCTGCACTGCATTCACCAGGGGCTACATACAGGCCACAGAATGTGATTATTGACCCTCTTCCGTCTGTCCTCTCCTGCAGCAATGAGACAGTTATTAACATTTGCAATGTTCTTTTCATTTTAAGAAGTCCTTTTTTGGAGTGCCTGGGTGGCTCAGTCAGTTAAACAGATAACTCTTGATTTTGGCTCTTTCAAGAGTTCCGGCCCTGTGCAGTGCTCTGTGCACCAACCACATGGAGCCTGCTTGGGATCCTCTGTCCCCCTCTCTCTCTGCTCCTCCCCCACTCCTGCTGTCTCCATCTCTCTCTCTCTCTCTCTCTCAAAAAAAAGTCTTTTAATTCTGTGTATCATCTCAAAATTGCCTCCCCATGGTGATGCTCTGAGGTAGGTTTCATTATTATTCTCACTTTAAAAATTAAATGACTTACTGATAATAATGTAGCAGCTAATACAGGACAGCTTTCAGTACAACAATTAAGATTCTGAGTCCAAATTATCGTGTGTGTGTGTGTGTGTGTATACCTAAGTGTTTTGCATATTACATATATTTAATGTTTTTTTTCCCAATATAATCACCTATCTCAGAAGAGGCAAAATGTTTAGGTAAGAAGGAGGTAGATGCGTAGAGTCAAGAAAAAGACCGCAATGATGAATTAAATGCCATCTTACGGAATATCCGACTCCTTAGAACTTTCCAGAACACATAAACATCGGTCTCTAAACATATGTCCATTTTAAGTGAAAAGGAAATACTGGGTCATACTCATCAGTTTTATTTAAGGGAGGTCATCCGTGACACAAAAAGCTTCAGTAATATGATTATTGACAAGATCCTTCTTGAACAAACCGGGCATTCTGGACAGACTTCTTCTCCTAAGAGACCAGGAGAGATCATCGGTGTTATTAATTCAGAGGCTGGCTTCCTATCAACTTGTAGAATACCTACAATGATGTAGGAATCTGTCCTGTGTCTGTCTGCAGCAAAATTTTCAGTTTCTGGTTAACAAGAAGCATGTTCATAACATTTTGAGTTCTCCAGTGATGGCTTTGCCTTCCTTAGGATCTGGGTGATTTGCTTAATTCAAGTTGTTCAAGTTAGAGGCTGAATGACCACTTTCTAGGGAAGACCTACGTAAGTCACTTCCTCCTGTGCAAGTTAAATGTTGAGCAGGGAGCCACTTCCTATGGAGAAGTAAGGGTTTCTGGTAAATGGAGTAAGAATGTAGCAACAACAGAGTTCTAAGGAGTTCCTTGAAGGACCCTGAATGCTCTCTGGAAAGAAAAGCTATTTTTCCATGCTATGTTCTCTTAGTTTCTCATGATTGTGTACTCAGATGTGCCGTAGCTGTCTCAGCTTGTCGGGAGATGAAAAGCAGCCTAGAGGAGCCACTAAAACATCCAGCAGCAAATGGACTTGGGTGCAAGATTTAAAATACAGAGCGTGTGAGGGAGTGGTGCTGGCTAGATAGAGCCCACGCATATATTCCTGAGAAGAATCTCCCCTGACACAGAAGATAAAAACTGAATTCACACCGTATGGCTGGGGGCAGCGACAATAGGCTGTGCCTTTTAATGGGTTTCTGAAAATGTTTTATTCCATCCGTTGGCAAAGGAAACCTATTAATAAAGGGAGAGTGGCCGGTAACCAACCGCAGATAGTGGGGCCATGCCGGCTCGCTGTGATTAGAAAGCTTGCTGAACTTAATATATCCCCTATCCACACCGAAATGGCTTCATTTAATAAAGCAGTATTACCGCTAACACAAATGTATTAAAAAGCGGGCACAAGCAGGAGTCTAACGCTCCCGGGAATATTCCTTCTGCTGTGACCTTTGCCAAGTCAGTTTCTTCCTTTGAAAACCAAAGGGATTTCCCCAAACCTGGTAATTTGTAGAACACCATCATGATTTTTGCTAAATCCATAGACTATGGTCTTATGATTTAATTAATACGTTTTAAAGTTTAATAAGAAAACCCTCTTATTTGGGTTTTCAGTACTTTTCTAACACACTTAAAATACACCAAAATGTTTCTTACATACAATAATATACCCAGCTCTCACAGTCTATCACCTTGGCTCCCCATTCTGGGAAACATTGAGCAAAAACGATTGCTAGTTCAACTCTGGAAATCTGTATTGTGTTGTGGAGTGAAAGGGCCAGGTCAGTGTAAGTACCAGGCACCCCGTACCACATACCTTGGCTTCTTTCTTATAGTGGCTTTTACTCTGTTTCAAATACTTGTTTCTCCATTCTCTCCTGCTTATTTTTCTACAGGCTTCTCAACTCTTAACTTAGCCATCTTTGATGCAAATTTCAGCAAGATTTTTACTGAGAGTCAATGTGGGAAGAAGCATGTGGTAGGTGTTATCAGGGCTTATAAAATGAATAATGCATGTCCATAATATATATGAGTCAAGAGTCAAGACAGATGAAGCAGTTCAAGAAAAAACTTACAAAGAACCCTAATAGCACTCATGCAATAATACATTCTAGCAGAGACATTCAGAGTCCAGCAGACATTCAAAGATCTACTCTTAGCATTGAAAGGCACCACTGAGGCCACATAATTCAGAGACAGTGGCATACCAGTGGCCTATTGTTTAAATTCAACTGGCAAGCATGTTTGGTCTGGCCTGAAAATTACTTTAAAAAACAAATAATGGAATACCTGTCCTATTGACCTCAGTCTTCAACTCTCTCTACAACCTTATCTCAGGCCTATTTCACAGATTTATATTCTCTATCTGCTCATAAAGATGTTAGAGAGTATATTCTCTGATGTAGTTCAACCCCCACCCTATCAACAAGTATTCTACACAAATAGAAAAGCGAGGCTCAAAGGTGGCTAATACCCTTGCTGTGATGGCAGGCTAGACCTAGAGTCCTATGGCTCTTGATTATCAGTGAAGTTTTTGTTTAGTTCAATCTACAATGATGCTTTTGGAGCATATCCCTCTTATGTAGGTTCTTGAAAGAGATGTTCAATGGATCAATTTTTGAGAGAAGAGATATGAGTTGAGGAAGGTTGCAAAGAGAAGAGGCTGAGGAGAGAAAATTGAGATGTCTGCAATATGAGGAAGGTGAGATATCAACACCAAGAAAGTGCAAAGAATAGAAAAGAGGTGAACATAAGACTCAACCTTTTCTCAGGGCCTGGAAGGTAAGGAACATGAGGAACATGCAAGGTGAAATAGAGCGTGGATCGGACTCTACCTAAGAGGATTCACAAGGTAGTTAAAGAGATATCACACACATACAAAATTATCTGTATATACTCTCTTTAGAGCTAACAGGAAACCAGTCTAGAAAAGGAGGGTGCTCAAGGGGAATAGCAGGTTTTGAAAACTCATGGAGGTGTCTTGAGTAGATTTTAGAGGTGGAAGTGATCTTAAAATCATGTACAAACCTTTTCCTTTTAAAAGGGAGAAAATGGCCCCAGAACAGCACGTAATTTGCTCAGGTTTATGTGCCTGGATAGACACAGAAGGAAACGAAACACCTTTCCACTTCCAGTTTGGTTATTTTTCCACTTTGAGTTGGGTTGGGCTTAAGATCATAGGTGATAGAGAGAATGATGATATGAAAATGTTGTTTGTAGAAATAGAGTTTGCAACTATATTCATCAACAACTGGAATGGAAAGTGAATGAAAGAAGAGAAATAAGTCAGAAACTCTTGCTTCCAGGTCTTATTTGAAGGCCAGCGTCTCTTAATAGTTACAAATATCACTATCCCTCTCCCAAGAACATGATAAATAAAATTTAAAAGCAAGTCTCTTCTTTGCAAAAGTTACCAACTTACCTTTCCCACCCACCCTACCCATTATGCCTCCTGCAGATACATCACTCTGCAAACAAACTGCCTCCTACAAAGCCTCTTGTAACCTCAGAAGCTTGCATAAGTTTTATTAACATATCACAGAATGAAGGCAAAGTCAGCCACTCATCATAATAAAAAGCACCTAGGACATACTTCTGGGCAACTACAGAGCAATTTATTTTCTATCTGCCCAGATACATGTCAACAGTTCACTTTCTGACTTTTGAAATCACAAAGAGTTTCTGTTGACCAGAATTTATTGAGCTGTTTTAGAAAACACCTAATGTCAGCAAAGGGAACTATTTTTATCACTGTATGTTGTTTAACAGCCCTTGATGGTGATCAAATTTATAGCGCCTATAAAAGGCAGAACAACCCAAGAGGCTGAGCCAAGAACTTTGATTTCTAAAGAACAAAGCATTACAAAGCAAGGATTCTAGCTCGCACCTCACAAACTAGAGGGAAAGGGGACCCACTAAGCAGAAAAGTAAAGGTACAAAGAATTAGGCATATAGCCAAATAGGCATTTAAATCATCTTCTTAATAGGCATTCATCCTCAGAATTTATTCATCTAGCAAATATTTATTGAGAGGTACCAATGTACCAGGTTCTGTTGTAGATATTAAGAGAGTCAAAACATAAATAAGCATTAGTCCTTTATCTTCAAGGGCTCCCAAGATAGGAGAAGATAGAGAGGTGTAAATAAATCACTGTAATAGACAAATGGAATATTTTAAGTATTATAGTGGCCCAAGCAACATGCTGAAGGTGCCCAGAGGAAATGATTCAAGGAAGTTTAAGTCTGATTATTATAGAAACAAGATCTTCCCAATTTTAAGCAATGATATGGACTAAATAAAGTTCTTCCGATTGAAAATTAAAAGGATAAAAACTGAAGTCATTTATACTTTTGGCATTTTAACTATATGTTTGTTAACAGAATAGCGCTTTACAAATGTGGAGTGGTTTTCTGGTGGATTGGTGGATGTTGGCTATTCTCAACCAGAAAGAAAAAGCTATTGTCTTTAATGACTCATAAATGTTGCAGGGTAATATGGGCTTTCCCAGGTGAAATGATGCATGACCCAAGGCAGGCTTTGCTACCTTGCATTTCCTTTTCTTCTTAGCTTTCTTAAAATTAAGAAATAAACAATCATTTAACAGCAAAGAAAGAGCCAACTGGATTTGAAGATCTTAGGGAACTCTTGGGGAAAGTGCATCACCTGCAGAAAATTAGCTTTGGTTTCGTTGGCTTTCTTTAGTATGTTATGGGGTATTTCATCTATTTGCTTCAATAGGATCTGTTTGAATTTTCCCAGTTTTTTATTACACAGTCTCATGGGACTCACTTGAGATTCTTTTCTCTGCATGGTATTTTCTATTTCTCAAACTGAGGAAGTTGACGTGTTTCTGAACAAAGAATAGTGACTGGAGTGGTAGCAAGCAAAATAAAAATGGGTGTGAAGGCTTTAAACTCTTTCAGTGAACTCTCCTTGTGGTGCCAACTGGACTCTTGGTACAATCATTAATATTTAACAAATTGCATTTGAAAGATGAAGAAACCAAAATACAAAGTTTAAGGAATGTGTTAGGTAGGTGTCATACATAACTGATACATAATCAAGATGGATACCAAGGTGTAGGTTCTAATAACTCCAGTATCAGTGCTGCTGAGAACTTACTTAAATGTTTCTATAAATGGCTGGGAAGAAACTTTGGATGAGCTACTAAAAGGCTCTATCAAATACAGAAATTACTAATCTTTCATGACTAAAATTATGGCATAAAAATTGTCAGGATAGATATCAACAGGAATATTCAGGAGTCCAGATATTTGACTTCCCTTACAACTCAGTTGGCTCACCATTTAAGAGCCACTTTAGGGTTAAGGTTTCTTTAACCTTCACTTTAGGGTTAGGTGAAGTATTTACCTTGGGTTGTTGGAGGAAAGATTAATACTTACCAGTAACATTAAAATTGGAGTGTATTGTAGACATTATATAGTCCATCCCTTAAACTGTACAGCTTAGGAAACTGAGACTCAAAAATATTAACTATTGTCCAAGGTCACTTGTTGGAACCAGAGCCAGAAGCCCAGCCTATTAGATGTCACAGAGAGGAGCAGGCTTCCTCTGTACTTCTATTTGGTCCCTAACCACAACCCTGTCCTATATGCTCATTATCCATATGGAATGGCACTTCCAAAAATCCCCACTGGCCCAAAATATCAGATCCAGGGGAAACTTCTCAGGCACATTTTCCAAACCAATCCACCTTCCTGAAACTCTCTGCTCCACTGAATGGCATGACTCCTTAACTTAATTTGTCTCCAATTCTTCTGATTACTTTTTCTCATTCTCTGTCATTGGCATCTAAAATATTTGTGTTTGCTAGAATCAGTCAACTTCTCTTCTATCTTTATACCCATTCCTGGAAAATCTCCACAATCCCCACAGCCTTCCACTGTGGGCTCTGTGCTAATGATCATCAAAGGGATATCTACTGCTGGCCTCTTTCCTCCAATGGATTCCCTACACTCATTGAAATGTAACATTTCACAAAGTTCTTATAAGACATGCACACGTATACAAATACACACATTTGTAGACAGATACATAGATGGAGGGGCATGGGAGAAGAGAGAGAGAGAGAGGCTGAATTATACGATAGTGGCTAAAATGATATAGTTGCTAAAAAAATTCAAACCTCAAGTTAAATACACAAGAGGCTAAGAAAGCCGAACAGATGTAAGGAAGCAAACTATTTATTTTCTATACTGGGGAAGTGGGACTGGAACAGTATTCAATTTCTACTACTGATAATTTGTTAAATATGTTTAAAGGGACCTTTGAAAAATCCTAAGTTAACAACCAGGAATGATAAAACCAAGATGTCTAATTGCAAATAGCCTCAGGAAATAACATAACTACAACAAAATATGTAGAGAAAAAAAAGAACACAAGGAAAATGTTAAGGAAACAGGAAAAATAGACAGCATAAATTAAGAAAACAGAGGATTATAAAACTATTAATATTGGGGTTGTGAAGAAGTTTTAATAACAAGGATGCTTATGGTTTTTAATAGCAAGGAATGCTTAGTGAATAAAGGCTCCAAAACTACCTGCACAAATGATCACAATCATGTACAACACGTAAGGATTTTTACAGACAGCGGAGTACATTAGTTAAGAATATGTATTTGAGGGGCGCCTGGGTGGCTTAGTCGGTTAAGCGTCCGACTTTCGCTTAGGTCATGATCTCGCGGTTTGTGGGTTCGAGCCCCGCATCGGGCTCTGTGCTGACTGCCAGCTCAGAGCCTGGAGCCTGTTTCAGTCTGTGACTCCCTCTCTCTCTGACCCTCCCCTGCTCACGCTGTCTCTCTCTCTCTCTCTCCTAGAAATAAATAAAAAACATTAAAAAAAAAAAAAAGAATATGTATTTGAGAGGCACCTGGGTGGCTCAGCCAGTTGAGAGTCTGACTCTTGATTTTAGTTCAGGTCATGATCTCACAGTCCATGGAACTGAGCCCTGCACGGTGCTCTGAGCTGCTTGTGCTTCTCTCTTTTCCTGTCTCTCTGCCCCTGCCCTGTTCTCTTTCTCTGTCTCTCTCTCAAAATAAATAAATAAACTTTAAAAATTAAAAAAAAGAAATAAAATATACTTTAGAATCTGCAGAACTAGATGTGAATTTCTAATCCATAACTTACCATGTGACCTTAAGCCACCTATCAAGCTCACCATATTTCAATTTCCTCTTTTTCAGCTTTCGGTGTATGTTTTGTCATTGTTATTGTTGCTTGTTTTTGTTTTTAATCAGGACAATAAATTATACCTACTTAAATGTTTATGGGTGAAGCCTAAATTAAAATGATTTGCAAGTTTTAGAAAAGTGCCAGGCACATAGGACATACTCAGTAACAATGATTATACTAATAATGCCTTGATAAATAGTATTCTAGTGACTTTGTCTCAATCCCCAAGAGCTTCCTTTGCTTAGCAATATGAAAGGAGCCTGGATGGGAAGTCAGGCCTGAATTCTGGCCTCTGACCTGCCGGTGATCACCTCTGTGACCATGAATAATCTTCATGAATGCCCTACACAAAGAAGGGCTGGCCTCAGTGCTTTTGCAGGGTCTTTAAAACTCTGTATGGTGGTCAGAGGACGGACATAATAATAATGAGAACTGTGATGCCAAGCGTGGACTTGGACACATTCTCTCTGGGTGTAGGTTTGCCTCACCTGTTATGTTGCCCTAGGGAGCAAGAAGAACATGCCGTGGAAATGAAACCCACGTCATCACCACTTCTGCCCAAGGAGCTTGCCAATGATGGAGGAGAAAAAGGTAGTGGAATCTCCTTCTGTTAAGACCCCTGTCGGGGCGCCTGGGTGGCTTAGTCGGTTAAGCATCCAACTTTCACTTAGGTCATGATCTCGCGGTTCATGGGTTCGGGCCCCGCGTCGGGCTCTGTGCTGACTGCAGCTCAGAGCCTGGAGCCTGTTTCAGTCTGTGACTTCCTCTCTCTCTGACCCTCCCCTGCTCACGCTGTCTCTCTCTCTCTCTCTCTCCTAGAAATAAATAAAACATTAAAAAAAAAAAAAGACCCCTGTCAGAAAAGAAAATCAGGCCCTGCCCCCTGAGAGTGCAATCACAATGTTCAGCATGATAAATTATATGGACTTCTACTTTTATTGAACAATCTCTCTCTCTGTTACTTCACCAAGTATCAACGCTAATAGGAGCCAAAGTTCAGACTTTTTAGTTATCTAACAATTTTTTTTAATTTATTAAATACAACCAATTGCTTTACTACATAAATTGGGCTCAATATAGCTTTTAGCCATCTTTCTTCATTCTGGAGGCCAATATCCTATGCTCTAGAGGCATATTCACCAGCACTGGAAGTGTGAAGAGAGAGTCAGTTACTACCAAGTCCACTGAAAAACATGGTGCCTCCTCTGGGGCAAGCCTTTAAGGACCCAACCAGTAGCTGGTGAGAGATCCCAGAGGTTAGACACAAACTGTGGCCGGGTTTGTTTTTGATACATATGGCTAAATTGGACAGTCACAGAATAAAATAAATTTTAAGGCCACAAGTTTTAATAAATGAAAGAAGAGTCTGAACACCTTTAGTCAGATTCTACATGCAAACACAAAGAAGGGGGAGCAAATTAGGGGGCCAGAACTCCAGAACTTTCCTATCCACGAAAAAACAAATGACAATTCTTAATTTCCTCTGGTGGGAGACTGATGATCACAACTGAATCAGCAAGAAGAATTTGTGAGCTGTTTCCAAAGTAGATGGAGAGGCACACATTTTAGAACACGTCTAAACTCCAAAATGTCTAAAGTCCAACTACCTTGACAAGAGCTTGCTAATTGACTGAAGAATGAACTTCTCTGCTCAATGGAGCCAGCAATGGCAGGGATGGAGAGAACATCTGAAATAATAAAGGCAGACAGAGACACCGACGAGGTAGTTCACACCTCTAAGAGATAAAGAAGTCATAGGCACAGCCACAATTCACAATGTGAAGTTCAAAGTCCAGCAAAATCAACCAAAAAAAAAAAATTACCCAAGTGCCAATTTTAAAGGACTTTCACAACTCTAACATGTAGATAGCTTCAGTGAGAAATTCCAGATTTCAATAACCTGCAGAGTAAGACCACTTGGGATATTTATTCTGACTTTCTGGTATCCAACCAATATAGGAATCAATTTAGTTCCTCTAATTTTATTTTCCTCTAGACTTCAGGCCTTATTAAGTCTTGGATATCCTCTGCCATAAAATAAGTCACAAGCCTATGGGGGAGTGCTTTGTCCATGCCAATGAAAAGCCTGTCAGAGACAGCTCAGAGAACTTGGAAAAAGAGGGAAAGGGTGTATAGGGCTTGAGGAGCCAAAAAGTAAGATCAGGAGAAGTGAATGTGAGAAGAGGCAAAAGATATTTTGAGCTATCTCCTTAGGAGGGTAGGCTTGCCTGAGCCAGGATCCTGGACACACTAACTTGTATACTCTAGGGTCTAGAGGGGAGGAACAGAGGCACAGACAGTCAGATAGTGGAGGCTCCCAGAAGGCACTTGGAGAGATGACTGATGACAAACGTCAAGTCTCTAGCCTTTCCATTTAATAGGTGAGGAAACTGAGGCCCAAATATATTGGTCACCATTATGCAGCAAACACAGTTACTACGATTGCTACTGACAACAGAGGATGAAAACATGTTGATTGAATGCATTTGTTTCTACTGAACATGATGGGTGTCAGGATTTGCATCTCATCCTCATCCTTATACCATTTGAACTGTCTGCAGCTTCTAAAAGAGTTTTTGTTTGTTTAACTCCGTCAATACCTTAAAGCTTTCTTCACCCTTCTCTTCCAGTGTGCTCCTGCATTTAGTGCTCTTCCTTCTAACTTTGACCATTTCTTCATTGCCTCCTCCTCCTCCTCAACCTGTCCCTTAAATTGTGCATGTTTTGGGGGCGTCTGGGTGGCTTAGTTGGTTAAGCATCCAACTTTCGCTTAGGTCATGATCTCGCGGTTCATGGGTTCGAGCCCCGTGTCGGGCTCTGTGCTGACTGCCAGCTCAGAGCCTGGAGCCTGTTTCAGAGTCTGTGACTCGCTCTCTCTCTGACCCTCCCCTGCTCATGCTGTCTCTCTCTCTCTCTCCGAGAAATAAATAAAACATTAAAAAATTAATAAAAAATTGTGCATGTATTCTAGGCTCCCATTCTTGGTCTTCTATCTTGACAAACATACCATATACACCCTAATACATTTAAAAATCTGTATTTCTTGCCCACAGAGCAAAGATAGATTTCATATTCCAACTCCAAGCAACAGTAGTGGGTTCCAGGTTGTTGTGCTCTCTGGGTGACATGTTTTGCTTCCTAATGTATTTCCCTTGTGGTTAGTCTTCACCCCATTCACAGATTCATATGCCTGGAGACAGGTGACATTCTGTCTACAGAAAGTAGAAATACACATATTGAAATATTTTAAAACATTTACTTGCTTACTTTTTTTTTGTAATAGTACGATTTAAAAAAAAAAAAAATAGTGCTCCATACACAGCGTGGAACCCAACAGACGGCTTGAACTCACAACCCTGAGATTAAGACCTGAGCTGAGATCAAGAGTCAGACACTTAACCATCTGAATCATTCAGGCCCCCCAGTATAGCATGATGCTTTGATGGCTAAAAACAAAACAAAACAAAACACCCCCAACTTTCTAGTTGGGGAGAGACTTCTTAGAGAGTTGGTCAATTCTTAGAAAAAGATTCAGCTGGGAGCATACCTTTGATACATAAACTAACCAATCCAGAACCAGATGTCTTTTATCTTGCCCATGCACCCTAGGAGGCAATATTCCTCTGCTATAATCATCCCAGAACCAGGTGCTGGTCAACTAGAGACCATTCCCATAACTCAAAGCCACTCCACACTATTCATACGAGCACTCCTAAAATGTTCTGCCTTGCCTTTCCTGAAGAACCACCCCCCATCCCTCATCCCCACCCCCACCCCTGACACACAGGAGGATGTGTGTCAAGTCTTCTTTCTCCTGACTACCCTTGTAGTCAGACATGGCTCTGTGTCCCATGCAGGGGTCTGGTTCTAAGACCAGTGAGTCCAGTAAACTTTGTTTACTTCAGCCTTTGAGTCTGTCTCCTCTTGTGGACACACCTGACTAACCATCTCCTGAAAGAACACAAAATACATTCAATAGGTTTTAGGTTTTCTCCTGTCATGTAGCAAACCTATAAACCTTATTAGAATAGTTCTCACACTTTGGTTTTGTAAGATTCATTTAGGATCTCTGTTAAAATGTTGATTCTGAATCTCCAACTTTTCTACCTCCAGAGATTTTGCTGATTCAATAGATTGGGGAGGTGGTGAAGCCTGTATTTTAATATGCACTTTCCAGAGATTTGCATTTGGAAGGATTTATAGATTTCAACAGAATGTATATTTTAAGCACTGTGTAGAATATGAGTGTGCCACAGGTAATAGTTCCTTTGCCCCTCCTGGTAAGGATGCCACACACAGTAAGTGACATCCTCTCGAGGACGAGATGCTCACCAAGAGATATGACGTGTCCAGTGAAATATTTCACATTTAGAATGGAAGAGTCTATGTAAGAGTAAGTGGAATTATGTTTCAAAGCATATACTAAGGTCGCAGAGAAATTGGTTCCTGTCTTAGATAACCTGGTATCTTAGAGACTCAGAGGTCCTATCATGAACTAGTATCAGTGACCTGATGGAAAGGCTGGAAAATATGTGCACATGCTGAGAGATGGCACTTGTGCAACTCTTGTCTTTGATTGGTGCCTACTGTTTGTAAAGGGGTTCTGGATCTAGCATCATGTCTGATGCACCCAAGTGGATTCCTCAACTGTTTGGCAGGTTACAGAGAACAAAATCACACTTGTGACATACCTTTTGGTATTATAACATCACAACCACCTATCTTCCAGTTTTGGCTTCCCAAGAACTATTTATTCATTTGGAAGAAACTACCCAATAGGTTCATACTTATCCTTTGCAGTGATTTTAGAAAGGCCAATACTCGGTTTATCTGCTATTTTAAAATTATACTCAATTCATTTGTTCAGTCTTTATTAAATGAGTTATTTCTGTACTGGCAAAAGGTCAATTTAATTGCACCAATAACTTCGACAAAGGCAGTCCAATCAATACAACTGTATTATATATGAGCACTAAAATTTACCTTGCTACTTCCAGTAGCAAATTGCAAACAATAACAGTTAACAGCAATGTATTCCTGCTTTTCAGTAATCTCCTCAGTTTCTGGCTCTACTAAATGAACTCCCGTGAAACTCTTCATAAACTAGGGCTGGAGATCAGCTCTCTGGCTACCATCTCATTGAGCCAGTCGTGAAACAGCTGCTACAAAAAGGAAAGAAATGAACTGAAGTGTATTCCTCACCTTTACCAACTGATTATTCAACAGCACATTTCTATCACCTGACTCAGCCCCTCAACAGATCCTTTCATTGAGTCCGTCTAGTATGAAGGCAAGCGCTTAGGGCTATGACAGACAGAATCTAGGAGAACATGTAGCCCCTGAACCGAAAAAGTGCCTGGTCCACTCAGAGAGGCAAGGTGTAAATAAGAAGAAAGGTGAATAATAATAACAATTTTAACTTTCCATTCAAGACCCACTTTTTAACAAACAGAAGAGATGTTATAATGCATCTGATTGGCTGTCAGATTAGTAGAACAAAAAGTAATGGACAAGAGTTAGAAGAGAAGAGGAAGGCGATTTAGATGCTGAATGATCAGAAGGGTAGGGATAGAGAAAAGAAAGAATGTGTGAGTAAAGGTGAAGTAGCTAGAAAGGACATGACATGTTTATGGGACTACGAGGCAAATAACCCGACACAACAACAGTCATATATGGATCCTTTGTGGATGTGATCTACCCGTGAATCATCCTTCAAATTAAAGAATGTGCAAAATGCCCAGTGATGCATGTTTAGAAGAAGTACTAATAAACACTTTCAGATAGAGTGAGCCTTCCAAATATATAGGGTATTAAAATAAATGGTCAACATTGGGCCCTAAATTAATATTTTACATAGAGCTGCACATTCGTAATAAGAGGCAGAGTTTGTTGACAAAGAATTTGCAAAGAGCAAAGCTAGTTCCAAACACCGCTCTTCCCAGCAACTTCAAGTAATAAATAAGAACACACATTTTCAGCTCAGCTGCCCTGACTTTCCAAGCCAAATGCTGCCCTGAGATAATGAATTCAAAAAGAGTAACTCAAGTGTGAACACTTTGCGAGGCTCAGCAATGTGGAAAATCCTTTTGTGCACTTTATAATTTTCTGTTTGTTTTAGTCCTGCACAATAAAAACGCCTACTTTGTCACATGCACATGAGCTTGTTTTAGGGGCAGGTCAAGTCTCCCACCTGGCTCCCACGTATAGGGAGCTAGCATCTCCATGAAGATTTCCTCATTTTTTTCTGCTGATATGTACAATGTGGTGAGGAAATGACAGGAACTCAGACTAGTTCTCCACGAGCACCACGCTGACAGTAGTAGTCTCTTCATTTTCTGGGATAAGTAATGCCCAGACCTGAGAACCCAATGGTCCTTGGGCCTTCTTGTGTCCAGCCCTCTTTACATCCCACAAATACCCCATCAGGTCTAGCCCAGGAGCTTTAGGATAACAAGTTTGAGGATGGTTCATGGTGGCAGGAAACTCATAGAACTATAGTCCTATAGTTATAGAACTATAACCTTCTCCTTTTTGTCATTATTACCCCAAATATGAATTCCAAATATCTAAGATTGTTATCACAGGTCCAAGAAAGAGCATGAGCCTTGAAGTTAGACCTAGGCCAAAATCTTAACCTAAGTTTGGGACTTTGGGAAAGTACTTTATTTTGTCTGCAGTGTGGAGATAACCACACATATGGCATAGAACTGAAGAGCAAATTAAATGAGATAAATTACAAAAAACTGTATCTAGTAGAGTGCCTGACAAAAATACTTATTCCTTTTCTATATTCCTTTCTCTGCAGATATTTATTTAAAGTGACTTTGTATGCCTGTCATCTGAACTTCATCTTAGAACCTTTTTTTAAATGTTTATTTATTTATTTATTTTTGAGAGCAAGAGTGCATGGACACATGAGCAGGGGAGGGGCAGAGAGAGAGGGAGAGAGAGAGAGAGACAGAATCCCAAGGAAGCTCCAAGCTATCAGGATAGACTTGGACGCGGAGCAGACGTGGGACGTGATCTCGGGACCCTGAGCTGAAATCAAGAGTCAGAGGCTAAACCAACTAAGCCCCCCAGGCACCCTATTTATCTTAGAACCTTAAAAGACATATAATTGTAATGATGACTTCACTTAGTAGTTACTAAGATATACATGTTAAATAATATATAAATATCTTAATACTTGGTTAGAGTTGCATATGAAATTTTACAAAAAGTTACACCCAGTATTTTGCTCATATGTTGGCCAAACCTGTCTAAAGAAATGAATGGGTGACAGTAATAAATCACTGGGGAATAAATTAGAAGGTGCCCATGGGGCATTTGCTGGAATATTTGTATTCTCTGAAGTCACTGGCAGATCCTTTGGCATTCCACCTTGGCCATGGTGCTCTAGAGGCAGTAGAAGGGACCAGATGCTTCCGAGCACCAGCCCACTTAACTTTTGTGCCATTTAAAGGCTACCTCCTCTTCTGCCTCTGCACCATGATACTTCAACTTAAGTGGGAATGATAGGTTGCCAACTATATCATTTTGATCTTTCAAAGACGTTTTTCCACACTCTCTGAGAGAACAATAGCACCTTAAAATCAGACACACACCACCACCACCACCACCACCACCACCACCACCACCACCACCACCACCACCTGCTCACTCCTTGAATGGCTCTAGTCACCACAGAGGGTCTGGGGGTAACTCTCACTATTTATTCTGAGTTGGGTTTCTCTGATCAGCAATAGGCACCAGAAGAAAGCATAGATAGAAAGACAAAAATGACATAAATATCTCAGAACAGATGGTTTGGATTAGTGCTTTGGTGTTACTTTTGTTTTCTATAGATATTATTCTGTTGTGGTGACTTTGATGGTCTGGAGAGGGACTGACTTATCTCACACAAGTAACAGAATAGCACATGCTTTTAGATTTAACCATGCATGGTTTTCATTTATTTTTCCAGCCTTGACATTAAGTACAAAACATGGATAGTACCAACCTCGGTTCTAGAAGCCCTGTGTTTCAGCCCCAGCTCTATTACAAATGGTATGACTTCAAGTAGGAGAAAAACCTGTCTGCTCCTGATGTCTCATTCTCCCCATCTGATAGAAGAGAATTAGACACAATCAATGGTTTTTTTATTTTCTTTCTTTTCCTTTTTTTTTTTTAAGTGATGGGCTCTTTACAAACTATTACACAGAAGTTCTACTTGTAAAGCATATGGACAGAGAACAACTCTGTTTTATTCATTTTCTCATTTTCTCCCTCCTTCTTATTCCAAACCTGGTTGCTAGGAACATCATTTGAGAGTTACTGGACCAGATGATCTCTAAGATACTACTCTGCCAGATGAGTCTAAGATGTGTAAAAGAAGAGAAGTAGAAGGAAAGCTATTTTACAAAGCCTAACTAGGCTTTTCCTCACACTCTCCTGTCAATATACTTTGATCAAGCAGTGTTGTGTGTGGACTGTGAGTCTCAATCACTCCATGTTCCCAGACCAGCAGTCACTAATATATTAAGTAAAAATTTACTCCATGAACAAAAATCTGACTGCAGCGATAGGCCTAGGAGTTAGTAAGCTTGTAGTCACTTGTATTCAGAGAGGATGTAAAAGGGATTTCTGCTCAGGGCATTTGGGCTACATAGCCATATTCAGAAACATGCTTCACTTAGTAACCATCTAACATATATACATATATGTATATATATATATATACATATATATATGTGTGTGTGTATGTTATATGTATATGTTTTATATATAATTATATTATATTATATAATAATATATAATATATATTATCTCTGAGCATCATGTTTTAGTTAATAGCTGAGCAGTTTACGAGGTTCCATAAAATAAAAGACACAATATATTTCTTGTCCTTCCTTCCTACAGAATAATGGTCAAAACTTCTAATCCATAATAATCTTTTCTCCATGATTCTGACTAATGCCAGAGAACAGAAATTGTTTTGTTCTCTGGAATCTCACAAAATAGTTCCCATCAATGTTAGGACACCAACATCTCCATCTAGTGTCTTCCTCCTTTGTCCAGCCCAATCCCTGACTCCTTCGTGTGCGGGCACCAGAGACAAGTGGCCATGTTTGAGGCGGATAGGATTACTGTATTACCTACCGTAATACAGTAGGTATTACAACGCTAGGGCAACCAGGAGGTGCAGGAGCTGGGACTCTCAGCTTGTGGGATTATAAATGGTACCGTCTCTGTAGAAAAGATCTTGGCAGTTTCTTAAAAAGTTAAACATATACCTGTTATATGACTTAGTTATTCTATTCCCAGGTATTTTCTCAAGAGAATTGAAAACACAGAAAAATTTGTACACAAATATTCACAGCTTTATTCATAAAAGCCCCAAACTGGAAATGACTCAAATGTCCATCCACAGGTGAATGGATAAACGGACTGTGGTATGCCCATACAGGAATGCTACCCAGAAACAAAACAGAATGGTCTATTGATACGTGATGCAATATGGATGAATCTCAAAATAATTATGCTGAGGGAAAGGCACATACTCTTTGATGCCACTTATATAAAAGTCTAGAAAATACAGACTAATTTATCGTGACAGAAAACAGATGAATGACTGTCTGCAGATAGGAGTGGGGCAGGGGCAGGACAGAGGAAAGATAAGGAAACTTATCAAATTGTACACCTTACACATGTGCAGTCCATTAGCTATCAATGATACCTCAACAAAGCTGGTGTTATAAACGATCGGGACGAGAGCTTTGAAGAAAAAGGGAAGAGATGCAGAAGTCTCCGCACAGGGTCTGTAGGAGAACTTCCATAAAGCTTTGACTAATCACTGCTGAAATTAAACTCCCAGCAAAACCCTATCCTCATGTTAGAAGAAGGACGTGTCGTAAACTCACATTCTAATGGAACACATTCCTCTTTGCTCTGAAAAAGCTGGTGAGTACGTGCATGGTCACTAGCTCTAGTTTAGAGCTCGGTTCTGCTCTGCTCTTGGGTCAACCCTGAAACTGTCTTCTGCATCTTCAGAAACTATTTCCTGCCCTTTCCTGCTTGCTCTGCTTCTGTCCTCTGGTCCCAGGGAAAGCCCCATGCGTGGCCAGGCTCTCGGGTGAGCACAGTGAGTCTGCTCCATCTAGTGGGATCCCTGCAGAACAAGGAAGACACGCCAGCCCAAAGTCATCATGGAGAGAAGCGAACAGATGCAGGCTGACGCAGGGACAGCTCAGCCCAGGCTGCTGCTCCTGTGTCAACATCCAGATAAGGGAAGCATCCGGGGAGAGGGAGCCAAATCCTGAATGGGAAATGCTGTCGTTTGACTTGACACTTATGACAGGGAGGGCCAGGACAGATGTAAACGTTTCTTGCCGCAGCGTGACATGGAAAGGCCACGGGAAGCTGGCACCTTTGATTTGGCTCTCAAGGCACTAGGAGAAAAGCCAGCAATGCTGGGCTATTTTTAATGTTCAAAGAGTCTAGCAAAAGATTTATGGCTACAAATATGTAGTGTGGGAGAGATAAATTGGAGCAGGTCTCTCCCGGTTCCAACAGAGGAGTTAGCCTGCCAGGCTGGTCAATAAAGTATTTAAGCCCTGAGTGCTATGTGGGTTGTCATAGATTAAAGTTTGAAAATCTTTTATGGTGTAACAAGGTCCTTAATTATAACTCTGGGCTTTGGAACATTTGCAGGTTGTGCAAACAGCAAGAGTTATGCCACGGAGAACATCCTTGGATACAATAGCCTTTAAATCCAACGTCCATAAGAGAAAATACTCCATTCTCAACTTCAGAATTTTGTCCCAGAATAAAGGAGTCTGATGGATTTCTACCATAACACCCTATCTTGTCTCAACTATACTTGATATTATTTCTTTCACATGGAATTCATAGAACCTAATGAGATGGCTGAAGTTTCAGGGCGATTTTGCTTTCAAACCGTTTTTCTTTGGTCACTCAATGTTGCTAAAACATTCTCACTCTTTCTGAAATGTAAGATGCATGATAATTTCACTTGCTGTGAATTCATCTGCTGATTAACTTCTTTGGCGGTTACAAGATCAACAACCTCTCTGGGAACAAAGGAGTCTGGAATCTACAACTAATAGGACTTGATTAGTAAAATATTTATCATCAATAGATCATGTTAAAGTAGTTTTGATTCTTGAAGAACTGACATTAATCTAGAGCAAAGTTCACCTTACCTTTGGGCTTCATGCTTGGGACTCAATTCTAATTCTAACTGCTGCATAGTCAACTATACACAGAACATCACTAACCCAGCATTTTAGCCCTATATAAATGAATCTTACCTTATAAAATAGAAACTAGATAGGAAGCTCTTAATGATCACACATTCTCACATGAGCTCATCTGGCACCTGTATCTATAAATTACACTATGGTGCTAGGGACATTACTAATAATGATGAGGAAGCAGGAAGAAATAAAATCCCGGGTGTAATATAGAGAAGAATTTTTTTTCATGAGATGTTATGCTGTATGGGGAATAAAGAGGAACAAGGATCTGGGACACGGAAGGAGTAAGAATATGTTCATGGGGTGTGTGAGCCTGAGAGATTGGATAGCTTGTATAGAACCACACTCAAGAGACAAGCAGAACAAGTAAAACAGTAAGGGGGTGGGCTGTGGTGCATATATCTGTGTAGACGGCTGGAGGCTGGAATGGTAAGCAATGTGAGTAGAAAACATCAAAGAGAGAATACTGTTGGTAAGATGCAAGGCATTGGTACTAAGAGTATACACGTTCTTACATATGGTTTGAGTTCAAGTCACTCTACGTATTCTCTAAGATATCCTATAGCCAAGGCCATCTGATGACTTATATTGTTGATTATTATCTCATGTGTGCCTTTGCTAGTGGCTTGTTCATCCTTCTCTAAAATCCCTCATTGAGATGAAGCAGAACTCAGTTCACTGACAGTGTTCAGTAAATACTTATTATTAGGTTCCCCCAATACTTCCTGAGAGGTATGTAGGAATGTCCAAATTGCTTCTATTTCAGATATTTATTTATGCATAAGCCCACACACTACACATAAGCAAACAACTGTGCACAATAAATAATGACTTTCTGATAACTGCTGAGTTTTTGCATAACCAAGCTGGATGGTCACCCAAGTCTCAATTCCTAGCTTTAATTTATTTTCAGTACACTGATCATTTTCCTGGCATGAAAACACTCTTTTCAAGATTACATCAAAAGTAGGATCTCATGGAAGAACCATTTCCAGAACAGGCATAATACTTGTAATCTCTTCATATATACATGGATTGAAGATGTAGGAGTTATATTCAATTATGCTCATAGGCAAGATCCTCTAATCCTGAGATGGCAGAGTTTTTAAGTGCAAAATTATATTTCTCTTATGCAAAAATATTCCTCTGATGTGTAATATTTTAAGCCCCCTCTTACTTACACATTTTTATAACAATTAGCTTCTATTGAGAATGGGAGTTTTTTTTTTTTTTTTACAGAAAACAGGGTCCATAAATCAGGAAGCTGCTCCCCCTTCTGCCACTAGGTGGCCAGTACTAATTAATGTGATTCATCACTGAGGGGTGAATTCCTCTGAGGGGGCCTTGGAGATTTTGGATATTTCTTTTGGTTTGATGTCTTGCAGTCTCAGAGGGTAGTTTTACTTACCCTGATGACTGTGTTTCTTCCTTCAATTACACTCCTTTACTTCTCTGTCAGAGCAAAGTGATTCTTAATCCAAATGCCAGTCCCCGGACATGTTTCATAAATCAAGAGGCTCATTTTCTTAAAGCTAAACCAAGTGACTTGTCAGGAAGTTCTTATTTCTCAAGAGCTCGGGACTCACGGGAGTCCTGGAATTTTCCCTTAGTGAGCGATCATTATGCAGGGATTTCTCTCCCCACACTGCCTACAAAGTCTCTTCTGCATCTGCCTGTAAAACATCCTCCATGCTTTCTTTCCTCAGTCCCTTCCCCAGTGTCATAATGAAAAGACACAGCAGCCTGTAACAAATGCTTATCAAGACTCAAGGGCTTCTAATTAATTCACTGTAATGCTATTTCTTATATCAATTAAGTCCTTGGGAACCCACAGCTCCCTGTCAAGGCCAGCTCTCTGCAATTGCAGAGTGGGAGACTTCCATGCAGGAAGTGGTTATATATAGGGTCTTGACTACTCAAACCTCTATCAGCCCCTGCCTTGCCTAGCATGTTGCCATTATCCCTGGCTCTGGGTCCTCAACTGATCTTGGGTAAAACAATTCCCTGAGGTCATGCAATCAAGAATGGGATTTCATTTTCAGATGCTCTTTGTGAGAATGTACGATCACACCCCACCATCTCTGGATGTGAATATGCTCATCAGATGCAGTATGTTCTTGAGAGGCACACAAACCTAGATGTAGGTTTAAGAGACCAGGGAAGTAGCCAGAGAGGAGCAAGAAAGAGTATCAAGTTCGAAAGAAGGTACTGAACCCAAAGCAGTCATAATAGATACCAAGAACAGGCTCCTAGGGAGAAGGGCAAGATAACCCTTAATAAAGGTCAGATCAGGAACCCACTCAACCCACTACCATTTTCCCCAGGATACAGAATCTTCACAAGACTATCTTTTTTTTTTTTTCTTACTTCATTTCTCAATTCCCAGTTCCAAATTCAGAACAGCATTCTGAGAACTCATCCCTATGATAAATCCACACAGACACTTAGGACCTCATAATTGAAGGCATAATCTTCATGCCCATGACGGGGCTGTGCAGGTGCAAAGTGTACCCAGTTTCCCTTTACTCCTGAGAAAACTTCCATTGTGAAGGGCAGGGCTCATTTGGAGTTGACAACAATACAGCAAAAAGCAAGAAAGTATATCTGTCTCTTGAGCATCCCCAGCACTGCCATGGAGAAAACACAACCACCAACCTTACGGTTTCTTTAAATGATAGAGTTTAAACAGTCACACTCAACTTCAAGGAAAAAAATGTAGACAGCAAGTAACATATCCAAGGTTACCAAGCTGGATATTAGCAGGGCTGAGATCAGAATCTCCATGCTCCTGACTCAATCATAGAGGATATTATTAAGTCTATCTTATGACTTGCAAGACACTTATTCAGAACTCACATTTGTGTCCATGTTTCCTAATTCAAGGATTAGGCTACATGGACTGATAAAAGGATGGGATCCTCAAAAATCCAGGGCAGTATTAGCTTTTGGGATGACATAAAAGCAAACTGTCATTCCTTTCTACATGCTCCTTCTGTCCCTCTTAAAACAGGTTCACAAAAGTTCCTCTTCTCTGTGTAGTAAGAAACATGTCAGTGTATTCAAATACTGGTTGGCTCACATTTGGTAGTAAGAAGAATCCTACCATTTTGGATTCTCCATTTCCTATCAGCAACAAATTTTCCTCTTTTACAAATGAGCCCAGAAATTCTCTATTTCACATTTCCTTGGGATTTTACAGACATAAGGCTCCTTAAAAACAAATTCAAGCGAGTTCAGGGGCTCTTGCACAACTAGAGACAGTAATCTATGGGTTTGTTTTCCGTGTTTTAAAGACTGACTAATTCATCTAATCCATTTCCCTTTCTTCCTGCACATGCAGGTGGATTGCACTGCACAGCATTCCTTGTAATTAAGTGCAGCTGAGTGATTGAGCTCTTATTTGTAAGCAGGATCGAGAGGGCTACAAGGCGCTAAGGCGTGAGAAGACACAAGATGGAAGAGAAGATTGTCTAGAAGTATGGCTATGTGGGAGAGACCATTCACCGTCCACACTGTAGTCCACCATTGATTTGACTACTAACAATAACTTCTATCAGAATTTGAAAGCAAGATAGAGAAAGGGAATTTGTTGTTTATCAATGAGAATAAATGCAGAGACACAAGAAGCCACTGATGAGCTTTAATGAAACAATTCTGTGATACAAGAGTTGACTAAGAGACCCACCCAGCCAGGTGTCTTGATTTCTCACAGGACTGTGGTGCTCATTCTTTCCTGAGGTAGTCAGGACTCCATCTGTGTTCTCACGAAATTCAGCCAAATGGTCGTGATCTTACTGTTCTTACAATAAACCTCCATTAATCTGAGTTAACTTGAGTCAGTCACTGCTTCCTACAACCAAAGACTCCCTGATTCATGCAGATAGGCCAACAGCCACCTGCTGCTGTGTCTGCTCCACTCGTCGGCCACAGGGCTGCACATTTGTCTTGGGCTGGCACTGTGTTAACAGTGATGGACAGTTCCTCAAGAGCAGAAATTATCAGCCCCAATACTCTGAAAAATCTCCTATAGTGGTTAGTACAGTGTTGGGCTCTCCACTTGCACAGAGCTGCCTTGTTGTTTTCAGGGCTATTGGTTCCCAGAGTTAATTACTGCAATCCTTCTGGGGCACCTGGGTGGCTTAGTCGGTTAAGCGTCCGACTTTCGTTTAGGTCATGATCTCGCGGTTTGTGGGTTCGAGCCCCGCGTCGGGCTCCATGCTGACTGCCAGCTCAGAGCCTGGAGCCTGTTTCAGTCTGTGACTCCCTCTCTCTCTGACCCTCCCCTGCTCATGCTGTCTCTCTTTCTCTCTCTCCTAAAAATAAATAAATAAAAATATAAAAAAAATTATTGCAATCCTTCTTTTACAGGAAAAAGTGCACTGAACTAAATTCTATGTACCAAACAAATTTGTTTTCCCATGTGTAGATTTGAACACTTACAATATTGTTAGAATAATATGGCACAAATGAACCTTGAAAAATATTGCTAAACTTAAAAGGGAGTTAATAATCTTTGGAATCCTAGTGTTTCTTGAATTTTAATAAATCTACAAGTTGAGTTTAGAACCAGAGATACCGACTTATCTTGTATTTATTTTTAACAACCGACTTTATAAACAAGTGACTTGGTGTCCCTGGGGCCAAATCAATTACTGTCTTTTTTATAAGTAAAGTTTTATTAGAATACAGCCACACCCACTTATGTATCATTGTCTAGGTTTACGGAAAAATTGAATAGTTGTGGCAGAAACTGTCTGGCCCCTAGAGCTGAAACTATTTACTATTTAGCCCTTTACAGGAAAAAAAAAAAAAAAAAACAGAAACAAAAAAAAGAAACGGCCAACTCCTAGATTAAAAGAAATTATAGTAACCATTTTCCATTATTTTCATAAAATTCTCCATCACTGTATCCTCTCCTTTCATTCCTGGTATGCCTGGGCTATGGTCAAAAATTCAGTCCTCGGCACCTGAGAGGCTCAGTCGGTTAAGTGATGGGTTCTTGATTTTGACTCAGGTTATGATCTCACGGTTCATGAGTTCAAGCCCCACATTGGGCTCTGTGTTGACAGTGCAGAGCTTGGTTGGGATTCCATCTCACTCTCTGCCCCTCCCCCATTTGCTCTCTATCTCTCAAAATCAATAAAATAAACTTTAAAAAAAAGATACTCTATCCTCATCTGCTACCCTGTGGGAGTAGCCCCCAATACATCTCCTGTTCCCCATTCCTCACCTTCTTGCCTGAGTCACAGCTATGATAATCTCCTCCATAAGAGCCAGTCAGCTCTGATACCCAAAACAGCATCAATCCAAGTTTCAAAATGACATAATCCTTGCTTTTAACTTTGAGAGGTCATGAAAAAAAGAAAGAACCCTTCCCAGAGGAAGATCACAAAAGTATAATGGAAGTGACATATTGACTAAAACATTTTCTCTGGAAGCTGGAAGAGAAAGGATGGAGGTAGAGGGTGGGGGAAGGAATGTAGAGTGCAGAAAACCAATGCCTTCTGACACTTATGCTTCCTCTATATGCAATATTTCCTTTGCAGCATAGTCAGACATTTACTATCCTTTATTTGGGTATGGAGGAGGAGAAAGATTGTAAAAACCCATTTATTCAAGGTAGTGGTACTATTCAACAAATGTTTTACCACTTCTACAGCAACTTAAAAGACCAAAGGACTAGATGCAGCCTTCTATAAGCATAGCACTTGATATTATTAGAAATAGTTCCTGGTTCTAATATGTAATCAAATCCTTCTTCAAAGCTATTAACCCAGAGTCCAGTTGTGATTACCTGGGTGAATGAAGAGGACAGTCAGTCCCCGACCAGATGGGTGTCCTAAAGGTATGGGTGCCATTTGGCTGCACAGATATTTCTCCATGGTTGTATTTCCCAAATTTGACTGCTAATTGTAATCACTCCTAAAGAGATGCTTTTTCTAGCAAAATATGATAGCATTAGCTCAAATTCATGTCAATATAATTAAGTTTCAGTCTGTCATATCACAGATAATGGCTGAATGGATTTTCATTAAATTTGAAGGCTAGGTGTCATATGCTAAAATTAATTTGGGGATCTGGTTGGGGGGCGTCACTATAAAAATGAAAGGCAGTTAGTCTCCAGAGCAGCTGCACTGAGGTAAGACAGAAGGTCTAGAAGCTTCTTGGTCAGAAGAGACAGGCCACAAGAATTAAAATGCCATGACAGGGAAAACAGGGGGTGGCTTCACATGTGTCTCAGATTGAAATTCACAGCAGCAGACACACTTAGGAGCAGCTGCTTTTCAGTGGGGTGGCTTCTCACATGGGCAACTCTATGTAGGAGTGTCCTGGTATGCAAATCAGCAGATATTTATTTAAAGATAATTAACAGTTAGCAACACTTAGCAACACTGCCAAGGCTGGTGAGTTCTTGATAATTTAAGGAAGATACTGCGTGCATTAAAAAATTGTAGTAAACAGACTTTTAGTGATTGTGACCCAGTTTACTACCAAGTTTTCAGTCTGGCAGTTTGTAACCCATTCAATTTTGTCAAGGATGTTACAAAGCAGCTGAACAGTAATTCTCCTTTGTCTGATATATGATGGGCAATGCTCACAAAATGTTTTAGATGAATTGGTCTCTCTTGGTCATTTAACCAGCAAGTGAAATGGAAAAACAAAGGTTATATGTTAGGAAAGCTAGCTTGCTACAAAACAGCTTTGGTTAACCTTTCTTATCTTCAGTTGTCTCATCTATCAACTGAGGTGAAGACAACTCTTTCTTCTCTTAGCCAGGGCTCTCTAGGTCACGGGAAATAGAAATCCTTCAGAGCTACCTGAGGAAGAAGAAAGATTTGAACTCAAGGGCAGGAAGTTAGGGCCAGGCTCCATATGGAACTTGAACCAGGCATTGGAAGGTCTGTCTTCTTTCTTCATGTCTGTCTCTTTTACCACTTGGCTTCTGTCAACCAGCTTTCTTTGCTTTGCTATGCCCATGGTATAAGAAGAGATGCTCCACATTTTTGATCAATCCAGCTTCCCAGTTAAAGTACTCTGTAATAACAAACAATTTCTATATTGGGTTCTCAGGACAGAACATCTGATTTGTCAGCCCAGCTTACTTCTGAATCAGCCACTCACTTCTGGTGCAGTCAGGCTTGAGTGTAGGAGATGGAGGAGGAAAGAGGCTGGGAGACAGACATCACGTTATATAAGCAGACCAGCCAAGACTGGACAGGAAGGATTCCCTGGTGGATGGGAGGATCTGAGGCACACACAAATGTATGCCATACCATCACGCAGTCACAGAGGGAATGTTCCTGTGAGTCAGCGGGTGCTCTGAGAAGATCCAAACATCAGTAGCTCCAAACACATTAATTCCATGCCTACTTCCATACTATGTTAGCTGGGAGCAATTTGGCTGAAAGTAAGAGAAAGTCCAATTCAACTTGGCAGAAAGATTAAGGATTTTTATTGGCTCACAGAACTGGAAGTATAAAGGTAAGGCAGGCTTTGGGAGTAAACTCTAGTGGTTTGAGTTCTATGTTCCCTATAATTCCCGGCTTTCTCCATGTGTGAGCTTCATTTTTGGGCTAATAACAAAATACCTAGTAACCATATACGACAATATCCAGAAAAAGACAGAAACATCTTGTCTTTAGACTTTGTACTATGAGGGAGAACACTTTATCTAAGCTCTAGAAAACTATCTATTCTCTGTATGATTCTCCAAATTAGAACATGTGTCAATTCATGAATTGTTCCTTGTGATCAGAAACTGATGAATGCCAGAAACTGATTAGCTGATACCTAGATTTCTATACCAATCTAGGGCATGAGAGCGTGGGAATGGATGAGAATGTACCCACAGTGCCCATTACACCCACCTGGTGATAAGAAACCACCCAAAGTCCTCATCCATCTGATTCTTCCTGTAATTGTGATACAGAAAAATGCATTTAAGAAAGAAGAGAGTTACCTCTTTGAAAAAAATTCCTCTCCCGTTAATTATGTATCTGGAATTCCTTTAGCACAGAATAAGTAATATCTATCTACTTTCAGAAAACAGGGCTGAGATTTCCATTTAAAATGTGTACATATAAATTATGAACGATCAACATAAAATTGAGGCATTTAGCTTTTTTATTACATCATGAGAAAGAACCTGAGAGAGGAATAAGAAAAGTATCATGTTTAGGATCAGTCCAATCACAAGTGACTAAGCAGTACACAAACCTTCAAGAGTGACATTATCTGAGCAATCTAGATCTTGTCTTCAATGTGTTCTTGCTACAACAAGCTCTGTCCTTGTATTTTTGCCTCATGTGTCCATTTCTCCTAATGATCATTGACGTGCAGTGAACAATGATTCTGAGAGTGACTGACTTCACAATCCTTGTAATGAATCTTCTTCAACTTGGGGAATCTGCTTCTTGTGACACCAAAATGTGGCAACACCTCAATGTAAGTTAAAGGGGTCCCAGGGGAGGGGTCAGGTCCACTGGACCAAGACTGACCAAGACCTGAGGGATATAATGGACAACTTTACTGATGACATAATCTCACTGAACACTGGTCCTATGTGCATGCATGGAAAGAATGACTAAAACTTAGCCTAGTCTGGGCTCAAATGCTGATGTTCTGTGCACTAGCCACTGAACCACCAGCTACGTATCAAGGTGTGTATTTGAGTAAAAAAATCCTGAGCAAGTCTTCTTTCTCGAAGTTATTTCCAAGATCACCAGTGTCTAGATCACACAATAACAAAACATGTAGCTATTCTCCAAAGGGGTTCTGTAATAGATGCTATACCTTTGGGGTATTGTCTTTATACATCAGTAAACTGCCCAACACCCAAGTTTTTCCTGGGTCTCTCAGACAAGTCATAAATGTCATCCTCACTATGTTTCTTCATCAATCAATCCTGTCCACATCTGTAACCCAGTGAAGCAGAAGCACAGTGAGAGAGCTGAAACTGGGAGAGGATGTCCTGTGCATGTGATGAGTGCCCAGGCCCCATTCGCGGATAATCAGCACCAAAGACACAACTTGGGGTCACAGCCATGGGCAGAAAGGGCCACCAGCAAAGGCAAGAATCAGCTTCTGCCTGTGCTTCTGCTGTGAAGGATAAATTATCTGACACCATGAGCCAATGCCTGGGAATGTCATTTTAGGGGAGCATCACAACATGAGATGAAATATCATAAACTCAGGAGTCAGACCAAACTTGGACAAGCTTCTAGGGTGTCATTTATAAAATGAAGAAAATATTATTCCCCTGATAGTACTGTGTGAGGAAAAAAAATAAGTCAGAAAACACAAAGAAAATTCATCATTCAGCCCCTGACACCTGGTAAGCATTCCGAAAAGCAGTGGTACTTACTATTTTGGAAAATAATGCCTAAAGCATATTCTTGGAAACACAGGCGCATTAAAATTTATTCATACTTGTGAAATTAAACTAATTTATGCCAACAAGCAGTAAGAAATAATAAAGAGATCCTTAAGAGTAGGCTTGAGGTGGAGGACCCCTGTCTGCAAATGCTTCATGTCATCCCAAAAAGGGGGTGACACTGGAATGTCTATGCAGGACACTGGAATGTCCTGTGAATCAATGTTACATGTTTCCTCTAAAGCTGTTCTTAACCCAAGTTTGGCATCCATTATAGTACACACATTTCTATAAGCAAGAAGTTTCTAGGGCTGATTTTACAGAAACGAAATAAAGGTGAACAAAGTGGCATGGTATGTAGGATGCAGCAGATCAAATACACTTCACCCTGGAGATGAATTGGGAAGTGACGCATCCAGAGTACAGGTGTGAGGTGGGATGGGAGAGAGAGATACACATCTTATATCCAATATTTTAGTCAGTTACCTGAATTCTTCAGGTCACTTTGGTCACTAATGTCACAATATCTCTTTGGGGAATTTGTCACTCAGGACCAGTCAGCAAACCTTCCTTTTCACACAGCTCTCAAATTCAACCCCAAGAAAGCAAGGTGGAAACATGAGGACAAATAAGGCAGGGCAAGCATGGCTGCTGTGTGCAGGTGGGCAGGCTGTGCACTGATCATTTCAAGAGGACCATTCTAATCAGAGCATATGTGAACAGCATCTCCACTGGGTTGGTTCTGCCAGAATATTCAAAATTAGAACCTGAGGTCCTGTAAATGTTGACACTATAAGCCACCTGTGCCAACCTGTCACCTACCACTAACAAACACATCTGAACAAACAGCACCCCAAGCTTCAGGGTTGTTATGTGACTTTGAACCTCCAGTAAGTACTCTCAAGGTCCAGCCAGCATCAGGAACAGCCTCTAGGCCCTCGAGGCAGTTCTGTTCTAACCAGGTCCTTATCCCTTTGTCATTAAGGCACAGTTACATATTTGGATAATTGGACATTGAGTGAAGTCACAGACCCACTGAGAGAGACCAATTGTAATTACCCAAAGGAGGTGCTTGTCTTTAACCCCGATATCTAGGCATGTTCTAAGAAACACATCATCCCTTTAGCTGAAGCCAATGAAGTCTATTACAAGGATGGACTATCTTTACCCTCATCCAATAATGGATGCCATAGAAAAACTATATTAAACTTTTTGAGGGATAAAATGTTGGGAATAATCCATTAAAAACCATGATATGGAAAAAATTCATTATTCAGGAAAAGAATAATGTACACACTTTCTGAACTGAGATTAAGAATGATTCTGAGAATCTACTCAGTACTTTTTGGCTATTGTTATAGCTATCACTTAAAAACAAAAGGAATCCACCATCAGATAAACACCGACAGTACCATCCAAAGCAAACTGAAGCTGATTCTGTTCTGGCTTGCACCAGGATCAACAAATTTCATTTATGTAGAATCCCATTGCTTTGACTCCAGGCTGGATGGGATGCAAAGTAACTATTTTAATAAAATCTAATTCTGCAGGGAAAAAAGTCATCATCCTAGATTTATGCCTCAGTTAGTGTGACAGAGTCATTATATGTTATTCTATATACATAGCTGTTTTCATTGAAGTTACTTCAAGATGTTCGTCTACTATAGCAATGGAAATTTTTTTTTCAAAAAAATTAAAAATAGGGAATTGGTGCTATAAAACATATACATCGCAAAGGACTCATATTCTGCATTTTTCTTAAACCACTTACCATAAAACCTTCATTTTTTATGGCCAGCTCGGTGCTGATTTCATGATTTGCAGCCAGAAACAACTGATTTCACAGCATCAGTCAGTCATAAATCTTAAGAACCTAAGATCTGAATCCCAAAGCAGTGCCCAGAGACACAAATGAGATTTCTTCCCACAAAGTGTGACTTTTGTTTGTAGCTTTGATTAAAAGGAACAAAGTTGAGAAGACGGCAATGATGTCTCACTTCTCAAATATTTACGAAAACATTTAAACTTTCTTCTCCCCCAAATGTGAGTCATGACTAGGGTGGAGCTCTGGGAGTGGACCTGCTCAAAGGATGTCCCCTGGGGACAGGGTTCCATATTCCTAGGGATGAGGGTAGCTCTGCACTCTGTGGTGTCTGTCAAGCCCTCGTGGGACCCAACATTTATTTGATCATGTGGCTCCCTTTAAGGAAGACACTGATATGGGGCATCTGGCTGACTCAGTAGACAAAGCATATGATTCTTGAGCTCAGGGCTGTGAGTTTGAGTCCCATGATGGACATGGAAGGGAGGAAGGAAGGGAAAGAAAGAAAGAAAGAAGAAAGAAAAGAAAGAAAGAAAGAAAGAAAGAAAGAAAGAAAGAAAGAAAGAAAGAGAAAGAAAGAAAGAAAGAAAGAGAAAGAAAGAAAGAAAGAAAGAGAAAGAAAGAAAGAAAGAAAGAAAGAAAGAAAGAAAGAAAGAGAAAGAAAGAAAGCAAGCAAAAAAAAGAAAGAAAGGAAGGAAGGAAGGAAGAAAGAAACGAGAGAGAGAGAAAGAAAGGAAGGAAGGAAGGAAGGAAGGAAGGAAGGAAGGAAGGAAGGAAGGAAGGAAGGAAGAGAAGAGAGAGAGAAAGTGAGAGAGAGACAAAGAAAGAAAGAAGAGAGAGAGAGAGAGAGAGAGAACGAGAGAGAGAGAGAGAGAGAGGCACTGATGTGCTATGCTAGAAAGGGTGATCAGGACCATGAGGGGTATGGGGATTCTGGTGCAGGGGGATGGGTGAGTTAACTTAGGCCATTCACCATGCTTCAAAGTGGAGAGGCAGGGGCAGGGGTTGGGAGGTGAGAAAGAGTTGGACTCTTGGTTTCAGCTTGAGTCATGATCTCATGGTTCATGGGATCGAACCCTGCATCAGGGTCTATGCTGACAGTGTGGAGCGTGCTCAGGATTCTCTCTCTCCCTCATTCTCAAAAATTAAAGGAGGATTAGATTTCATCTGTGGCAGCCAGAAAGGTGTGGAGAAGAAGAAAGAGCTTTGTAACTGAGGACATGATTAATTGACTAAAAAGGGTCTAGGAGGTCAGCAACTAAGAGGTAGGTAGTGTTACTAACACTGGTAGCGTTAGTGATACACGGGTGGTGGATTGAATGGGGATAGGCCAGGTATGAGTTCAGGGAGAAGAACTAGAACCCATGAGTATGCAAATATCCTTCCAGACTCTCAGACCTAAGGAGAGAGTTTTGCCCCAGGCCAGAGGAAGACAACAGGGTGAGTGAAAATGTTGACTATGTGGTTGGTATAAACTGAGGGGTGGTAAGGAGGTCCCTGAGGCAGCAGGGACTAGAGAATGTCATATATTCTGAACTATGTGGGCAGGGCCCTGAGCTCTAGGGATATAAGGCACAAGAAATTTTGCAGCAAGAGCCTTTGAATAAATCACGGGATGTGAGAAGGCAGTGCTGGTCCTCGGGCTTGAGGACTCGGCCAACAAAGGGACTGGCCATCTTAGAGCCTGAGTGCTACAGTAGACCGGGAAGTGCACTAGAGGATTTTGTTCTGCTCACTTCGAGTCTACTTTTTCATCCAGTGATGTCAATAAGCAGTGTAATACCTATGATTACCTTGAGTCTGAAAAACCACAGAGCTAGGAAAGCTAGGATAATGTCTATTCCTGAGATTATCAGTCACATCTGAATCCACAGGGATGGGCCTGGATTCTAAGTTCTAAGTTGTTCCCAATGCGATCAAATTCTCTAAAACAGATGTGGGCCCAGCTCATTATGTGGAAAGGACAACTGCTTTCAGGAGAGATCCTAAGTAGTGGACACTTTCTCCTTCCAACAGACAGCTTGAACAGTGACTGCGTTACTCCGAACATTCTGTAACATGGCTGTTCAAGGAGGAGTGTACATGAGAAAAGTATGTGTGTAAAAAATAGATGGCGAGTTATCTTGCCAACAGTTCTCTTGCCTTCTTTCCCCTCTTGACTTTCTGATGCTTTCTTCTATCCTGTGTCATGACCAAGTGCCTTTCCCTCAAATAAACAAACACACACACATTTAGAAATGCAGACCACTCAAAAAGTCCCCTCAGTTACATCTTCACTTCAAACACTTCAAATCAGCCTGCCTGAACTTGCTACTAAAGAGACGACAGAATTTATAAACTCAAAGGCCAGATACGAAGATGTCCAAGGTTGACACCTGAGACTTGGGATTTGGAAAAACAGAAGTTAGGAATAGCTGCATAAGTATGATAAACCATTTTTTTTCTGAATATAGTTCTAATTCAAGACAGGATGAAGTAAGCCCAAAGTACTGAGAGGAGCCTGTTTAGATGGAATTATTAAAGAAATACAATCTCATTCTCTCTCTTTCTCTCTCTCTCTTCCCCCAAATTTCAGTATCTTTTGTCTTACCAAACAATAACGACAACAACAACAAACAACCCACTGACATGACAGTTTGTCATTTAATAAGATTTGAGATTATGGTCACAGTGATTAAGCCACACTGCCTGATAGACCCTGCAGCATGGATACGAAGGGATGGCATACACTGTCTCTTGAGCTTTTGCACACACTTCATCTAGCTAGCTTCCTTGGGTTTACCCTCCGGATGAAGAATTTCCTCATTTTGACAGCAGAGTGAAGCAGTAGAAAAAGCTTACGCCTGGGTTGGAAGACTGAGCTCTAGTTCCCTCTCTGCCACTAACTAGAGGAATCACTACATTCCCTTGGGGTTTAGATTGCTTAATCTTAATCTTTAGGATCTGAGTCTCTAGAAGTAAGAACCATGTCATGACACTGTCATTGCATTTAGAGATAAGATTTGCAAATACAATAAGATAAACAAAAATTTATATTTAATAATAAATACAGAAACTATATTTGGTATAGGGCACTATAAGTAAGTGACTAATGAAAAAGACATAATTTGAAGGCAGGTAGACTAAGATCAGTATGAGTTACACTTGGTGCAAGGTGAGATTTGCTTTACATATGAATAGAATTTGGGACACTGGAAGGTGGAAGCGAAATTAGTAGAGGAGGAGGTAGGAGGGAGAGGAGGTAGGAGGGGGAGGAGGAAGAAGCCAGGGCAAGATAAGAAGATGATGGGGGTTACATGTGTGGGTGATTTTCTAATTTGTCATCTAGGCTCTTTTACTATCTCCTATTACACCCTATATTGTCCAAGTGCCAAACATCCCTAGTGTTTGGATTTATGCAAAAGGAAATGCCACTGGTTTGCTCTCCAAGAATGCAGAGGCTGGGCGGCAATGGAAGGGAAAGGCAGAGCCTTGCAGGGATCTCAGCACTGCAGACAGAAAGTAAGCCTTCTCCAAAGCACTAGTTTTATTATAAGGCAATTTGGATAGAAAGCAAACTGTCTTCAATTTAAAGCTATACAAGTGGAGGTGATTAAACCTGCATGATTAAATTTTAGAAATTAAAAACCTATAAAAAGCAGTCTAGCAAAAGGATTTGTCTTGCACACATTCTGACCATTAATCTGAATGCTCTTTAGCCATCCAATACCCTTCAGTCTTTACTTCATCTTTTCTTTTTATTGCTCAGGAGGTTTAGATACCTAGGACAAGGAGAATCAAACCAGAGTAGTGTATATTTGATCCATTACTCCCCTTCCTCTGTGAAATTTTTAATGATCCAGGAGAAGAGGTACAGATGGAAGAAAGGAAGCTGAGTGTCAGGAGACTAGCCTGGCAGGAATAAAGGGCTTATGGGAGAGACGTACACTCAGCCTGAATTTTCTAACTCACTACTGAATTGGCAAAAAGTCATCTCTCGATCATCCAATCCTGTGATACAATGAGCCCATGAGGGTGAGCAGAATTTTAAACACCAATTTGGGAGAAGCACCAGAGCGCTCCACAAAATGACCCTCAGTGGCAGAAGAAGGCAGATTGGAGTCTTGGGGAAAACCAAATGTCTGTCAGCTCCTCTTACAGGATGTAAGAAGGGGAAGTGTATATGATAAACCAAACCTCAGACAGGCCACCCAAGGCCAAGCCTTTCTTATAGGTAACAAAGCCCTAAAGCAGGAAGAGATTCAAAAGTCAGGAAGGAAGAAAACTCAATTGCGAAGGAGAGGAAAGAGGAGAAATTTTTCCATAATCATTTGTTTCTTTCAATAATAATAATCAATATTCTCATCTTTTTTCATAATCATAAAATAATATAGCATTTTACAATCGATGACCTCTTATATTTGATAAAATATAGTCTAATTCTATGTTTGAAGCCATCAAGGTGCCTTGTTTGTTTTTTAGCCTGATGAAGCCCCAGATCTTTCCCTATAGGGTTTATGGAGGTAGTTAAAGGGAGGGCTCCAAGTATTCTTTCCTGAAACAATGTTTGCACTGCCAGCTCACAGTTTTAACTTAGATTTTCCATTTGAGGATCTTTGTGGGAAGACAAATGCTGATCAGCAGCCTTGTCTTGAAACTGCACTGGCACAGCAAAGCTGCTAATATTCCTTAGTTTATGTTTTTTTGGGGGGAGTTGAGGCATCAAGGGGCCTTTGTCTACCTAAGTATTCCTTCCCTAAGGGGTGGCAGAGAGTGGTAACCGGAAGGCTTGGATCTAGAATTGTCATGCCTAGTTTTAAAAGTCTCCAATGAGATGTGGTGCATGGGTGTCTCAGTTGGTTGAACGTCTGATTCTTGATTTCAGCCCAGGTCATGATCCCAAGGTTGTGGGATCAAGCCCTGCACAGGTCTCAGTGCTGGGTGTGGAGCAGAGGCTGCTTCAGATTCTCTCTGTCTCTCTGTTCCTCTCCCCAGCTTGTGTGCACGCTTTCTTTCAAGCAAACAAACAAATAAATAAAACCTTCAATGAGAAGACTCAACCTCACATTTAAGACAGTCATGGCATTAAATTGTATTAAAGGGAAAGGATGTATTTACTTTTACTTTACTTTTTTAAAAAAGGATAGAGGTTTTTAAAAATGAGTAAGAAAATACAGGCCAACAGAATACACTTCAAACTCCATAACCAGACACTGAGTGTCTTCCAGGATGTACCCCCTACCCAAGATTTTCGTTGATCTCTTTTTTTTCAGGACTCAGGATAGCATTCAAACATAACTTTTTGCTAATGCTACTTTCTTTAAGATGGATATTCATCTCTTCATCAAAATGTATCCATCTTTTTTTTTTTTTTAAATATTTTTATTTATATCTAGGGGAGAGAGAGAGAGACAGCGTGAGCAGGGGAGGGTCAGAGAGAGAGAGGGAGTCACAGACTGAAACAGGCTCCAGGCTCTGAGCTGGCAGTCAGCACAGAGCCTGACGCGGGGCTCGAACCCACTAACCGCGAGATCATAACCTAAGCGAAAGTCGGACGCTCACCGACTAAGCCACCCAGGCGCCCCATAAATTGTATCCATCTTTTAAAGGCCACTTTGCCTGTCACCTTCTCAGTGACAATCCCTCTGATCCTCCCAAATCGTCAGAATCTCTGCCATATTTAAAAATTGACAGAGTGGCACCTGGGCAACTGAGTCATTTAAGCATTGGACTCTTGATTTCAGCTCAGGTCATGATCTCACGGTTGGTGAGTTTAACCCCAACATCAGGCTCCACACTGATGGTGCATAGCCTGCTGGGGATTCTCAGTCTGTCTCTCTCTGTCTCTCTCAATAAATAAACTTTAAAAAAAGGAAAATCAACAGAGAAATGACATACCTCTCCAACTCTCCTGTAGCATTTATCTATCTTGCATTGCATTCACTTGTGGACCTATCACTTCCCCTATTATAAATGACTGCAATAACCTGAGACAAAGGATATTTTTCTGACATCTTGTAAGGAAGTCATCTCAACTTAGATCATGAAAGCCAGCAGAATTCAGTCATACCTGCACATTTCTGAAAGAGTGCTGGAGGAGGGGCATAGAGCAGTCTTTCTGCAAAAGGAACTGGGAAGAGACTGCTCAGAGAGAACTCATTCTGAGAGAACTTCCACTAGATGACCTTATCCCAAAAAGAAATATTTAATCCTTGAAAAAGAACAGTTCTGTATTTAGTGAGCTTTCAGACCCATGAATTTGATTCATAGTCATATGGGAGGCTTTTATAGCAACAGAAAGAAATGTGTTGCTAATAAGTCTTAAGGTACCAATATTTAGATAATCATATAAAAAAATGTGCAAACCTAGATGACTGGAAAAGTGTTCTCCATTATTCCAACTTCTGATGAGAGAATGCACAGCGAGGCTTTAGCACACACATAGTAGATTCCAACAATCAGTAGCAGGAGGCCCAAGAGATGCAGCAAACATGGTAGAAAGCACTAGAAGTTTTGTCAGCAGCACCCAGGACCCTGAGTGACATCCCAAGGCAGGGTGTGGGGGGAGGGAGTGGGTGTCATGTGAATGCTGATGAATCTTTTACTGTTTGTGGGCCTCTGTGGTAAACCTTTTGACTATATCAAAAGTATTTAATATGATTCCAGGAGGCAGGAACATTGTGAATTTTCTTTTCAGGTGTCAGGCATAGACTGATGACTGAGTATCTTGATGCTAGATGAAGAGGACAAAAGTAGTTTATTTAAATGGCATAAATCTTACAAATATTTTTACAAGAAGGACTACAGCATGTATCCTCAGCATCGTTGCATTCGAAACAAAGACAAGGTATTAAACCAAGGAAACTTTGGAGGCTGTATTTTTGTTTGTTTGTTCACTGGCTTTTTCTTTTTTCTTTTCTTTTTTTTCTTTTTAGTTTCTACTTAATGTACTATGAGGCAAGGGATAAACATACATCTGTTATATCATAAAAATGTAAACAGATGATATAAAATGGAGAGTAATTAAAAATAAAGTTGTACAGAGAAACCTATTTTGATGTGGCTAAGTTAAATGGAGAGAAAATGGAGGGGTTTAATGAAAACAGTGCTGAGTAAGAAACTAGAGAGCTAGAAATAAGAACTAGGATGACAGACACTTAAAAGATTGAGGTTTTGTTGTAAGCTTAATGTTTATTATTATGTATTGGTATTTTCTGTTAATCAAACCTCTTTCTAAATCCAGGCATTACAAATATAGTGTGTGAAGGTTAAGAAAGTATAGGCCAATACCTATAACCTTCTGTGTAATAGATATTACCAAGAACATGGGTGGGTAGGTTGGTGACTTGACTGACCTAGACTAGTATCTCGAGCCCCCAATGTTATGCCCAGATGGCGAGAACCCCAAAGACCACCAAGGAGCCGATTCCAATGCAAGCACACGAGGGTCTTTATTCAAGCTCGAGCAGGGACTCCAACACACCCCAACCAAGCGGTGATGGTATGGAGCCCCGAACTCGTGACCGCAGGGCTTTTTATTGCGGTTACAGTGGAATTTGGGGCGTTCCAGCTTGGCAGCCTCCTGATAGGTACAGGCTGTCTTGTCAGTACCCGATTGGTTTGGCCCGATCATCTGGCCTGACCGCAAACTGCCAACTGGAACGTCTTGGGACAAAGGCACCTCTTTTAAACTGATTGGCCGTTGCTGTTGCTAGGGAAGTAACTAAGGGCCGGCTGCCTACTTACTTCCTGCGGTTTTTCCTGGGTCTGGTCCGGGCCTAGTTCACTCTCAAGATGGAGGCTTTTTCTGAAATGGAGTCAGTTAGATTTAGGTCTCACAGTACATACTTAAAGCGAAAATAACATTAAAGAGAATGATTGGGATACCTTGGTAGGCCGGCTAAGCATCCGACTTTAGTTCAGGTCATGATCTCATGGCTTTTGAGTTTGAGCCCCACATTGGGCTCTGTACTGACCATGTGGAGTCTGCTTGGATTTTCTCTCCCTCTCTCTGCCCAACCCCCACTTGCTCTCTCACTTCTCCCTCACACTCAAAGTAAATAAATAAACTTAAAAAAAAAAATAGAAGTGTTGATTCTTGCCTAACTCATTAGAGGTTATCTGAGGTTGTATCAATGATAAAATGTAAACAAATTTCTTAAAAATTCCTAACTGCCATTGGCCTATTTTAATATTAAGATGTTAATAATACCTAACAGTCTCTCAAACCCAGGAGGTTCTCAATAATTTGGTTGCAGTAAATAGGTAAATCCTTTTTAACTTTGTAGAATCCTGGGGATATAGTGGGATATTGAGCAAAGTTTATTGCACAGAATTATTGCAATTAAAGATGGCATTGCAGAAGACATATGCTCAAAATTATATTATAGCAGAAGACATTGTCTTAGGTTGCTTCGTTAATCAGTCAAGGTTCCATCTGGTTATAATTTTGTTAGCTCCTGAAGATGAATTTCAGTATCTCCACTATTAATTACCATGATAGCCAAATAACCTAGATGCAGTATACATAGGTGATTGCATCTCTGGTTGTGGATCCTTAGCATATGATTCTACATAATATTAAATTGACGTTTTAATGTGCATAATCATCCATTACTAAATGGTACAATTAAATAGTTCTTCTACTAGGTATTATCCTATATCTCAGATGATTTTAAGCATTAAAGAAATTGTAGTATGAATTCAATGACACTAAGTACTCTTAAATATATTTTTACCTTTTCAAATGGACAGAAAGTTGAGTGCATAGGAGGCCACAATGAATATTAATAGCTATATTTACTGAGTCCTTACTATGTGTCAGGCTCTGCGCTAAGGGCTTTGCATACATTATGTCTTTCAAATCTCACAACAACCCTGTGAGTAAATACTATTATCCTCATTTTACAGTTTGGAGAACCAAGCCTAATAGAGGGTAAGGAATATGCTCCAGATTACACAGCTAATCATATCAGAGTTCAGTTCCAAGCTCTTCTGATTCCAGAGCACTTGCCCTCAACTACTTTGTGGTACTGCCTATCCACACACTTTTTAACACCTTAGTTCATAAATGATGTGTACTCCAGGGCAACCCCTTCAGACATAGATTACCTGGTCTTCACATTAACCCACAAACCACTGTCAAGTAACCTAATGTCTTGAAGGTCTGCCCAATTCCAGGATCTGTAACAGCTTTTTTGCCTTGTTGACTGAGTCTCCATTAGCATCTTCCCAGAAGATGTGGCACAGGTAGAGACCTGCTGCCTTCTCCTTTCCTTCTTTCCTTTTGAAACCCAAAGCTGGTCACCATTCTATGGGTAGAGCCAGAATGGGTGTGTAGACACAACAGAAGCTTTACCACAGTTGGTGAGAGAAATGATCTTAGAAAGGACCCAATGCCTCATCCTCCCCAAATTAGTCCATCCCCAAATTAGTCACAAGAAATGACCTCTAGCTGACTGGAGTTATCCATATGTGAATATCCATATTTAAAATGATTTTTTTGAATATAGTCATTTTTACAGGGCAAATACAAACCCTTTGGGAGGATAAGTCATAATGGGTTATCAACTTCTTTGGCCTTATAATAAATGAGATCTTTTTGCAATAGTTCTGTGAGAAGCTCAATGTCTTGTGCAGAAGTTTTATTTATTTATTTGCTTTCCTTTTTTAATGTTTATTTATTTATTTTGAGAGAGAAAGAGTGTGTGCACATGCACATGTGCAAGCAGGGGAAGGGAAGAGAGAGAAGGAGAGAGAGAATCCCAAGCAGGCTCCATGCTCAGTGCTGAGCCTGACGTGGGGTTGCAACTCACACCTGTGAGATTATGACCTGAGCTGAAATCAAGAGTCAGATGCTTAACCAACAGAGCCACCCAGGTGCCCCTGTGTAGAGGTTTTCTAAGTGTTTGGGGGAATGCTGTGCTTTGAGGAGTTCAGGTGGGCCAGCTCTCACCACTTTCCCATTTCAGCCACACCAGCTCTGGTTTTTATTTCCCCAGAGCTTAGGCTCTGTATTTGATTTGGGTGACAACAAATAAACAACAACAAAAGTATTTCACAGTTTCAAAATATGCAGGTCACAAATTCAGTGGGAAGAGTGTGAAGCTTGTATTCAGCAATGTCTAGTATGTGTCCAAATTAAAAAAAAAAAGTCATTATTTTTCCCTGAGAACAAGTTTGAATTTGGGAAGTAAGAAAGTAACATTGCTTGAAATCTAGTATGGCTCAATCCCTGGGAAAGGTCTTTTATGTTTAGTGTTTCATTTAATCCTCTATGAGGTAGGCATTAGGTCCATTTTACAGAAGATCCCCCCCCTCAAAAAACAACAACAACAACAACAACAGCAATGTTCAGGGCAGTTAAATACTTTACACACAGTTACAAAACTGTTGAGTGGTCAAGTGGGAATCAACCTAAGGTATCCCTGGTCTCTCGGACACTTATACCATAAGGATAAGGACAAAGTTATTGGGTTGGAGACTAAGATATAAGTGGGTACTTCATGGAAATAATCTATGTTTTGTTTTGCTTTTCTGGCAATGTGTATGACAATCAGCCCTATTGTGTTTGCTTAAAAAAAAATCACACTGAAACTGGGTCATTATCATTTGTGGGGCCAGTGGAAACAACTCAGGCTAGGCCAGGCCTCCCAGAATTGTTTCTTCTGTGGTGTCTGTGAAGGTCTTCATTATTATCATTATTTTCCTTATTATTTAAACTGTTCTTCCTACCACAAAGAATGTGTTCTGAACAGCAATGAAGAGGATGGCTTTAATTTGACCATGGATATGGAAAACTTGATAGTTATATAAAAAAAATGATCTCTACATACTGATGAGAAGATACTGATGTCCAGGGTGTATTTTTTTTTTAATTATAAAGCAAAAAGTGTGGTTAAGATCCTATTAAAAATAATTTATCTACATATGTTTATTCTTACATGGGAAAAAAATGCTACGAAAAACCATACCAAGTAATCAAGAGACAGGATCACTGGGGAATATTCATTTCCTGGATTACATTTTTCTATAATGTTTTAATATTATATAATATGAATACTGATATTTTTGTGATCAGAAAACAATGAATAAATATTAAAGGTCTATGCTAGCATTCTTATTTTTCAGTACTTCTCTTCATCATGTGGGTTATTATCAAGCTTCATCTGGGTTGTTAGCTGAGGAAACTAACAGATTAGAATAATTGGCAGGTGTACCAGAGCATTAGAACATTTCTCTTTGTGCAACTATGGATGTGAAATATTTTGATGGTATACTACAGGCAATTTGGCAACCTCCCTGTTTTTATACTGGTGGGTGGGCTATGATAAAATGGGTCATATGAGAATGAGATCTGAATACTAGATAGAGACAGGAGTCTAAAAAATTGTGCGTCTAAAAAATTGTGCGTACAATAAACATACCCCAAAAGGCTAGTTCTCACCTAAACAGATACTATTTCCAAATGATGTTTTCATTTATCACAAAGACGTTGGTGTTTCATGATGATGTCTCAAACTTCTTACTCTTTGCTTATTAATGTTTGTCATTTATTTTAAAGTTCTCTTCAGAAAAAATCATGAGATTTTATATGTGTCCTTTAGTCTAAGCTCCATTCATGGGGCAGTGTGTTGCTTTAATGAGGAATAAAACTGACCAGGGTGCCCTGATCACGAGTGATCCCCAAAGAAAGTCACATACCAGAGGTGGCCATGCCAACTGTCTCTTCTAGCCATTTTTCAGTCAGAATCAGGGGCTTTAACATAGTAAATATTAGAAATGGACTTATGCTGGTAAAATTGCTAGCTTCTCAGTTAACCTGTACAGTTCATTGGCAAAAGGATTCAACACTGTGCATTGACTAACCTATTTTATGGATACTGCCCACAACAATAGGAATGAGAAAGCACATAGCTAGGCCTTAGGTCTGGATCCAGAGGAATGGCCCCTGAGGCCTGAGTCCTAAAGGCATCTGTGCCCAGATATGGGGATGCAGAATTTGTCCTTGCCTGAAGACTTCTACAAGATAACAATGCTGCCTTTCAAAGGTTATTGGGTTTGCCTCAAGTGAACCTTTCATGCAAGGTGTTGTTTAGAGTATCTACCTGGACAGGAAACTGGGAGCTCATCAATAAATTTATTCTGAGAAATGCTTTCATTGTAATCATTAGCAGTATGAGGAGAGGATAGCTAAAGCTCTTCCACCTTGAACATTTGGTAGCTACTGTTCATCTATCTAATTATCTATGTAGTTACATATCTATCTATCTACCCACCATCCATCCATTTATCTATTTATAAAACTTAACAGTTGTACACAACCAAATTGGCTTATTGTTAATTTTGAACGTTCCTATTTAAAATAAAAGAAAGCAGATTAGAAGAGAGGTCATAATGATTTTGGCAGAGAAAGGAGTGGACTGGTTGACCTGTGTGTTGGTAGAGTGTAATCTTTCTGTACCTTAAATCAGTGCAGAAAATTTGGTATATCACTCAAGTACAGGAATGGGTCTTGCTTTAAGCAAAAAGACATTTTCTAGAAACACATCTGACTTCTCTTCCAGTTACTCATCCAGATCCACAAACCCCTGGATGATTTCAGTTCTATTTTATCTCAACTCTCTCTATGTGTTTCCTGCTGACAATTTCTTTTTTTCTCTGACTCCACCCTTCTTGTTCTCCTCTCAGTTGCTGACTATTCTTTCTCAGTTTCCCTCTTAGGCTCCCTTTCCTATTTGCTTCCTAAATTCTGTTGTTTCCCTCTGCTCTCTCTCTCTCTCTCTCTCTCTTTTTTTTTTTTTTTTTTCCCTTCTCTGGACAGTCTCATTAATCCAGTGGTCCACACAGCCTTACTGATATACGGTGTACTATCAAGTTCCAGATCTATAGCTACATCCCAAACCCTCTCTCATGCTCCAAATACTTACATAAAACTGTTCACTCTGCCAGTGTGCCCTCAAACTCAACTTGTCTCAAACTGAAATTAGCATCTTTTCTTGGCTTCTTCACCTCCCACATCAATCGGCAAGGCATGCCAATTCTACACTTGAGTTATTCCTTACACATGACCTTGCCTCCTCACCCCTAATGCCAAAGCCCTGGTTTAGGCATCACCATCATATCATTGGGTCATTAGAGTGTCCTACCAGAACTCCCTGATTCCATTTCACCTTTCTGTACTCCATTCTCCACACTGTCTCAGTTAAATACTTAATTCATATACATTCTGACCTCTTTATTGCCTTCAGCATAAATTCCAAACTCTTTAGCAAGGAGGCTATTGTCACCTGCATTTCCCTTCATTTGAATTTCTCCCTCCCTTCCAATAAATCTTTTTTTCAATGACAAAAGTGAATAGTAAAAACATATATTGGTGAATTAAAAAATATATTAAAATTCCTTGTTGGGATTTTCCTGATTGATTTTCCATAACCATTTCAGAAATACTCCTGGGGTTGGGATGCGGGGGTGGGGGTGGGGGGTAGGAGTGCTCACTTAACAAGTGATGAAACCTAGCCTCAGAAACATTAAGTAGTTTGGCAAAGTCTCCCACCCAGGCAGACATAGATGCACATGATGGAGCAAGTGTCATATCTTCCCATCTCCAACCTAGGCTACAGGGGCCCTCAGTGGCAGACACTGCCTCTTCTCATGGCTTATCAAACAGTACTAGAAAAACACCTCAGGAAAAAATTCCCAACTTTTCCTCAGGCCAGCTTCTGTATCAGATGGCAAAGAAGGAATGAACTCTGCATTCAGAAGTAATCTATCATGACCAAGTAAAGTCTTTAGTGATTAATAAGGAACAAATTAGTCTATCCATTCCAATGTTTTCAGGCAAAAATCATACAGGTAAATGTGACGGGCTCTGGAGATCGTTCAGAAACACCACCTCACAGTGGGACATATGGTGGATGGAGGGACAACTAAAATCAGGTGAGTATGAAGTACGGGTAATGCGGATGCTAAAACATGGACATAAATGGTGTTTCCTTTCCCTGACTTTCACTGTATATAGATTCCTCATCCCTCTCTCTTCACCATGCCAAGCTGCACACTTTTGTAGCCTCTCTACAGAAGCATATCAAACACTTGAATTTCAAAACTAATCATGTCTTATTAAAAAAGAAACATTGAATGTGATGTAATAGCATTTTACAAATACAAAGATCTCCCCTACATATTCAATATAGTATATTCTGTTTAGCCCATACTAATGCACACACTTCAAATTGTTCTAAATCCCAGCAAGGGAATATCTCCCCCTAGTAAGGCTATGCATGAAATCAAAGATTCCTTGGAGCCTATCCAATTATGATACTTAGATCAGGATTGAGAATACAATAAATTCCTAAGAACATACATTCTATTATGAAGAAACCTTTCTTCCTCTGTAACCACATGGTTGGAAGTCTTCAGATCTTATGTCTCTACATTGCTGTAATGCTGTGAGCACAAAAATAATAGATTTCAGTATTACTAAGAAAAGCATGCTAATAATTTTGGGGAAAGGCAATAGTGAGTCAGATTATTATGGTAATCATGAAAAGAAAACACTTAAATGATTACCATGACAAAAAAGTGAGCAAAGTATACTTTATTGTGTTATGAAAGGCTATACTAAAGTCACTTAATGATATATATATAAAGCATAACATGTTTCAAATTCATTGTCTTGGATCAATTAGAAAACTTCTAGTGTCTGTTGTTATTCATATTCAAGATGTCACATTTAAGAACTTTGGATTTTTAAAATAAGTATTTCTCCTTTCTTAGAATGATATATATATATCACACACACACAGTAAAAACAAACAAAACAAAACAAAAAAGAAAATCATGAGTATCCAGTGTCAAACACTAGGATATATAGTGTTAAACATTGGTGCTCATTTGTTGATTGAAATTTATTTGTGCTAAGAAAAGAATTATGTTCCAGTTTTTGTGAATTCTGTTCCACCATGAATTATCCAACTTTCTCACCTTCTGAAATATAGCTCCTTGAATTTAAATAAACCTTTATTTGCTGTCTCTGGCCAATCACTGTTAACACCAATTATTCTCTGGGTCTTTTGGTTTTCATAGATTGCATTAATTTGTCTTATAGTTTTGGTTTGCTTGTTTTCTCTTTCATTATTCAAGTATTAGGGATCACTTGTTCCTGGGGTGAAGCTATGTTCCTTCAAAGAATTCTCAATCCTTTAGGTTTGGTTATTTCTAATCTGATAGTAGTCCAAGATATAAGAAACATGTGAACATCAGAATTAGATGTGAAAAGCTGTAAGAAGAGAGTTTTTTTTTTTTAAATTTTAATGTTTATTTATTTTTGAGAGAGAGATTGAAAGAAAAAGTGGTGGCAGTAGAAAGGCAGAGAGAGAGGGAGACATAGAATCCAAAGCAGGCTCCAGGCACTGAGCTATCAGCACAGAGCCCAACATGGGGCTTGAACTCACAAACTGTGAGATCATTACATGAGCCAAAGTTGGATGCTCAACCAAGTAAACCACCCAGACACCCCAAGGGAGGTTTTAAAAACTTTTAAAAACCAGTGCTATCAGGGGCACCTGGGAGGCTTAGTGGGTTAAGCATCTCTTGATCTCAGCTCAGGTCACGGTCTCATGGTTTATGACATTGTGAGGCTCTGACAGCAAAGAGCCTGCTTGGTATTCTCTCTCCTTCTCTCTCTGACTCTATCCCACTTGTACTCTTTCTCTCAAAATAAATAAATAAACTTAAAAATGATTAAAAACAAAAACAATATAATCAGCTCAGGGCTTGAACTACTCCTCCCCACTTAGCAGTCAAATTCTTTGCTTTACAGATCATGTCTGGGTTCATTAGTTGGGCCTTGCTCTATTTTAATTAATACACTAATTTTCACATGGGCAATTCAAAGCACCTAATAACATTTTTCTAACAGACATATTACTTAGTTGTAGACAGGAGATGTAAGGGAAGTCAATATCACTGATTTTCAAGTTTGTTATGAATGCAAATAAACGACCAGATTCAATCCATTTGTTGACCTATCAGATATCCAGTCCTTCCACATGTCACCCATTCCAGGAAGCCTCTGTGCCCCCTAGGCTGGAAGAGGAGTTCCTCCTCTGCTTTCCCACACCTTCTTCTAGTCTATATTGTTACCTGTAGTGAATTTTGGTTTTTGTACTGTTTTGTTGTTTGCATTTGGGATTTTTTTTTGGTGGGTCTCCCCTTTCAGACCGTGAGTTCCTGGACACAAGGACTGATATGTCAGTGTCTCTGTCTCAGTGCAGGTGTTAAGTTATATCTGGTTGATTAATTAATCCATTGATTGATCACAGGCATGTAGAAGATCCGAGACAGAGAGAAAGTGGCAGTAGAGACCAGATTGACTAGGGAACAAAGGAGGGATGAAGGCTGTTCCAGCAACATGCATATCTTGCTGACGGTAAAAATAAACAATACTATGCAGGATCAGTTGTGGGAGGGGAAAATAAAATGCAAAAACACAACAGAGTTGATGAGAAGGGTGAAAGGGATGAGAATATTTTCTTCACTTAGCTGGGGTAGTGAAAGCAGTAGATAATAGGGATAAATTAGGCCCATTAAAATGTAGAGAGGGCAGGAGATTAATGTTGTCTCCAAAAAGGTGGCAGTCCTGGGCTCATTCTTTAATTAGTGTTTAACAGAGAAAAGAAAATTGGGTAATTAGAAAAATAATGACGATTAGGCAAAAACATCTCCTCAAGAAAAAGATCAAGAAGAGAATGAATATACATTAACCACAAGGTAGAGTTCGCAGGTAGGGATATTAGGAAACTTGGCATGTTTGCTGAATACTTTTCTATGATTAGGAAAAGAAATATCATGGATCTGGGAAACATGCCTACACACTCTTAAATGCAAAGGCTAGGCAAGCCCATGTTTGGAACAGAAATATCTCCCTTCTTTTTCTTCTCTGGGAATATAATGTTTGTTATTTCTTCAGGTGTCATGGCTCCCATTCAAGAGAACACTGAGGAAGAAGAAAAGCTAAGATTGGAAAAAACTATCACTCACTTCCATCTGCCCATGCACAGGTTTATACACATGTATACACATACATGCTATTCTTATACAAGGTGGAAATTAGGTATGATTTTTTCATGAAGTAAATATATCAATGCAGAATGGTGTAATGTTAATGAGGAGGGACACAGATTTAGGGATTAAATACCCTGATTCACATTCTGGCTTCACCGCTTATGAGCCTCACAACCTGATCAACTTGAGTTAGTCATCATATACCAATTTGGAGACTTGGTTTCTCATTTGTAGAAAGGGAGTAACAGCTGGTTGCGAGAATGTTGTGAGACATTGTGTCTAAAGTACCTGGCACACTGTCTGGCATATGGCAGACTGCTCTGCTCAATAAATGCCAATTCCCTGTCTTTCTTTTGTAAGGGTCAAAATGAGAAAGTGGTGCTGAATGAGCTTTCCTTTGGAACGTTTCTATCGCCCAAAATAGTAGCCAAGGATAGCAAACTGGCTCTCTCTTTGCTTAAAACATTTAAATTATCTTCAGGATACGGGCTTCATTTTCTGGACATATCCAAGGAAAGTCAGAAATGCTAAGGCTAAACTGAATTATCCCCCGGGGGAGAGGTCAACAGACTTTCTGGTGAAATCTTTTGCCTTCTGCTCACAGTGAAAAGAAAGAGGACTTGCTCAGATCTCACCTTTGCTCTGGTTCCACTTTGACTGTACTTTTTCTAAGCAGGTCAAGAGTAAGTAGCCCTCTCTTCTTCTTCTGATAGGCTTCTCTAAAAGGACGCTATTTAATCACATTCAATCTCCTGTTACTATCCCAACCAGCACATTGCTCCAGAAAAGACCAAAGCTAAACAAATCTCCAACTTGAGATTCCAAAGATACAACCAAGATACCTAAGATTGGACAATGAAGTGTTCCAAGTTGCATCTCAATCTTCAGATGTTTTTGTTTGCTCTTCTCCTTTCTCCACTCTCACTTCCTAAGTGAAGCTGTTCCTCTATGACCACAGATTTATTAACAGGTTACTGCTCTCATAAATATGTACATTTCTTGTTATGTTCCAGAGAAAGATGATCTTAGAAATGGCACCAAAATTGCCCTATTAACAAGGATGTTTCATGGAGCAATCATGAAGACCCTCAATATTCTCTGAGTCTTAACTCGTGCCAAATACAGAATCATCTCTCCAAGTTGCTAACCACATAGTTAGCTTAGACAGTTGAAATAACATGGCAGCAATGCTTTGACTTTTCCAAATTAGAGTTTAGCGCTGTTCTTGTGAACTATGTCGTTCTAAAGGACAGATTCACTCGCTGAATGGAGAAAAAAAAACTGATGTTGGCCATATGAGAAATAAATCAGTAAACATAATAATGAGCAATGACATCATGGGCAATAAGCCTCATGGATACAGTCAACATAAATCCTCTTCCAAGCACTCTGGGAAGGGGTCATAAAGTTAGTGATTTCAGCAATAAAAGATATTTCATAGTTCAACTTCAGGAGAGAAAATACCGCTCTATCTTGTGGAATTTCACTTGCAAATTTGATTCTAATTTGATTGGCTAAAAACAGTCTCACACATTGAAAATTTAAAAAATCAAAGTTAAAAAAAGTCAGGTTAAATGGAAATCTCATAAAGTGAAGAGAGGTGAACATTTATGGCTTATTAGGCACAGGTTCAATCTACCTAACAAAGACATATTCTCTAAGTAATAAAAAATATTTTATCAGAGCTCAGCTTTCACTCATTTCACTAAATTAGCCTCATTGATACTAATTTCTTTCACCTCCTCACAGACATTATTGTCCAGAATTTAATCAGTTTGAAAGCAATCCCCTTTCTGAAGTCCCCATGTTCTTATAAATCTGGAAAAGCAAAGACCTCAAGCAAGGGTATAAGCAGAACATGGCCATGATGTAACTGGCGAGCTCACTTCCTGGGGTGTCATAGATGCTCTGGTATCATGCTTGAATTTTAACAATGGTGATTCTATCATGGACTCACCACCAGCAACACTTTTATTAGCTTGTTGTTTTTACAAGATTTATCTGTACACATGAATGGTGATAAGAGAGCAGAGCAATTATTGCTCAAAAACCCAAATTGTGTAGTATAAAATACCACTCTTCTCTAAATGTTTTCTCATTGTGTGAGACCAGTAGTATTTCAAAGTGATTATTTCCACAGACATAACTGTTCAACAGGTAGGATGAATGGAGGAGTGGCTTGGCCGTGAACTTATTCATATTACAGACTGGAAACTTATCTTCTCTCAGATTCCATACCAAATAATTTAGGTAGCAGGTACTACCAGATAAAAGACACCTGGACTCTGCCGACTAAAACAAAATGGTGGCACATCCTTAGGTTACAAAAAGCAAGCATGCACACTAACTTCTGACTAAATTACTGAGATTTTATCTAGAATAAGATTATTACACATCGGAGTGAGAGACTAGAGACTGGACCCAGAGGGCTGATAGATACACAAGGGTCAGGCAGGTAACTAGTAACAGCTTAACAGCAGACATCTAAGAGGATAAACTTTGGGAAGTAAATGATGAATTTTCTAAGGGGCAACAAGTTATAGTGTGGAGAAGAACAAAACTCAGAGTAGAAATCCGGTTTCATCATAACTAGTTTTGTGATGTGGAAGAAATTACTATGTTTCCAGAGTCGATTCTCATTTCCTAATATAGGAATCATAATATCAACTTTATACTGGGACTGTGAACATTTAAGGTAATGTTCAATGCTGATTTCTTGGTAAAGAACTGACTGCAACAAATTATTAGAAGAGGAAAGAAAAAATGCCATGCATTGTGATCCAAGCAGATAATCTCTTTATTTAATCATTTAAACATGAAGTCTACAAATTAAGCCACTCTACAGGTAAGGTAATTTGCTAAGGTTAGGGTATCCAGTAGTGAAGCAAGTTGGCTTGGGCTCTGCCTTCACACATTCAGCAATTTGAACAGCCATTAAGCAAGAAAAGCACCTATAAATAATTAATTACAGGTTGTGCTAAGTGCTGTGAATAGAAACCTCAGAAAACAACAGTGTATATGAAAGGAAATCATAGAGACCTGAAGGATGAGTAGGCATTAACTCTAGGAGTTTAGAAGGCAGGGGTCTTCAGAGGTGGGAAATCACATGTTGCAAAAGATGTACAGTAAGACAAAGGCCAATGGGTGTGAGGATTGAAAGCAGTCGGGGAGTAAGGGAGAGAAGGGCCTGGGATAATTAGTCACAATTGAGACTGTGTAAGCCTTAAATAGTGTATTACAGACTATTAACTACACCAGGAAGCCATCGGAGTGGTTTGGAATAGAGAAGCTATTTGATCCAATTTACTGTTCTAAGTGATCTTGCCACAAGCTGGAGAATGTATTGGGCAGATGCAAACAGAGAAAGCCGAAGATTATTGTAATAGTTCAGAGAGATAATGGTGACTGGGCCTGAACTGGTGGCAAGTGGCTTCTAAGAAGTTCAGGGAGGAAGGTGTGCTCACTGGCTATCCTAGCAGCTGGATGAAACTTTTCAACAGGAAACTCCAAAGTCAGGCAACAAAAAGGAAATCAAAGTGAGAGACAGACTTCAATGGGGTTGTTGGAAAACTGATGGTAGTGCCAGACATGAGTTAGTCTGTTGGAAGAGCAAAGTGGGGTTCCATTTTCTGCTAAATCTGATAGTGATTTAGTGATAGTGCAAAGAGATCAAAATAGGGCCTCAGTTGTGAAGTGCAAATTTCTGTGATTGTATATAAGGTAATGCATAGCCTGGGGGCACAGTTTCAGAGTAAATAGCATGGTTACTCTATGCTGAGCTGCTTGAAATGATGGCTGAGAATTCATTTCACATCCTGTAACCAGGAATAGGATTAGTCTCAGAGACCAAGTAGAGCTAAACCAACAGATGAAAGCTATGAGACCCAATTCAGGAAAACAAAGGACCTAGCTAACCCAAGGCAGACACAAAAGCACATTATTATTCTTTATTAGTTTAATCTGGATGTATATTTTTATTTTTTATTTTTTAATGTTTTTTTAAAATTTCTTTCTGAGAGAGAGACAGAGACAGTGTGAGCAGGGGGAGGGTCAGAGAGAGAGGGAGACACAGAATCCAAAGACAGGCTCCAGGTTCTGAGCTAGCTGTCATCACAGAGCCCTACGCAGGGCTCAAACCCATGAACTGTGAGATCATGACCTGAGCCGAAGTGGGACACTTAACCGACTGAGCCACCCAGGTGTCCCTAGGTGTATGTTTTTAATGCCCTCTCAGGAAAATTTATAATTACACACATTTTACAGAAAGGATGCAAGATCAGGTCAAATAAACAGAAAGACATGCACAAAGATGTAATTTCAGTATCCTGCCAAACAGACCAGAATAATATATCTATTAGTATTCCATATAATGTTTTATCATTTGCTGTTTTATAATGATGCAAATCCATTCTCAAAACCATAGAGAGCTCTGGGTATTAAAATGTCTGGATCTTGTCTTTTACCCAGTTTCAAGGTAGCTTGCTCTCAACACAGTGTTACTCTTAAGCATCTAGCAAAATAATGAGCAGCATATTTCATGTCATTCCACTAATGTCCAGGAAAAAGAAAAATATTTAGGTTCACTTCTTTGTTTTCAAAAGCAAAGAACGTCTTTCTTACCTGTTTTGTATTTTTATTTTTCTAAATCGTACTATGATTCTAAGAAGAGACGTTTTTCTGGTTTTCCACTACGGGCTCAGATGAGCCTTTATACTTGATTATCTCTACAAGTCGTTGATGGCCAATCAGAAGGGCTTAAGTTGTAAATTTTAACTTGGGTTGTTAGAATAAACGAATTCTATCCTTGTTCAAATGGAATCTTTAAGTTTACCTTTCAAATTTGTTAGATCAAGATTCACAAACCAAAATATCACATGAATATATTCTATGCTGTTAGATTTTTCCCCCTAGGGCATAAAAGTCAAATTTACAATGCTAATATTTCTGTAAGAAAGTTCTAAGTGGTACACTTTTCTTCAAATAGGCAACAGATTCGTCTGTCTGTAAATATGCTTATAGCCCTATTGGAGTGGTGGAAAGCAGCAGACATACCAAATTCAATATACAGACTATACAACTGGGAGAACATTCATATATTAGAAAGCTATTGTCAAGAATAGTCAACTGTTCCTTCACATAATTGAGTTCAACAAACATTTACTGAGAGTATGCAAGGCTGCTAGTTACCAAAAGGAATGCAAAGTGATAAAGCCCCAGTTTTCAGGACATTTAAAATATAAAAAGCAAGATAAAATGTAGATTTTCTTCATTAGAGCCATTAGTGAATACCACAAAAGAGAAATAGTTTTGACTGTTTGATTTTGAATACACCTCACTCTTCAAAGAATCTGAAGTTAATACACACACATACAAGTGTGTATATACACACACACTGATGTGTCAATTATAAGTATATGTCATTACAAATCTACATAATTAATACTAATAAAAAGTATACATATGTTTATTAATGCATGGGATTTTTCCTCACTTCAAATAAACAAAGTTACCTGTTATCTTAAGAGTATAAACAGAAGCTCAACACATGAGTTTCCATATATATATATGGAATAAGGAATATATATATATATATGGAATAAGGAATATATATATATATATATTCTTTTTTTAACGTTTAATTATTTTTGAGAGAGAGAGAGAGCATGAGTGGGAGAGGAGCAGAGAGGGAAGGAGACACAATCTGAAGCAGGTTCCAGGCTCTGAGCTGTCAGCAGAGAGCTCAAAATGGGGCTCGAACCCACAAACTGCAAGATCATGACCTGAACCAAAGTTGGCACTCAACCGACTGAGCCATCCAGGTGCCTATATATATATATATATTCTTAACTACCTACAGGTATTTGCCTGGCTCTGGTTTTAAGCTATAATATAAACATATACAGACACGAAAGACATGCCCACCCATCACCCTTTCCACTATCACAACCTGCACACCTTGGTGTGAAAATGAAATCATGTGACACGAAATATGATTTTTAAATCAAATTATGCTAAACCTATCTCTAATTAAAAAATACTTTAAATCATTGCTAAACTTAGTATATTTACTATTACAGCAAAATTTCATGTATATTTCTCTGTATATAAAAGAAGTTATAGTCCACTGACACAATGGGCATCCATGGTATCAATACTCCCTGAACATGCAGATGGGAAGGCCTCTGAATCAGAAGCATCAGCATGCATAGGGAGTATTTTGTTGATGCATGCCACCCTTAATAATTTAGTATGTTGACTTATACTTTCCACATGAGTAGTCTTGTCTTAACAGCAGTAAATACAGCTACAAAGCAGTGAGGAATGGCAATTGGCTGAGGGCACTAATTACACTGTCTTGACTTGAATTAAAATTGCTAAACAGCAAATGAGATTACCAGCCTAAAGATAACCTTAATTTAAATGCGAGGCTGCATTTATCTCATCTACAATGTAATTTTCCAGAGGTGTAGAAAAATACAATTTTAATGGAAATCCATTGTTTAAAACTATAATTAAAGTCCCTGGTACCTCCCTGTGCACCCCCCTCTTAGATTTTCTTCTACAGGCAAGATTTGCAGACTGATTTAGAGGTCAGAATGAAAACATTCAGATCGTGTTCTCATGGCCAGACATTACTTTCAGTACCATCTTCATTTTTAATGATTAAGTGCTGGCTATGGGACAAATAAATGCCGAAGGAGTATGGGGGGAGGTGGAGAAAAGAGAAAATGACCTTATCAAATCCCTGGAGCTATAAGGAACCTTAGAAATGGTAAGAACTCAACTCTACCACTTGATTAATGAGGAAGCCCAAGTCCCAGAAAAGCCAAGTGATTTTTCCAAGAACACAGAGCAAGAAGGCAGAACTATCCATTGGGGAATATGTTTGCCTGGCATTTGGAGTCAGAAAATCTGTTTGAATTCTGTCTCTTTTACTTACTAATACTGTGACAGGCCACTTACAGTGGCCTTTGAGGCTCAATTTTTGCATTTCTAAAGTGGAGATGGAAAGAATTTTGAACGTCATAGGTCAGTGAGAATGCATGAAATGCACATGTACCTGATTTATACAAGTGCTCAAAAAAGATGTTTTTCTCAAGGACTTTTCAAGGCCAGAACCAAAATGTCCAGAGTCCCAGCCCAAATATACTTCCGTTTTACTATTTTTTCCTTTCACCAACCCTGAGATTATAACCATGTTCTCATTAATCACACTTGATATTTGATGTATGTGGAGGGGAAAGGAAACAAAGAACAAGAAATACTTGTGAATTAATATTTCTTTACTGGTTGATACTGAATCAAAACTCAGTTTGCTGGTTACCAATTACTAATACTACTAAAAACACTAAGATTTATAAGATCAAGGTCAAGGGGCTTTATCTTTTTTTTTAATGAATTATAAAACATAACAAAACAAAGCTGAAGATTCATCACTGAGAACTGAAGAAGGCATGATTTTGAGGTTAAATTTTTCCTCATCAACGACTTAAAGTCTTATGCACACTTTACACACTGCAAACACACTCACATATCGCTGTATACATACTCCCTCCTACACACATGTCCATAGTAGTTTAATCATTCCTACCACTGTGGGACATGGGAGTAACAAGTAAGAGGCAGATTCATAAAAGAGTTCTACACATCAGCCAATTTAAAAATGTTTTTTCTTGGTGAGCCTGGGTGACTCAGTCAGTTAAGCATTTGACCCTTAATTTTGGCTCAGGTCATAATCTCACAGTTCATGAGATCCAGGGCCGCATCGGGCTCTGCGCTGCCTGGGATTCTCTCTGTCCCCTGTTCACACTTGCGTGCTCTCTCTTGCTCACTCCCTAAATAATTAAATAAACAGGTGGCAGGGTGGGTCACCTGGTTAAGCATCTGACTTCAGGCATCTGACTTGGGCTCAGGTCATGATTTCACAGTTTGAGTTCAAGTCCCATATCAGCCTCTTCGGATCCCCTGTTTCCCTCTCTCTATCCCCCCCTCAAAATAAATAAACATTTAATAAACAAACAAATAAACAAACATTTAAAAATGTTTTTTCTTCTCTTCTCATTAATGAGACAGAAGAGAAATAAATAACAAAAGAGAAGACAGGAAAATAAAAAGGAAGAAAAACAGGAAGGAGTTAAATCATGATGATCATTTGGCAATGGGCTCTCCTCTACAGATGAAAATAAAATGGCCTTGGTTAATGTAAAGCTTGTGTTAGAGTGGAAATAACCTTGAATTAGGAGTCCAAGTTTCTAACTTCAGTCTTGCCAGTGTTTAGTTGCATGACCTCTGACAGACACTTAAAATTTCAAATACTTATCTGTAAAGTGAGGACATTTCTTCATCTGTATGAAAATGAGACAGATCAGATTACCTCCAAAGTAGCTTTTGAAATTCCATGATTCCATGAATATTCACAATTGTAGGCAACAGAGATAAATTCCTTCTGAAGATAAGAAATTCCATATTTTCAATGTATAAATTTAGGAAAGATTCACCAACCAACTAAATTATGGTAGAGCCTTACACTGGGTCCTAATATTCTGAATAGTTCTGTCTTCTAGACGGGGTTCTGACTGTCCAATTCATCTTGTTTTCCTTGTACCTTGACTTTATGCCTAGCCCTGGAGAAATAAAATAAAGTCCATATATGGGTTAATTTAAGCACGTTCTAAATTCCTGAGTTGTTCTCAAGAAAAGAAACTAGGTATTGTTTGTAGTTGAAATACCCTAATCAGAGTGTCATTTAGTCACCATATTATACATTATAGTGGTGAAACATATAGGCAATACCTCCCCTTTCCCCAAAAGAGACATATTAGTAAGGCATCTGAAGTTTTAAAAGAATATTTTTGTTTCTTTCCACATTTCCAGCTTTCTTCAACTAGTCCTTAGTGTCCAGTCTCAAATTGAAGATGAATCAGAAGAATATGTCTGAGGCAAAGAATATACCCGTATTACTTGTTTTTCTATTTGAAACCAATGAGGAGTGAAGTAAAAGGTAAAGGAGGGTCTAAGAAGGGCAATTGAATTGGTAAATGGGCAATTCACTTCTTTATCCAAATTGAACTCAGTCTCTTCATAGGACTTGCAGGGACCATATCTCACCTGTCCTTAGCACCATTTCTGGTACCTAGTGAGAACAAAGTAAATGCTTGCCAGGGGAATGAGAGCCACTAAATCTAGAAATCTAGTTAAAAAGGCAGAAAGGATTTAATTGGTGCTAGGATGTGTTGGAAGATTGATATGAAATGTCAATAAAATCTTACGAAGATTTATTTTTTTCCAAAACTAGTTGCATATCTCCTACCTTTCTTTTTTATGTCTTTGTCTGCTCTTTAAAAATAATGGCAATTGGCTTATTTCCTCAGACACTGAAAGCACAATGGTGCTCATCTCCTGACATAGATTAGGAAAACACTAGTTGATTTAACATCGTGAGTAGTTTGCACGTATAGGAGGATTAGGAGGAACTTGACGGAGGACCAAGGGGGAGAAGAAGGGCGGAAATGGTGGGGGAAAGGGAGAGAGGCAAACCATGAGAGACTCTTGAATGCTGACAAAAACTGAGGACTGATGGATGTGGGGGGGAGGGGGAGATGGGCATGAAGGAGGGCACTTTGGGGATGAGCACTGAGTGTTATGTAGAAACTAATTTGACAATAAACTATTTGTAAAAAAAAAAAAAAAAAAAAGAAATATGTAACATCGTGAGTAGTATAAACTACGACTATGAGAAAAGAATGCTTCACTAGAGGAAGTTTTGAGGCCACTGTTATTTGTCTTTTAAAAAATTTTTTTTTAATGTTTTATTTATTGTTGAGAGAAAGAGACAGCATGAGCTGGGGAGAGTCAGAGAGAGAGGGAGACACAGAATCTGAAGACAGGCTCTAGGCTCTGAGCTAGCTGCCAGCACAGAGCCCAACATGGGTCTCGAACCCACAAATCATGAGATCATGACCTGAACTGAAGTCAGACGCTTAACCAACTGAGCCACCCAGGCACCCCAAGGCCAATGTACATTTAAAAGCCTGGCAGTCAAAACACCAAAGGAGTTGTAGCCTGTAATAGATGGGTTGGAGCAAACTGAATTTCAGATCATGGAAACTGACTGTCTCCTCTGTTTCCTCCCTGGTCAGCTCATATATGAAAGAATAATCAATGGCAATGACTGAACAACCAGATTTCTCAGAAATACACATCGTAGCTGCAAAAGAAATGTGTACAACTTTGAAATTAGGGGACCACAGGAGATAGCATTTTAGAGGATGGACTTCACAAAACATTCAAATAGGTACTTCCTATGAGACTATATTTAGGCCCAAATCTCTGGTGGCATGGATATTATCTTTTTGTCACTGACCTCACCAGTTAAAGTAAGGATCCACAAGGAAAGTGAATCTCTATGGCCAGACCTTAAAAGCATTACATGCTGGAGATTTTTCCCATGGATTTCTCTGCGTATGATTCCTCTGACCTCCAAATCTTAGCTACAGTATATGCTTTGCATAAAGGCATGTTCCCGTTGCAACATCTTCTGATTAACTAAGGCTTATTTTTTAAAAGAACAAAAAACATCCTCTGATTTGGTTTTCATTAGTACAAATGCTATTTGCATTACACTTTTATTTGGAAAATTTGCCTATGAGTGCTTTCTTTAGTGACTAAGGCCCATGTTGAGTCATCCCTACTTAGGTGTAGTGTGGCAGAAGTACATATACCACAAGGGCCCAGGCCTGGGCAACTGCATATCTAAGTCTGTATGATCATTGCTAATTTCTTTTTCTTCTCTGAGTTCTAGTATGCTCCTCTATACAAGGGAGAGATATGAATAAGTTGCTACCGAAGGTCTTCAACATGCCTCTGCCCTCTGAAGGGAAAGCCATGATTATGGCTGACAATATTTAAGAGTCCTGTTGAGGGTAGAAGGATAGGATACAAGAATGTATAAGCATCAGGAAGGAATCAAATATTTGACTTAGATTTCTCTTTTGACTAGCTCAGCCAGAGGCAACTGGTACCCAGTGATCACAGCACAGAAACAGCATTAACTGTTGCAAGAAATATATGACTGGGACTGACAGTGTTGTTAACTGAGTCAGTTTACTACAAAGTGGCCATCAGCACAAGACACAGGTCAGAAAGAGTTTGTTTGTTAGTTTTTCCAGTTAGTCAGCCCGTAACAGAGTAATTTGCCACATACTAATCCCTGGAACCTGTGGATATGACCTTATGTGGGAAAAAGGATTTATAGATGTGAATCAAGATTTTGAGATTGGGATATTACTTGAATAATCCAAGTGGGCACAGTGTTAAATAACAAGAGTTCTTCTTCTTCTTCTTCTTTTAATGTTTATTTTTTTATTTTGAGAGAGAGAGAGAATCCCAAGCAGACCCCATGTTGTCAGTGTAGAGCCCAACACAGGCTTGATCTCACAAACTATGAGACCATGACCTGAGCTAAAATCAAGAGATGCAACTGAGCCATCCACGTGCCCCCTCACATGAGTTCTTAAAAGCAGAAAATCTGTTCAAGCTACAGAAGTCAAGAGAGATGGCAATGTGAGCACTTGGCCTATTGCCGCTGGATTTGAAAATGGAGAGAGGAACCATGAGAAAAGGAATGTGGATGGTCTCATGAAGATGGAAAAGGCAAGGAAATGGATTCTCCCTTAAAGATTCCAGAAAAAATAATGCAGCCCTGTCAAAATGTTGATTTTAGCTTAGTACGCTAAAATCACTCTGGACGTCTGTCCTCCAGAAATGTAAGAAATTATTTTGTGTTAAGTCACTATGTTTGTGGTAATTTGTTATAGCAAATAATGGAATAGGAAACTAATATAGTTCCACTGGCTGAAAACTGTCCAGGGACACTCAAGTCTGGTCAGAACACTGTCAAGCAGTTAGACAGGTATCTAACTTCTTATTTTGTAATTTTCCTCCATTGCAGGGATCTTCACATCAACATATTCTACTTAACAAAAGTCAGACCCAGGAAAAGACTCAAAACATTCCCAATATACTATAAGTATGTAAGTGCCTGATGCCTGCTTCAAATATGCAGCTAGCATTTATATGGATCAAAGCCTTGGAGTAAGAAATGAACTTCCAAAATTTTGTCTTCAAAGAACATCCAGTGATAAAGAAAGAATGGAGTGGGGGCAGGGCCTCTTTCAGGCATAGGTAAAAACTCTCTGTCCTTAAGGTTCTACCTAGACATTCTGTAAACTGCTGTGTTGTTATTTTGTTAGCACACTCTGTCTAACCTAGTGGTCTTAGTCATATACTATAAACTGGCAATGAAGAATTAGGGAAGGAAAAAAAAAGGTATATTGGTAGTAGGATGAGAAGTGAAAGGAATGAAAAATGAAAGGAAAGAAAAAGGCACTTTCTAAAAAGTGTATAAATGTCTCAAAGATGTAGGCATACAAAGTTTTAAACACTGAGAGGCATCTGTGATAACCACAAGTATCATTTTCTCTATCATTTTCTACCATATGCCCCCTTCTCTCTGCTCTTCCTCTATGGATGCCCTTTTCCCCCTGCGTTTCTGTCTTATGACCTGCTCTCTGCCTTGTGAAGTTCATTGATAGCCAGGGCCCTTGTTTTAAGCTACTACTGCACTCAAATCCTTGGATTGGTCCCCATAATGCTTAGACATACAAAAATGTTTCCTGTAGGACACAAGGGAAAGGTCCTATTTCGAAAAGTCCTCTCTTCCCATGTGAAGTATAGATGTGCAACATACATCACCGATTTATAAACCAAACAACACTCTGTGACAGCACTTTGTTATATGATATGAATAAAACTGAACAAATTACTATTTAGTTGACTATCACCTACTGTGTACTATTTTTCATTGCCATATCTTTATTCACCTCTCCCCTCCCCATTATAAATTAGCATCCTGGCACTTTTCAAACAACAGATGTAATGCTGTCAACATTCTCATAATGCTAAAGTCACCATGAGCTCTAGGCATACTGTTTGCTGTCAGTGATCCTATGTTTTTATTGTTAAGTTTCTCTCTTTCTTTAAGGTATTGGGCCATATGATATGTGTGTGTGTGTGTGTGTGTGTGTGTGTGTGTATAAACCAGAAATATGGATACTGCAATACCAATTGCTGAATGGGCCATGAACCAAAATGAGCAAATGGAAACATCTGCTCACCTTCACAAGTCATTAATGAGTAAGTAAAAAACTGTCAAAAGCATCTGGAGCAAGCATCATAATTCACTACAGTTTTTAATACCTTACACGGCTAAAGTTCTAGATCCATCAACCACTCATAGACTAGTACTAAAGCAATCTTCTACCAAGGACCATGCTTTTCTAGATTTCTGGTGACTTGTTTTGTAAGACTCACACTGGATCATGCTGAGTCTCATCTTGCTAAAAGAATGGCTAATAAAATTACAGGAGTCATGAAGAGGAAAGAAACAAAGACGTGTCGAGAAACAACATACACATGAGATCTTGCCTAATTCACAAGTACTGCTACAAAGAAGCAGGTCCAGCATCAGAGAAATAAATACCATCTTAAACATCCTCTCCTAAATCTCTTTTCCCTGCCCACAGGGACATGCAAAATACTTTTCATAAGCGGCAGAAAATGAGTAATTTTCAGGCTGAAATATAAGAGAACATTCTTAATGTGTTCAGACATGTAACTGTAACAATAACTATACTTTTGCCACAAACCCATCCCCATGATATATTACTCAACCTGCCAATGATCAGAACCCATTTATAAAGATGCATTGGCATTGCATTCTTGAGTGATGGAGAGGGATATGTAGCCACCCACAGTATAGTCCCTGATGTCAAGGCCTCTGTTGGAGAAGAACAAAGTACACAGGCTATTAAGGTTCCAAACAGTAAGTTAAACAGTAAGATAGCCTTTTCATACATGAACTACTGCAACATGGTATAAGATCCATTTTTAAAGGAGCAATCTGGCCAAAATGTAAAAACAATGAGTCAATATGTTTTCCAGCAGCAGTTGGCAACCTTTTAAAAAGTGAACTGTGAAGTTTCTAACATCTTTCTTTCTAGAGTAAAGCGGATACTGGTGGCTCTCCAACTCCTACAGGGATGGGGGAGGGAGTAAGGGACGGAAGTGGCAGAATTAGCCACAGTCTTGGTTTTGCCATTCACAAAGGTTGAAGAAAGACAACTCACTAGGGACTGATACACACAATGGTTGGCTCACAACAGCTCCTAAAAATGGGTTCAATATCAAGTCACACACTATCTTTCACTTATATATCTTTCACTTATGTAGTTGCCAGCACTTGATGCAAAAGATGAACCAATGGAATTCAAAATAGTAGTGGCAGAAGTAAGCCTGTGGTAATTTAATAAGGTGGAAAGAGGGGCGCCTGGGTGGCTCAGTCAGTTAAGCATCCGACTTCGGCTCAGGTCATGATCTTGGGGTTCGTGAGTTCGAACCCCACAATGGGCTCTGTGCTGATAGCTCAGAGCCTGGAACCTGCTTTAGATTCTGTGTCTCCCTCTCTCTCTGCCCTTCACCCACTCATGCTCTGTCCCTCTCTCAAAAATAAACAAATATAAAAAAAAATTTAAAATAAGGTGGAAAAACCTCAGAGCTTCAGGAGAACTGCACTGATCCCATGTTTTTCGGTCAATGACAAAGCAACTCTCTAGTCCCTGAGAGTATCATGTATCAAATGAAGATGCTGGACAGTAGTTCTCCAAATGTTCTGAGAAAAGATAGTTAAATATGCCCCTCTTCAACAAAAAGGATTCAGTGTACCATCTTCCTCGCCTGCCTCCCTTCCCACTTGGAGATTCACAACCACATGAGCATGCCCAAAACTCTGAACATACAACCTTGGAATTTCAGTCTTTTTTTGATCATCAAACTCTTATAACATTACTACCTGGGATAGTTTCTGAAATGTCTCCCAACAATTCCCACTTCCTGATTTTCATGCATTTGAGTAACCTCTCCACTTGAGTGTGGGTTGGACATAGTGATTAGTTTCAACTGAATAGAATATTATAGAGGCAATTGGGGTGTCACTTCCCAGAATAGGTTATGTTACTATGACCTCCTTCTTCTCTCTTCCCTCTTGATTTGCTCAGTCTGATGAAGCCATATACCATGTTGTGAGCTGATTTGTTCCGAGCAGCCCATCTAACAAGCAACTGAGGGTAGCCTGTGGTCCAAAGCCAGCAAGAGCTAAGTCCTGCCAACAATTACATGAATGAACTTGAAAGTGGGTCCTCCGCTAGTCAAGCCTTAAGACCACTGTAGCCCTGGCTAACTCCTTGATTGTAGCCTTTTGAGACAACTTGAGCTACTAGATCCAGCTAAGCCATACCTGGATTCCTGACTCAGAGAAACTTTGAGATAATCAGCACTGTTTTAAACCACTAAGTTTTAAGGTAAGTTGTTATGTAGCAATTAGTAATGCTAACACAATAACATATAGAACTACCCTCTGGGAAACTCACTTTGGAAAGCACTGACAGCATTTTTAAGGTTATTTCTTAGATATATTTTAAATATAAGAGATAAAGCAAATCATTGGGAAATAGATTTTTCTTATCACAAGAGGGAAAAAATACATAAGCCTTTAGGCTATATGAACTCAACTGTCACTAAGTAAAATGACTGAGATTTATTTTTTCACCGGCAATGAGAAAGGGTCTATTTAAAAAAAAGTATGAAAAAGACAGGCACAAATTTTTCAGGCACTTTGGATATACTTCAGTCCATGAGGGTCCTCTCTGCAAATTAAAATATATCCAGTAAGGCAGGTCTGTTAAAGACCTCTTCTTGTCTACACATTCCTGGACACCAGTTTAAGTTTTGATAGAAAACTCGCAATATTAAAATTACATTTCATTAAGAGTGCCCTTCGTTCTAACAGGTCCCTGAAAGAAGCAAGCCTCACAAATTATTAAAACTGTTCTGCCACGAGGAAACCAAGTTTCCATATTTTGTGATCTCACCAGTATTTTTGAAAAGATGCTGGAATGACTTCAAAGCACTTAGAAAGAACTGTGACAGCACATAATACATGCTTAATGTTAGTATTATCATTATCTCTTTATCGCATTTAATGAATATATAAATGTATCAACAAAAATAAGTATGCATCTGTCAATAAGATGATACAATTAATGAGGCCGATCTCCTACAAACACAGATGAGCACTGTCTCCTTCAAAGAAATCACACTGAAGGTCTCAATGCTTTTCTCAAGAAGCTGTCACCGTTCATTGCTTTTTGCATAATTTCCTTTTGGGTTACTTTTGGAAAATAAGATTTTTTGTGGATATTATTATTATTATTAAACTCTCATATGGCAGAACCCAGTTTTCTTATTCAGTTCATTTAACATAATGTCCTTTGAATGATGTTTGGTTGTTTCAAAAAGCACAAGCTCAAAAATTGATGATTTTCTAGGATTTAAGATCTCGCAAAGATACCATATGCAATTCTTATGCTCACAAGCATGCACACACACAGCACACACTTTCATCTCTTATTTTTTATTTTTATTTTTTAAAATATTTTTATTTATTTCTAGGAGAGAGAGAGAGAGAGAGACAGCGTGAGCAAGGGAGGGTCAGAGAGAGAGGGAGTGACAGACTCCGAAACAGGCTCCAGGCTCTGAGCTGGCAGTCAGCACAGAGCCCGACGCGGGGCTCGAACCCACGAACCGCGAGATCATGACCTAAGCGAAAGTCGGACGCTTAACCGACTAAGCCATCCAGGTGCCCCTCATCTCTTATTTTTTAATTGCAAGGTTAATTTAAAATCAATATGAAGTTGAAGTTGTACTGACATTTCAAAAGTTTAGCAAAGTAAAAAATTAAGCAACAATCATATCCTCTTATAAATATCAAGTGATTTATTCATGTAAATGCATAGGGAGTTATAGCCATAAATTATTTTGCATCCAAATGATAATATACAATGCGCTTTGGCAGATTAAATATTACCAACAACATCAGGCTGCAGTGAGCAACTGAAGAATGTTTACTGCACTAAATTAAACTTACTTGTCTGAAGCAGCATTGAACAGAAGGTAGGCTTTCAAGTTTACCTTCCCTCAAAGCACAGATAAGGACCATTAAAAGAAAATGTCATGCATAGAAATCTGAATTTATCGAAGAAGAAAATTAGGGGAAAATTCCTTTTTCACACAGTATTTTTATGGTTTGGGTTTGCTTGTTTTTCATTTGCCAAAACAACTGTGACTAGGGGGAAAAACGAGTGATGGCTCAGCTATTGTAAAAGAATACTAGGCACGAAATCAGGAAAGACCAAGTCCTGCCATTTATTTGTTTCTCCTTATTAGGCCTCAGTATCCAATCTGTAAAATCAGAAAGTTCCAGTGCTTCTAGTCAAGATCAGTACCACTTCTTACTGAGATGTAAAGAAGTATGCATGCGACACGAGAGGACGTTGGCATTTGGGAATGAACAAAGTCTAGGTATATCGGCTGGCATTTAGTGGTGGCAAGCAGGCAGGCCCACCACCTGCCCAATGTCTGGAAGAGCATTCAGGTTGTATTCTAATAGCATTCAGGTTGTAGTCTATGTAAAGGTGCCCCCTTGGGTTAGGAGAGAGGCAGCAGCACAGAAGCCAAAAATGATACACAGTTTATAGTGTGGTAACAGACCTGCACCAATAAATTGTCCCAATAAAGCACCCTCTCTGAACAATATGATTTTCTAAGGCATCCCCCACTTCACATTCAGTGATGCCAAGATGTATGCCTCTGGGTCTAAGCCTTGCCCTTGTTAATCCTAGAAGTGATGACACACTCATATTTTCCTTATTTTCTGCAACATACTGAACCCCTTCCCATTTGGAGTAAGTTTCTCACTTGCTCTGTCTTCTGCTTGAAACTCAGTGCTCCACCTTCAAGAGATGACTTCCTCTCAATATAAAAGTTCAGCTTACATGCATTTCACTCAGAGAGACTGCTCACCCAACGCAACTCTTCTCTGAATGCCATTTTCTGATTAAAACTAATATTTAAAAAAAAATCATACTACCCTATTCTGCTTTCTTGATTAAATTTATTGCAATCTATTTTCTACATTCATAGGTTTTTTTGTATCCTTTCCTACGAGAATGATCACACCAAGGGGCGCCTAGGTGGCTCAATTGGTTAAGTTTCCAACTCTTGATCTTGGCTCAGGTCATGATCTCAGGGTTGGTGGGTTCAAGCTCCACACTGGGCTCTGTGCTGTTAATGTGGAGCCTGCTTGGGATTCTCTCTCTCCCTCACTCTCTGCCTCTCCCCAGCTCACATGTGCTCTCTCTCTCTCTCTCTCTCTCTCTCTCAAAATAAATAAATAAATTTTATTATTTTTTTATTTTTTAAATGTTTACTTATTTTTGAGAGACACATAGACAGAGCATGAGCAGGGTAGGGGCAGAGAGAGAGAGAGAGAGATGGAATCTGAAGCAGGCTCCAGGCTCTGAGCTGTCTGCACAGAGCCTAACATGGGGCTCAAAGTCACAGACTGCAAGATCATGACCTGAGCCACAGTTAAACACTTAACCAACTGAGCCATGCAGGTGCCCCAAATAAATAACTTTAAATAATAATAATAAAAAATAATGACTATGTCAAGAAAGCAAGATTCTTGTCTAGTTTGTTCAGTTGTGTAAGCACAATCCCTATCACAGTAGAAAACTCATATAGCTGCTCAATAAATATTTGTTGAAGGAATAAATGAGTGGATGAGTGAATTTTAGTAATAATTTTTAGCACATGAACTTCAATATTTAGATCCATTAAATTGCTTTAATGGAAGCAATAGCACTGGACTAGGCACTGAGAATATTGAGGAAAAAAATGTGAATCTTGTCCAAGTAGACCTTATAGCACAGGAATAGACATTGTCAATCAAATAATCAAATTAATAAATATAACATTCAACCTTGAAAAGTGCTGTCAGATAGAAGTAGCTGCCAAGGTGTTATGGAAGCTGAGAATGAGGGCATTTGAAACAGATATAGTAACCAGGGAATGATTAAGACAAGACCCAAAAAGCATTGCAGACACAGGGAGTAACATTTGCAAGGGCCCTGTAGCCTGAAAAAGTGCACTGAGCCAGTGTAGCTGATGCAGAGAGGAAGAGTGACAGCTAGAGATGAAGTCAGGTTTAAGAGGTAAAGGGAGACTGGACCATGCAGGATTTTGAGTCAGGGCAAGGGCTTATGTCTTTATCTTAAGAGCAATGAGAAGCCACTGCCAAATTTTAAGTGGTGAGGTTGAATGGAAGTGGAGGGTGATATCAAATTCATATTAAGAGGCCTGAGTGGTTGCTAACAGAGTAGCTGGTGGGCTATTTCAGTGATCCAGGTCATATGTGATATAACCTGCATTTTGTTGTGTTGTGTAGATGGAGAGAAGTAAATTTAAGAGATTTTCCTTTTTTAAAAAATATTGGTTTATTCTTGAGAGAGTGAGGGGAAGGGCAGAGAGAGAGACAGACAGACAGACAGACAGAATCCGAAGCAGGCTCCAGGCTCTGAGCTGTCAACACAGAGCACAACGTGGGGCTCAAACTCACAAACTGTGAGATCATGAGCTGAGTCGAAGTCAGAAGCTTAACCAACTGAGCCACCCAGGTGCCCAAGAGATTTTCAGGAGATGAGATCCAGGGATTGGATAGTACAAATACTTTACAAGGGAGAAAAGAGGGAAAGATATTTCAGACAGAAGTTGCCATTCCTTGAGAGAGAAAGACAGAGAGTGATATAAATGAACTTGATTTGGGGATATTGAGTTTGGGTGTCTTTGAACCATTCACAGTCAGTCTCAAGATGACTTTTGTATAGGAGCTCAGAAGAGCAGCCTTGGTAGAGGAATGTATTTGTGAGTCATCTGCACAGAGCTAGTAGTTAACAGGAAATAATGGGATGGCCAAGATTGTGTAGTTGAGCTCAGCTATGGCAGAAATGGCCTAGTGCCCAGGGAGAACAGCCTAAGGAAGAGCACCCAGAGTAAAGGGTTTCCAAAAATGAGTGAACAGTTTGAGTCCCTAGGGATGTTCTGGGCATCACATCGCAAGTATATGCACAGGTGGGTACCATCATTGACATTCTCTCAGTTTACAATTCTGTTAGCAACTTTTCCCTTCAAAACTCACTCTACACCGAAACCCCTCCTAAAACTAACATGAAGTAATGTGGGTGGAAGAAGCAGTGTCCATGTGCGTGGAACTAGGGAAAAGCTGAGGGGACTATATTCCTAATAAACTTGGTGAAACACTAATAATTCCAGACATTTCCAATATTATCTGAAACTACACTTGATGTAAATACTGGGAAAAGGACTTTGTATTCGTATTATATATATGCCAGTTTTCAGCCTATTGCCTCTTCACTCCAAAACGTACCCTTAAGTACTTGTGCAGGCGTGGGCTGGAGCCTTTAACATTTTTCCTTTGTGACAGGCATGATGTTAAATTGTGCCAGTAGAGGGTGCTAGAGGGGCGCTGCAGAAGGAAGGGTCTTTCCTTCCAGGTTCTGGTGTGCTTCTATTTCTCCTCCTTTTGTTCTTTTCCACCACAGGGTTACCAGTGGTGCTGTATGGGGGGTTCCAGTGGTGCACACATTCCCTTGGTATAGTTGGGGCTAGTAACCACTTCACTGCAGCTTTCCTGATTTAGACACCCTGGAAGCTGGCTTCCAGAACCTCAACCTCTCCTGTGGTCCCACTCACCTGCATCCATCTGCCTAAACCTAGGAAGGATGTTTCCTGCCCAGGGACTGTCAACCAATTGCAGCCCAGGGCAACCCATGAAGGTTCACTTCCATCCACTGGGAGGCAACCATACTTTCTCCAATGGAGCCTGAACACAAGATCTGAGAAGAAGGCCCTCCCTTCTAAATCTGTTCCTTCCATGCATACTCTCTCTTCAACATTAAAGTCCTCTTTAGAGTTTTCTTTATGCCTTTGTAGCTACTCTCCTCTTACAGATCATAATTGATGACATAAAACCGTCCCTGTTCAAACGAACTGTATTTTAGTCTCCTAACTGGACTCTGACTAATACAGTCACACTTTCCATTTTTTAAAATATGTCTAATAGGGGCACCTGGGTGGCTCAGTCAGTTAAGCGTCTAACTTCAGCTTGGGTCATATCTCATCATGTATGAGTTCGAGCCTCATGTCAGGCTCTGTGCTGACAGCTCAGAGCCTGGAGCCTGTTTCGGATTCTGTGTCTCCCTCTCTCTCACTTGTGCCTCCTCCCTTCATGTTCCATCTCTCTCTCTCAAAAATAAATAAACATTAAAAAATTTAAAAAATAAAATATTTCTAATACATGATATAATCTTTATAATAATCCTGTGAAGTACGTATCTCCATTTTAGACATGAAATTTCATTGGACAAGTTTTTTATTTCATTCAATAAGTATGTACTGAGTGCTGAATATGAGCCTGATGCAAGCTTGTGTACTAAAAATTACTAAGCTGGAGTCAAAATCCAGAGATCCAAGTTTAGAGTGTTTTCTATTACACATTTAGGGTAGCAGTAAACATATTGGTAGCATACCAGTTTTTGAAGAACTTTAGGGTATTTCTTCTTAAATTTAATATGCTTACAGCTTACCCATCTAAGTACAGATTCTCATTCAGTGGTTGTTGTGAGGTGAATTTTTGCCCCCCCCCCAACACACTCCCCCATGCATAAGTTAAAGTATTAACTCTTAGGACATCAGACTGTGATCTTATCTAGAAATAGGGTCACTGTTGATGTAATTAGTTGAGTTAGAAGAGTTATAATGAAGTCATACTGAAGTGGGGTGGGTCCCTCTCCATTGGTGCCCTTTAGAAAAGAATGCCATGGGGAAAACCCACCTGTAAAAAGGGAGAAGGCCATGCAGTGTGAATATGAAGGTGGGGATCAGGTGATGCATCTACAAGCCAAGGAGTGCCAAAGATTGACAGCAAAACAGCAGATGCAAGGAGAAAGGCATGGAGCAGACTCTCCCTCATAGACAACAGAAGAAAGTAACCGTGCCAACACCTTGATCTCAAACTTCTAGCCTCTAGCACTGTGAGATGACAAAGTATGGTTGTGAAGCCACTCAGGTCAGGGTAGTGTGTTAAGGCAGCCCTAAGAAACCACGACAGTGGGTCTGAGGTGTAGCCTGGGGTTCTGCAACTTCCCAGGTAATGCTGATGCACTGGTCTTTGGAGAACACTTTGAGAAGCAAGGAGTTAATGTATAAGAGATGCCACTCCTTGTGCCACCTCCTCTTTTTTCTAATGAATGCTACACTTTCTATAGTACAAGCTGAAAGGACCTGCCCCACAAACTGGCCAGTGATCCATGTGACTTGACTCAAAACAACAAAAGAATTCTCTAGTTAATTGTGGAGGAAGAAATGACAGTGCTGTTAAAAGTAAGGTCAACTGCCCAAGGCAGCTCATCTACAAGTGTAAATTAAAAGGAATAAGCAGAGAAAGCCAGTTATAAGTAGGGTTGAACAAACACACATGCAGATGTAGCCAAGTCACTTTGGGGCAAGAGGTGAAAGATCTCCCTCCCTAAATCCAACTGCAGGGGTCCCCTGGGGCGGGGGGGGCTTAAACATGGAAACACCTCCCACCACAATTTACAAGATCCAATCTAGCCATGTCTGCTTCTTAACTTCTATAGTTTTTCCCTTGCTGCTTTGCATGTACTCTGACAATACCTCATTTTTTAAAAAAAGTTTTTATTTCAATTCGTTAGTTAACAGGGTTTTATTAGTTTCAGGTGTACAATATAGTGATTCAACAATTCCATATATCAGCTGATTCTCATCATGATGACAATACCTCCTTTTTTTCTTTCTCTCGTTATTTGTAATCAAAGCGTTCTATTAGAATACACACTCATAACAAAATAGTAAAACTGAACACATCTGCTTCCTATTATTGATCTCTAGCAGAGATGCCAAACTGTCTTCTGTTGTCCATATCTCCTTTTCCCTTTATATGAATTTTACAGGGCATATGCCCTCTTACCTGGATATTGTATTTCACAGTATCCTCTGCATATGTGACCAAGTTTGGGGCAATGGAATATGAGTTGAGGTGATGTATAGAATTTCAGGGTCATGTTCTTATGGAGAGAACTTGCCCTGGGCTTTCTCCCTGCTCCCACAGCTGGGAAACAGCAACAAGAGCAGTAGCAGCTGGACTTATAAGAGAAAGCTGCATGCAGGAAGGTATCTCACACCCAGTACCCTAGATGCCCTAGGTTCTTAGGGCATGGAGGTCTCCCTGAACCCAATCTGCTCACTTAGCTTTTCACTGTCATAAATTTAAGGATTTCTTTGTTATAGCACCTTCACATGCATCCTAACTAATACTTTCTAGAAAGCCATCCACTGATGCTTTACTTTTATAGGAACTTGCTCTCCATTTCCAATTCTAAGCCAAGGCCAGGCAGCTGCATTTGGTTTTATTTGAGATACACAGGGCTTGGTGGTGATCAAGTGTGTCCATGCCTAGGCCAGAACATCAGCAGCCTCATTTTTTGTCAGGGTTGTAGGGCAACTTCCAGTCACTGCATGGGCCTTAGGACCTGGTTTCTCATTAAGCACTATAGGATCTGAATGGAGATGAGCCCTTGTCCTCATTTAGAGCCAGTATTATTTCACCCATGTGTATGCATAAGGTGAATCATCCCTGGACAAAGACAAACTGAATTGTTGAATGACAACAGAGAATTTCAAACAATAATATAATAGTAATAATAATAACAAATCATCTATCCTTTTTAAGGACTAGTATATGCACAGCCAAGTCTTATGATAATCAAGTTATATTGATAATCAACCTATATTATCTTGTGATAATCAACAGCCCCAAGAATTCAGGTAGAGTACCCACTTTTATTAAATATTTCTCTTTTTGAATAGATACCAGGGACCTATTTTATAGATGGAGAAACTGACAGATGAAAAGGTTAAATTCAGTGTAGCATTCTATCTACTCAGTACACATTTTTTTTCACCATTCATTCCTGGTTCATTCATGTCATTTATTCTTATAGTTTATTCAAATATTCAACAAATACATATGTGCCTCACCTGTTACTGAATGTAAAATGGGCTTCAACTCCTAGTTGTATTATTTATCATTTCCTTAATTTTCATCTGACAAGCCTTTACCAAATACTTACTACATGTGACCCAATACATGCAGGGAGATATTGAGCAAGGGGCTTATGGCCTCATTGTTGTGAAGCACTAAATGTAGCTTATAAGAGGGAATGGTTAACATCAATGGACTGGAGTCAGTGTTGTCTCAATTTGCCAGTATGAACTGAGTGCCACCAGCTGAGTGTATCCAGCCCAATGACCAAGCTCCATCCACATACCAGTTCTACCATTGTTACTGCAGAAAAACTAGACAAGGTGGTAGTTGGGTGGGAAAAAAAAAAAAAAAGATACTGGGAGAGGGAGAAATACAAAACCTTTCTCCTCGTAAAAAACTCAAGCGCTCAGACTTCTGATGGCAGGTTAGCGGTCATTTTGATAGGTGAAGGACATAATACACACACACACACACACAAAAACACTCATATCCACATCTGCATCATCCACACATGGAGGCAGGAGTGAATGGGAAAATGAACCACGAGAAGAGAAATGGAAATAATTCACTTATTTAGTCCAGAAAATGTGAATAAAGGAGGCAAATGAGAGCTGTTACTTTTAACTGAATTGGCTTTGAGAAAGGGAAGCAATTATTTACTGAATTCTGCTACCTCTAGACACTGTGCTAGGAGCCTTCACAAGTTTCCATGTTTCCTCATTGAATCTTTTCCACCCCTGAGCCAGGAAGGTACTGCTACCTCTGATTTACAGATGAAGAAACTAAGATGTGGAAAGGTCAATAATGTCACCTAAAGTCACACAGGTAGCAAGTGGCAGATCTAGGTCTAGAAATCATATCTGTTACCAAACCCCATGTATTCTGTACTTATATCACCATATATGAGGCCATGCAAGAACAGAAACCACTATAATCAGGTTGGCAGGAAGCTAGTGAGAGGAATTAAGGAGCTAAACCTCAGCTGGGCCTGGGCCAGGAAGGTATCAGAGGGTCACAAAGCATTTTTCAGGCCAACACCTTCCAACCATAGGATATAGGCACACAGAAACAGAAAAGGGCACAGCAGTCAATCATATGCCAGTCTCTAACATTTTCAGAGTCCTGCAAAGAGTGAATGTGGAAACACAAATACCATATTTCAAAATATTTAAATGTTATAAATCAAGCAAACAAATTTGAATAAGGTATATTCCATCTTCCTTTCTTAATAAACATAGCTTTGTAACAACTAGGAAGGCCAAGTTCTGATGTGGATTTTCTCAACTTCTCCAAGGGTCACACTGGGCAGCACCCACACACCTCATTCACTACCCAACACCCTAAGGGCTGCCCTTCTTATCTTCCTATCCCCAGATTCAGGGTATAGCCCATTATAAAGGTTATGTACGCATGACTATGGACACTTAGCACCAATATCCATAGCTATCCACATGCTCTTTCCTACAAGTGACCACATTTTGGGCCATCCTGGAGGGACACAGCACTGTTCCCTGTCTGGCTCAGCCAAGAGGCCTCACATAGCCAGCAAGGAGGCTCAGAGTCATTAGGACCATCAACTCAAAGGTTTTGGTACCTAGAGTGTGGTGGAGGATGGAGGCATGGGGCTCCCAAAATTGTATCTCCTAAGTATATGGTTTTTTATCCTATGGAGAGGAACATAGCTAGGGGAGGGTCAGAGTAGGGTCCTGTAAACCACATGGCTTGGGGCAGGGCACCTCTTCTCTAAGTCTATGGTCCATCCTAGGACATCACATAGTTCTCTCTGTAAAGGGAGAAGAAAATTTGGTTTTGGGGTTCAACTAGATTAGAAATGTTCGAGTTCATCAGTTCTGATCGCCATTGTGCATTCAAACCACCTAATAATGTACATATCTGGCCCTATCCATAGGGAATCTGCTTTAATTGGTATGGAGACAGGCCTGTGTGTTGAGAATTTCCAAAGCTGCCCATTTTAATGTGCAACCAAGGTTGAGGATCACTATTAATGATATTTAAAAAAGTGTTCTACAGGCTGGAAAGAGCTCATCCCACCCCCACCATGCTCATGTCTGCAAAACTCTAATGGTTACTAAAGGGTAACTAAAGATGGGAGGGAGGAAGATGATCAGGAGGAGAGTGGAGGAGGCCCAGGACAGAGGCAAAGCACTGGGGCAAGGTTGTACCCATTTATCTGATGCCAGAAAATTTCTCCAAGATAAAGTCATGTGATTTGGGGGGGCAGGTCAGGAATCAAATTTGTTTGTTTGGTTTTTATGGATGATTTTGTTCTTTCAAACTGTCCTACATATATACACCTCAATGTCTGTCATCTGTTTCAGCCTATTGGTTTTGATAAAAGTCTTGTTCCAACATACAGCCAGAGATTCTCTCAGTTTATGTCACAGCCTTAACTTTCCTTTCTTGAGAGCTGAGTGGGTATAGTGTGAGAGGAGATAAGAGCCAAGGATAGGTATCTCTGTCCCCTTCCTCCCATATAATGCCAAGCCACACGGTTTCTGTTATAGACTGAATGTTTATGTCTCTCCAAATCCATATGTTAAAACCAAATTCCCAATGTGATAGTACTTGGAGGTGGGCTCTTTGAAAAATAATTAGGACTTAAGAATGGAGTCCTCATGAGTGGAATAAATACTCATCTAAGAGGCCCCAGAGAGATCTCTTGTCCCTTTCTACCATGTGAGGGTAAAGTAAGAAGATGGCTGTCTATGAACCAGGAAGTGGCTCTCATCCCAGACATGGAATCTTCTGGCACCTTGATCCTGGATTTCCTATCCTTCAGAATGGTGAGATATAATTTTTTGTTGTTTATAAGCCACCAGTCTATGTTGTTCTGTGAGAGCAGCCTGAAAGGATTAAGATGCCTCCCTGATTCCACATCTCTGATGTCCAGCCAGGAGATGGGAGAAACAAATATGTCATTTCCCTGAGATCCCAGGCACTGATTTTCTTTCATCAGAGGTGCACTGGTTATTTGCTAAGAATAAAAAGTAAGAAAGAGTGTTTTGGCAATATGAGCACATAAATGAACACAGATTAAATACTTTCCTCATAGTCACAGATCCCCGAGTTTATCTCCATCAGTGTTATCAAAGCACAGCTTTCCTAAGATTCTGCTGCAAATTTCACTTACAATCACTTATTAGCTATTTTATTTTCAGGGATTTTTAAAAAATCTAATAGGCGGATATAAAGTTTAAGCTGTATATCTAAATGACATTATAAGACAGATTTCATGCATTACAAGCCATTCCTGATTACCACACAAGACAGATTCCTAGTATGGTCAGAGAAAGAGATTTGCCATTAGTTACCTCACAGACTTAAAGTCTAGAAAGATAGATGTTTTGCTTAAGCAGACTTTGTTTAGAACAATGACCTTCAAACATGGATAAGCATAACCCCTGTAGTCCACAGTCAAGGATAATTATAAGAAAAATGACTTCCACGTCCTCATTGTCCATTTTTATCCTTTCACAAACTGATTAACCTAAGAATCTGTAGTGTATCTCTTCACAATAGATCCTCTCCAGTTACAAAGAATGGCACACCTTTGAGCCACCTAAATATCACTACAGTTTTGCCCTAAGAATAGATATACCTGCAGGCACCACAGGGATAAATCTAAGTTTTATTTTTCAGGAAGTCTCTGAAGCATCTGTTAATAACCAATCAAGATATGGTCCTTTCTTTTTCTGCCTTCCACAAATTTCCTTTAAGTATGTAGCTTGGGATCACAAAGAGGTATTCCGTATTCTAGTAAAAATGCCAAAACAATTACAGTGATATGTAGCTTTTTAAATATAATGAATATTTGCAGGACTCCCATATGTATTCATATTTTCCATAACACTGGGTGAAACCTATAGACAAAAAATTTACATGATTCCTTTCAGATTTGGTAGATGTTAAAAATGGAATTAAACACCTATTGGTCAAGTAATAACATTAAATATTCACTCTAATAATCCTTTTCATTTCACTCTGTAAGATGTTTCATGATTTCAAGCTTCTAATAACAAGAAAAATTATATTTAAACTTTGATTAAAATGTTTAGATATTCACTTAAAAATGTAAGACACATGTCTGCTTCTGGAAGATATAGTATGATGCTTTTCCCTATTGCTCCTGCTAACTATGGTTCCTTTATGTGAATGTTACATGTAAAATATATGACAAAATACTCTGAATGGTGGAAAGAAGGCATGTTGGCTACAGACTATACAACCAGAAGAAATACAATGGTAATTTTCCTGAGTTTTTTTCATGTCTCGTGTCTCAGACTTGCATCTGAAGAAACTGGCAACTGAGAAACACAGATGGCACAAAAATAAAACAAGTCCTAATTGAAGCTTGCTTTCTCTAGCCAGAAGATCAGAAAATGGGAAGCCTTGTAACAGGGAAACTTTTACACAAAACCCATGTTACTCCAGGTAAATACTACATAAAAACAAACAAAACTTTGTCTCTACCCTCATTCCCTCACCTAGGCCAGCAAAAGTAAGGAGAGTTAAAGGCCTTCATGAAACTGTAATGGGGTGCCTCAACACCCATACCAGAATATCAGAAAAGGCCACACAGGAAACTAGGATTTTGATCCACACAGTAACAAGACCAGTGCTGCCCACCAAGTGGTCTTAGTGAGGAGTCTGAACTACCACTCTACCTGGCAATAATGAAGTGCCCCTCATCTTCTCTCCAAAAGTGGTATCACAGGAGGTCTACAGAAGGTCAGTCTTTTCCTGTCACTTATCAGTAATGACATCATCCTCATTAAAATGTCAGCACAGACCATGTGGGGAGCCAAAATTTTAAAGCCTGTCCTGAAGTACTGAGATGTCTTCCCCACTCACTATCAACATAGGCTGAATGGGAAACCCAGATTTCAACTTCCACCTAGCAATAACAGCTGGAACCATTTCTCCTCTTGGGGTAGTATCAGAAAAAGCTAACTAAAACAGAAAATTTAAAGAAGATGCAAAGTCTCATAGCACAATATTAAAAATGAATGTTTAAGCTTCAACAGGAAATCACTCATCATACCAAGAAGCAGGAAGATATTCAACTGATCAAAAAATATAGGCAACAATGAGATGAGAGAACTAGTAGAATTATTTGACAAAGTGCTTCAAGCAGTCATGACAGAAACACTTCAAAAAGCAATTATAAACAGGCTTGAAACCAATGGAAATAGAGCCTTATCAAAAATTAGAAAGTTTCAGAAAAAAACACAAAGTAGAAACTATAAACAAGAGTCAATGCAAATTTTAAAACAACAACAAAAATACAATAACCAAAATGAAATCCTCTGTGAATGGACTTAATAGCAGAATGGAGGGAGGGGGCAGAGGAGAGAATCTGTGAACTAGAAGATAGAAAAAACAGAGTCTCAGGTATCCTTAGGGCAGTAATTGACTAACTCAATCAATCAATCAATCAATCTACCTACCTACCTACCTACCTACTGTTCAGACAGTTGTGTTATTGGAATTTCTGAAGGAGAGAAGAAAGAGGGTGGGGTTAAGCAAGTACTTAAAGAGGAAGTAGCTGAAACTTCCAAAATTTGTCCAAAGATATAAACCTACAGGTCCAGGAACCTCATTAAGACCCAAATATGATAAGCCCAAAGAAATCCACATTCTGAAAATTAAGGGGAAAGAAAAGTTTTTTGAAAACAGCTAGATAGAAACAATACCTTACCAAAATGGACATTTATTTCCAGTAACAGAAGATTTCTCATCAGAAACCATGGAGACCATAAGTAAGTTTCACATTGTTTCAAGTGCTAAAGCTGAAACAAATGAACAAAACACTTGTCAACTAGAATCTCATACCCAGAGAAAATATCCTTTAAAAATGGAGAAGCAATCAAAATATGTTCAGTTGGAAGTAAAGCAAGAGACTTTACCATCTATCTATCAATAAATCTACCCCAAAAGAGGGGCTATAGATCTTGGAATGTTCAGAAGTAAGAAAAAATATAGTAAACAAAAATATGGGTAAATACAATAGGCTTTCTTTTTCTCTTCTTGAGTATTCTAAAGTACATTTGATAATTGAAACAAACATTATAACACTGATATGATTCTAAATGTATGTACAGGAAATATTGAAGATAACTATAATGGTGTGACAGTTAAGGGACATAAAGAGAGATAAGGTTTCTACAATTCACTCAAACTGTAAAATAACACTATCAATAAACATTATATAATAATTTATTTGTAAGTAATGTAATGCTTAGATTACTAAAAATGTTAGAAGTATATTATAAATAAAAATGGAATTCTAAAAAAATTCAAGTAACATACACACACACACACATACACAACTGAAATAAAAAGCAGAAGAAACAAACAAAAAACAAAAAATAAAATGCAGGTTTAAGCTTCACCATACCAAAACTGCATTAGATATAAATGTTCTAAAGATACCAATTAAAAGGCAGAAGGTGGCAGAGTGGATTAAGAAAATACCCACTATTTTTGGGGTATTTTTTTGTCTGGGTAAAAAATTACCCAACTATTTTTTGTCTATAATAAACTCATTTCAAATATAACAATATAGTTGGGTTTTTAAAGTTTATTTATTTATTTTGAGAGAGAGTGAGTGAGAGTGAGCAAGTGCGCCTGAGTGGGAGAAAGGCAGAGAGAGGGAGAGAGAACCCCAAGCAGGCTCCATACTGTTAGTGCAGAGCCAACATGAGATCATGACCTGAGCCAAGATCAAGAGTTGGACACTTCACCAACTGAGCCACCCAAGCACTACTATGTAGGCAGTTTTGAAGTAATAGTTGAACAGTATGTATATGTATGTATGTATGTACACACACACACACACACACACACAGAAAGAGAGAGAGAGAGAGAGAAAAGCAGAAGTAGCTATATTTGTATTAAATAAACTACAAATAAATGTACCAAAAACAGAGAGAAACATTATATATAAATGATTAATCTACCAGAATGATAAAGGAATCCTAAATGCATATGTATTAAAAATCAAGTTACAAAATATGTGAATTAAAAGCTGACAAAACTGAAAGAAGAAATGGAAAAATCCAAAATTAGTTCTGGAGATGTCAGTACTCTTTTCTCAACAATTAAGGGAATAATCAAACATAAAGTAAGCAAGACTATAGGAAAACTAAATACCAGCAATCAGCAGGATCAGACCAACCTTTCCAAAACATTCTATCCAGTAATAGCAGAATATATAGTCTTTTCAAATATATATATATAACATATACCCAGATAGATCATATCCTGGGTCACAAAACAAACTTCTTTTTTTTTTTTTTAATTTTTTAAATGTTTTATTTATTTCTAGAAGAGAGAGAGAGAGAGAGAGAGAGACAGCGTGAGCAGGGAAGGGTCAGAGAGAGAGGGAGTCACAGACTCTGAAACAGGCTCCAGGCTCTGAGCTGGCAGTCAGCACAGAGCCCGACGCGGGGCTCGAACCCACGAACCGCGAGATCATGACCTAAGGGAAAGTCGGACGCTTAACCGACTAAGCCACCCAGGCACCCCCACAAAACAAACTTCTATGAAAAAACATGGAAGAATAGAAATTACACACAGTATATCTCTGACTTAAGTGGAATCAAACTAAAAGTCAGTAACAGACTGAAAAGAGGAAAATCTCTAAGCAACACACCTAATCTAATGGATCAAAGAGTAAGTCTCAACAGAAATCTCTTACCCCAGATGGTTGTCCTGGAGAATTCTGTTAAACATTTAAAGGAGAATCAAAGCCATTAATTTTGTCCAGAAAATAGAAGGGAAGTGAATACTTTCCATGTCATTTATAAAACTAGTATTATTCTAACACTAAAACAGCACGAGGAAGTAGACAAAAAGAAAACTATGCACCAATACCTGTCATAAATATGCAAAATTCCTCAATGAAAAAGCAAAAGCAGTTCAACAATATATATTTACATATAAAATGTTTACATAAGTTCAGCAATATATAATACACATACATATAGTATTTATTGTTACAAAGTAGAGTTTATTCCAGGGATGCAAGGCTGGTTTAAAATTTAAAAATCAATCAATATAATCCATCATAATTACAAGCAAAAGAAGAAGTACCACATGATTATATCAGGTGATGCAGAAAAAGCAATTAACAAAATTCAATACCCATTCAGGATAAAAACTCAGAAAAATAACAGTAAAGGGGAACATCTTCAATCTGATAGAGTATCTACAACACTTACAGCTAACATTATACTTAATATTGAAAGACTGAATGCTTTTCTTTTAAGATTGTGAAGTAAAGATGTCTATTCTCATCACTCTCATTTTATATAGTGCTAGAAGTTTTAGCCAGTGCATTAAAACATGGAAAGGAAATGAAAGGTATACAGGTTGGGGAGAAAACAAAAAGAAATAAGTATCTGTTTGCAGATGGAATTACCATCTATATATAAAATCCTAAGGTATGTGCAAAAACTCTTGGAACTGATAAGTGAGTTCAGCAAAGTCATAGGATATAAGATATATATGGGCAAAACATAATTCTAATTCTTATACTAGTAATAAATATTTGACACAAATTAAAAATGCCATCTATTATTACTAACAAAAATACTTAAATGTCAAAATATATGCAGGATTTGTATGCTGAAAATTTGCTGAAGATTCAGCATAATAAAAATGTCAATGTTCCCCAAACTGATATAGTGCCTAACACAATTTCTACCAAAATTCCAGTAAAATCTCTTGTTGAGACAGATAAGGTTATTCTAAAATGCATATGAGAAAGTAAGGGAACAAAGAAAGCTACAATAATTTTGAAAAAGAATAAAGTGGGAAGAATCTATCCAATATCACAAATTTTATAATTATAGCCATTACGATTTTGTGATATTGGTGGTGAGACAGAAACATAGGTCATTGGAACATACCAGAAAACCGAGACATAATATACACAAAGACACCCATTTGATTTTTGACAGAGGTACAAAAGCAATTCAATGGGTGAGGGTCACTCTTTCAACAAATGGTGCTGGAGCAACTTAATATCCAGGCAAGATAATGAGCTATGACCCATATCACACCTTATAAAAAAAATTAACACAAAATGGAGAACAGCTTAAATGGCAAATGGAAAAATATAAAATTTGCGGGAAAAAATAGGGAAAAATCTTTAGTATCTAGGATTGGGTAAAGAGTTATTAGACGTCACACCAAAAGAATAAGCCACAAAAGAAAAAAAATGATAAATTGAACTTCATCAAATTAAAAACTTTTGTTCTGCAAAAGGCTCTGTTAAGAGGATTAAAAAAGAACCTGAAGAGTGACAGAAAATACTGAAAAATATATATCCAACACAGGACTAATACCTGGAATATACAAAGACCTCTCAAAACTTAACAGTAAAAACAACAAACAATCTGATTAGAAATAAGCAAAAGACATGAAGAGACGTTTCAACCAAGAGGACATACAGATCACCAATAAGCACATGAAAAGATGTTTGGCCTCGTTAGCCATTATAAAAAAGACAAAATAAAATCATACTGAGATATCATTACATATCTACCAGATGGTTAGAAAAACAACTAACAATACCAAATTCTGGTGAGGATGAGGGGAAACTGAGCCATTCTGTACATGCATTGTGATGACAATGTAAAATGTTGCCACCAACCAGAAAAGCAGACTGGCAATTGCTTTAAAAACTAAACATGTGAATTGCACTCCTGGGTGTGTATTCCAGAGAAATGAAGGCTTGTGTTCACAAAAACCTGGACACCTTGATTTTAGTAACTTTATTCATGAAAGCCAAATGGAGAAATAGCCTACATGTTTCTCAGTGGGTGAATGGTCAAACTATTAACACAGAGCAATCTGGATAAATCTTCAGAGAATCATGCTAGGTGAAAAAGGCCAATCCCCAATTGTTATATAGTATGTGATTCCATTTATATAATATTCCTGAGATGACAAAAATAAAGAAATGGAGAACAGATTAGTGGCTGCCAAAGGTTAAAGAGGAAGCAAGATTGGGAAAGAGGGAGGTATCCTTATAAAAAGGCAACGTGATGGATCCTTGTGGTGATAGAAAGGTTCTGTATCTTGACTCTATCACATGTAAACATCTCAGCTGCAATATTATACTATCATTTTATTAAGCTGCTATCACTGAGGGAAACTGGATAAAAGGTATTACAAGGACTCTTTGTATTATCTCTTACATGTGAATCTATAATTATGTCCAAAATGAAAAAAATATATAAAATGCTTGAAATGGTACACAGTATTTTGAAACTCTTTCAGGGGTGTGCTTGAGTCAAAATGTTTAAAGGCCACTGATCCAGAAAATTGGTGGACGGGGGCATAGAAGGAGCTCAGACCTAGAGGCAACTCTGCTTTCTGATGATCTCTCTGGTTCATAATTAAGCACATGGAAGGGACTATTTGTGACACTTGTATTCAAAAACACATCAATTGAAGAGATGTCAAATGAAGTGGTTATGTTAAAAAAATAAGCTGCCTTTCACCTAATTGACTGATGGGTCAATTCCATATTTGAAATCTCATGAGAGCCCTAACAAACTACCTAGTAGAGAAAGAAAAAAAAAACAACCTTCTAATTATAAGGGAGCTTGAATTCCAACGGACGTAAGAGGATTGTTAAACTTGTTGCTCAGTCTCTGACTTTCAATTAGGGAATACTGCCCCCAGATGAGGCAAGCACAGCCTCTATACTCATCATCTGATGCGGAACTGAGGTGCAGGGTAGCAGCAAATTATGGGGATCTGCATCTGTGAACACAATCGTACAAAATAAGAGCAAATGTCACAGACACACCATACCCTTTTTAATGTGTCTGTTTCTCCCTATGGTTGCGTCACACATTCTCAAGACAGAGCAGGTGTTAGCAAATTATAAAAACTGCATTCTCTTGGCCTGAATCTGGTGTACACAGCACCAGAACAGCTGAGAAAAAAATAGAAACCATTCATTTGCCCCAGCTCTGCTTGATATGGTTTGGATAAACAAACAAAAAAATGGTCACGAATCTTCACTTGACTGATGATCAGATCTGATGCAATGCATCCACATATCTAACAGGCAGTCAGCTGGGATCTTTCCAATGGTCTTGCAACTATGTTTAAATCCCAATGTTGAGAATAAAGGAATCGAGTTCCTCTGGTTGAAGTTCAGGGATTTATCCCCTATGAGACTGTCCCATTCCCACTGGGCTTACTGGGAATTGCTGCAGAACTATTCCTCACACAGACCATCCCCCCACTTTCTTGCTCAATATAAGTGACACGGTGGGGAGAAAGCTATGAACATCTCTGGAATTGTAGTTTTTTATTAAAAGCAGCTCTTTGTTTCTGGCTTCTCTTGTAGAGGATGGAAGAATATCTTTTCTTACCCTGAGACCAAGAGGCTAACCTGGAAATACTGGGGAAGCCTGCAACAAGGAAAGATTTACATTTTATTCCTTTTGAAGATGCACACACACATACACACAGTCACACACACACACACACACACACACACAGAGCCAGTGTACTAGCTGACCTGCAGACACAATAGACAGAAGACATAATGGGGAAGTGCAGTCAAAAAAAGGGCTTTTCCTCCCTCTCCCTCTCTGGAGTTCCTCATTCTGGAGAAGCAGGAGCATCAGATAGTATTTAGATCCAAAGATTTACCTCTGAGGAGGTAAATCTGGGGACCTCACTGTTTCCAATACAGCTCAGTTCAAGGATTAAGAGTGGTGCTCTCAACTGGAGGATGTGGCCACCATCAGGCAGCTACTCAGAGCTTCTCATCAGCAGTGTGTGTCATACTCACCAGCCAGCTGTGCTGAGACCTCAGGCAGTGAGCCTGCCTAGCATCATGGCTAGCCAAAAGGAGTGAAACTTTATCAGGTCAAGTGAGGAGACTAGTCTTTTCTGTCTCCTTTTGCTCTAGCCCACTAGTGCCAGAGTGAAAAGGGCACAAGGTATGGGCGAGCCTGACCAACCTGCCCTATTCCCCTTTTCCTTTCAAACATCACTCAACAGCCACAGTGGAGAGATGACCAGTTCTGAAGCACATATGATTGATACTTGGAACCTTAGAAATCAAAACTTTTATTCAAAAGTGAATAAAAGCAATTGAAAAGTGATAGACTCTGTCTATATTTTATTAAGAGATTTGCTGCAAATTAGGAGAGAGGGTTTCCCCCTACTAGGTAAGTTATAAGGAATGCAGTTATAAGAAAGCCTGAGGGGCACCTGGGTGGCTTAGTCGGTTAAGCGTCCGACTTTCGCTTAGGTCATGATCTCGCGGTTCGTGGGTTCGAGCCCCGCATTGGGCTCTGTGCTGACTGCCAGCTCAGGGCCTGAAGCCTGTTTCGGAGTCTGTGTCTCCCTCTCTCTCTGACCCTTCCCTGCTCACGCTGTCTCTCTCGCCAAGAAATAAATTAAAAAAAAAAAAAAAGCCTGAAAACCTCTCTCTCTCTCTCTCTCTCTCTCTATATATATATATATATCTTGAACAGTTGAGCATCTTCCAATATGCTGGTGATACAAATTCATAGTGGATGAAATTTACAGTGACTTTTGAATAGTTGATTGTAAATGAAGAGTAGCAAAAGCTTCTTCTGGAATAAGAGGTAATTTCCCATCAAGGAAAATGCACCCCTCTCCCCCAGCCAACCCCATCTCCAGTGATAGATTAAAGCCTTATAATTCCAAGCATAGTCTGAGAACCAGTAGCTTCATCATCTCCTTAGAAAGGCAGATCTCAGCCTTTCTACCCCAGAACGACCAAATCATAATCTGCATTGACAGAGCCCCAGGGGATTAGTGTGCACACTAAAATTTGGGCAGTGGCAGCCTAGAGCACTGAAGTGGTACCCTCATGCCAGACCATGAGTATATATGACTAACAAAATGCTCTGATCTCATGTGACACAGAGTGTGTCCATTCCCAGGGGGGCTGATCAGAACATAAGAATTTCTCCTCACCAATAGGTCATTAGAACATAAGAGTTTATCATTTTTTTCAAATAAACTTACAAATTTTTAGATTGTAGTGTGAACTTACAGTGTAGTAAATATAGGTATAGCCCACATAAACAATGGTGGCTTCAGATAGACAAAAGTTTTTAAGAATGTGAAAGAGCTCAGCATTTTAGAGAGTTTTAGAATGGCTGTTGTTACAAATGGAAGCTCTATCAGCCTCGAGGTATTACGTTCAGGAGACAGTCCATGGCCCCTTCCCTCAGGCGCCTCCCACTGGACAGGTATCTGGGATAGAAATAACTCTGTGGTATTAAGTCACTGGAACTGAGGCCCATTGGTTTCCCAGCATAATCTGGTCTCCCCTGAAAAAAATATGAAACACCCGTGGAGGCCTACAATCATTACATAACCAGAGGAGCTAACAGGATAGAATTTTCTGTCGCTAAAAAAAATTGCTTTCATGTCAGAAGTTTTCAGACTCCCTTCCCCTCATAATCACACTCAGTGCTCAGAATATTTCCACGTTCAGTTTATTCCTGGAATGTGGCTCCTGGCATTGTGGAAACCCACATCTTGATAAGATATCTCCCTGTTAGCAGTATCTCTTCAAAAACATCATCTCAATTTTCAGGGCACCAACTGAAAATATCTCTTCTAATTAAAACAATGGGCGATTCACCTTTCCAATAGCTAGAGGCTCTTCTGAGATGTCATTTTATATCTTTCTAAAATACCACCAGAAAAAGTGCTTTGTAGCTCAAGAGCTAGAGGCTTTGTCTATGGAAAAATAATCAAACCAAATAAACTGTAAAACTAAGTGTGGGTGGCAATGCCCAAAATAATAATAATTAATAATAATAATAATAGCAGCAAATTTAAGAGTCATAGCTAATATTTAATGAGCACTACTTATGGGCCAGGCACAATTTTAGACTCTCCTTCATTTATATTTTCCTTACAGTTGTCCTATGAGACAGACACTAGCATTACCTGCATATCATAGATGAAGCAAGTGAAGCAGAGAGTCTGAGCAACTTGTCCAAGACTGCACAGCTAGGAAGTAGAGAGGCAAGGTGAAAATTTATATTCTTATCATTGCAGTATATTCACTTTCATATTTCAGTGAGAACTGTGCAATCTGAACATACTACTACTACTATTCCCACAATGCTCCCTAAATCTAAAACAACCTCACACAAAGATTCAAAGCTTTCTCTCCAAAAGCAGAAGTGAGGTTTCTTCTTCATCTTTTAAATTACCACACCACACTGAGGAGCCTGGGGAGCTCTGTTGGTTGAGCATTCGACCTTCGGTTTCAGCTCAGGTCACGATAACAAGGTTCATGAGATCGAGCCTTGCGTCAGCCTCTGCACTAACAGTGCAGAGAGCCTATTTGGCATTCTCTCTCTCTCTCTCTCTCTCTCTCTCTCTCTCTGCCTTTTGAGCATTCTCTCTCTCTCTCAAAATAAAAAATCTTATAAAAATGTTTTTTAGTTCATATTACTATACTACTCTGCATGTTTCCCGTCTCATCTGTTCCTTCTACCTTTGTGATTGATCATGTGCTTTGGTTCAGGTGGTCTGGTTGTGCTAATTCCCTAGTCCATATCAAGGGAAGGCAGGGAGAAAGGGGAGTGAACAGAAGAGGAAGCTGCACAGATGAACTGGGCAGTCACCTTTCCCAGGAAGGCCAGATCCCTCCTGCCACACTGGGCCAACAGCACGCACAATCATGATGGCCTTTTAGTAACCACTGTGTGCATCTCAGTCAATGGGAGAAATTACCTAACCTGGGAGGATAACATTCCAGGAAGGATTGTTTTCATCTAATTAAAACTACTCATCCTATTTTGCCCTGAAAGGACAAGAACAGAGACTGTTTCCAGGAGAGGTGGATGCTACAGTGAGCCCCTAAGGGCACTGACAGATCCAGACAATGGTGCCTTCAGCCTTGGGCAGGAGGACATTTAGCATGGACCCTGAAACACAGAAATGGTAGCTCTTCTGGTGACAAGCATCAGATGTAGTGTCTTCGATGGGCACCACTGGCCTGGCTGCCAAGTGTGGCTCTGAATCTTGCTGGAAATTGTAGCACAGTGGTCTGGGAAGGAAAGGTTTCCACAGGCCCAAAGGTATCGTAACGGCTAGTTTTAGAAATACATCCCAGATCCCCTGGGGACTTGTAGAGCAATTTGGAAAGTATATAAGGGGCTGGAGTTATTAAAGGAAAGGTGTAGGATAGGCGAGGACAATCCAATTACTAAGGGTTTATTATTATCCAATTCTCAGCAGTCATGCCTTAAGAGTCTTGAATTCTGCAAAGAAAGTAGGTAAGATCTGAGCTGGGACTTGGGTAAATATAAATGTCCCAGTGTCTTCCCCACTTTACCAGTATTTTGAGGACAAAATACATTTGTGTTAGTGGGTTTTTTTTAAAGCACAATAAAGGCAAGGTAGTGACATCATTAATTGGCACTTCTTTGATTTCTCTTGTCTCTTTATGGTAACTTTTGATGTGCTGACTGGGTGGAGTTCCTGTGGAATATTAAGCACCTTGTTCTTAATCATTTGGAGCTTTTAATAATGAAAAGTGCTCTGGATGGAAAACTTTGTTTAAAATTTTTCTTCATCAAACATTTATGGAATCCCACAGCTTGACATCGGAGGACATGCTTGTGGGTTCATGGAATTATAATTAGTACTAGCCCTTGATCTGAAAAACTTGTAGTAGTAATACAAGATACAGAAACCACATATGTACACAAACACATGTACACATGCATACACATGACAGTTCATGACAGTGTGTACAGGCTCACACACGGAACAACATGGATCAAAATATCAGACAGCCCTGGCTTCCCCTTGAATCTGCCACAAGCTTATGCCACCTGCCTTACATCATCTACTCAGAGGTCCTGAGTCTCTGCTAAAAAGAGTTACAGACTATGCAGTTTTGAAGGGATCATGGGAATCTGATAGTCTTAATTCATCTTATAAAATCACAGTCTAAAAGGCAAAAAATAAAGTAGTCCATTTAATTTGATCCGCTGATCACTGTCGGTTAAAGAAAGCTTTATCCTGTGCCTCTTGCTCCCTTAATGCATTTCCCAGGGCAGGAGGAAAAAAAAGGAGAAATACAAGATATACAAGTGGTCAGAGGGCCCCCAGCCCCAGCCCCATAGACACAGGCCTGATGCCGTGGGCAGCTGAGTGGCATCAGTGACTCTGGTGGTGCTGGCATCAATGTTGGTGGAAGCAGCACAGGATGACAGGCCTGGTGTTGGCAATGGAAAAGTCAGCACTGGCAGTAGCAACCATGCCCTAGATATCAAGCACAACAATCCTGCCAAAAACAGTGGGTGCTACTAGCTGTCACGCAGAAATTGGGACCAGCAGGAACCCAGAGGACTTCAGGAAAGGCTAGTCAATTGTAGTGTGTCACACCAAGGATGCTGGTGGCAGAGCTGACACTTTGTGAACTAGCTAGGGCAACAAAAAGAAGGAGCAAGAAGGAATAAGACAATGGCAGAGAGTCTGCTCACCAAGAAGAATAATGTCCATAGCATATGTAAGAAACATTGGGAAATTCTCAGAGCAATTTGGGAAGCAAGTTGTGGGTCACTGTTACCCTCCTGAAAGGTGGTGTATAAACAGAAAAAGTCTATTTTGTAGCTCTTGTTGTATATTTCACAATCATTTTAGAGCTAGAACTCCTAGTCCAAAGCTCTTGACTCTATATCACGCACCAGGCTGTTGCCCAAGAAAAACGATGCCCCTCCACTTGGGAGAACTGAATTACACTTCTAGATGTGTACCTAGATTTGATGTGAACCTGAATCCAGATGGATCAGGTGGGGGGAATCTCAGTATCAATGCTGCAGGGGAAGAGGAACAGCATATTGGCTTGGAGTGGAAATACAGGTAGGGGTGCTAGAAGGAAACATGGTCTTCTGTGTAGCTTGAACCAGACTTAGGAGGAAACTGCCCAGCAAAGAGGTCTTGAGAGAAGGGTGTGGCAGAGGGAGAGGGAAGTTTGGCCCAGAAAGAAAGGCACCGCCTTTCTTCATTTTTGCCCATGATGGCCCTCTGTGTATTCTAGATGGCTACTGAGAAAGAGGCTGAGGTTTTCACTTTCCCTTTAAGAGGCAAAAGTAATGGTACACTGGTTCCCTCCGTGTGTCCCAGCTGACTACCCACCTGCTATCAGATGTAACCTTAAAGAGCAAATAGTTCCGTGATCTGCATGGAAATTAAGGGTGGCATATTTTTCCAAGTTGAATAAAAAGATGCTCTGTCAGTCTAAATATTCTTTTTCAGAAGCCACAAAGGGAAAAAGGGTGAAATTTTTGTTCCAGCGCTGCATTCTGCTTTAAGTAGGCAATTATAGGGTATAATCTTCTGAATCAACACCAGTGTTCATTTAAATCAAATAATTATAACTTGTGGGTTTTTCCCCCAAATGGTCCCCTGAGAGATTGCAAGTCCATCTCCAAAGCACATGGGTTCCAAGATCTGAAATCCTCAAAGTTGAAGCCTGGAATACAAAATACATGAGTAACAGACTCTCCATTGCCTAAAGAAGCCTAGACTCATTGGTGTGGCATTCTGAGTCCAAAGGTCTGACCCAGGAGCCTCAGTTTCCATTGCTTCCTTAGTGGAAAGATGTGAGGCCAGTGTCAGCAATGGGGCAGACAGCATGGTCCTCAGGGATGAAGAAGGGACAGGGGGTCAATGAGAATGTGATCTTGAGGCCATTCTTAGAATGGAAATCTCTGAGAGGCTTGAGGCTTGAGATGGAACTTGGAAGTTAGGAAGAGGTACCTTGGGAGGAGACAATGAGAGGATGAGGATGGGGAGCGACAGGGAAGCCAGGGGGGCTGAGCTCAAGCTAGGATTCTGAGAAGTTCCTTAATGTTCAAGCCAAATGAGGGTACATCACAGAAGTATCAGTGGTGGCAGCAGCAACTCAATGTGGCCATCTCAGAAGAGCCTTTCTAGGGGCACCTGGGTGGCTCAGTCAGTTAAGTGTCCAATTTCGGCTTAGGTCATGATCTTACAGTTTGTGAGTTTGAGCCCCACATTGGACTCTGTGCTGATAGCTCAGAGCTTGGAGCCTGCTCTGGATTCTGTATCTCCTGCTCTCTCTGGCCCACCCCACTTGCACTCTGCCTCTGTCTCTCAAAAATGAATAAATGTTAAAAAAAAAAAAAGAGGCTTTCTATAGTGTGACCAGAAATCACTTTACCGTATTAATCAGACCCTGAGCAGATATTCGCAGAGCCCTGGGAGACTGGTAATGACCAGCATAAGACCCAAGAAGCCAATAGGACAGTTGAGGGTGCAGATGATGAAGAACAGGCTTGGGGGGGACCCTTTGTTCTCCTCATCCTTCAGCCATAAGGTTTTATGTTCATATGAGATTGTGAATGTGCCTTAAAATTGTAATTGATCATCTGTGTCTTAGGTCATTGTCTAATAAATCTTCAGAAAGTGAATACACTGTGTTTTTTCTTTTATTTTTAATCCTACTTTTTCAGTCTAATTGATTATTCTCTGAATCCAGAGGTAAAGATCTTCAAGGCAAAGCTAACCAACATGACTTGGAAAAGAATTAGCTGTTTGACATTCCAGTGCCTACTCAGGCAATCTCTTTAACTATGTCAGGCCTGCAGTTACATAGGTGTGTAATACAAATGGTGCATTTTAAGGGTTATTCCCATTGCTTAATGCCTCAAGAACTGCAGGATCTGGGAAGACAGAAATGTCCTGACATACAGGAAGGAGGAGCTATAACTGGCTGAAGGGAACAGGCAAGGTGACATTGGAGTGTTGAGTTGAGCCTTGTTACATGGCTATGGTGTGTGGGTATGTGTGTCCATATCTATCTGGAGAGATCAATGTCTCACTGAGAGTGTGAATAGTACACTTCCTGGGGCAATGAGCTCTAGAACAAGGTAAAATAAATAAGTAAAAAACCAAAACAAAAACAAAACTCTAAACATCTTAAGAGAAAAAAGATTCCACCAACTAAAATGAAAATAGAGACATTTAGATATTTAGAAATGGAAAAAAGACAGGAGGAAGAAAGAACGCATATGTTATATACTGTAACAGGATCGGGGACTTTTATAAGTCAGAATGTGGAGATTTTCCTGAGTTTCCTTTTTTTTTTAATTTGGTAAATTCCAGTTTTCTCGGTAGTGTTAGTGGTAATCTACTAAGTGATGAGATTTTTCACTCAATAGAGGGGTGGAGGGCGATCAAGGCAGCAACAGAGAGGAAGAGTAAAGTCAAATAAGGTGATGTAGAAGGACACTAGTCAACCTCTCCCCCTCATCTGGAAATGCTCTTACCAAAGGACCTGGGAGATTCTGCATTTTATTTTGAAAAGGAAGATAATTTTCTGTAATGAAACTACTGGAAAACTACAGTCTATACAGCATACCTTCACAAACTTTGAAACTTTGGAGAAACATAACTCAAATTCAGCGAAGAGCTTGAATAAACCATGCCACCAAAATTTAGCTTTCGCAAAGTAAAAGTCTGTGGCTCATACAAGTTGCCTTGCTGATAAAGTCCACCCTTGGCTTCCAGTCCTCCTCAGCTCTCCCAGTCACACTGCCCCTCTGGCCTTAAAAGATCTCCTGGCTTGCAAAGATTCTTTGCAAGCATTGAATCATGCCACTGGATCAGGGATAGTTTGGCCTTTGTGCTCTCTCCGTGTATCTTGTCTATCTGAGTGCTAAATTGTGAATGTCTAGTTCCTCGTGTTTCACGTGACTACCTCCCTCTTCCTGACTGTTCTCTATAGTCTTGGCTGCTGCTGCTGTTGATGTCACCTTTTGCAGTCTCCTGAATCCAGACAAGATTGGCTACCTTTAAATTTGTGCAGGAAGAAAGCTGCTAATGTCCTTTAAAAAAATCTCCAAATATCTCAAGAGAAAAGAATTCCACCAACTAAGTTGAAAATAGAGACACTTAGACATTAGCAAAGGAAGAAAGAGGAAAGAAAGAAAGGAAGCCTATATTATAGATTGAACTATGTACATTAACCAAAAAAAAAAAAAAATCAAGTCCTTGGCTCTAGAGAATGACATTAAAAAGTTAAGCAGTACTTACTCTTATTTAAAATGTCATTTTTGTTCAGTGTAACTGTTAGACACTTAATACAGACAGATGAGCCACACTGACTCCATGAAGACAAAACTTCCCCCTGTACATCCGCCCTAAAAGCTTTTAAAACCACTCTGTCAGGAGCAATTTGATGGCATATCAATTGTGTTTCTCTACTGAACCACAGTACTGCATGTGACAAATGAACATCATAACAGGATTGGGTTGGTGGGGGGGGGGGCGCCGGGAGAGGTAGGGGCTGAGAAGTTCACCACATGGTATAAATGACTCTAACACAAAACACTACCAATAAAACAAGAAAGAGAATCCATTAGCCTGCTACAAGGGGCTCAGGTTGACCATTAAATATTTTATAAAAGAAAAGCATCCAGGGCATCTCAGCAAGACTTTACTGAAAGCTAATGATTTACATGGGGCATTTTGTGAGGAAGTTTGAGAAGGAGTCCTGTAAGAGTTTACTGTGGCTGGTGAGTGGTCATTTCCTGATCCTGATGCCATCAGCTAGGACCACAGTTATCAACTGTAGTGTTTGTATCTACTTGCCATTTTTACCTTGAATCTTTACTCCATACTGTCAACATCCCTATGATTAAAAACAATTGATATTTTAAAAAAGTATATTACAAATTGGTTCTATAACTATACAAATCAATCTCTTTGGTTAACGAGTTAAAGTGAAGGTTAAGTAGCTCAAATTTAGACTCAGGTGAGAGCAAGGAGGAGTGAGTTGGAGAGTATTAAAGACTGGTCCATTTCCTTCCCAAAGGCAAGAAAATTCATTAAGGATAGAGGAGAACTTGAATTGAGAAGCTAAATTTAAACCGCTATGGCTGAGACAGTCAACAGGGCCAATAGACATTTGACTTTCTAATGAGAAGAAAGTTAAGAGTTTAGAGGAAAGAAATTTTCAGAAGCAACCATCAAGGTTATCTTCTGAATCTACTTAAGAGTAATAATCTACCCCACAACTTTTGATTTACAACAAAAATCATTATTAATTTGTCAACAGTTCTGTAATTTGGGCAGAGCTCAGCAAGAACAGCTCATCTGTGCTACATATGGTATTGACTGAGGGTCCAGGACAACCAGAAGATTCAACACAGCCTCAATAACATAGCTGCCAGGTAGGACTCACTGTTGTTTGGGGACACAGCTAGGGCTGTGAGTCAGAGCACATCAATTCTCATTTCCATGGCTAAATTTTTCACAGCACGCAATCTGGATTTGAGAAGAAATACCCCAAAGCATTAAAAGTAGCAGCAGCAGACCTCCTGAGATTTGGGATTGAAAGTTACACAACTAACTTCTCCTGCATTCTATCAGTCAGAGCCAGGAGATTCAAGAGGAGGGGAAAGAGACTCTACTTTTCAATGGAAGCACTGGTAAAAAAAAAAAAATTGCATACATCCTTGTTCTCCCACAGCAACGAAGATCAAGTTGAAGGTGTATGAGTTGCAAATAAAGAATTCTGGAAGAGGAGGGGTGCCTGGGTGGCTCAGTCAGTTAAGCATCTGACTTCGGCTCAGGTCATGATCTCACAGTTCATGGGTTCGAGCCCCGTGTTGGGCTCTGTGCTGACAGCTAGCTCAGAGCCTGGAGCCTGCTTCAGGTTCTGTGTCTCCCTCTCTCTCTGGCCCTCCCCTGCTCATGCTGTCTGTCTGTCTGTCTGTCTGTCTCTCTCTCTCAGAAATAAATAAAACATTAAAAAAAATTTTTTTTAAAGAATCTGGAAGAGGAAAAAAAACCTTTTTCTAAATTCATATACACATTATATCACTGGTGATGCGTCGTTGTGGTGATGAGCTGTTGATGTGAACTCTACTCTCTTTTAGACTTTGATCTTCTAGGAAAATGTTTCTCATGCTTCTGGGAAACAAAATGTCTTAACTTCCACAATAGCTCATTGTCAAGCGAAAGGTGCATCCCATTATTCTCCTTTCTGTATCTCACAGACAGTAGACACTAATTAATTTCTTGTTTAATTGGATCAGGAATTTCTATATACTACATGTAGTGGATACATGGTAGTTCAATAGAAATGCTCTGGGGAGGTACCATGGTAGCTTTCAATCTCCCCCAACAGTGACTAGTGGCCAGTGATAGCGATTATGGATAAAACTGGTCAAATCAGAAAAGGAAACAACCATAATAACATGGTTGGGTCCCAGTAGACTATCAATAAATATTCCTTGGATGGATGAATGAAAAATGATTTTGGAGAAAAAGTGCTCTGAGGGTAGACCAGAAGGGTCTTCTAAGGAGAACTTAACACAGAAAACACCTTTTACTGCTATCTATAGCTTTGTGGGTCTGTAAATAACCTTCTAGCATGCAGTAGATTTTACAGAGATCATTCATTTAAAGCAGAGTACATAGACTAGTAACCAAGGAGATTTTCTTATGTCAACATTTTATAATATATGCATTTGTACAATTTTAAGGTTTTGTTCACTTCTACATCCACAGTGTCTAGAACAGTGATTGACATAAAGGAGTGGTTTTCATCCAGGAGAGATTTTGTCTCTCAGGAATATTTGGCAATGTTTGAAGACATTTTTGGCTGTCACAGCTTGGGGAGAGGTGTTATAACATCAACAAGTAAAGGCAAATGAAGCTGCTACACATTGTACAATGCACTGGACAGTCTTCCACAACAAAGCATTATCCAGCTCAAAATGTTAATAGTGTTAAACATGAAAATAAATCTTAATATGGAGTGTATAGTCTATAACTATTTTTAGGATGAGTGAATGAGAAACAAAGAACAGTAATACAGTTAATGAAGACTGTAGTTAAGGCATAATATCTCAGGACTATTGATCAACGATTTATTGTCTCAGATAGAGAGACAAACCTATGTGTAATAATAAAAAAGTGATCTGAGTTAAACTTAGAAATAACAATAGAAGTCAGATAAAAAAGAGTTAGGACAAATCAAGAATAAGAGATGGATCAGGTCCAGGAAAGGAAGAAGACTCTTAACACTGCTCTGTAAATATTCAGTGATGTTTTAAGAAGGAATGATTGCTGAACAGCTCCAATATTATATTGTTGTGAAACTGCATCATTGATAAGTTGTCGTATTCTTGCATTTGTACTGTTAGTCATTAGGAATATACACAAAATTTATTTCGTAGTATGAATTTGGAATCCTGAACATTTTTTTAAATGTTCATAAACTTGCAATATCGTAAGGATCTCTCTTGCTATTATTAAGGAGGAGGCTGTATCTTATCTAGGTAAATCTAAGGGACATACTTGATGCCTCCCCTGAGAATCCAATTAGAAATCTTTTACCTCTTCCAATTTTATGTTGCCAACTTATCACGTAGGGCTTCAAATTTCTGTGATTTGTTTGGTGGATAGATCCATGATCTGTTAGGTTAACAACACTATTGCTTACTTTTGTCTATATGCATCAAGATTTCTTTTTTTTTTTTTTTACAAATAGTTTATTGTCAAATTAGTTTCTACATAACACTCAGTGCTCATCCCCAAAGTGCCCTCCTTCATGCCCATCCCCCCCTCCCCCCACATCCATCAGTCCTCAGTTTTTGTCAGCATTCAAGAGTCTCTCATGGTTTGCCTCTCTCCCTTTCCCCCACCATTTCCGCCCTTCTTCTCCCCCTTGGTCTTCCGTCAAGTTCCTCCTAATCCTCCTATACGTATATGCATCAAGATTTCTAATATTTTGACAAGTATGAAACACTTGAGTTAGACCTTAAAAAAATTGCATGGTGCCAAAATGACATAAAACTAAAGAGTCAGCATCATCAGTGGAAAGAACGTAGGGAAAGAAAAGACTTTGGTCTCAGACTCCTCACCTTTTAGATGGAAGGCAAGACCCCTTGCCCTAAATACCTGTACAATTGTTAATGACAATCAACCAAAGGGAGAAGTGACTGCTTCAAGTACCATGCCAAAATATGTTTAAATCAAAATTCTCTTCATCAAGCAAAATATGAAATAACATATTGATAAGTTCCTGTGTCTTTGAAACTGATTTTTCTTCTACTCAAGTATTTGGCAAAGCAGAACTTCTCACAGCAATTATGTGATCCCTCCCTCAAGCAGTGTCAAGTTACACTTAGGACTGCCTTAGCTTTGATGTTTCTACTTCTCATTTGTATTGCCTGCTTCTTAATAAAAGGCCAATAGAAGAATATATTTTATGTGATATGAAATCTATCTTCTACCCCCTATCACTTAAGACAACATTCCATTCCACTAAATTATAATGTTTACTTTGCTTGTGAATAAATAGAGTAAAGCTATAGGAAACATTTGTTGAGGAAGGACATCTGCATGCTAAATCAGTGTGTACAGAGAGCTTTCATCCATTCAGCCTTAGCAGTGGAATCAAAGACTGGGCCACTGGACAATGAGGTAATGTTAACTGTAGGTAATCTTAATGAATAATCTGAGGTATCACCCAAAGGCACTTTGTTACTTTATGGCCTTTGTGATTGTTCAGGACAATATCTCATATACAGGGCATCCCAGGGACTTGGAATTGAGAACACTTCATATCTCAATCACAGATGTCCCTTTTAGTATGTCTTCCACATCGATCTCCCACCACCTCATTTTCTGCTTTCTTCTTTATTAAATGGTTTCCTTTTCTCCAAGACACCCAAATATTCCCTTGCTGGTAGAATTCAACCCACAGACACTGATCTTCATGGTAGTTTATTCCACCAGTCCCAACCTATGTTTGCTCTCTCAGAAAGACATATGAAGACTGCCCAGAGGTAGACCTCTGGCAGAGCCCATTTTCTCTTTGATGCTTTCCCTTCCTCCCTTTAATACTTTTCTCTCCCTTACAATGTGTCCTGAGGTTTTCCCTACTGTGCGCCTTGTATGAGCCTTACAGGCCTTTAGTGGACTTACTCCCTCCCTTGAACATTCAGTTTCTACTTGCTAAGCCTGCTTAGAGCTAACAGAAGAGGGCTCTGAAAATCCCTCTAAGAAAATGGAGTTATGTGTTGAATTGTGGTTTCTAGGAGATAAAGGTTCGTAATTCTTTGGGAGAACTCACTCATGGGAGAGATTTTAAGAAGGGAGAGCCCCAGATAGCCATCCCTACACACGGCTGACTCTGCCACCCCTCCTATCAAATATTTTCTCCTGTACAAAAGCAGGCTCCTGCCTATGAAAGGGTCCTAAGAAGAGGAACATAGATATCCATACACTTGTATTCTACATCCTCAAACAGTAGCCAGGGAGCGCAGGATAAAACAAAAACAAACCAAAGAAACAAACAAACAAAACCAGCAAAGGAGTAAACAGAATAGCATCCTTGAAACTCTCCAATAGCATATATTGTATCTTAAACCCAAATACCATCTATGGCCATTTGTTATCAGGTAGCTTTCGATGGCTCCTCCCTACAAACAGGTTTAATGATTTCATTGAGTAAGAGGCAGTAGACTCAAGATGTGTGCATTCACTGGGAGATAACTGCATTTAATGAAAGGCACATCCATAGGTTTGGGGAGGCGAGTGATAAATCTTCCTCCAGAGCCTATGGATCAGTCATATCCCAACTGACGAGTGGTTGGGGGATCAATTAATAATCATGACGAGAATAATACTTTTCACTTGCAATTTTCCTCAGGTCGCTCAGAGCATCTTTATAAGCATGAACATCCATCTTCTTGGTCCTCCTGGGAAATAAGCATTTGGTTGCATTATCCCCAGATGGAAGGCATGAAAACTGAGGTGCAGAAAACTGACTGGCCACCATGGCAGTGAGGAAGGAAGAAGAGGAAAAGCAAAGCAGACACATTATGGTATTCTTTGTCAGCATTATGAATGTTTATTCTACAAGCACTTATTGATCTCAAATGATAATATTGGTGAACAATTTTAGTGCCAGGCTGTGTTCTCGATTAAATGCGTTGCACATATTGTATCACGTATTTCCCTCATTTCTCATCTGTGAGATGAGAAAGTCAAGGGATTAGGAAGTTTCACACTGTGTAGATGCTCCTGGGATAAAGCCAGAATATGAACTCAAGAAGTCCAACTCCAGAGTTTATGCTCTTAAATGTCATGTTATGTTATGGGCTAGGCCTACACTGGGAAGGGTACTGAGCATGCCCACTCAGAGCACATGGTCCTTGCCTGAAGAAGCTCACAGTGAATGGGGGATTAGACACCCAGCAATGATAACATTTTCATGCCAGACTCTGTTGTGTGTTGACACATATAGTCCTTTTAAAAATTTAATGAGCTGGAAGCTATTACAAGCATTGTTGTTTCGCAGGTTAGGAAACTGAGGCACAGAGAAGTTATAGCTGGCCCAATATCAGCATTTGTCTCCAAGCAACAGAGCTCTAGAACCTATGCTGTTAGCCATTAACTCCCTTATTTTCCACACTAAGGAGTTCAGGGTTCATATTGAAGGTAATCAGTTAAATAATGAAAGATTTTAAGCAAGAGTCATTCAGATTTAGGTTTTTCTAAGGCCACTCTGATGACACTGGGGCGAGTTGATCATTTGGTCCCTCTTCTGCCATGTAAGACAAATGTGCATTTAGAGTTCAAAAGACAGATGATCTTCACTTCCAGGATGCTGGGTGAATTTCCATGTAAAATTTTCTGTATTTTCCATACCTAATCCTTGCCCCCAAAAGGCCCACACAAAGCTAATTGTGAATCTGCCCATATGCCACCAGAAGTGGCCCACAGCCCTAACACCTCATTGCTCCTCCTTCCCAAGCCATGCTGGAGCACACCACTGGAGCTCAGAGCCCTATATTCCCAACTCTTTGTTGTCCAACATTCCAGCATTGGATTGTTCAGCATCAGAACATAAACAGAATTCCCTACCATGCTGTCCTAGTTTATCTAAATGGCTATAGAATTTAGAGAGGTGAAGGTAGATTTAGATGTGCCAAAATCCACACTGGGGAGCTGATGTACATGGTCCCAGATCTGAGTATCAGTCAGAGTCTAAGCCCCCAATTTACTGTGTCCCACTGCTTTGGAGCAACTCCCCACTGCTCTTTGCTTAGCTGGCATCTCGTTAGTCAATGGGATCTCAATGTCTCATTTTTCCAAGGAACTTTCCCATTACCTACTAGTGCTGCGAATCTCAGTGTCTCAAGAATTCAAGGAAATTTTAAAGATCACCTTGCTGGGGCACCTGGGTGGCTCAGTTGGTTAAGTGTCTGACTCTTGATTTTGACTCAGATCATGATCTCATGGTTCATGAATTTGAGCCTCACCTTAGGCTCCATGCTGAAAGTGTGTGCTGACAGTGTGGAGTTTGCTTGTGATTCTCTCTCTCTCTCTCTCTCTGCCCCTCCGCTGCTCTCTCAAAATAAATAAACTTAAAAAATATTAAAGATCACCTTGCTAATTCACCTTTAATTCAGAAATCCTCTTAAAATACTCTAAACATTTTGCTTCCTTCTCTGACAGGGAACTCACCACTTCACGAAACAGCTTCTTTTATACTGGAGTGACTTTGATAGTTTTAAAGTTCATTTTTATACTATGTCAAAATTACCTCTAACTTCTCTTACGGAAGAGTTGCAGAATAAACTCTTCTCTCTCAGTCAGATTCAGCATAGAGTGAAAGAAGTCTTCCTTTACCCCCTTGAGCTATGGCAAGTTTCTCAAAATATCTACATTCAGCCTTATCAGAAAATAGATCAGATTACATGTTACTCTTCCTATAAACTAAAGGCTTATTGCTCCCTAAAATTCATATGTTGAAATCTAATCCTTGATACGATGATGTCTAGAGGTGGGGCTTGGGGAAGATGATTAGATAAGGATGGAGCCCTCATGAATTGGATTAATTCCTTTATAAGAAAAGGCCAGAGAGCTCCCTTGACTCTTCTCCCACCATGTGAGGTGACAGTAAAAAGACTACTGTGTATGATCCAGAAAGCAAGCCTCAGCAGACACAGAATCTGCAAGCACCTTGATCCTGGATTTCCCAGCCTCCAGAACTATGAGAAATAGATTTCTGTTGTTTATAAGCCACCCAGACTGGTATTCTGTTCTGGAGGCCCAAGCGAAGGAAGACAATCCTTGTGTGCTTCTCGGTCTCCCTCAATAAAGTATAAACTTCTCAAGATCAAGGAATGTCTCTTATTCAAAACTCTAGCACCTTACACAATTTATGGCATACAGTACACATTCATGATGCACTCACAAATGGCCTTCCAGGAAGGAAGGTCTATTTAAGAGAAAAGAAACATGGTGTAAGGAAAGCAATGAAAAAGCCGAAGTGGTGTGCCACCATATTAGTGAAATAAGCATGTGCCTTTTTTTTTTTTTTGACTGATCTTCTGTCCAGTGGAGAAGTTGAACACAAACAATAAAGTCAATTACACTAGATTTTATTGTCACTTAAACAGTGGCTTCATTAATAAACATGGTATGTGGCCAATGTACAATTTAATCAAAAGTGAAGGAAAATAAAATAAGAAGGGTACAAAGATTACTGGAGCCACCTTTTGCAAGGGGCCTAGGAGTATAGACCAAAAAAAAGTTATGGAAAAAGGGAAGAGAAAATAATAGAAAGAATGCAAATGTGCACAGTAGGAAAATGAAGTAAAATACAGGATCATCAAAAAAAGAACTTTAGTTGTGAGGGTAAAGGAGGGCTATGATACCATGAGAAAAGTGCACAAGAGTTCAGGGTTGAGAAACAGAAAGAAGAGAGATTTCAAAGTAGTGGCTATTGGTCTTCACAGAAGAAAGCCAATAATGTCAGCACTGACAATGGAAGACTATGGAAATCAATGAATTATAGCATCTTCCTGCTAGACGGATCCCTAGGAGGTCCTCTAACCCAAACACTATTTTACAGATGAAGAAGCTAAGGGTCAAAGATTGAGGTTTTGGCAAATCTCCCCAGATCCTGGTTGACTACACAGGGCTCTTAACCACCTTCTCCAGGTCTGAGCACCAAGAATGGCCATTTCTTAAGCTCCAGGTACTGCCCAGGAAATTCACAATTATTATTTCATCTAAATGCTACAGCTGTCACAGAAAGAACTAAGGGACAGTAGGAGACACAGGACAGGGAGGTCAAGTCACCTGCCCAGGATCCCATACTTAAGAAAGGGAAGATTTGGGGTTCATATTTTAGATTGCTCTCCTTCAAAATGTTCCTCCCTCCAGACCACACTTCCTGTTAGCATGGGTAACAAAGCATAAATCTGAGATAGAGAATATTTTCTTTACCACCTACCCCTTGAGTTATAGGGAGTACCCAAGGAAAAGTGTGATCTGAATATATGAACATTAATACCTACAGATTCTGACTTTAAGGCAGGCCAAGAGTGTACCCCTTCCAGGCAGCCAGGTGATTTCTTATGGCTAGAGTAGTCTCCCTAAGAAGTTTCTGGAGCCTGTGCTGTAAACTCCTGGAAGGCAGAAGTATGGTCCTAGCATCTGGAGCCATGGGTGACACATGGGAGGTGACGATCAGTTGTTGACTGGATGCTACTCAAATGCCTATTTGAGGTCAGGCCATAAATCTCCCTTGGCCAAGGCATAAGGGCATAGTGGTGCTGCTCTGCCCTCAGGAATGACAGAGATAGAGACCTGGCACTTCTGCTTGTACCTCTGTCTAGGCAGAGTCTCTCCGCAGACTTCTGAACTCTGGCTATGACCACACTTGTGATCTCTGACTTCTCACCTCAAAAACTCTAGGACAGAGCAGGAAAAGCCTCTGCCTCCTGTCCTGAGCTCTCTTTCTTTGGTTTCTGTGCTGCCCTCCCAGGGCTTCTGACTTGTTGAACATCTGCCATGTGCTTCCTTGCCAGGACTCCTATCAGCCCTCCTGGCTGGAGTTCATGGCCTGTTGGCAGCTTGGAGTAGTGAGGTTTGGTTCTGCTGACTGGGCCCCTTGGCCCAGGCCTCTCTCTATAGGCCCTGAACTGCATCAGCCAGGGCCGATCCCCCTACCAGACCACAAACCCTCAGGCTGCCAGTGAAATTCTTCCAGACTCTTTAAAGCAGAGCATTATATTTAACTTTCTGCTCTTGTACAGATAAGCAGTACATGAAAAGAGAAAAATATGCAGATCACTTTTTAATAAATATGGAATACTGCACCTGGCATCTATCTAAAAAAATATTATAACCTGCACCATGAGAGCAACAATAACACCACCATAACAATAACATTGTCGGGATGCAGGAAACCAAGATGTTTTGAATTGTGTTATAATTAGAAAGCAGATAAATAGGAACATCATTTATTCATTAAAACTGTGCAAATGGAAAATCTACTTAATTAATTTCTTTGTACAATGTCTGTAAACTCCTTCAGGGAGGAAATCTGAGGAACAATTTCAGACCCAGAGCAAACAACACAAACATGACTGAAGCACAACTAGAAAGGCAGCCTGGCAGTGACTGTGTTTTGTCCAAAGTGCTCTTTTGAATGCGACAAAGGAGACACCAGACTGGCCACACAAATGGGATGCTGCAGGCAGCCAATCCTAACTGTGCATGAATTCCATCCATCTTGCGCATTTGAACTACACCCCCACCCTGTCTGCCCCCCTCAGAAGAGATGTCTCAGGGTGAAGTGAATGGACTTGGAGTTGATTAGGGACTTGCAAAGTCCTTATGAAGGTTTTAAAACTGGATCATTAGTGGGTTTCACGTCTATCACGCAGTTCTCACACCATGCGAAGGATTTGGTGCAAGATCTGCACTTAGCACATTGCATGAAACCATCAATTGACCCTGGTTCCAAATCTCTCTTCCCTGCTGCCTCCCTCCATGTCCCTGCTCTCACCCACTTTTGCTCTTCAGGTCACCCTCCCAGCCTTTCCCACACATGCTTTTACTCCAGCCTGTAGTCTCTACACAGGACTTGCATCTTAAAACAAGTCCAGCCTGAGAACTGGTAATATGATCATGGAGTTAGGCTGAGCGTGCCTAACATTTGAAAATGCACATAGTGCTTACAGAGTGTCCTGGTTTACTCTCCCATCACTCTCCAAACCAGTAGCAGCAATAATACGGGAATTACCTATTGAATACTTTGAGTGAGTTATTGCCAAGTACTTTGCATACACGATCTCCTTTAACCCTCACTACTATGGCCCTAACTAGTAATATGGTGATGTTATTAGTATTATCCCATGTTACACATGAGAAAAAGGAGACACAGAGGGGTTGGTTCACCAACTAAAATATCACACATTCAGTAAGTACAGTGTGTCTGAAATCTGATTTTCTAGTTTGTGGTTCATTCAAAACCAAACCATGGTCTAGTGGACTCCTCAAGGTTATCTGATTCTGATGCAACAGGAGCTATTTTGCAGCTCTGTAAATTGTAGGTGAACAGATAGCAGTGCAAAATATTTTTTTCATCTATACACATGCAAAGTATGCTCTTACAGTAAAGGTTCAGTTGATTTTCCCCATTCTTTGTAAAAGACAGGTTTTCTTACAATTGCACATTAGTTTTGACATCCTTTATTCCTATAAGTTTGTACATTTTGACTTTTCCTTTCAATTGGTTGTTACACCTCCTCAGTTTCCTCATTAATGAGTTAAATAAAATCTTTACACATTTATTAGTTTCCTAGGGCTGCCTTAACAAAGTGCCACAAAATGAGCGGCTATAACAACAGAAATTTATTATCTCAAGTTCTGGAGGTTAGAAGCCCTAATCCTGTCAGGATGCTGACAGGACCGTGCTCCCTGGGAATCATCAAGGAGAGGATCCTTCCTTACCTCTTTGAGCTCTGGTAGCCCCACATGTCCCTTGGCTGTAGCCAATCTCTGCCTTCATATTCACATGACCAACTTCCCTCTGTGTCTGTGTATCTGTGCCTTCACATAATAGCATTTTTCCTGTATGTGTTTAAAATTTCCTCTTCTTGCAAGGATACTACTTGTATTGGATTAAGGCACACCCTAATTACCTCCCCTTAACTTGATTATATCTATCTGCAGAGACCCTATTTCTAAACAAGGTCACATTTACGGGTACTGGGGGTTAAGACTTCACCAGATTTTCTGCAGGATATAACTCTACCCATAACATTGTTCATTTTCATATCTGTAGGACTTATGATTTTACTCTTATTGAAAACTGCTATAATATTTAGTAATCCATTGACAATATGGTGAGATACTGAGTTAATTACTTTTCATTTTTAAGGTTATTTTTCTGTAAAAAAATGTAGGTGGTCATAAATAAAACAGGGTACCAATGCAGTGGATCCCCGTATACCTATTACCCAACATTAATAATCTCCAACATTCTATCAATCTTACTTCTATGCCCACCAAAGCCTGGATTTACAGGCATTCTGATTTCAACTCTTATATTCTCTCTCCCATTCCAGCTAACTGCTGGACATCTTGCACTGACAAGAGTAGCTTGTAATTTAAATAGGTTTTTAAAATCAAGTCATGAATAGGGACGCCTGGGTGGCTTAGTCGGTTAAGCGTCCGACTTTTGCTTATGTCATGATCTCGCGGTTCGTGGGTTCGAGCCCTGCGTCGGGCTCTGTGCTGACTGCCAGCTCAGAGCCTGGAGCCTGTTTCAGTCTGTGACTCCCTCTCTCTGACCCTCCGCTGCTCACGCTGTCTCTCTCTCTCTCTCTCTCTCTCTCCTAGAAATAAATAAAAAACATTAAAAAATATATTTTAAAAAAGTTAAAAAAAAATAAAATCAAGTCATGAAGAGATAGTAATAATGTTAGGATCTTAACATTGTCCATCCCAGGAGGGAAATTGTATTACTTCCAGACTTTGCTCTTGGCTACTATAATCATAAACATGCATTAATGAATCAACATATTTTTCTCCCTAGTTTCCACTTATATTTTAACTGAGGTTTCTCTGGAAGGAAGATCAATGAAAGGAGTCTTGGGACAGGTGAGGCCAGTCTTGTCCCTGCTCTGCTTAGAGAGCTCCTCACCACCATCTACCTGCAGGAACAACCCTGGGTTTTCATATAAGGCTGTCAGCACATAGCCATCAGCAGCAATTATGTTCATTTTTCCCCCTCCAATCTACTTCAGCTAACACAGCAATTGCTGAACCTTCTTCTATTCTACAAACATCATGATAGCAGGCATGGCAATCAGAAAATTAAAATAAACTACACAAGACCTATTTTTTTATGAGCTGCATAAGATACCTGTTGGAAGAATTACTTTAGAAGATCCAAACATATTTAAGAACAAGTGAGAGGATGTATATGTAAGTGCTCTAGTTATTAACAATAATTATTTATTTTTAATACACTAACAAGGCCTAGAATCACAGATGTGCGGATAAAATCCATGTGATGAGATCCATGGGCTGTCCTGGAAAACCCTACCCCATGCCTGGCTTGTCATTAATGGACACCCTACCTTGTGCCTATGCTCTTTAAGTAAAAGTGCAGCAATATCAAAAATCCTCCATGAAAACAGGAATACCTTGTAAATGGATGACAATTTATCCCACCATTATCAGTCTAATTTTTTCACTTTGAAATACTATCAGACCCACAATAACTTGCAAAAATAGTACACTGACTTCCTGTGTATGCTTTGCCCAGCTCCCCTCAATAAGAACATCTTACGTGACCACAGTACTTTATTAAAGCCAGAAAACTGATAATACACTACATACTTAAGACCCTTCAGATATACACTATACACCTTCAGATATCACCAATTTTTAAGTGCACTCATTTTCTTGTGTAGGTCTATAACATTTTGTCTTATGAATAGATTCATTTTTACTACTATTTTAAATCACAAGTTTAATTGGTCTATTTACCCTGAAGAGGCCCAGTCTTATGAACTGCATTTCTTTCCCCTATTCATGTGGACCTCATGCATTTTCATTAATGTTTTAAAAAGTAATATAGGATGGCTGGGTGGCTCAGTTGGTTAAGCATCCAACTTCAGCTCAGGTAGTGATCTAGCGGTCCATGGGTTTGAGCTCTGTGTTGGGCTATATGCTGACAGCTTAGAGTCTAGAGCCTGTTTCAGATTCTGTGTCTGTCTCTTTCTCTGACCCTCCCTGCTCATGCTTTCTTTCTCTCTCTCTCTCTCTCTCAAATAAATAAACATTAAAAAATAATAAAAATTAAAAATAATATTACATTGGGAAATATGACAATGAAAAATCCAAGAAATAACAAACATAGATCCTAAATCAGAATATACTTAATTACCTATGTAATTATATTTATAATTATATGTATAATATACTTGCTTAGAGTTAAAGTCTTCTCAATACCCAGGGTAGGCCTTTGTCTCTTTTTCCTCATTTACAAACAACCACCAAGAGTTGATTGTTTTCCTGTCCACTTAACCTTTTTCTGCTTTTACATGCATGTTTTTTAGATACATTGCTTCTATCTCTTCACACAAGTCATTTTCAACCATCTTCTCTCATTGATATATATATGGCAGATGATATTCAAGTAGGAGATACTTCCAACTGCAATTCCTCAAGCACAAGTTGTAATGTTCTCCCTTCTTCCATGCATGAAAAATAGTTGAAATGTATGACAACTATTCTATAATGGGAACACATTGCATGTGTTCCAATTACAGAAATAGTAAAGCCTTCAGAAATTCTAGGACTTGACTTGTAGTAATTACTTGAACTACACCTTAGAACTGATCTCCATGCAACATTATGGTTTTAAACAGCTGTTTTAATAAACAGAAGTTTTCCAGGAAGCCAGCTTATCTTGAAACTGCAAAGTTTGAATGGAAAAAGTCAGAGCAAATGGAAGGGTTATGGGTTCTCTCTGGCACTGGTATGACTTGGCCAGTGCTCTTTGGTTTATGTAGATTTCTCTCCTTCCTATGATTACATTGGTTATCTCCTCTCCTTCAAGACTGAGCTCTTGTTTACCTCACTGCTCTGGGCACTTCCCAAACTGAGCTGTATCCTAATTTTGGGGTTAGATCTTAGTTCTTCCTCTAGAATAAGTTCCTTGAAAGCCATGGTATACCTGAACTGCATTACGAACTGCATTTCTGTCCCCTATTCATGTGGACTTCATGCATTTTCATTAATATTTTTAAAAGTAATATAGGGTGGCTGTGTTGCTCAGTTGGTTAAGCATCCAACTTCAGCTCAGGTAGTGATCTAGCAGTCCATGGGTTTGAGCTCCAGCACATAGTGTAATACCTTGACTACTAAAGGCCCTCAGGAGATGTGTACTGAATGGGTGAAAGGAGTGCTATTCAGGCGACCCGGCTGCCCAGGTTTGAATGGAAGTACCACCACTTACAGCTTTGTAACTTTGAACAAGTTATCTATCCTGTGAGTTTCATTGGAAAAATGGTGATTTTTGCAATTGTTTCATCAGAGCATTGTGGTAAGGATGAGACGACACTAGGCATATAGTGGTTTTCATAGTGCCTGGCATCTAGCAAAAATCCAATAGCAGTGGTGCCTGGAGTACTTAGTGAATGCTAGGTTGACTGAGTTACTGAACTAGTAGTTGGTAGCCTAGGCGCATAGCAAGGTAAACTGGCATTAGAGGTGTGTGGAGGTGACAACATAGGGCCCAGGATAAGAGGTGTCAGTAATATCTGTAGTGACCATGCAGAGGCCCTACTCATATCTTCCTTTAAGAGAACCTGCTATAAGGCACAGCATTGACTGGAAACCTTCAGCCACTCCTTTGAAGCCATCAGGGTATTTACACAGAGGCCACTGAGCATGGCTGACGTATTAGATCCAGGTCAGTTCTGCCCAATGCAGGACTCCTCAATTGGACTTTTTGAGGGACTCCCTATAAGTATGACTGAGACTTCCTCAGAACTGTACTGAAAGTCATGGCTTTTCTGTTATAATCCTCCTTTCTTCTTTATACCCATCCATAGATGTCACACTTGCATCACAGTCTGAGGCTTCCACAAACTCCAACTGGTCCTTGTGTCCAAGCCTGATCTACCCACGGATCAGTAGTTTTGAACAAACATTTATGGAGCCACAAAGATAGAAAAAAGTATCAAAAGGCATAACCGCAAAGCTGTCTGAGCCTATAGAAAAAGAAAATATGAACAGGAAACCATCTGTACTTGGGAGATTGCTTCCAGTACTTGGGACTTGTTATCTTTGTGGGTTTTATTGGCACTATTTTCTGTAACATTTCTGACGCTCAGAATTGGATACAAATTATACAAACCATGTGTAGAACTTAAAATTTGGTCCATTATTTCCTCATCTCTTACCTTGCAATGCTTTCAAAACAGAGGAACAAACATCATTACCTCAATTTTATTCATTTGAAATCCATGACCAAGAGATGGGGGGAGACTAGATTGAGCTCAGAGGCCCCTGTGTCAATCTTCCTGCAGACATCACACTTGCTGACTCCCAGCACTTAGACTCTTTCACTGTATCAAGCTGAGAACTGTCTAATACCAGTCACTCAAATGAGTAGGCACACCTTTCAGGCAATTGTGATTAAGTCCCTTTCTACCACTGAAGTATCAGTTTTTAGGCTTCTGTTTTAACAGCCTAAATGGCTCTGACCTTCACACCACCAAACATGCTTCAAATTCAACCATAGTGTCGGCCAGTGTCTCACACCCTGAGTTTTAATCTATTCCTGAACCTTCCCAAATTTCTTCCTTCCCCTCCAAAAAATTTCTTGATCATTGCCCCAGAGAAGAATCTTGTTACTTTCATCAGCATATTATATCAAAATCACTGAGAAGAGAGAGCTATGACAGTTGCTTGATTCCAAAAGTTTCCAAAACATATCACAGAATATAACTGACACTTCAGGAAATCAGTAACTTTAGAGATTTTTGACCAGCAAGAACTGTCCAACAGAGATCATATTAAGCCAAGAATAGCTGCCCCTTACTCCCAATAAAAATGTCTCTCTCTTAGGTTAATGATCCCTGCAAATCCCCCACTAATTGATAGCCCAGAGTTCCAGAGTGTTGCATTTCAGTAAATGGTCAAAATGACACATTTGGCATTAATGTCTTGACTATGTCTCCCTCAAGTGCAATCTCCTTTTAAAATCACTCCAGCAAGAGAACCATCTCAACTGGTAATTTGTTTTTTTTTTTTTTTTTTTTTTTTTTATTAATCCAATCAGTAATCAATTTTTTTTTTTTTTTTTTTTACAAATAGTTTATTGTCAAATTAGTTTGTATCAACTGGTAATTTGTAATCACAGGCATCTACCCTATTTGTCTACTCTTATTCTTCAAGGGCAGGAAGAAAATGGGAGACAGAGTTCAATACCTAAATATTCTGTATTGGATCACTTCCAAATAATTATTCATGTATATAAGCTTAGGTATAATACAGCTTTTGGGTGCACACCTGGCTACGTAGATTTGCGTATCCATTATGCTGGGTAGTCGGAGGGTAGGGATAATCACTTTGAAATTAGTAAAGTAATCCCATGGTGTTAGCCAGCTCCATATCAGCCTCCATAACTATTCCTAATGGTATCCTTCCCTATTCCAAAACCATAGCTAGAGTTCCTCTCCCCTTCTCCCTCCCTCCCCCCCCATCTCTCTTTATCTAGAGAATTTAGCCAAGAGCAAAATATATGCAGCTAAGATTTAACTATCTGTTATTTGCAGCTTCCTATGGAGACCAAATAAAGATCTTTCTGATCTAAAGTAGTAAATAGTGATAATAAAAAGATAGGCTAGAATGTTGAATTTAGGGATTGATATCCGTGGTCCAGAGCTCCCTAAATTATTTTGTAAACATCTGCTAAACTGGCTAACTTTCAAGGTCAGCCTTGACAAAGAATGGATCTAGTCCTCACTTCAGTTTTCTCTAAGAATGTTTGTCGTCCACTGTCAGAAGACGCATAGAAGACAACAACGATGCATCATAGCAATAACCCACACTTCTGATTAGGAGCTGTATTTCAAGGAGCTGCAGTAACACAGAACAGGGGTCCCATTCCTACATTTCTTCCTCCCCATGCAGCTTTCTTAAGTTAATTTGGCTTCTTCAAACAGTCTATTCTCTTTTTCCAAGTCTCTCTCACCATTTTTAGATGCTACAGCTGGAATATAAAAGAAAGAACAGTACATGAGATAATTTATGCCCTGATTTATTCAGGCATTGAGCATAATGGTGGCAAGGGACAGACCTTGAGGTGGTAGACAGGGGGGAGGTTGAGGAAGAAAGAAGGAAGAACAGAGGAGAGAGAGAAAAATGGAATAGAGGGAAGAGAGAAGAAGAGAAACTTAAGAAAGGGTTAAGAGAAAGGGAAAGAGAGAATAAGAAGAGTAGGAGCTCAGAGATTTAAAATCAACAGCAGAGAAGAAATGAGTCAGATTGAAGGAAAAAAGGAAAGGAGATTTCACTATCAAGACTCCTTTTTATAACTTTGCTGTATGCACTTGTGTGGGGAGGATCATAAGGGTGAAGGAGTCAAACAATAATAATACTTTTAAAAAGGCTTTTAAACCCTTTATATAAGCATCCACCAATCAAACATTTATAAAATGCTAAAATTGCACTACTGATCAGACACCATGATTTAGATTTAACTTTTTGCAAGTTTTATAATACTGTGCCTTATATGAATTGGATTATAATTTTTAAGAAAGAAAGAAAGAAAGAAAGAAAGAAAGAAAGAAAGAAAGAAAGAAAGAGGAAGGAAGGAAGGAAGGAAGAGGGGAGGGAGGAAGAAAGGGAAAGAGGGAGGGAAGAAGGAAGGAGAAAAGAAAAGAGAAAGCAAAGAGAGAGAAAAAAACACAGAAGGTGAAATTGTAGGCAAAGAAACAGTAGCAGAAAAAACATAATTGCACAGAGCCTAAGTCTAAATGGGAAAAATGAGAAAATCTCCATGGCAGGCAAGAGAAGAGGGAGCTCACTACAGACCAGCTATGCTACTAAGCACTTTTGATCATCAGTTTTCATTTTTTACAAAGTGAGGCAGGTGTTCTGGTATTCCTATTTTGTAGGTTTGTGATAGCCTTCACCTTTCTAGGCATTCTGTCATGTGCAGTACCATGAGCCTGTGTTTGGATTTCACTTTTCCATTCACAAAGATTTCCTGTGCAGTAGGTTGTAGATCATGGGGATGGAGACACAAAAAGAAGAATTTGTATGAAGAATATCAGATCTTTCCAACTTCAGCACCAAGTGACAGAGCATCAATGGCATATGGGTTTCATCTCATACACCGACTCCACGTGACTGAGGCTAATTTCCTGAAAGGCTCTAATTAGAAGCATCCTCTCACCACTGGGACCAGCAGTGAAAGCTGAAGTGTCTAGATGGTCACATGTGTTCACTGCACAGGATGATAGAGGCTGCACATCTGCCTTAGAGTTGCTTCTCTTGCAGCAGACTGGATGGCCAGCCCCATGAGTTACGAACCTCCCTGTAGGATGTGAAATGATCTGGCAAAACTCATCTACCCTTGTGTAACAGCTGTCTACCGGCTCATTTAAATCTCTGCATTGGGATGGTCCTGGTCATCTGTCATCCTTGTGGGTTCTCAAGCCAAGGACATTATTAATGGAAGAAAGGCACTGTGGTACAGCAGAGCCAGCGGTGGATTGAGAGGTGGAGCCTGAGGTTTAGCTCAGCCTGGTCATCCTGAATGACACAGGAAAGCTCACTTCCCTCTTGACACTCCAGCTTCCTCTACTATAGAATGTCATTTGCACCAAATGAAAGAACTAAAATTCTAAAATTTTGATGTCCCAGATTTGCTTAGTTCAATCATTTCAGACAAAACCTAGATTTGGTTCTCATCCAAACTGGTTCACTGATGTTCTTTCCAAAAACATTTTGTTAAATGTATGAAATGGTGCTGGTATTCTCTTCAGAGCTTGCAAATCAGCACTGATTGTCTTTGAATAGGCCCTGCTAATTTCACCTCTGCCTTGGCCACTACTCCTCTCCTAGCTCCTCCACTTGCCTTTCCAGTCTATTCATTCCCTTGCTCAACTTCTTCCACAAAGCTACCAGTGGACCTGGATGTGCTCCTAATCCGGTTCATGTCCAAAGTCTAATAGTGTCTTTGGGACCCCTGGCAACTGCACGTTTACTCAGTGGAAGAGAAGAAGGGGGCATAAGTCATCTCTTGGGAGAATACATAGGATCTCTGTACATTTAAGTATTGAGCTTGATATTCACAAATTGACTCTGTCTTTCAGACTCAACAGAATTTGGTTCTCAAGAACTCTGGGTACAGAAGCAAATGCCAATGTCTTCAGAAAAACCTCATTCTTTATACTATGTATGACAAAATATTCAGTGTACTATGTGATGGGAAGAAAAATGGGAAGATACTTTAATGGAGAGCATATATTTATAAGAAATATAAAATCCTATTTGGGTCATATTTGGGTACAGATCCAAACCTAAGACTTTCTCTCTTGATTTTCAAGACTACCTCTTTCTTTACATAAGCTTGGGAAATTGGCCTTAAGGCCTCAGAAATTCAATATCTTCATTGGTAAAATAAAGATAATAATATCTGCAAATTGTGATGAGGATTCAATGAGACAAGGTGCATGAGCACCTAGCATTGTCTCTAGGATATGATTATGAGTCAAAAATGGCTCCTGGGACTGGATCCTCCAGACAATTTTAATCAGAAGTGGAAGGCAGAGACTGGAAAATGTGGAGACAGAATCCAGACGTAGATGTGGGGCATGAGGCTCAAAAAGGAATGTGATATTTCACCAAGCCTTCTCTCAGTGACATATTTCCTGCTAAGGGTAAGGCTTAGTCTCACAGCGTGGCTGGCTCTAAACCAAAACCTAAACAGTCTGGATGAAAATGGGAGGCAAAGGACAGGGAAGCCTGCAAAAAGCACTGAGCTTGCTTCTTTGTCCTTTAATTCATCTTCACCCTACACCTATTTCAGCCCATAAAGAGAGATTACAGTCACTACTGATCTGTGCTTGGTCCTTGGTCAGGGCCCAAATGTAAATGAATGTGGCCAACCTGGGCCCCACTTTTGCTTACTCCAAGGACTCAGTTCAGCTAATCAGCTTACTGAGAAACTGTACCCACCTATTTTTTTTCCTCTGATTATTATTATTTTTTATTTATCTAGAAAGATAGGTGAGCTATCCACCATCACAAGCCCCCTACAGCTATGGGACCCAGGTAAATGTTAACAAAAAAAGAAGTTAAAAAACGTCCTGGTGAAATCCTATTTTTCCTTCTCTGGGTGATTATTTCACAAGTGCTGTTTCACTTTCAGGCTTCAAAGCTCTTTGCAAGGTCTATTATGAGTACTTTTGTCATAAAAATAGGAAGGAAAGCAGGGCAAGGCCAATATATTCTGAAAAAGAAATGAGAAAATCAGATTTGAGGAGCCATTGTTCACTAACATATTCTGTGGACATTCAGAGGTACCAGTTTCATTCAACTATGCTCAGACCAGTTTCCAGAAAACCCCTATTGAAAATCAGTCTCTTAATGTCTCTAGGCCTTCTTTCAAATCTTTCTTCTTACCTAGAGTATTTTTACCTATGTCTCTAACTACTCAAATGCTACCCCTCCTCTTCAAAGAAATCTCTAGATGTACTTTCTTGCCTTTTCATTACTTCTGTGTCCCATTCTGATATTCTTTGAACTCACAACATGCCTTTCTCCATTCTGACTAGTACTCACCTATTCCATTATATTATTTTCCTTCATGAAAGTTATAGGGATAACATGGATAACTTGGTTCCTCCATATTATACAGAAAACAGCAATAGGAGAAAGTAATGCTGGGGAACTGGACGGGGAGAAGCCCTATGGTAGCTCCTACAGCAGTTAAAGAAAATTGCAGATAATAATTAACCAGAAAGTAGTCATGGGGAAAGACTTTCCCTGTTCTTTTCTCACATGAGGGCTGATCAAAGAATGTGCAAAAACGAGCTGACCTTGTCCCCAGAAGGGAGGTGGAGATGGGACACTCACCATTCCACCGTTGGAGATGACCATTCCATTTGAAGCTGATTAGCTTTAGTTTAGTTTCCATAGACATAGTGTAGAGCTTTGCTTTCCTGAATGATGGAAAGCACTGGCTGATAAGATAACTCTAGAATCTTAAGAAGCTCATAGAAATGTTCTCCTTCCATCTGCAAAATCACTCTCTGGGTGTGAGTTTTCATTCTTCAGTATCACCGTAAGCCACCCAATGTCAGGAAGTGTACTGTCTCTTCACACATACACACAGAAACGTGCATGCACACAATACATCAATTCTTACATGGATATCTATGGCTATCTCTATACTATAATTATTTAATAATCTTCATGTAATTATCTAATAACTAATCATCTTCATGTAACTATCTACAATTCACTTATAGGGCAGACCTTTATTGAGTGAGAGTTTTATCCACAGCCTTCTGCCAAACATGGAGGGCAAAGCTTTGCGCTACATTCCAAGACAGGGCATATGTGGAAAACCAATATATAAAACAGATAAATTCTGAAAACAAGTAGAAAATTACTGCTGTCTACTTCAACCTTCCAACTGTTACAAAGAAAACAATGACCCAGTTAGATTATATCAACCTAATCTAATCTTATCTAATCTAGATTGATATAATCTAACTGGGCCTCTTTTTCCTTTAACTGATACAGCTAAATATTCATTTCCTAGGGACGCCTGCGTGGCTCAGTTGGTTAAGCGACTTTGGCTCAGGTCATAACCTCATGGCTTCTGAGTTCAAGCTCCACATCAGGCTCTGTGCTGACAGGTCGGAGCCTGAGCCTGCTTTGGATTCTGTGTCTCCCCCTCTCTCTGCCCCTACACTGCTCATGTTCTGTCTCTCTCTGCTTCTCAATAATAAGCAAATGTTAAAAAAAATTTTTTTTAAATATATTCATTTCCTAAACATGCCTGCAAGTAGAAATTATGTAGAAATTTTGAGGGAGAGTCTGATGGAGATTCATAGCTCCCCACACAGACCCACTGAATTTTTAATGAGTCAGTAATCCATGAATTTATCAAGTGTCCTGGAGGATTAAGTCATTCATCTGAAGTTATGAATTTGTCATTGAGCCCAGAGAACTGAGTGCTCCTGCTCTAGCTCTTTGTCTATCACACCCCACTGTTTTACCACTCAACGGTGTTTTATTTAGCGTGTATCTTGAGTTGTCTTGTTGTCATCACTATCTTTCTTAGGGGCATGTCTGATCTTTCTCATGGACTAACAGAAACTCCAGAGCAGGAGAAAACTTATTATTTCCCACCAGGTTGACCGCACACTGGGTATTCAGTAAACTTCTACAGGTGGGTTCATCATGATTACATTTTCATTTTAAAATTATATACCACTCACCTCTTCTTATAGGTTATCTTTGATAAGTGCAACCTGGTGATCAAGAAGGAAGAAGTCATAAAAAGTTGGAGGCCCCAATTTTTAACTTTATCACTGACCATGGGGCCCTAGGAAAATTAATAAACTCCATTGGACATCAGTTCAAAATGAGGCAGAGATTACAGGTTTGTTTTTCTTAGATCTCAGGACTATGGAGAACAGCTGCCCAATATAACTAATCCTTTATCTTTTTATTTTTATATTTTTACTGCAGTGTGGTTCTATAGGTATTAATAATGATTCCTTGAATTTTACGAAGTATAGTGTGTTCAAATTTTTCACTTATATTGTTTCATTCCTCAAAATCCATGTCAAGAGGGTAAAATGAATAATATAGTAACCACTCCCATTATATGTATTAATAAAATGAGGCACAGAGAAGGTATGTGACTTATTCAAAGTCATAGAAGTAATATGTGGTAGAACTGAAATAGAAATCTAAGAGTCTTTTGTGTCTTACTACAGTATACAATGGCTTGCCTTTTGACAGCCTGTTGTTTTCACTTAAGAGATGAATATTTCCTTAAAGTTGCTCTTGAAGCAGAATTTAACTTTTAAATTAAATCAGAATGTGAAATGGTTTCACTCAACATTTTCTGTAAATCTGAGTCATACCTCTGGATCTCCACATGCCCTAGAGAATAGATGCCTTTGTTTGGACCATGTGGAAAAAAATCTAAAGCTGGCATTTGATTCACACTGCAAACTCAACTTATTTATTGGTTTTATCCAAGATGCCCATCATTGAAGCACATGGGACATAACTGTTCCAAGGCAATTAAACCAAATGTCAATGGTTCCTCTTCTGGATGAACCATTCCACAAATCAATTACAAACAACCTGATTAAATATATAAGTCTAGGTATATGCCCTTAAGATTGCCTCAGAACAATAAAAACTGAAGCCCTGAAATACAGGGTCACTGGTGGAGTTATATTGTCCTACTTGCCATCATGATTCATGGCTAATATGATTCCTTCATCATTGCCATAAACTTCTTAGCATCCAAAGAAAATACAAATACAGTACCTTTACATAACCTACTCATCTAAACAGCAAATATTTATTGAGCGACTGCCACGTCCATAGCCCTATGCCAGGCATAGAAGTTAATTAGAAAAGGTTGGTTAAAAGGCACCTGCCTAATCTCCATATAAGTCTTAATCCTGGAACAAAATTTTCTCTGACTCTGTCTTACCAGTTATAAAAAGAGAGACTAGGATTCAAAGAGAATGAAGGTTCCTTCGATTTCTATTTATCCACATCCTTGTTAGACCACAGGGTATCCCAAAAGAGTTTTCTGTGGAATATTAGGAAAATCTGTATATCACTTTCCAGAAATGTTATTTTATTTCTTAGAAAAGAAATAAAACAGTGGACTTCTACATAGTCACAAAAATTTACACTGAAAATTATTTACAGATGTTTAGCTAAGCGGACTTATATGAAGCTATTATTCTTAATGAATGAAAGCCTACTGACTGTAATCAATTTAGTTGTGAAAGTAAAAATTATCAGACAAATTAAAATGACTATTAAAAAAGCACTGAGAAACACTAGTCTGGTTCAAGAAAGAGAGAGGGATTAAAAATGGTCCTCTTCAGCAATGCAGGGCCCTTAGCAATTTCCCACTGTGCTATCAGCACAGTGATTGACTAAACCTTTTGTGGGTAATGGGCACTTCAGTCAAAATCAAAGGCCAGTGTTTTATAGAGTGCCAGAGGCTCTTAATTTCCTTATAGCACATTAAAACATAGTCAGTCTTTGCCACATTTTAACCTTGTTTAGCATAAATTGTTGCACTTTAAATTCATTGACTTACATGGTCCACTGGAGATATCATTAAGAATTGTCATCACAGTACTCCCATGACTGAAAGTTCTATCCCTCCTCCCCTTATAGCTTATAAAAATTTAGTTATAGATGGCTACCTGTCTCCAATTCTTTTAAACGTTATTCTGAGTCATTTCACATTGAGTATTAGAAAACATAAAGGCATAAGGAATCCCTGATAGAGGCAAATACAGTTATATTGCATGAACTTCATGTGCTCTTATTTATGAATTATCAGCTGACCAATACATTTCCTAAAGGCAATGAGATCAGTGGTTTTGGCCTATAAGTTCACTTGCCAAAGAGTTTCATGGCTACAAGAGCATATTAAAACTCATGATAGACTTTGAATGACTTATGACTGTTGGTTTATCCAGTAACCATTCTTGAGCCATCTCATCTTCCTCCCCCAGATGCTTTCTTTGATAGATGAACATGCCAGTTCTTTGTCTCTCCCACCTTACCCATCTGCATACCTTCTTGCCATATCATAGGCATGTCCAGGCAATGGGATGTGTAAGGGTGGTAGCCAAAGATTCTAGAAGAGGATTTACTCCCTGATAGATGCACAACAGAGACAGTCTTCTTTGCCAAATATTCTTAACATCTATAAGATGTTTGCAATTGCAGCATCAGCCATTATGCCACTGTGAGGAGCCAAACGTGAGACCAGAGCCTATGAATGGAGGTTGGAAAAAGGCTGGGTCATGGAACGATGGTACCAGGACAGCTGCAATCCTGCCCACATCAGGCTTCAGGTTGCTCACTAAAACAAAAGTAGTATATTGTGTCTATATGTAACTGAGTCTTTACCTGTGATCCAGCCTGGGAAGTAGACAACACAAAGAGATAGGTGAAGAGACAGGTGAGATGTTTGGTGGTGAGAGAAAAACAATGACTGCAGATGCACTTATAGGCCTCTGGAATCAAGATTTGCTGAGGCTTAGATACTAACAAGCTGGCTTGGAGGGGGTTCTGCATGCCTCTCTGCTGGGGAAAAGGAGTTTTTGCACTGACACTTTGGTAAATAGCTGGTAAAGATTAACCATGCTCTGAGTTAATATTCAAAGGAAACAGTGAATTTCCGTCTTGCATTTTCTACATCCTTTGTTAAAGAGGGCCATGAATTTACTTCATTGAAATATGATCTACTTTAATTAAAGCCAGTGGCATTGAGTAAATCAGAACATAATTGCATTTTCCATGAATTTCACACAGCTTGCATTTTACCAGAAAGAACCCAGTTTCAGTCAATGCTTGTGTGCTGATACCTGCAATCAAGGTCTTATTAAACTAAACAAATCATGTCTTCATGCAAGTTAAGGAAGCATAAATGTAAGGCCAATTCATAAAGTTTCTAATTTCTGCTATTTGGAAAAGCAGAGTCTGGAAAGAGCTATTTGGGAAGGAAAACTTTCTCTCTAGGCCATTGTAAACCATCTCAGAAAGCCTAGATTTTCATGTCAGTGATGAGTTCCCCTAGAAGGCTTTGGTCTCCCTATATAACTATTGTTTTCTTAGTGATACAATTGCAAGATAGAGGGTGATTTAGAAAAATGTTTATTTTCAGGTAAAGGGAAACATCTGAGGTCGAGTTTTGGTCAGCAAAACAATACCAATGTTAAAATGATGTATTCTCGAGATAAATAAAAATGAAACAAATTCTTGTATAATATGCAATTTTAAGTGAGAGGAAAAGGAGCCTGTCTTCTTTGTTAGGAGTGCAGGCTCTTAACTTTTGTCTATATCTTGCCTTTCCACTTAGGAGCTCCTTAACAACCCTTCTATGTATCCCTCTTTCTCAGAAATTAGGGTAGAAAAAAATAACACCAACTTCATCAGGTTATTGCTAGGATTAGACACTATACACAAATAGGCAAGTAATGGTAGTTATAATCAGTCCCTATTTATAGAGTCAGAGGCAAGGTGACAGACATGCACTTACATAAGACACATGAACTCCAGGATCATGGGCTGAAGTCCCATTTGGAACCTTGCCTTCAACTTGGTTCTTGGGAGAGTGACACTGACTAGCAGCACCATCAACATTGCCTATTCAGTCCCCTCAGTGGACCAGCCTCACTATTTTCCAAGGCCCCAGATGGTACCTTTACCTCCAGCCAACTGGCCAGGGAAAGCCTAATGTGATTTCACAGGGGGTTGGGGCATGAAGCTTTCTAAAAATTAGCAGAAATCCACCTACATCAAAGATCACTGCCAGCGCAGCCAGAATTGTGCATCTTAGCAAGTCATTTTTGGAATCAGTTGCTGGGGACACATTGCGTGTGTGTACACACAAACACACATGAGCCATTTATACTGGATAAAATACACCAAATGAGAACTTATGAAGAACCAAGGGAACTCCTAGGTGCATATGTCAGTGAGACCATCCATATACAGATGGTATTTATGTAAACTATGTACCCTCAAGGGGAAATACAGCTATTTTATAGAAGTTCTTCATTAAAGAAGTACAGTCTAAGTATTGTATAACTTGTTTTCTATTTCTTACTCTCCACTTGTTCACACAAAGTAGGTCCTTCTGTCTGACTTAAGGGCCCAGCATAAAGATACTTTCTTGGCAATCTTTAGCTTCTACCAGACTCTTCCAGATAAGGGACTAAACAGCTTGTGATTAACTCAAAGTTGACATGTTCAGAGTGGAAATACACTCTTGCCATTTAAAAAAATATTGTTAATGATTCTTTGATGTGGATAGATTTGAACCAAAATTAAAAAACAATTTCTCACAATCTCCAGAACTGCAAATATATATATGTATATATATGTGTATATATATATGTGTGTGTGTGTGTGTGTGTGTGTGTGTATATATGTGTGTATATATATATGTATATATATGGTTTTATGTTAATATGGGAATAAATGAGCTAAAGTATGTTTATTTAGTTTTAAATTTTTGTGTGTGTTTTTAATTTATTTTTGAGAGACAGAGAGAGACAGCGTGAGCAGGGGAGGGTCAGAGAGAAAGGGAGACAGAGAATCCAAAGACAGGCTCCAGGCTCTGAGCTAGCTGTCAGCACAAAGCCCATTGTGGAGCTCGAACCCACAAACTGTGGGATCATGACCAGAGCTGAAGTCGGACGCTTAACCGATGAGCCCTCCAGGCTTCCCTAAAGTATATTTATACACATTATTCTATCATCCTCCCTCTGGGCTGGATAAGTCATTAATGTTTTCAACATTTGTATCTACAGACTTTGTCTCTCCTGAACCTCAGGATACCTGTGAGAAAAGTTATTTGTTTTAATGTTTATTTATCCATTTTGGAAAAAGAGAGACCACAAGCAAGGGAGGGGCAGAGAGAGAGAGGGAGACACAGAATCTAAAGCAGGCTTTATGCTTTCAGCTGTCAGCACAGAGCCGGATGTGGGGCTTGAACCCATGAGCCATGAAATCATGACCTAAGCTCAAGTTGGATGCTTAACTGACTGAGCCACCCAGGTGCCCAGAGAAAGTGTATTTGATAGGCCTACCAAGTCACCCTCTCCTTAAATGAATACAGTATCTTTCCCAAGCCTATTCTTCCAATGGTTATTCTTTCTGTCACCCAAGAAGACACTTGTCTGCCATTGAAACACATGGTCTCCTGAGTGCTTTACTTTTCTATTTCCAATGCCCAATCTTATCCCAAGTTCTCATGATCTCTGAACTATGTCAGTGGCCCTTGGATTCATCACACATCTACTAATACTAACATACACTACATTTCTCCACACCCACAACCATACACTTTGATAACTCCTCCATTCTGTTCAGAGAACTGTTTTTTTTAAGTTCTGAAATCTAAATGTATCACTCTTTCCTCAGCTATTACAGTAGGAGCTGTTAATGAATTCATCCCATGCTATCCTGTAATTCATATGGATACATAAAATCCAGAACAAATTCCATATTCTAAAACAGGGGTCAGTAAACTGTAGTTCATATGCCAAATCCACCCACAACCTGTTTTTGGAAATAAAGTATCATTGGGGCACAGCTAAACTCTGTTCTATACCACAGGATATTTTTTTCATGATCTTTCCAAACATCATCACCATAAATACATATTGAGTCCTTAATATATGTTAGCCACTATAGGCAGACTGATCTGTTTCACATTCCTACTGAATGGAGAAACAGAGGCATAGACATGTTAAGTTACTTGTGCAAAGAGGTCCTGCAGCAATTAAGTTGTAGAGTCAGGATCCAATCTGGTCACTGGGTTCCAGAACTCTTTCTGAGATGCTATAAGCCCCCTCATTGTTTTTCATTTCCTCTAACAATCCAAACATATTTCACATTCCCAGAACCATGTCCTTTCACATGGCTGTGCTCTGCATAGGCTATTCTGTCTCTTGGGGTGGGGTCCTCCACAGGACACACCATCCAATGAGCTATCTATGTCATCCATCAGTCCCAAATGTTTAGTGTACACTATGTTCAGGAGCAGTTGCTTTTTTCTGTCTTCCTTTTTCTCTTATTATGATGCTTTCAGATTGTCATCTGGCTTTCATTAGGCCGATTAATTTTGCTATTTTCTGTTCCAGCCTTTAGGGAATGAAATCAATTGGTCATAGAATATTTCAAATTCTCAGTTCCCTAACAGTTCAATCTTCAAGAATGTTCAATCTTCAGAATATGTTGTATATACCTATTTCTTCAAGTTTCAGACAAATAATGTCTTCTTCTCTGGGTAGATTTCAACCTCTCAACCAATTAGCCTGAGTACACATAGCATATAATAGCTATGCCCGATCGCACATTGAAAATACATTTACTCATTTGTTGAGTGAGTAAATGAATAAGTAATCCTCAGGCCAGCCAAGGACAGCTGACACAGAGAGGGAAGGCTTTCACAGAAATAGAAACAGCATTGAAACTGGCAGCTCACAAAGCATGAAGCCTGAGTTGGGCCTTAGTCCCTACTACATTATCTAACAAATCGTGTGTGTAAATATCAATGGCCCCAAGATACCCACCGCTACTTCGAACACTGATCTCATTGTATTAGCCACTTATTACCTTCATTTTGGCAGGCTGCTCTGGAAAAAAAGACCATTTCCCGAGGTGTAAACACAGCTTCCAATAATGTCAACCTTATGTGATCAGTCAGCTCTCTGAGGCACACGGGGTCAACCACAAGACTCAATTACATATTTCCTCAGCAAGGCTTCTCTTAGGAAGATAAAGATGCAAACTGACACTTTTGATAGGGATCATGATGCAAAAAGCAGGCCGTGTGTACCCCCAGGCGCCTTACCAGACTTGACAGCAGACTGGTGTTTGACTCTGCCTCCAAGCGTCAGCCACCCCTTAACCCTGAACCAGGCAGGTTAGACGTGTAAATCCTCTGAGAAGTATGGCTAACAGCTACAGGATCCCAGTGCAATGCAAACTTTTGCAGAACTCCTAAATTTTGGTGTCAGTGCCACCCTCCTCTCAGAAAGTGTGTTACTCTAACTGGATGCCATACTGAGAATACTTGCAGCTTCTGTGTCTTTTCCGGTTTTACTCCAAATGTGGAAAGTTTTTTGGTGACAGTAGGTATGGCCACAATATGTGTTATGTGAAAAGTTTAGAATAAATAAAGAAAATCTACTTTATGCAAACAAAATCTAGAAGAATCTATATATTTGGGGTTGCAAATTCAGGTTTTAAAAGTGAATATAAAAATAATTTGTCCCACGTGTGTGCATGCACACAGACACACACACATACACACACTTGGGTAAAACTCTGGATTTGATTTACTGAAATCAACATTGTTTTACCATTCAGGAACCTATTCTTTTTTTTTTTTTTTTTTAATGTTTTATTTATTTCCAGGAGAGAGAGACAGCGTGAGCAGGGGAGGGTCAGAGAGAGAGGGAGTCACAGACTGAAACAGGCTCCAGGCTCTGAGCTGGCAGTCAGCACAGAGCCCGACGCGGGGCCCGAACCCACGAACCGCGAGATCATGACCCAAGCGAAAGTCGGACGCTTAACCGACTAAGCCACCCAGGCGCCCCTTCAGGAACCTATTCTTATTGTATTAAAGAATATATCTGAAATAGTTTTCAAGCAAAACACATTACCAGATATTTTCCATCTTCTCTGAGAAATGAGGAGGAAAAGACAGATATACCTCGGGGAAAGAAGAGCAATTTAGGTTATTTAGAGGAGAGTATTTTCTATATGTTCAAATTATGAAGCTCTTGGATACTTGCCCAGTGCCCGTCAGAAAGGGGATATTCAAAAACATCTGATGATGCAGATAATAAAACAGTGATAAACACTCAGAGAGTTTGCCCTGAAAAAAAAAAGTTAAGTAGGTTAAAATAAATGATGTCCTTAGAGACTAAAAAATAATGTGTATAAGTAAAATATTCTCCATCCCTGTCCTTCCAGAATTTTACACAATATCAGAATTAATACACCAAAATCCCATCGACTTCTCTGTCATATATATTTTTTTTTTTACTCCTTACCAGATATTTATGTCCATGACACATTCAGCTTTAAATACCTGAAAATATCATCCTTGTCCTTGCAGAAACAGTCATTTTCAGCAGGGGTCAGTATACTTTTTTCTAGCCTATAAAGGTTTTTGGCCAGCATTTCAGATGGTTTGTGATGCAACTACTCAACTCTGCTATTGTAGTGCAAAAGCAGCCACAGGCAATAAATAATTGAGTGTGGCTGTGTTCCAATAAAACTTTATTTACCAAAACAGGCAGAGGGCCAGATTTGGCCCTCTAGCTGTAGTTTGTCAACTCCTGGTCCAGATGGATGATTCCTAATCCATCGACTACACAGTCCTAGGGGATCTGCAATTTATAGAAGTGAGTATTCCAATCCATATGCGAAGTAAGAATGCTTTACTGAATGAAAATGGATCTTGCCATGTCTTTATTACTATTTTCCCAATGTATGTCAATACTACTGTGATTAACACTTTCACAAACAGCTTTGCCTGCCATTAATTATTTTATCAGTCATTAGAAGTTGAATGTACAATTGTTCCTGTGTGAGGATTTTTAAGAGTATAAAATTAGAGTTGTACCCCAAGGCTGAGAGCTACATCTCTAAATTGGCACATGAAATTGATTTACTTCTGGCAATTTTAAGTGATTTTCTTTCAGTGTTTTTCCTCTTGGAGAAAATGTGGCATATCCCTTGCCCTGGGAAACTGTCTGAAGAAGGCTCTAACATCTGTGTTAAGCACACCTCAATACTTGAGAGCTGCATGGGACTGTCTCTCCGATGGATGACATCTGCTAATCATTTTGCCAGCCAGCCTTTCCCAAACTGCCCTGTAGGACACTGCTCCAGTCCCAGGCACCGGCCGCTTCCTGATTAGCTTTCTAATGGGGGACACACCGAGGCAGAAAATCCCAAACAATAGGTGATCCAAATATAAATTATAATTATATAAATTCAGCAAATGAATTTTTTGTAATGGTTTTACATTCATAATTATGTTTTCCTGTGGACTGCTACATCAGTTGGCTCACACCATCTGACCACAGGATGAGGGATGCAAAAACATAGGTAAGCGGCAAAGAGAATCTGGGTAGGATAAAAACGTTTCTGTGCTTGAACAAATTTAACTGACAGAGGACTGTAAACCATTCCAAGGGTCAGAATCCAGCAGGAATTGTCTTTAAAGTTGATGCAGTTCAAATGAGACAAAGATGAGTTAAACAGTTTATCAGAGGTTACTCAGCTAGAAAATAAAAAACAATAATGATGATGACAATAATAATGATGATCCACTTTGGTGAAATTATACCCCCATATAGCTTTCTGCCATAACGATAAGCAAACTTTCTCTATAAGGCCAAACAATAAATATTTTATGATCTCTTTCGCAACTATTCAACTCTGCATTTGAATGAGCACAGCCACGTTCCAGTACAACTTTATTATAGACACCAAAATTCGAATTTAATATAATTTCATGTGTCATGAAATTTCCTTCTTCTTCTGAGTATTTTAATTTCAATCATTTTAAAATATAAAGACCAATTTTAGTTCCAGGCAATACAAAAACAGGTGGCAGGACAGATGTGGCCCCATGAGTCATAAGTTTGCCAATCTCTGTTCTATCACATCACCCTATTAACTTTGCCTCAAATACTCATCATTATTTAATTATATTGTATATTACATTTTTTAATGCTTATTTATTTTTGAGAGAGAGAGAGAGTGAGCGAGCCCTAGCATGAGTTGGGGAGGGGCACACAGAGAGAGACAGAGGATCTGAAGCAGGATCCCTGATAAGGGGCTTGAACTCATGAACTGAACCGTGAGATCATGACTTGATTCGAAATCATGAGATAGATGCTTAACTAACTGAGCCACTCAGGCACCCCTGTATATTTCTTTCTTGTGTATAGTGTTTCTGACATCACTCAAATGTAAGCTTCAAAAGCAGGGGCCATATGTACCCTTTTTAGCTTTTTCTCAGTTTGACATCCTTAGTGCCTACAATAGTATCTGGGACAGGATAGATCCTAATAAATAGTCATTAAATGACTGAATGGTTACATGTTATTAGTAGTGGTACAGTTATAAGTTTATATCATTGTACAATCTTCAAAACACCACTACATAAAAATATCTCCTGGGGCACCTCAGTGTCTTAGTTGGTTAAGCATTTGACCTGGGCTCAGGTCATGATCTTGTGGTTTGTGAATTTGAGCCCTGCGTCAGGTTCTGTGCTGACAGCTTAGAGCCTGGAGCCTGCTTCAGATTGTGTCTCCTTCTCTCTCTGTCCCTCCTCTGCTTATGCTCTGTCTCTATCTCAAAAACTAACATTAAAAACTTTTTTTTTTTTTAAAAAAGATCTCCTTTGATAGCCATAGGGATAGAATTACTATCTCCACAGGATGTTTGAATAAATGTGGACAGATGATGTGACTCGCCCTGGAGCACAGTGAGTAGTGGGACAGGGCTTGCACCAGACTGTGTCTGCTACTTCAACCAGGCCTTTGTCCACTGGAGCCTGCTGACTGCTTGTGCCACTACCACCAGGCAGGACACAGATTGTCCACGGGTCCATATTGCCTGGATGGTTTAAATGTAAGATGCTGAATATTAAAAGAGTTTAAAAGATCTCTATGTGCTCTTCCTCTAGGTATTTTCTTTTCTTTTTTTCTTTACATTTATTTATTATTAAGACAGACAAAGCATGAGCATGGGAAGGGCAGAGAGAGAGGGAGACACAGAATCTGAAGCAGGTTCCATACTCTGAGCTGTCAGCACAGAATTCAACATGGGGCTTGGAGTCACAAACCATGAGATCATGACCTGAGCTGAAGTCAGGGGCTTAACTGACTGAGTCACCAGATGCTCCCCTCTAAGCATTTTTGACCAAAGTTTCACCTCAGTGGGCTATGGACTCCAGGGAGTTTCTGAGATGTTTCAGTCAATGTTCACCATGCTCCCTTGAGTAATCACATAGCTACAGTGGAGCTCCTCCACACAGGGGCAGATAGAAAGTTCTGAAGGTGTAAGAATGGATAGCAAATCCCGACACTGATAATCCAGCCAACTCTGGATGATACATGTTATTGCTTTTTCCCTTGCCCTCACCCTAGGAAAGGGCTGCACTCCACAGACAATATACCAAAGTCCCATGGACTGCTTTCTGCTACTCTCTCTTAACTACTTAATTCTCATAATGTTTATCAATCATCTTCGGAGGGATGAACCCTGAGCCATGTATACTGGAGACTACTTGGATATGTAGGAAGGAAGACAGACTTTGAAATCAGGCAAACTAGTGTTCACATTATCACCAACATAATCTTGAACATATTACTAATAGTTAATCTCTAAAATGAAGAAATGATTCCTATGCTTTGTGATTATTATGAGAATTAAGTGAGGTAATAAATATTCCAGCCTCACTTCTGGCAACCTAACAGATAAGCAGCCAATGATTGTTTCCTTCCAGACCTCAAGGGGTGTGCTCTAGTGGAGAATAAGACAATTATTAGTGCCAGTCTGGGAAATGGCATTAGTGGGTAGTTCTACTATTCAGTGAAGTGCCTTGTGTGACTTAGCAAAAAGTGCCCCTGCATCAAGGCACTTTAGTATCATATCCTGGAACAATGCATGAATGATGATTAAAATCTACAATGACAACAATGTGAATGGAACCTGTTGAGTAGTGAAGTACACACACACACCCAACCATAAGTAGCAGCCCTTGTCAAAATGCATACTAATTTAAAGAAGGGGAGGGTAAATGCGGTGTAAGCTAGACAGAGACAGTCACATAAGCAAATAGGGCTGGAATTTGATTTTTAAGCTGAAGAAAAGTGGAGACGTGGTAAGGAAAGTTAAGAAAGCATTTAGTGGACATCATGGTGGGGAGCCAGGACTGCCCTGGGGAGTTGGCCAGCCTTTGAATACCAACCCAGTTCTCAGAAGAGCTCCCCATGCATATGTTGGATTATTTTGTTAACGATCCACACACAGACCAACTTGACATCCAGAGCAGAGCACGTATTTCCATGCCAAACACAATGTTTTGGAGGAGTAGCAAGTATTATGTTGCACTTGGCCACTTCCTGGAATTCAGAATACCAAACATTTTGGAAGTATACCTCCCAGTCACAACACAGTGGTGGCCTGGGGACCATCGGCTCTGCACAACAGAAAACTCTGATGGGCAATAAGTCTGGCCATGAATCTTCTTTCAATATGGCTAGCCATATGAAATGCCCTTTCATGGAAAAATCCTCAAACAGGGGCTCACTTGGACCTTGCCATCACCAAGAGCAGTATGTTTATTTCACTGACCAGAGTCCCAATAAGTTAAAGGCAGCTTTTCAAAGGCAAGGGTATGATGAGGTAACTTCACAGAAGTCCTACTGTTGCTGAGGTCACACAGGAACTCTACCTCCAATCCCTCTACAAAATAAGGAATTTCTAAGTGAAAGAATTATGTTCTAGAAATATTACCTTTGTGTTTACATATACTTAAATATGTACAAAACAAAACAGAACTATATTTCAGGGAGACAGCTTGATACAATAGAAAAGCATAGGATTTGGGAAAGTCAGAGTCCATTTCAAGCTATCCTACTGCAGTGAACCATCTGGATAACCTTCATGAAGCTACATGACCTCACTGAAGTGAGGTTTCTCATCAATAAAATGGAAGACGTTACTGTCTCTTCGGATTTCTCTCTTTAGGTCTGCAAATCATAGCAGAGAAAGGCACGCAGATTTCATCACACTGGTGAAATCTAATGGGACAATAAGAGCTGCCTGGGAGGCTGGGTTGAGAAGGATTCTGGGTCTATGTATGGGCTCAGCAGGAGAGTAGACAATGAATCAGGAGTGGCATCTGCCAGGCAAAGAAGAGAAGAGAGTGGCAGCATAAGCTATTTGCCACCATTGACAATGAACATGGACTTCTCTGGAACAGCCTGCTAAAAGAACAGGACAGGGGGGCAGAGAGGCAATTTCATAAATGTGCATGTTCATGTGGGTTGTGATGTCCAAATGCCAGCATTTACTCACATATGTGCCCCATAAGGAACATAGCTGGTTCCACAGGACAGCTTCCCTAGCCAGATCAATGGAGACAACCTTCCTCAGAATCCAGAAGCCACAGCTATTCAACTGCTGCTCTAGGGTCAACATCTGCTAGTAGATGTTTCTTTCCTCTGGCTGGCTTTTCATTCTGCTTCATCCTCACTAAAATGAAATGTCCTCTGGGATGAGTAACACAATCAACCAACATTCATCAAGGTTGTGCAATGTCCTTTTTAAAAAAAATTTCTAATGGAATTTTCTAGGGGTACAGGCAAGGCACTGGGTGGCTAGATAAGAGGGTACCATCAGGAGTCCTATATGGTCATAAAAGAGAAATGCTAATGATGCACTATTTAGCTGACGATCAATCCTGCAGGCTGATGCTAAGTATCATACTCAGTGCAGCTACCAAATCAACATACTCCAAACTAGGGAAGAGGAAGCAACTTTTCCCTACCATAACCCCCACAGGACAAGCTTTGTATGTCTAACTCCGGGACTGAGACTCCTACCAGAATGCTTTTAGCAACCCGATAGAGAATATTCTGGCTTCATTTTACTCCTGGCTCGTCTCCTGGAGCCCCCATTAAGATATTGCAAACATCTCTCAGCTAAAGGCAGCTCCCAGACCTTCCTGAGAATTGTTAATCTGATAAAATTGGGATTAATGGGTGCAGGCTCTTTGGAAATCATAGGGCCTATGCATGTGCAATGAGTCCAGGGATGGGGGTTACCATTAGAAAGAAGGAGGGGAGTAAGATACTAAAAGAGAAATACTATTAGTGGAACACTTCCTATGTAGAGTGACTACAGGCACTACTTTGTCCTTACAACCTTTCTTCTTGGCTCGGTGAACTATCCCTTCAGAAAACCAAAATTCAGAAAGGCTACCTAATGCCCTCAAGGCCACAGAGATAGTGAGAGCACATGTGGGTCTATTCTGTGTAGAGTACTGAACACAGAATGCATGGTAAGGTCCACGGTATAATGCACATATGCTCCTAGCATGGAGAAGCAGAAATAGAGGCATAATTAATGGATTTGTTGATTATGGTTCTGGGTTTCTAGATGTGTCTTAAATCCAACCTTTAAACAATCATAGATACAGTGTCATACCTGCTAAGTCATCAGCCCAGGCAATTCTTAACTTCTGGTGCTACTCAGTAGAACACTGGTATAAACAATTCAAAAGAGAATTTGGTTTTAGGCCTTCTCATCTTTTAATTGGGACTTCACCAGGTAGTATACTACAGAAATGCCCTGCCTTGTGTAAGCCTGGAGAGCTGACGACTTACCATTCTGTATGTATATCTGACTTAATACGTTATCATAATTCTGTTGGTGTGTTTTCCCTGGAAAGAATTCCACACAGAATAGCAAGGACCTGACCAACATTATTTCATTTAGGCAACTCCTGGCCCTGATAGCGACATTACAACCATCTTCCTTTCATTTTTAAATGGCACTAAACTCTCAAGAACAGCAGCAAAGCTGTAAAACTGTTGACAATCAGCAAATCTCCCAGCAAGTTTACCATCATCCATTCTGATTCATTATAATCATTGAAATTTTAGGTCACACAAGAGCCATCTGTGAAGCAGCCTCCCCAGATGATTAAAACACTCCTGTACAATGTACATTTACAAATTGAAAATTAATGAGGAAACATGTTTAAAAATTGACTATAGCTACCCAAGGGTTTAAAAACACTTTAAAATGCATAAAGAAATCACTTGGCTATGCAGTCCTCCTTAGTGACAAATAAGTTGCATTACTTCTCAGAATTACTCCTGCTGAATTAACTTTTCAATGTGTTGGTTATTACGGTTGCATACCAACATCATATCTCAAAAAATACTAATACAAATCATATCCCCCCACTTTTGTCCTCCGGGCTAATTCATTTTGCATCTTACCAACTCAAGGTAAATGATCCAGAAAAAAAGCAAAAAATATTCCTCATGAATGACTGGTGTAACAACAAACAAAATTGTATTCTGCCAGTGGGAATGGTCTATTCCTGGTTAAAAGTTTCTCTAGTGCTCCTGGCTGTAGATATGAAATACAGACTCTATGCAGCACCTTCTGGACAATAAAGGATTCCTTTCACACTGCACTATTTTTTTTCTTTGAGTTGTTTTTTACTGCTCTACCATCCCCCTTTGCCTTCAGTCAGGCATTCTATCTGGCAGACTTGGGGATCTGAATCTTTACTGGGGAGACAGTGAGGAAGGAGAAGGCATAATTCTCATCCTTCAGGAGCTCAGTCCAAGAAAGGCAATGAAGGCAGGAGTTTGAGTGGGGGAACAACTTCTAGCCAGTGCCAAGCAGGTGCTTGAAGAGGGCCAAGTGCTTTGCATAGGATACTGCATTTAACCCTTCCAATAGGCCTGGGAGACAAACAATATAGTATCACTGTTTATAGGTGAGAAAAGTGAGGCTTGAAAAGCTTACGTAGCTTACCCAGGGTCACAGTCAATGCTATGACCATAAGTAGACCTCACTCAGATGTGTGTGTACACCATGAAAACACCACCCATAAATCAGTAGCAGATGCACAGAATTAAACACACCTAAGCTGAAGGCTACTAGGTGGGCCAAATGAGAAGGCTAGCTTGCAGGTAGTCAAAGCAGATGCACATGGTTAACACAGTCTACTGTGCTTGATTGCAATGGACTAAGCTGTGTTTCCTCAAAATTCTTATGTTGAAACTCTAATCCCCAATGTGACTGTATTTGGAGACAGAGCTTATGAGACTACAATCAAGGTTAAATGAAGTCATAAGTGTAGGGCCTTCATATGATAGATCTTGTGTCTTATAAGAAGAGGAAGGAATACCAGAGTGTGCACTTTCTCTATGCACACATGGGGAAGGTCCCTGAGAACACAGTGACAAAGTAGTTACCTGTAAGCCAGGGAGAGAATGTTCAGCACAAACCAAACTCTCTGACAGCCTCACCTTGGACTTCTAGCCTCTAAAACTGTAAGAAAATAAATATCTGTTGCTTAAGCATCCCAGTCTGTGGTGTTATATTATGGCTGCCCGAGAAGACTTGTACAGAGATATTGAGAATAAAGGATGGGAAACTCAGTCATGTGTGATGGGGGTCAGGGCCAGGGTTGGAGAGCAGCTTCCCCCCCCCCCCCCCCCCCACTTCCCTCCAAACACACACAAGCACTGAGCTAGTGATGCAGGGGTTTCCCATCTCCTTGTTTTTGGCTTCAATGACATTGATCATATCCCTGGACTAGAACTTGTATTACATTATATCATGACTGTTTATTCTAGGTCTGCCTCCCCCTGCCCTCAACTGAATGAATGTGCAGAAGGGACTCTGCCTCATTCACTTTTTAATCTGTCACACTGTCCCTCACATACAGTATCTGCTTTTTATATTTCTGAATGTTTGAGGATATGGGCAGGTCTGTGCCTGCAGGAAGAATCAAAGTAAGAACACCCGTGGGTACCAGGGATTTGTAGGGGCGAAGCACCAGCCCCACTACCCCAGGGGGTGACATTATCAAAAGAGTTCAGAGAAGATGAGGCTGGAAGCAACACACAGGACAAAAGAGTGGGGACTCTCAGATATGTGACCTTCTGGAGGCCATTGTCAAAACTGGTCAGGGCATACTCAGGAGGTAAAGGGGACAATGGCCCTGAGAAGAAAAATATGTGAGAAAGATTATGAAGGAAACATCAGCTGTAAATACTAATGGGTGCCTTTATTAAATCAACCATTATTCATCGTCTGCCAACCTCGTGGCAGGCACTAGGCACTGTCATAGATGCTGAACAGAACCATCCACACTGCACTTGTTCTCAGTGACCTGACTAGTAGAGGCAGAAACAAATAATCACAAAAATAATTTTATGATGAACAACTATGTACAATAAAATGCAGAAACGTTGCATGGTCATATTAAGAACCCTTTCCTACTCTAGGAAGCTAAGCCTTCCTAGAGCCTTTGGACAAGACTTTTTTCCTGAATAATGAAGTGAAAGAGGTGACTAGAACACCTTTCTGTACCCATGGTACAAGGCCTATTAATTCTCTGCACATGAAACTCTCCAAAAACATGGCAGATTCCATTCTCTAGTGCATTCCTAACTCAACCGTCTCTTAAACACAGCATTCGTCACAGAAGAAACCAGAGAGGAGACATGGATGTCCACCATCAGGCACTCCTGCCGCAAATGACAGAGTGTAGAGTAATCATCCCACTGATAACACATTTCTGTACATGAAAGATTGCACTTGAATTGCCACCCAAGCCCTTCTTCCTTCACTGATGCCTCCTTGTACTGTTAGGATGAGAAATGGAAGTAGGCTACAGACACTCTGTTGAACAAATGTATTCATTTCAGGCTTCTGAATGAAAGTTTCAGAAGATAATAAAAAGAAAGAATCTGTTCAAGTGAAATTGCCATAGGTGTGATATTTATTTTTAATTTCATGAGTCAATGTGAGATGATTTGGCAGATTAAAATCATAATGTACATTGTCAACTGTTTTAATGGTATCAATTCAGCATTTACAGAACTTATTCTGATAATGTGGGGCTGTCATTTGGCAATCACAAAGTACTTTATAAGGCTCATTATGAATATATTCTTACATATATATTCTAAAAGGGAAATGCATCAAAATCAACATGTTCACAACCTTTTTTTGTGGTGGCTAATATCATAAGGGGTGATATCAGAGCTGTTTAAAATCCTCTGGGATATTCATCATATATTTCTTTAAAAAATTCACTTGGATATTTTATTTCCTATCAAATAGTAATCTGTTTTCTAATCAGATTTATTTTAGCAACAAGTCCCATAAACACATCAGGAGAGCAAATTTAATGAGGCTTGGGAGAAACAAAGGGATATGAGGATGCATGTGTTTTTACACCGGTATTTATCAGGTTTGTTCCATGAAGTGTCAAGGAGGATCTGGACTGAAAAATGGAAGCCAGAGAGAGAAAGATACTCACTCAAAATCATAAAGAAATGCCTCAAATCAAACTTCTCCAAAGACATGGGTGGAAGGGGTATATTACCAATGGTGGTAGTGATTCTGCACTTTAATTAACCACTTGATGTAAGATATTCAAGCCTCAAATGGTAGGTTGATCTAAATGGCCTAAACTGTCCCTTCAAGTATTACACAACTGGAATACTTTGGTCAGGGCACCCTACCAGGTGCTTTACTCTTCTTACCTGCTGGAGAGAGAAGATCCCCATGCCCCAGGTGACAGTGAAACATACAACGTACAACACAGTAGTTCTGTGATAATGACTAGAATGATTTTAGGATTTGTGATGAAAAGCAAATATAGTCAACTGGAAGTAGTTGGAGAAGATAATGAGATTTGAAGGACAGGAAATATGGGGTCTGGAGAGACCATCTTAAGATAAGACGGGCAAGATTATCGATCAAGGATTTTAACACTACTAGTGAGGAATGCAGACTTTAGAAAACCAGCAGGAAACTCCTATGACCAAGGATGAAAGCGGTATTTGTAGGAATATCTGCTTGTTAGATTCAAGATGGGTTGGCTCTCATGTCTGAAAACTTCAATAAGCATCAGTAAAGGCTTACAATGAAGTTTCAAAGGCCATGAGCCCAAAGACTGATTCAGTAGGTCTGGGATTTGGCCCAAAGATAGGAATGTCTAACTTCCCTCTTGACTCACACTGTGATTCTGTAGCAGCTGGTCCCCAGATAGCAGTTTGAGTAAATGTTTTTCTGTTTTTGTTTTTTTCTGAAGAAGAAAAGAGTGTAAATCTAAGTTAAGCTTGGCAACTATTACTGTAATGAATGCACCAGTATATGAAGTCGGGATGACTCTAGTGAAAGTTCTTTACACTTATCTGAAGTCTATATTTTGGGTACCACGTACCACATTGCAACTTTTCTGCCCTCAGAGATCCCACAAAATATGCTCAATCTCTCATCCACATGTTAGTCTTTTATGCGTTCAAAGGTATTTAACATGGTTTTCCCCAGGAAACTCATCTCTAGGATGAAGGAATTTAGTTGATTCAATTTATTACAATAAGAGATCATTTTTAACCAGCTCTCACTTCTCAATCTCTTCTCCTCATCTCCCAGTTTTTCAGCCTCTTTCTTTAATAGCTGTATCCGTATGTGAACACAATGTTTCCATTTACAGAAACTAGGCAAATACTTCCTCTTCTCCTGTCTACCTTGCTCTTAAGAACGCAAGCCATGATCTCATGAGCTTTTTTCTAGACTTCAAATCAGCTAGTAAATAGCAAAAGTGGTAGAAAAAGAAAAGTATCAGGATTTGTCCTTAGTGTATCTGTGGTTTCTGACAACCATAAGCATTGACACAATTCCTTCACGAATAACATAACATATGCACATATTCTTGTCTTTAATGTTAGCATTTTAAATCAGTGTTCATAAAATATAGATGGGCATAATTCAATGAAGATTTAATTTTAAAAATAGGTTCTCTGGCCCTTCCTTCCTGTCCTTTAAAACCTCTAAATTAACCTTGTTCCCTACAAGGGAATCTCTGGATGCGATAGCAGCTGTCCTGACAATAGGAACTAGAGAAGAAAAGACAATCTCCTTAATGAAAGACCTTGACAATGGCAAGTCCAGTAAGGGGTGGCTGTTATTGTTTCCTTGACTATTGATTAAGCAATTTGTAACCATAGCAATGCTCTTGTATTCCTGCAAAGGTTAGTGGGGTAGAATGGATAGTCCACCATGGTAAAAAAGATAAATAAATAAGGAAATGTTGAAAAGAAACCAATCTCTTAACAATTCTTTTCTCATGTCACTCAACAGGTACTAAATTGTCAATGCCAGTTTTTTGCCCTAAGCATTTCATCTCTAAGGAAAGTCCACACAGAATCCTAGATTACACACATATGGCAAACAATATGAGAAAGCTTTGCGATCAAGGGGAGGAGGACACTGAAGGTAATAGGTGCATGCCTGGTTTTTGTCTACTGAGTTTAGAACACTTTTTTCAAAACAGAGGGAGGTTGCTGATGAGAAAATGCAAGCTCTGTCCTCCAACAAGTCTTTGTAATGCAACATTTATCTGCATTATATGCAGCCTTGTGAATGCTAAACTGCCTGGTTCTAAGAAACCATTGCCTAATTGTCTCCAGTGACCAGAAGTCTGAGGGAAAAAGGGTTCCAGGGAGACTCCAGCCAACGGGATTGTCGGATGGTCATTCCGAATGCAGCAGGAACCATAATTTGTGTGTGTGTGTGCGCACACACCCCTATTACTAATGAGGCTTCATGGAAGTTGCTAGAGATACAAAAATGAACGAGACCCATTCCTGAATGGCAAGAACTCCTCGATTGATTTTTTAAAAAGGTATCAAACATGGGGGTATTTCTACTTATACATTATTATAATAAAAATTCAACTCAAAACAACAATTTGGATGGTGAGAGGATCCTGTTTTGGAGAAGTTTCGTAAAAATCAATTAAGCTATGTCCTGTACTGTCCACATTCACTTCTTTAAACCAGATGACTATTTCTGCTCCACGGGTCTAGGACTTTATGGCAACCGTCAGGCACATCTTAAACTCTAGACTTTAAACTATTTCGCTTTCCATTTTTCTACTGCCTCTGATATCTGCTCCCCTTAGCTCCCTCCCTGCTCTTACTCCATCCCCTTATAGCTGATGCAAGGCTGAGGAGACTGTTACTCCTCTGGCATCGCCTTCTAATGTACCTGGTGTAAACTCCTGCCCTAATCCTGCAGGGTCCCCCGGACCCTGTCCCAGCACTAGCCCAGGCATCCAGTTCTAGCCTAGTTTACCCCAGATTGTTGACAGGGTGTAGTACACTGACTCTAGCCCAAACCCTGCAGCTATTGCCAGGTCCTCCAATTATTTTTGCAACCTCCCTCTGCTCCACACATCTTAGTGTTTTTGACAGATAGGGTAGGGCACAAACCATTATACCCGCTAGTTTTCCAAAATTGAATCTGGTCCTGCAGACCTTGGAAAAATAATTATTTCTTTTCATAACAGCCTGTGACTAAATCTGATGTGTGGGTGGACAATGGCCCTTAAACCTTCAAAGGAAGCTAGAAAACAAGTCTAATAGTAACAAGTCCTATTGATAAATTGAAGCTCAAAGCTACAAAAGTGCTTATTCACTGACCAAGAGCCTTGCAATTTATTTTACTTTATTAGGTGCTGAATCCTTCAAAAAAAAAAAAAAAAAAACCTGCTGGAATTCCAAAAGCTTTGAATCTAATTATTATAAGTATGTTTAATCAAACCTTTGAAGTTACTTGGAGTGTAATACTGAAGTTTAGATGAGATTATACCTCTCTGCCACTCATACATGTTAATAGAATTCCTGAGGTCTCTGAAGATACAGGATATACCCAACATTTAAAACAAAGCAATATTTTTGACTTTAAAATATTCTCTGCAGATAACTTTTTCCCTGACCATTACTGACATCCTATTCATCTTATCCTGGGAATGCAATGTAAAGGAGTTGATTGAAAAAGAGCACCTCAAGAAGAGAGTTAGAGGTAAAAGACAGATCTCCGCTTTGGGAAAGACCTTAAAAGGTCAATTTATTATCAGATGTTTGGATTACCTCTACGATATCCATATCAAGAAGTCATTCATCCTATACATGGATACTGTCAGCCTTACAGAGCTGTCAATTCCATCTTTTCATATCTCTGACAATAAAGAAGGCTTTTTCTATATAACCTTGTTTTATAACTACTTTGACCTTATACTGACACACAAATATATACCACATAGGATAAGTTTGAAAACTGAACACACAGCTTCATTCAATTTGGAGAGAGACCTATGAGCCACATATAACACATTTCTTAAGAACCATCATGGTCTGGATCTAAGAACAAATTCACAACAGCTAGCTTTCAAGTTAGTACCAAAGGAACCGCTTCCCAGACTTGTTCAGTCACAGACGTCCCTGTGATCCCTGTATAATATTCCTCTGATGGTAATGACAGTAGCAGGAGACAGAGAAACTGTTCATTCTTTAGCTATCTAGTTAATACCTCTCTCCTTGGCCATATGGTGTACATAAGCACACAATGAGCACGTACAAACACACACATACACACACACCGAATGTGTGTTCAACAAGCAAAATGCACATATTTACATGCTGAAAACTTCCTTTCTTTCTCCACTATGATCACTACCATCTCTACATGTCAACCTTTAAGTTAAAATTTGACAAACTTCTCCTGAGGACACAGGGAAGGTCCCTACAGATCAGCAATGTTTTGTCATGCACCAACATTTTAACACTTTGACCAGGTAAATGAAAATGCCTGAGGGTATCATTCCTGGATAAGGCAGAGATTAGGAAAATCCAAGTCCCTAGTTTGGAGAGTCCCCAAGATCCACTCATCTTGCTTGACAAAAAGGAACCTCCTTGTTCATTCATGTGGTAAATATCATACAAGGATTTGGGAAAAGTGTTCCTTAGATCTTCCCTAAGGCAGGGTCTGATGTGAAAGAAGGAGTGGCTGTTGGCAACACACTCATAATAAAAGCAATGGGCAGAGGCCAAATGGTGCTTTCCCTATATATCAGAGTCAGAAACTGCAGATCAGGGCGCTTCTGTAAGAATTTCCCATCCCTCCCCCCCCCCCCATTTCATAATTTCTTCTCTGTTTTACTATGGTCAAAAGAAATGAAATCCTTAAAATGAAGTCTCTGTGTGCCTATCTTGGGAGTAGCACAGAAAGGTTAGCTTGGGAGACCAAGTTGAACATGCAGATCTAAGAAACCCAAGAAATGCAAAGGGGGCTGCTGCGACAAGGGCACAAGAGGAGATGAGATGCTTTGGCCAAGGCGTTGGCTTTGTTGGCATCTCCTTTTCTTGACACCCAGGGAAGTCCACTGTGAAAGTGAGAAATGTGTGGTCTTCGGCGTCCAGCTCTTCTTTTTCAGACTAAGTTCCCAAGATTCAAGGAGAGAAAAGTTTAAAAATGGTACATACTACCAGGTCCTGAATTTAGAGGAGTCTAACACTAGGAAAATCAAGTTTGGGAAAAACAACTAAGAATATACCTACCCCAAAACCATTTTTCCTAAAGAACATTTCATTGGCCTCCTGGGAAGGGTAAGCAGTCTGCCTTGGAAGAATGGTCAAATCAGACTGGGGGGAGTTGTGTTCATACTGTGTGTGTGTATGTGTTTTGCTTTTTGTTTTTTGTTTTTGTTTTTTTGTTTGTTTGTTTTTGTTTTTACTGCTCTATACCTCAGAATTTGCTGTTGCCCTCTGTAAATCTCCAAGCATAGATAGGGATATCATATGAACAGAAACTGTGCCCAAAAGGAAAAGAAGAATTGCAGGTGTCAGTTGAGAATGATTTAAGGCAGACAATGTTTCAGGATGCTTCCAGCATGTTTGGTTTTTGCTTTCTTCTTCTAAAGATAAGATGACCCAAATGACAGTCCTTGCTTTGCTCACATACTTCACTTTTTAGTCTTTCTTCTTTATTTTCTCCCACAGTTGAACAAACACCAATTGAGTATCTATGTGTAAATAACCCTGTCCCTGATTTAAAAGAAAATCAAAATAAGGGCTGAAATACTTTCTTGAAGCAAACAGACAGTTGTTTCCTTAAAAACAAAATAAAACAAATAAGCAAATAACTGTATTCTGTTTATTCCAAGTACAATAGCTTATATTTAAATACACTGCTATCAACTGAAAGTCTGTGTCCCTCCAAAATTCTTATGGTGAAATCCCAGTCCCCAAAAGTGGAGTCCTCAGAAGCAGGGTAAGTGCTACTTATGAAAGCGATTCCAAAAAGTTCCCTAGTCCCTTCTACCGTGTCATAACAAAGCAAGAAGACACTGGCTGTGAACCAGAAAGAGGGCTCTCACCTGACCTTGCTGTTGCCAGGATCTCAGACTTCCACCCTCCAGAATAGTGAGCAATTAATTGCTGTTTTTTCATAAAATATGCAATTTGTGGTATTGTGTTACAATAGCCCGAGGGTCTAAGATAGATACAGTATAGACTTGCCAAATGACTATTTCTACTCCCAGTAATTCTACAAATATATTCTAATCCCTTCATTTGAGCTTGTGTAAAAATAACCAGTAAAGGAACAAAACATCCAAAGGTTAAAAAGTGGCCTGGCTATCACCAAGAAGGAGGTTAGCAATGCTTTGGCATTTGGCTTAGATCCTTTATATAAAATATTGATAACTATAATATCTACTTTGTGGGATTAATATGGGGGTTAAATAGAATAATAGCAGTGAAACAATATACAGTGAGCCCTGAATAATGACAAACATTATTATTGATTGTGCATATCAACTTTAGCTTAAATGGGATTTTTTTTCCCAGAGAGAGAGAGAGAGAGAGAGAGACAGTGTGAGCAAGGGAGGGTCAGAGAGAGAGGGAGACACAGAATCCGAAACAGGCTCCAGGCTCTGAGCTAGCTGTCAGCACAGAGACCAACGCAGGGCTCGAACCCGTGAATAATGAGATCATGACCTGAGCCGAAGCCGCACGCTTAACCGACTGAGGCACCCAGGCGCTCCTTAAATAGGAATTTTATTTCTCCTCCAAGAAAGTGATAGAAGGGTGATGACACCATTAGTAGTGAGGTTTCTGACTCGGCACATTCTGAGTTTAAAAGTTATAATGCGGGGCACCTGGGTGGCTCAGTGGGTTAAGCGTGCGACTTCAGCTCAGGTCATGATCTCACGGTTCATGAGCTCGAGCCCCGCGTCAGGCTCTGTGCTGACAGCTCAGTGCCTGGAGACTGCTTCCGATTCTGTGTGTCTCTCTCTCTCTGCCCCTCCCCTGTTCACACTCTGTCTCTCTCTCAAAAATAAACACTAAAATTAAAAAAAAAAAAGTTATAATGTTGCTAGAATAGTAAAGCTGCAGCAGGAGACCGAAAACTTCTACAGACAAGAAGGTCTCCAAACTGGTAGCCCACTGCCTCTGAGAACTGATAGTCAATGGCTCTGAAGTGAATAATACTTGCTTCAGCCAACTCATTTTCTTCCTTGTTAAAATCCCATAATTATTTTCAGCTGTATCAAAACGGCTATGGAAACAGAGACAGACAGAGAGAAACTATCTCCTACTTCTATGGCAGGACTGGAAATATGTCAACTCCCACTCCAAGGGGGGATTATGAAGCAGTCTTATGGGCATCACCTTGGAGCTCATTATGAATGAGATATAAGGCCTCAGCCTACATCTAATGAAAAAAATCTGCATTTTAATAAGACCCACAGGCAGTTTACATGCACATTAATGTTTGGGGCACTTCCATTTTCCTTGAAGTTGCCAATGCCTGACCACTCCAGAGCAGCCCATACATGCTGGGGAACCTGCCTCCTCCATGAAGGCTGCTCCCAACAGGAAGGAAAGATGGATAGTGTCAGGCTTCGCTGCACAGAGACTTTTATCGGTACTTAAGGAGGTCTACCCACATACTTATGAATTATGATTCTGTTAAACTTCCAGATTTGACCCATTTCCTTGTAACTAGCCTAGACACGGCTTTCTTACTGGAAATAGGCATATATTATAACCCCAGCCTTTTCTACCTATTTTCTCACTGCCCTTTTTTCACTTTGATATGTGTTGTTCATTGATGTTCTGTGCCCCAAAAGAAGCACATGGTACCCATATCCTTCTAGCAGTTAGACTTTCAGTTTTATAATTTCTACACACACTTTGGATATACATAGCAAGTCAGCCACAGATGTGTCTACACTCTGAAGAGAGTTTGCAGGGCTGTGTTTGCCGACTCGCTGTAAAATGCCTTCGCAAATGTTCAGAGTGCCTTTTATAATGGGCCTAACAGTTGTTGGTATCAGCCAAAGGACAGTTGACGTAGCAAAATAAGTGGTGTCTGGTCTGCTTTATAATAGGATTAGGGCATGGGCCGGTAGGTCTGACTGCTTCGTAATAGCTGCTCGGTTAGTAATCCTCAAGGCATCATCTGGAAACACATTTGAGTCACTGCATTTATTCTGAAAAGTCTCTGATAGAAATGCTGGTAATCCTGGCCTCCAAGTACTATGTTTATATTGCACAATCAAATCAGTTTCTTGAGGTCATTTGGAAAATGTTAACATAAGGCTTCCTATCTCTAGAAAACACTTCATGATTTACGCAACACTTCCGTGTACATTTTCTCACATGGGGTCCACCACAGCTCGGGGAGGTGGGCAGGACAAACTTTATCCTACTCACCCATTCTGAGATTTGACCTATGGATGAAGAAACGTACTAACCTGAGTAGGCTGGGGTTCGGTTAGTAACTTACCTTTGAGGGGTTACCTTTGCCCAGGGTCTTAAGGCTAGTAAACAGTAGGGCCAGAACTAAATCCTAATTGCTTGATTCCTAAGTCAGATTCCTTTTGCCCACACTGTGCTGCTGTCCCCCAGATGATGATTCCACCTAATCACAGGGGAATGTTTAAATAGTCAACATTCTGACCAAGAATTTCTGGATCAAATTAATTGGGTCTTATAATGACCTTCAGTTCACCATCTCATTAGCCTGCTTATTATCCCTGAGCATTTTGCATTTTTAGGAAGTTCAAATTAGTACAAATAGAAATATGTGTGTCGTGTGAGGTTTGGGGTTCTTTAGAACAATCCTGGGTCCCTCTGACAGAGGGAGGGAACTATGCCCCGCTCCAAGTATGTGTGTTACTTTTGGAAGTCCAGGCAATACTTATCTTTTTTTAAATTCATTCATTCACTTATTTGATAGATGTTTTTGTTTAATAGATGTTTTTGGAGTATCCACTAATTCCAGAATCTGTGTGCCATCTGGGTCAAGTTCATTTATCAAGTGAGTATTGCTTTTTTAGATAGCCAGGCCACACTATTGGCTTATATCGCTTGCAACAAGCTAAGAGCTCTGGGAAGGATTTAGAATCGTTGATTTCAAATCAGATATTCACAAACCTCTGCACATATAGGTGATTTAAAAAGCATCAACATAAAAAGCTGTTTTTTCCTCTTAAGTTTAACTGTAGGCCTATATTTCCCATCAAGATCACTTTGAATTCTATGTTTATTGAGTTCAGTCTCTCTCCTAGCTCATTATTTGCCAGATTTATTCAACACTACCTTCTTCCTATCCCCTTTTTTCTCTCTTTAATCCAAGCCATTAATAAAAATATGGAGCAAAACCAACAGAAGGAGAGAGCCCTATGCCTATTCACGAGAGACTCCTCTTCACATACCTCCCAGGTAATTCATCAGTACAAGTGCAACCTGAGAGCTTAAAGAAAGATCCACAAAGTAGATGCAACAACAACAATAACAACAAACACACACAAGAAAAACAAAACAAATTGTGGATGTGTGTGTGCGTGTGTGTGGAATAATGCCTTTAGTTAATCCTCTAAAAGTTTAAACAAGTTGTGCCTTTTTAAAATCCCCTGGCCTTTGAACTCAAGCATGATGCATGGCTCAGGAAAGTTCCCTGTGTGCCACTACTGGCCTTTTTGATCATCAGTTCTCTCTTTTGCTCTAGAGTGAAGGCTTTGAGAGCTGTTCTAAAATATTCATGTTCTCTTTTTGCACACATGGTTAAGATAGGATGCTTTTGCCCCCTCTCGGCTGGGCACACCACTGCGACCTGCCTTGGCCAATAAAATGTGAATAAGAGTTGTTTGCCACTTTCAGAAGGAAGTTCTAGAAGCCAGTGCATCATTCACCATATTCCCTTCCCCCCTTTATTTCAGGAAACACATGTCAAGAAGAACATGTAACAGGGGCCTGGATGGCTCAGTCAGCTAAGCATCCAACTTTGGATCAGGTCATGATCTCACCATTCCCAAGTTCAAGCCCTACATCAGGCTCTGTGCTGCCAATCCAGAGCCTGGAGCCTGTTTGGAATTCTCTCTCTCCTCTCTCCCTTTCTCTCTCTCTCTCTGCCCCTCCTCTACTCATGCTCTGTCTCTCATGCTCAAAATTCAATAAACATTTTTAAATAATTAAAAAAAAAAAAGAAGGACATGTAACTACCCCAGGCCCCTGAGTGACTATGGTGAGCATAGCCCCTGCCAAACTACATTTGTCATGGAGTATGAATGAGAAGAAAACTTTTATTGCATCAAGACACTGAGGTTTGGGGGAATATTGGTTACCTCAGATTAATTTGGCCTACCTGATACATTTGGAATGATCAATGGCTTCTTCCCACTCATAAAATCATAACTGAATTCCTCTCCTGGTATTTAAGGTCTCCTATAACTTGACTTCAATGTATCCCTCAAATATCTTTACAACCATCACCCAGATATTACTATCTGCTTCTCCCAGGAGCCCAACTCTTCCAGAACTTCACCTGGAGATGTCACTTTTGGTGGTCATACAGTTGACCAGTTCAAGTCCTTCATCTTTACTCCTGCAGCCAAAACATTACAGAAGATCCCAAGTGGATTCAAAATATGGTAAGTTTTCCCCTGATCATCTCCTTTGGGTCACTTATATAAATGCCTCAGGAAGTACTAACAAATGAGCTAGTAAATTACAGCAAACCAGCCAGAAAGTTTCTTGAGTCATTAATGTGTTCAGTGCAGCATTGTTCTACACTGACTCAGAAGTATATGAAAAGCATGATTTTTCTAGATATTCTTCCATTTTTTACTAATTCAATAAGCAATATAATAATTACTCTTTATAATTCCTGAAGCAGTCCCTGACAAACTCAACATGAGTTATGATTCTATTCCAGTTCTTAGAAAGGGCTGTCATGTATAATGAACCAGACCCAATGGGTTGGACATTCCTAAAAGAGTGATTGGGAGTCAATTAAGATTTAAAAAAAAAAAAAAAAAAAAAGACTTTCTAACAATTGAAGTTCCCCAACAAATGTACTGCCTACAAAACAAAACAAAACAAAATCCCCAAAACTATTGTATATGCCCTGGGTAATGAAAATGTTTAACAGAGGACACATCTATCAGGAATGTCAGAGAAACAGTTTCAGCACTGGGTGGTATTTCTACCAGATGAATAAGGTATCTTTCTGCCTTCTGGTTCCATGATTTTATTTCTCCTATTTTCTTATGTCTACCTATCATTTTGCCCTGCCATTCCCTTCTGACTTGCTCCTAAACCCCATTAGAAACCATGAATTAAGGGCAAAGAAAGAGGCCTTCATCATTCTTGGAAATGTGATTCTACCTTAGAGGGTATTTATAGATGTGATCCAAGGAGAGCCCGGGAGATTGGATTGGCGCAGAGAAGGGAACCAGTAGAAATATGCATATAAAATCTCTTCTACAAGTGTTCTCTTGTCTCACCAAGACACACTACCTCTCTGCAAGAAAGCCACAGAGCTAGCATTTACTATTTTGAGGTTATGATCCACTTTCATCCTACTGCTGGCATTCCTACATACCTCACAAAGTAATTTCTTCTTGTAATACCTTGACAGGAATATTAAAAATTCATAAACTTGTTGCCTTTCACCACAATGAAAACACAGTGCAAATTTGGGTGAAGAAGTCTGGTATAGTATAGGCAGTGAGAAGGAGCAAGGTCCCTTACTCTAATGACAATGCACTGTGTGATACACAAATAGAACTAAAAACTATCTAGCAAAGCTGGTGACTCTGACAGAGCTTCTAAGAATGACTCTTCCATTTCTTCTATTTCCTCCACAGAAATGAAGACAATTCAGTTACCATTTCTTCTTTAATGATTCTCTGACCTTGCCTTTCCCTCCAGATGTTCCGCCAATACATTCAGATTGGCTACAGATACTTGGAATGCACAGGCCCCATATTCTATACGTTCCTAAGTCACATGGGTAACTACTAAAAGTCCATTGGTTCTATTTCTCTTCTGTACATACCTGTGACCCACAGCCTCAAAGACTCATTTTCAGCTTGCTAGTGTGGGCACTAAGGAACCTTTAGAAGTGGTTAATGGAACCTAGTATGTTAAATGTGTGTTTCATTAACCAAATTCCTCTGTCCACATCCATTCCGATTTGATTTGGCATTTCAAAATACCAATTGCAACTAGTTTTAAAATTCCCAATGGCTACTTGCAAGAAAAGATACTTCGTTACAGATGGGACCTGAGGGTATACACCAAATCAAATTCTGTCAATGACTGCACAGCCCTGATTTATTAATGCTAAAGAATTCCAGAGAATCAAGGCAAATCATGTCTTCAAAAGCCACGTTCTAAGTGTGTTTCCTACATGAGAGCAAAAAGAAGGATTGAATTGAAAACCTGGACATCTCTTCAGTGACAGAAAAGTCAAAACACTACCCCAAACAGAGAAGTTATTTCCCCTCTTTTCTACAAGTTAGGAATAATCACATAATAATTATAGTTAATTAATCAGGATCATGGGAAGTTACCTTCTTAGTGAAAAAACAAAACAAAACAAAACAAAACAAAACAAAACAAAACAAAACATGGCACAGTGCATTACAGCTCTCCACACACACCTTGTGCAGGATGTGATCTAGTTAAGATATTGGTTAGACCATCCAACTGTCTCCCAGCTGACACAGTGGATATTCCATTGCTTAAAAGTGATTTAAAACTAGAAGATAACAAGGGCGCCTGGGTGGCTTAGTCGGTTAAGCATCCGACTTTCGCTTAGGTCATGATCTCGCGGTTTGTGGGTTTGAGCCCCGCGTCGGGCTCTGTGCTGACTGCCAGCTCAGAGCCTGGAGCCTGTTTCAAAGTCTGTAACTCACTCTCTCTCTGACCCTCCCCTGTTCACGCTGTCTCTCTCTCCTAGAAATAAATAATAAAAAAACAAAACAAAACTAGAAGATAACATAGAAATAAAGAGAACAATTTGATGCTGATACATATTCTGTTCATCTAATAAAGATTTATTTTTCAATCTTTACCCCCCATTGTTTAGAAATAGAAATATTTCTTTGTAAAAAAAATGTATCTACTATATTTGAAGTTTAAAACACTCCTGGACCTAATCCAAATAGACTACTATTTTATATGAAGTCACTGGCTCATGAACTCACCTGCCCAGTGCTGACCCAAGAGCCTGAAAGTAACAAGCAAAGGCCTCTGGACAATGGAAATAAGAGGACATAAAGTCTTTCTGGCAAATCTTTTTTAATTTCTTCTTTAGTCTGAAAGTCTTTTGGTGAGATTTGCTGTATTTTATTTATTTTATGTTTGAATAAAACAATATGAAGTACATATTATGAGCTCTGCTACTACTGTGTTGGTACTGGGGAAACAAAGTCAGAGAAGCTAAGGCTGATTCTGCTGTGTCGTTTATATAAGTTGAAAAGAAATGAAACAAGAAAACAAAACGTCCAAAAACTTTGTAAAGTATTAAAGATAGACATTCCATTAATTTTCTAAAATTATTGGACTAAAACAAAATGGCATCAGGTTATAAAATATGATGCAGAGAATAATTCTATTTGGTTTGATCCTTATACTAAATCTTCAGACCAACTATCTACTAGAACCCTGAAGAGAAACATATCTAAATTTTTACAACCAAATTCCAAAACAACAAAATATAATTAAAAAAACCCCATCAAACATAGAGTTACATAGAAACTTCATATATCCCATGTCTTACTCTAGTTACGACCTTTATTTGTTACAGAAGGAATAGGAATATGGAAGGAAGTACTGAAAGAAGGAACAAAAAAAAAAAAGTGCATTTTTCTGATAATCAGATGACAGTGTTTGGTTAGTGCTTTGGGTTTATCTTCCTTAACCATTTTCCATAAGCTAGTTGACTTATAATCTAGCAGGGGCCTAACAGACCTTCAAATGCAGACTTATTTATTTTCTTCACCTTGAAAGTGCTTCCATACAGATTCACTTCTATTGTTGATGGTTTACAAAGAGGTGTGTGGATGTCTGCTTGTTTGTCTGTCTGCCCATCTTAGGGGAATAGTAACCTGTATGAAGAATAGAAAAAAAGAATAAAGTGATATCAAAAAAAAAAGGGGGAGTAGAAAAGAGAGTTGAGGGTGAATAACGTTTCTCTGGTTCAAATACATTTTTTTTTAAGTTTTTCAAGTCCATTTTTAAAACAAGTCATTTGGAAAGGTGAAATTCATTGGAGTTTGATATTTTACAGGAAAGGAACAAAGTGAGAAAGGAAAGAGGGAGAGAGGGAAGGAGGGAGAGAGGAGAGAACTTTTTTTATCACAAATTTCTGAAAGGAGCCATCCCCAGTGTTTATAGATTGCCACTTATCGTTGGAGATACATACTATCAGATAATGAAAACAGCCCCCACATGTTTTAAAATCTCCCATTTAAAATTTAAATTCATTAGTTTATGAGCTGCTGGGAAATGACAGTTTTACACCCCAATCCTCCTCGCAATTTATGTAAAGCATGCCATAAAATGCAATAGGGGAGCGTCTCCAAGAGAAAACACCAAACACAAATTGCTAAATAAAAACGCAGCTGAAGCCGATTTGCTGTGGGTCATATAACCGAGAATGTCGTTTTTATTAAGGGGAAGTTCTTAAGCATTTGCTCCTCACCCGGCCATGCTTTTTTACCAACATTTAAAATATTAATGTACTGTTTTTATTGCTTCCCTCTAAAAGCATTTGTGTTACTTGTCCCACACATACAAAATATGTCCCATGTATCTCCAATGTGTCAGGTGTTTCTTTCTTATTGTGTAGCAGGAGAACGTGTGAGTCTCTGAGCAGTTTCTTTCTGACAGTGTGATTTCTCTAGACTGTCGCGTCCTGATTTTAGAAATTCTTAATTATAATACATTGTGACCTATACCAGAAGTCAGACTTTAGAAATATATGGAGCTTTGTATCTGCTTTGTCTTCAATGCAGATATTTAGTTCTTGCTTTTAAAACAAAGTTTACTAGGGGCGCCTGGGTGGCTTAGTCAGTTAAGCGTCCGACTTTCGCTTAGGTCATGATCTCGCGGTTCGTGGGTTAGAGCCCCGCGTCCGGCTCTGTGCTGACTGCCGGCCCAGAGCCTGGAGCCTCTTTCAGTCTGTGACTCCCTCTCTCTCTGACCCTCCCCTGCTCACGCTGTCTCTCTCTCTCTCTCTCCTAGAAATAAATAAAACATTAAAAAAAATTAAACAACAACAACAACAAAAATACCCCACAAAGTATACTAGGCCAGGGCTGAGTTTGACTTGTCAACAGGAGGGATGAAAGGTGAATCAAGGAACCAGGTCTCCAAAGAAATGATAATCTCCATACCTGCTCTCTCCAAATGGGGAGGACTTGAATGCCTTTTATGGTTCATGTTTTCTGAGTTACGTCCAAGAAATCTTTGCCTATTCCAATGTCACCTTCTACACTGCCACCATGTTCAAAACATTGGAGACAGGATATGCAAGAAGCTGGGTGAACGGGCCCTCATACCAGAACCTTCAGGCTAGCATGGAGTGCTCAACTCATAAAGTCTCAATGACCTGAAGGGCACTTCTGAAATAATCAAACTCTGATTCCACAATCAAAGGACTTTCTGCAAGCGGGGCCTGCTCTTGAACTTGGTATTCCCAGCAAATGACAGAGTTTCCAGCTCATTGTAGGTGCCTACATGGCATCAAGGAGATTTTTTTTTTCTCTGCATGAAACAGCCATACCAGCCACACCACCCTTGCCTGGTACCCTTGACACCCTCTCCTCCTATCTCTTTTACGTTGCTTTTCTCATTTTGCCTTATCTTGTAGCCATGTTTTCTTCACTTTAAAATTATACTTCAGGTGATGGCAAACACTATCTTTTATATTTTAAAGCATCTTCACAGACCTTTGTACGAAGAACAGTAATCATGTGGTGGGGAATAGGGTGTAGCTGCAGAGGAGGTGTTGGGTAATCCGTCAAGCCAACCAGCACACTCACCAGCACCTCACACAGCGTGGGACACAGAGCAGACACTCCATAAGTATTAGTTAATTGAGAAAGTATACTTTTATAAAATATTTATTTATTTTGAGGAGGGAGGAGGGGCAGAGAAAGAAGGAGAGAGGGAATCATAAACAGGCTCCATGGTCAGCATGTGGAACCCAATGCTGGGCTCTATGCGGGGCTCAATCTCACAACCATGAGATCATGACCTGAACCAAAATCAAGAGTTGGATGTTTAACCAACTGAGCCACGCAGGTGACTCAAGTATACTTTCTGTTGTAAATGCTCTCAAAGGCAGCAACAGAATCTTAGTTTCTTTGCCTCAGGGAGAGAGATCATCCCTGGAAGCACTCCTTTCAGAGGAGAAATCAAATAGGACTCACAGTTCTTGTCACACCTAAAAGAAAACCATGTCATCTCCCTAGCTTTTGTTGAAGGCAAGATAAAAGGAAAGTAGAAGCATGGAAGATAGGACAGGATTCACAAAGCACAGGGGATAAGGGTAAGCACCAAATGCCCTTGGCAAAACAAAACACACAGTAAAAAGAAAACAAAAAGGCAACACCACATGGAGCCAAATTTGCTAGATATTACAAAGAGCTAGCCAGGACCAACCCCCAAAATGTCCCACCGACTCATTCCTACCACCACTACTCCATTACTTTAGCAATTCCCTAATGTCTCCTTGCTCATTCTTGACCCTTTCAATTGATACACCACACTGAGGCTAGCATGACTGTTCTAAACCATAATTAATGCATGCTATTTTCCTGCCTAAAATCATTCATTTACACCTAACAGAAAATAGGCCAAAACACAAAGACCTTCATCACAAGACCCACAATCATGTTTCTGATCCTCACTGGTCACCTGTCACACATTTGCATTCTTCACTTTAGCCAAAGGAACCACCCTGCCATGGCTCTCCACCTGCTATTCCCTTTACCTAGAGCATCTATACTCCTTCTCTTCCCAGGACTCAGATCAAACCTTACCCCATACCAAGGACTTTCAATGATTCTCCCAGTTGAACCCTTTGATGGCAATCATTTTCCAGTTGGTCTACTTGCCAAAACTGTCAATGTGTTGTGTTTACAAAGTTGCTGTTGATCTTTGTAGGCTGTGTCCCCAACACCTGACCTAGCATCTAGTCAGAACTTAATAGATGGTTGAATAAATAAGTGAGCGAATGAAACAGTGTACCCATTTAACACCGAATAGATCCATCTGCAGTGCAGTTATGTCTCTGGGTATTTTTGTTGTATGACAAATAAAACTCTCCCTACCTTTTATTATTTTAATCATTATTTTTAATCATTTTTGTTGTATATTTTACATAATATATAATGCAAGGTAATATATTGTGTTAAGCAAGCACTCATTTTAAGTGTACATTCAAAGAGTTTTGAAAATTTTACATGCCTTGTAACTACCATCACCATCAGCATATAGACCATTTCCATCATCCCAAAACGTTCCCCTGTGCCCCACCTAAATGCTCCTCTCATTCCTGCTACTACCAAGCAATCACTAATTTATTTTCTGTCACTATATTTTCATTTAGTTTTTTTTAAAAATAACTTTATATGCATAGAATCATACAGTATGTAATCTTCTGAGGCGGGCTTGTGTAGCTAAGCAAAATGCTGAGATTCATCTGTTTAGTTGTCTGTATTCGTTTTGTTTGTTTGAGAGAGAGAGCAAGCAGGAGAGAGGGGCAGAGGGAGAGAGAATCTCAGCATGGAGCCCAACACCTGGCTCAATCCCACAATCCTGGGATCATGACTTGAGCCAAAATCAATAGTTGGACCCTCAACCAACTGAGCCACCCAGGTGCCCCGAATTGTATTCCATCTGATGCATATACCATTCATATCTGTTGACAGATATATGTATTGTTTCCAGTTTGGAGCTGTTATATACAAAGATGCTATGAAAATTAGTGTATAATTGTATAAACATAGTTTTCATTTCACTTGAGTAAAATCCTGGAAATATCATTGTTGGGTTGGACTGTAAGCATATGTTAACAAAGAAACTACCAAACTGTTTTCCAAGGTGGTTGTGCCATTTTACATTCCTTTCATAAATGTATGAGCATTACAGTTGTTCTATGTCTTCTCCCACAGTTGGCATCATCAAGCTTTTTAATTTAAGCCATTTTAGTGGGTCTCTAATTTTTTAAAGCATCCCTTACTTAGCAACTGTTTCCTTGCTGTGAATTCTGGAACCTAGGGGAGTTGTCTACTTCCCTTCAGAGAGAATGTTAAGTTGGTTATAAGACTCTTACTAATGAGCAGGATGCCAGGATAAATGGGACTCAAGACACAAATAATCAAAGGTAGGAGATGAAATGAGATCCAAGTAGACAAGTCCACAAAAAGCATGTGTTGAGAGGAAAAAAAAATTAAAAGAATGTGAATTAGAATTAGGCTGAGAAGCTCAGGGTTATGTTGAGGAGAAGACAACTCATGGCTTTCTGGGAGCCCACCTCTATTCCCTAGACTGGCACAGGCCTGAGTACTAAAGAGGTGCTCAGTAAATACCGGCTGATTTTCTTTTTAAGGATGAGGAGTATTTAGTGGCATTGATGTCATTTTATTTATTCTTTTAAAAATGTATTTCTTTAAATTAAAGTTAGTTAACACACAGTGCAGTATTGGTTTCAGGAGTAGAACCCAGTGAAACCCATGTCATCACTTACATATAACATCCAGTGTTCATCCCAACAAGTGCCCTCCTTTTTTTTTCTTTTTTTCTTTCTTTCTTTCTTTTTTTTGTTTTGTTTTTTAATTTCTGAGAGAGAGAGAGAGAGAGAGAGAGACAGCACAAGCAAAGGAGGATCAGAGAGAGAGGGAGACACAGAATCTGAAGCAGGCTCCAGGCCCTGAGCTAGCTGACAGCACAGAGCCTGACGCAGGGCTCAAACTCACGAACCGTGAGATCATGACCTGAGCCGAAGTCAGATGCTCAACCAACTGAGCCACCAAGGCACCCCAACAAGTGCCCTCTTTAATGCCCATCACCCATTTAGCCCATTCCTCCACCCATCTCCCCTCCAGCAACTCAACGTGTTCTCTATATTTAAGAGTCTCTTATGGTTTGCCTCCTTCTCTGTTTTTGTCTTAATTTTGCTTCCCTTCCCCTTTGTTCATCTGCTATGTTTCCTAAATTCCACATGAATGAAATCATATGATATTTGTCTTTCTCTGACTGATGTATTTGGCTTAGCATAATATACTCTAGTTCCATCCACATTGCAAATGGTAAGATTTAATTTTCATCACCAAGTAATAGTCCATCATACACACACACACACACACACACACACACACACACACACACACACCACATCTTCTTTATTTGTCAGTCAATGGACATTTGGGCTCTTTCCATAATTTGGCTATTGTTGATAGTGCTATTATAAACATTGGAGAGTATGTGCCCCTTTGAAACAGCACTCCTGTATCCTTTGGATAAATACCTTGTAGTACAATTGCTGGGTCATAGGGTAGTTCTATTTTAATTATTTTAGGAGCCACCAAACTGTTTTCCAGAGTGGCTGAACCAGTTTGCATTCCCAGCAACAGTGCAAAAGGGTCCCCCTTTCTATGCATCCTCACCAGCATCTGTTGTTTCCTGAGTTGTTAATGTTAGCCATTCTGACAGCTGCGAGGTGGTATCTCATCATGGTTTTTATTTGTATTTCCCTGATAATGAGTGATGTTGTACATTTTTCATGTGTCTGTTAGCCATTTGGATGCTGGAGGTTCTTCAGAAAGTGTCTATTTGTGTCTTCTGCCCATTTCTTCACTGGATTATTTGGTTTTTTTGAGTGTCGAGTTTGATAAATATTCACATACTAACCCTTTACACAATATGTCATTTGCAAAAATGATGTCATTTTAAATGAAAGCTTGATAATTTTTTTATCAGAAAGACAGACACATTAAGGAAACAGAGAAATTCTTATATCTATTTCTTATTGTTACTAAGTAAGCCATAAGCTAATGAGAAGCAAATTACTGAAACTACCTAGGCTCTTTTCCTTATGGTGTCTCTGCCCATACAATTTACATAATCGGTGATGAGTAAATACTGTACAATCAATAAAGTATGTTTAGATTGTTGGCCTAACATACAAGTAGATTCAGCAGAAAATGATTTGTACATATTATTTTGATAGCAGTTAATTTCTTGAAAGCTCTGTGCTACACACTTTGCTAAGGGAGTTATATGTAGTATGTCATTTAATCCTATACAAGCTTGGAGGTAAACTCTGTTATCACCTTCATTTTGAGGTGGAGGAAAATGAAACACAAAAAGTAAAGTAAATGGCCAAAAGTGAAAAAGATAGTAAGTTGGGAAGTCCAGGCCAGAATTTAGATCCAAGTGACCCCAAAACTCCTGCTCTTGACTGCTTATACTCTGAGCTGAGACAAAGTGCATATGAAAAGTCATCCTGCCTTACCAACCTGCACATTGTTGAGATCTACCATTAGACATTACTTCTTTGGTAAAAACTATAGGATGTTATTATCCATCAGTAACACCAAGCCATAGGTAACTCTTGTCATTAACACTAGCTACCATCTTGGATGGTACTTGCCCCAGTAAGTACTTGCCCAGTAACTCATAGGGCAGGCAAGGAGCAGAATGAAGAGGATAATAGTGCAAAACCAAAAAGAGAGAGAAAAGGAAAGGTATATAGATGAGGTGGTGGAAGAGAATCAAGGACACAGTGGTTTTGATGGACTCTTCTGGATAATGGACATTCTGTATACAATCTTATAGAAATAGCACAGATTTTTTACAAGGGCTTCAGATCAAGGTTCATGTATTGTTCAGCCAGGATCTGGCAGAAGTCATTCAAATATTTGTGAGGCTTAGTATCCTAATGTGAACACTGGAGACACACACAATTTACAAGATTATTTTGGGTTTTCCACGTGATGAAGTATCTCATAAATTGCTTGCCACTGATTATTCAATAAACCTCATCTTGTTTCCTTTTTCCTCCCCCGGCCCTTTAGGACAAAGCGGCATTTATTGAGTAGGTGGTCACAGAGGCGGAAGAACCCTAAGGTCATGTCCTGCACACTGCAACTGTTTCAGAAGTGCAGGAGGCAGGTTGTTTGATCTGATCCTGCTCTTACACCCCATGCCATTCAAAGGCTCCTCTGGCACACTCCACACGGGCACACAGACACACAATGAGGAAAGTGGGAGTCACATTGTCATTGTGCCACCTTCTCAAGCTCATCTACTCTTTGCAAGAGAATGTCAAGATTTTAAATAGCATTTTACTGACATCATTTGAAATGGGAAATGCCATTCCTAATCAAGCTACTGTGTGTTTAAACATTTTGTGTCATGGTGATTTGGTATGGTTGGTATCTGTAACTAACAAGATGGGGTCTGTTATTTACCTCAAAACAAGCTTTCTTTAGGGTCCCATAAGATGGAGTGCTCTTTGCATAATATGCTCCCTTGATGAGCACAATTGTTTTTTGACCAAAATGTTATCTACAAGCTCTGCCCATTAATCACAATGTTAAATATATACCAAAAAAATAATTGTGTAAATAAATATTTTTAAAATCTGAATGAAATCTCTTCTTCCTAACATTATTTTCAAAAATCATTTGATGATTCATCAGCTCAATCTGGGACTCGGTAGAGCTAAAAATCCAAAACAGGTTTAGAGGCAAAGTGCTCTGGGTTCCATCACTACAGATCTGTAGGTCGATGTTAGAGACATTAGGCTACCTGTAGAAAAAAAATATTAGAACTAGAGGTTGTGGTAAATCATAGGAAAAGCTCACAATGAAATAACAAGGAGCTATTAAATATGTTTTAGAAGAAATTTGTGACATTGAGAAATGCTTACTAGAGTATTGTGAATGTATATTTCCTGACTATAGGCTGAGACACATTTTTACACATAAAATTATTTTAAAGATTTAGCCCACTTGGAGACTGTCTACTTTGCATCCCCCTGAAGCTACACTCAACATCTGTATCCATAGGTAAACTAAGCCCAGAGCGATAAGGACCCCAAGGTACTGCTGCCCTTCAGAGCTTTCTTTCTTTGTTGTTGGTTTTTTTTTGTTTTGGTTTGGTTTGTTTTTTTTGTTTTTGTTTTTGTTTTAGAGAGAGATAAAGCACAAGTGAGTATGGGAGAGAGGCAGAAGGAGAGAGGGAGAATTGCAAATAGGCTCCAAGATTTGTGCAGAGCCTGACTGCCAGACACTGGGCTTGATTCCACGACTCTTGGATCCTGACCTGAGCAGAAATCAAGAACTGGATGGACACTCAACCAACTGAGCCACCCTGGCGCCCCTATTTGTAAGTGTTGTATTTTTTTAAAGTAATTTCTATACCCAACATGGGGCTAAAACTCACAACCCCAAGATCAAGAATCACATGGTCTTCTGACTGAGGCAGTCAAGCACCCCATGCCCTTCAGAGCTTTCTGACCCAGAGACTCCCCCATGCTGTAGAGCCACATCATTTAGATCCCTTTTTTCCTCAAAGTTCCCATCCCCTCCTCCCCTTCAGAATTTTTGCCTCCAGGCATTAGCCTTCTAACAGATGCCAGCTCTGAGGAACAAACCCAGGCAAGCATGTCAATGAGGAACCCAACCAGGCCAGTGTGTGCTACTGCCATCTTGTGGTCATGTTTTTTTCCTTTGCTTAGCCCCCAAATCCCTTGGATCTCTAAAAATGTCACCTTAGGTCTCCTATCCCCAGGAAATCTAGAGAAGATTGGCTGCAATACCATATCACCAACCCACATTTCTACAAATATTTTCAGTGCTTACGATGTCATTTTTACCTTTGTAGGAAGTTTCTGGCTTCTACTCATGATTGCTTCACTTCAATTGATTCAAATATGAAAATCAGTCTTCTTTGCCTTCATTTCTACACGAAAATATACTCATACAACACATTTGTGAAACAGACATAACTCGAAGTTTGTTGCTGAGTTGGAGGATGTTTTACAATAAGATCCAAGTGAACATCAAACTCTGCTGTTCTTGGAAGTATTTTCTAGAAACTGTCCCACCACAGGCTCTTTGTTGGTCCCGTACCCTTCCTATTTCCTCACAGATTCTCTCTCTTCACTATCTCTTCTCTCCTCCCAGATTGGCCCCTAATAAGATGGTGGTCACAGGCAGTTTTAGCAGGTGGGGCCAGCAAGATGTCAGAGTATTATATTGATAGAAAGGAGTTGGCTGGGTCCCCAATAGCATCCATCATCCTTAGTGTCTGGTTTTGCCAACTCTCAAAGAGGGACATGGGAATTCTTTTTATTTATTTACAGTAAGCATTCTGGGTTTGGAGAGATAATTGATAGAAGAAAAGAGACACACAATCTTAGAGCCAAACATGCTGTCCAAAAGATATAAACAAATAAAACTAAGCAATACAGAGCAGCAGGGAACCCAAGAAGGCACTTTTCAAAGCTAAAATACTGCAGAAACTGTGGGGAAAAGTGATCACCGAGAGCTCGAGTGCCCAGGGATCTGGCACCGGCACAGCCGGAGCAGGCGCAGAGTTGGTTAGGGGGATGCTGTGGGGGAGGGGCTACGGGAAGAGAAGGGAAAGGTGGGGTGACATTTTAGAGGAGGAATGTGATCTGTGCAGCTACCAGTGTGAGAAGTCTGGGGAATTCTGAGTAGCCCAATTTGCCTGGAAAAACAGTGGGAGGAATGAAAAGTAGGCTAAGAGAGCCAGATGGAGCTAGATTAGGGAGAGATTAAGATACCAGGCTAAGGTTCTGCACTATACTTTAAGTCAGAGTTCCTCTAATTGAGAATTTGTGAAGCCCTCTGTGTCCCTCTACAGACTTCAGTTTAAGAAGCACTGCATGACTTGGAAAAGGATCAAAATCTGCCGATATATAAGATTCCCTTGCCAGGGCATTTGGAACTCTTCCTTTTCTCCTAAGCTTTAGTCTTAGTATCTGTCTGTCAGTCTGTCTCTCTCTGTCTCTCTGTCTCTCACTCTCTGCCTCTCTCTCTGTCTCCCTCTGTCTCTCTCTCTCTCTCTCACTCACACACACACACAACTTTGCAGGAGACTCACTTCATTATTTTCATTTGGAAGTTTTGCCTAAATCCAAGAATCCCCTGTCCTATTCCTAAAACACAGCTCACATGTACTACCACCTTTGAGACTAAGTGTTCGATCACTCCAACAACCAGCCCACAACTCCTGCCTTTGTTCCCATCTACTACCAGGTAGCGCGTATACGCCTGAGCAGCATTTCAGAAAAGAATCTTCCCTTCCCTCCATCCCAGTCTCCTATCTTCCAGATTAAGTGCAAGCTGGGACCCCACTCAGAGTTACTGAATGGAAGGGCCAGTAATGACTTACCAGTCTGGGTGAGAGAAGTCTATTACCCGCCAGCCATACATAAAGCGGTTTTCATCTCAGGTCCACATGCCACGGTAGGAAGCCCACAGTGGGAGCAGAGCAGAAAATTCTCTCTAGGGCTAATAAAACTTTGTAGTGGGCAACAATGACAGACAAGGTCTTGACTGCAACATGTGAGAGGACAATTTCTGAATGGGCAACCAAATCTATATTTCAAAGTAAAAACATAGAGAAGCTTTCAAAGGAAGGCATTCAACAAAGCAGGATTCTACATTTGAAAGCACAGAACTGGGGGTGGTAGTTTTCACCAGAACATTATTTGCCATCTCCTCTCCTTGCTTGCTAAAATTCTTCCATCTAATGTGTTTGCCCCTATAGTTTTTCAAAAAAGATGTGGTCCATTTTTCCTTTCTGTGATTCACTACCAGCTGGATCACAGTAGCAATGAGGAAAATACAGGAGTGCTATACAGAAAAGCTCAAGGTTGGGGATGAAATGATGTGAAGCTCCTTGTTGTAGGTTGAATAATGGCCTCCAAAGCTATCAGATCCTAATCCCTGGAACCTGAAAACATTACGTTATTTGGAAAAAGAGTCTGCTGATGTGATTAAGTTAAGGATCTTGACAAAGGGAGCTTATTCTGAATTATCTGGTTGGGCCCTAAAAGGGGCCCATGTATCCTTATAAGGAAAGCAGAAGAAGGAAGATACAACACAGACAGAAAGGAGAGAGCAGTGTGACCATGGAGACAGAGATTGGAGTGATCTGGACAAAGAGCAAGTAGCCACCAGAGCTGGAAGAGGTGAGGAACAGACTATACCTTAGAACATTTAGAGAGTGTAAGCAGGCTGACATCTAGATTTTGGCATACTGAAACTGATTTTGGACTTCTGGACTCTCAAACTATTAAGGAATAAATTTCTGTTGCCTTAAGGAATCAAGTTTGTGGTAATTTCTTACAGAAGCACAGGAAACTAATACATTTCTCAGATACAACCCCTTACATAGGATACTCTTGGAAAATATCCAGGACGTATTTCTGCCTGGGCATCACACCACTAGTTGTGGAGTTGACTTAAATACAAAACTGCCTTATTTGGAGGACAGGAGTGCCCATCTCAATTTCACTGGAAAGTGAGAACAAATTAGAATAGGCTTACTCATAGCTCCAAAGGGTTAAACAAGCTTGTGTCTAAATCATCCATCACTTCATGAATCCTGTCTCATTCTACCAGCTACTTGTTACGGGTATAGGGAATACATCTCATAGAAGAACATGAGAGATGATGCTGGTGATGCTTTGACAACAACTGCCCAATTTCTGAACCTAGGAGAGGATTCTGACTGGCTATTGACCACGTCCTATAGTCTCCTTCCCCCAACTCCGATTCCCCAACTCCAAAGTCTAAAAAAAAAAAGGTAAAAATGAATAGTCAAGAACCTCAGTATCAAATAAAAATGAATTGTAATTTGGCAATAGCCTCCAATCATACACTTGTGCTTTCAGCATCAAAGACGACGTGGGCTATTTTAATAAACAGTAAGATGAAAAGCAGCGAGCCAACAAAGCGTGACAGGATTAGAAAAAAATCATAGCAATGTGCAAGGAGTTGCAATTATATTTCCAGTTAAAGAGAGATGGAGGAAGTTCAACTCCATTTTCAGCAATTTGCATGTTTCCCACAAAGAGCTTTGCTCTAGTTAATGGCCAAGATGATAAAGAGGAAAAGCATGACCTCCCAGTTACCTAGTGCCATTCCCTGCGGGGTCTCTAGGTACTTCAAAGCACTTAGCACACTCAATTCTCCTGCTTCTCTTCCAGAAAATGGCCTCCAGGACTGTGCCTGCAAGCAGCATTGTGAGGCTCCCTTTGGTAATCTTCAGCCTCTGCCTTCTGAATCTTTCTCCCATCTCTTTCCATCAAGCCAGTGCGTCTATGCCTTCCCTCCCTCCCCACATCAAAATAGCTGTATTAGCTGTCTATTGTTGCATAACAAACCACCCTGGAGCCACAACAAACATTTACTCTCACAGTTTCTGTGAGTTGGAAATATGGAGGGCAGCTAAGCTGAGTCTTTGTGGCTTGAGGTCCCTCATGAGGCTGTAGTCATCTCAAGGCTTGAGTGGAGCTGGAATGTCACTCACAGGGATGGCAGGTTTGTACTTGCTCTCAATAAGAGGCCTTGGGTTCTTGACACATGGAAGTCTCCATATGTTTGCTTGAGTAGCTTCATGATCAGGCAGCTGACTTTCCCCAGAGTGAGTGATCCAAGAGCGTAAGGTAGAAGCTGCAATGGCTTTTAAGCCTTAGCCTCAGAAATCATGTTTCATTGTCATTCTATCCTTTTGGTTACACAGATCAGCCCCATTCATACAACATTTTACACAAGAAAGTGGCTATCATAAGGCAAGGATTCTTGGAGGCCATTCTGGAGACTGGCTACAATAGCTTTTCCCCTAAATCATAGTGAGAATACTAGTCACTAAGCCTCTGCCAGAAAATAGGAACACACTTAGGCATAGTCGTTCTCTACTATCCTCGTGAAATACACATTTTTAGCCAATCTTTCAGTTATGTGGAGGATCTGGAAGTTATTTAGGGGAGGGAATTTTATGGCTGTAGATACTATAGGCAACCACCCATTCCTCAGGTGGGTAAAGAGAGCTATGGCAGGTTGGCAACATTTGTTTTTCTCTGGAATAATAATAAAGGAGGATAGCTAATGCTTTGTGAGATCTATGGGATACATCATTTTACTGAAATCTTACCCTATTGGGGCACCTGGGTGGCTCAGTTTGTTGAGCATCTGACTTTGGCTCAGGTCATTGTCTCCCAGTTTGAGCCCCGCGTCAGACTCTGTGCTAACAGCTCAGAGCGCAGAGCCTATTTTGGATTCTGTATGTCTCTTTCTCTGCCCCTCCCCTGCTTATGCTCTGTCTCTCAAAAACAAACAAATATTTAAAGAATTAAATCTTACCCGATCATGCCCTATTAAATATGGAAAGGTGAACTGATTCATTTGCCGAAGGTAAATAATTCAAGAATGGTAGACCAAATATTGGCACCTATATAGGCAATATAGGACCTATAATCTTTACCACAATATTATCTACTCCCCAAAGAAAAGCCATGAAGCAAAAGATTGCCATCTGCTTACCTTACCTAATTTTCCACAGATTTCTAAAGCTATAGTACTTTTTTAATTATGGCCCCCCACTAAGCCATTCATGGCAAATAACATTAACAAGGACTACAAATTTCCATGGGTCTATCCAAGACTATGATAGTTCCAATCACATGGGGTATTCATCTGCTGATTTCTTACTCAAAAATATCTGGGGAGGGGTGCCTGGGTGGCTTAGTCAGTTAAGAGTCTGACTCTTAATCTCAGCTCACATCTTGATCTCAGGTTGTTAGTTTAAGCCCCATGTTGGGTTCAGTGCTGGAAATCAAGCCTATCTAAAAAAAAAAAAAAAAAAAAAACCCTGGGATGCCAGTCAGTGGGAGGCAGGGCTTTTATTTGGAACATAGACTTGCATTTGTACTAATTTATATTTTAAAATATAAATCCTTTATAAATGTTGCTTCTTCAACAATCTTAATGTAGTAAGATCGAAATGGCAAGCATGGTGGATTGTTGGGAAAAGCAGCGCTGCTAATTCTTCCCATCCCTTGTAATGAATGCCCAGCTTCCCATTAGGAGATGGAGTTTACTTCACTTACTCTCAAATCTAGATGTGACCATGTGACTTCCTTTGACAAATGGGACATTAGAAAATATGATATAACCAGAGGCTCTTGAAAAGTGCTAACACACTGGGGCTTGCCCTCTCTTGCTGCTGGGAATTCTGAGACCACCCTATGGAGAAGCTTATGCTAGGCTGCCACAGACCACATGGAGGAGAAATGAGGTGACTCTGGCTGATAGCCTGCCAAACATTAGTCGTGCAGAGGCCAACTCTGACTATTCAGCTCCAGCTGAGCCACCAGCTGATGGGAGCTTTTTGAGTGAGTCCAGGCAACATGAGTGAAAAAAAAATCATCCAGTTGAGGACAAAGCAAACTGTCAATCAGCAATAAAAAATGAGCTACGGCATGAGTGTTGTTTTAGCAAAAATGCTAATACAGTAATAAGGCTAAGAGATGGTTCTGTATTGTTTCTCATTGATTAGACCACTTCTAATGGAATCATCTGGGCCTTAAAAAAGCAACTTCCTAGGAGCCTCCTCAAAGGAACTAAATCAGAAATTGAGGTGATGGCCAGGAATCCATCATTTTATTTTTTCATCTTGTAAGTGAAAGTGTATACCCTTTTACCAATCTTTCTCTGTTTCCCCTACCTGTGAGCCCCTGACAACCACCATTCCACTATTTCTATGATTTCCACTTTTTTTATTCCTCACATAAATGATGCAATACTTGTCTTTCTCTACCTGCCTTATTTCACTTAGTATAATGCCCTCCAGGTTCATTCACATTGCCACCAATGGCAGGATTTCTTTCTTTTCAAAACCTGAGTAATAGTTCAGTGTGTGTATGTATGTATATCACATTTTATCTATTATTCCATAGATGAATACTTAGGCTGTTTCTATAACTGGCCTCTCACGAGTAATGTGGCAATGAACATGGGAGTACAGATAGATCTTTGAGATAATGATTTTGTTTCAGAAATCCATCATTTTAAACATATCCCCAGATGACTGTTATGCACATGAGCATCAATAACCCAGTCAGCATGTTTTACTAGAGACGTTAGTGAACACGCCAGCTTAGAATGGAAAAAGTTCTGCTTGGTAGATTAGGGCATTGGGCATTAAGACAATTATGGTTTTATTGGGTTTCTTCCTCTCCCACGTCCTCCCTTCTTTTCTCTCCTGAGTCCTCTCTAGTTTCACACATTTCACTATTGCTTTCTGTTTCCAATAATTGTAATATTTCTCTTTATTTGTAGTTTATATACTGGTTTGATAGCCATCAGCCTTGGTCATACAGTCTAGACTACAAGATGATTCATGGAGAGCCCTCAGATGAGATCCATACCAAATAACTAGGAAAGAGTAGAGTGTTAATTGTGTATTTTGAAATTGATGAAATGTTAAATAGTCTATTACCCTGGGATGGAAACAGCAGGTGTTACAAATACAAATTCAGTGTTAAAGCTCAAGAGAAACAAGAATAAAACAGACTGGAATGAATGTTCAGGTTTACCAATGCTGTAAAATACATACTGTCGTGACATGTATCTAATTAATAGTTGGCATCTTCCTCTAAGGAATTTCAGAAAATTTCCAGAGGTGTATGCATTCTGGCTTCCTAGTCCTCCCATGAATCCAGAGCAAATACTGTTCATCAAGTACAGTCCTAAGTGTAGACATCCACACGGCAGATGTACAGAGGCTCATTCTACCAAAGTTCTTCACCTGTCTGCCAAAGAGTCCTAAATATTATTAGATCCTTTTCTGGCAATCAATAACTTGTTTTTGATCACATACTATATTTCAAGATCAATGAATAGTAGGGACAAGTAAAGAAATCCTACTCTCAAGGCATTCACAGTCTTATTAGGAAACAACAATGGACTTGAAGGTTTCAAACCAATATGGAAAATGTTGAACTGAGGGTATATGAAGTTGCCTAAAGAACAGAAGATAGAAAGAAGGAGAAAGAAGGCAGAGGAGGAGGAGGGAGAAGAATGTTATCTGTCAACTCTGCTTTGGGAGGATGGAGGTTTCACAAGTATAATAATGCCTGGACTTTGCCTCAGGGAAAGATGTGTAAGCATGTGCCAAACAGAGAAAGGCACACAAAGCATGAGAGAACATGGCTCACTTGAGGAAGTACAAATATTTGGGTGTGTCTTGGGCTCACAGTGCCCAAGAAGAGAAGAAGCTGAGAAAAGCTGAATACTGAGCAACTGGTTCAAGAAGATTCTTCTGTGTACCCCTAAGAAATCTGATCCATATTCTCTAGTAACAGGGGGCCAGGGGAAAATGGAGTGAGGTCTTTGCATTAAGGTATCAATTATCCAATTACTGCAAGGTCAGCTCAATAGAAGCAGCTAGTACCTTTGCAAAGACCAGCTAACTGCCACATGAAGAGAAAAGCCAAAGTCAGGGTAAAAAGGCAATACTCACTGAACTATACACTCTAAAATAGTTAAAGTTATGAATTTTATGTAAGTAAACTTTACATCAATTAAGAAAAATGTAAGTACTTTTTAGTAGGTACTAGTGGGCAGAAAATATTGCCAGATAGTTTCAAGTGCAATTTTCCAAAAAGTATCCAGAAAATTTTATTCCAGAAAGAACAGTAGCTTTATATTTTAAAGAATGGTTTTTAAAAATAAGCATTGTAAAGTTGAAAATAACATGCATCATTTTCTTTTTGAAACCAAGCTGATGCTTATCTTGAAATGCTCAAAGACACAGTGGCCAAGTCAGCTTTTTCTAAAGTTTCTTTTTAAACCACAGAGCAGAGAAGCACAAGCAGGCTGGGGGTTTCCTATTTCATAGTCTCCTATTCTGACACAATCTGAAAGCATTAATTAGGCTTTCAACGCTTTTCTCGACATCTTTTCCCTCACTTTCAGAAGTCCGTCCCCACGCCAATCAAATTCTTGACTCTTTAAGCCTTCACTTCAAATGCTGGTTCATTCACTCCTTTACTCACTCAGTGAAATACACTGTTTGCAGCGTAGAGGGCATGTCTGAGGCATGAGGGTATGATCTTCTGCCTTCACACAACTCTCAGTGTAATGCGAAAGATAAATTAAAATATTTACAATACCATGTGGTTAAGGGTAATGATAGATATGTACATATAGGGACAGATACACAAAAAAGAAAGGGGTCAGCACCATGGACAGGGGAGGAGGCAGGAATGAGACAAGGCAGCACACAGACCATGGATATTGAGGTTTTTCATTTGTCCTCAAAAATTGGTTAAGAAGACCTTTGTTTTTGTGTTCTGTGTTCCAGGGAGTTGTCTGATAACATTATTTCTTTTTACTATTAAATGAATTCATTAGGCTTCCTAATAATTACTTGCTCATTGTAGAGTATCTAAAACAAATAGGAAATGGAAACAAAATTCCAGAGGTAGACACTATTATAGTTCTATCTTAGGAGGAATTCTTTCTGAAAAGATCGATATTTTTTCTTTTCTGCTCTCATTCTCTTTCGGTCATGTATATTCTTACATAATCAGGAATGGAATGCATGCACAGCTTTGCCTCTTGTTTTTGTAATTATTTCATTAACTTGAACAGTTTCCTATGTCATTAAGTATTCTCTAATACATAATTTAAAAGTTTTAATGATTACATTTTATTTCATCCTAGGTTTGCCATGTCTTGGCTTACCTGGGAAGCAGACTCTGACACAGAGGTTTATGGGCTGGAGTTCTGCTGGGGAGAATACTCAGCAGGTTGTCTGTGAGGGAGTGAGGGATGCAGGACCGGGCAGAGGGAGAGCTTGGGATGTGATGCAGCTGTTATGGAGGCCTCAGCCCATCTCATTGGGAGTCCTCAGCTAGGACGGGCCCTTCACAGTAGTCCCAGATAGGGGCAAAGGGGCCATGCCACTGTATCTTTGCATGAACTGGTCATTGGATGTGGGCTGATGTAAACTTGGGCTAGGCCAATTCTTTCAACCCAAAGCTATCATAGCAGAGGGACTCAGATGTGAATGGTCAGTAGCCAAGACTCCTGACAGTTGAGGGGATATGTGCTTTAACCCTGAAGGGGAGAAGAAGCCACATGCCATAGGGGTGCCTGGGTGGCTTAGTCGGTTAAGCGTCCAACTTTCGCTTGGGTCATGATCTCGTGGTTCGTGGGTTTGAGCCCCGCGTCTGGCTCTGTGCTGACTGCCAGCTCAGAGCCTGGAGCCTGTTTCAGAGTCTGTGTCTCCCTCTCTCTCTGACNGCCTGGAGCCTGTTTCAGAGTCTGTGTCTCCCTCTCTCTCTGACCCTCCCCTGCTCATGCTGTCTCTCTCTCTCTCTCCTAGAAATAAGTAAAAAAATATTTTTAAAAAATGTAAAAAAAAAAAAAAAAGAAGCCACATACCATAGCAACTACCACATATTAAAATTTGTTTATCCATCATCTCTTTCTGGGCATTCAGGGTATGTTTTGAGAATGTATAGGAAGAGAAGAGGGGAGAGCATTCCAGATTATTAGTACTATGAGAACAAAAGCCTGGAGGTATGAAAAAGAAAGAAAACTGAGTAAGCAACACAACATAGCCAAGATGGAGGATTATAAGCAGACAGTGGTAGTTAAGAGATGAGTAGGAAAGGTAGGCAGCTGAGGAGCTGGGCCACAGGGCTTAGAGTTGACCTTGTAAGAAACTTAAAAACATTGAATGCTTTGCCTGGAAGCAGCTGCTTCTGGTCAGGGTACAGCGTTCTCTTTCAGTCCTGGGCTGGGGTAGCCTAGAGGTAGAAAGGTTGCTACCAGACTCTCTGACACCTCAGCTGTGATTTGCAGGGACCCCTCCAATTGTGTCTGCCTTTATCCAACTACAGTGAGAGCCCAGCCCAAGGCTCCCACATCCTGACCTGCAAGGAGCCTTCAGGTCTTGATCCACTGTTGAAGGGTCACCTTGTTTAACAATCGGAAGAGAAGCAGATCAACAAGGTGGCCCCTGAAGAGGTATAACTCAGTTCTGTGAGGTTCTGGAGGGGGCCTGTGTAGGAGTCCAGGGCAAGAGACCAGCAGGGCAAAAGCAAGTAGACAATGTGTTCCAACTGGAGGTAGAGAGGCACAGTATCCTTTCCCAGCATGGCTTTTTCTTGCTCACTCCTCCCCTCCCCCAACCATGTGAACTGGCCAAGACTGAAAAATCCTGGTATCGACAGACAAAACATCACTTTCTGGTTGAGTATCTGAATAGTTTAATTTCTTCCCCCAATTGATCAGTTGATTGGCCAATTGACATTTGGAAGAGATGAACTGAGAGAATAGGTAGTAGAAAGAAATCACAGTAGGCAATTTTTTCCTAAATGCCAAGCAGTGTCGGCAAGGCAGTGACAGGTAGTTCTGGTCACTATGAATTAATAAAGATCTTGGCTTTAAGGCGAGAAATCCCCATTGTTTAAGTTTGTCAGGCCTTATTAAGCCAGTGGCTCTGTGCTGATTGCAAACAGGGTGGGGTGGGCAAGAGAGCAAGTGTGTTGCCATGGTGACAAGAAGAGAAGTAATTTGCGTGGGCACAGCTATTGTCTTGATTCTAGGAAGTTCAGAGATAGGCTCACAAGCTAATGGGCAGAAACAGCTCTGAATCTCTCGGAATCATTAGGAATCAGTGATACGGACCCACTAGCCTGACAGCATGCTGGTATCCAAGCGATTAAAATATGCCTTGACATGCTGAGAGAATCCAGGAGACTCTCTGACACCTGAAAAAAAGCAAAGTACTAATAAAGACTCAGTCAGGGGGGCTCAGAAGCTACTGACTCAAATCTAGAGACTCAAAACCTTGCAAAAGCAAGGTTTCGATGTTCATTTATTCAGTGCAAAATATATACTGGGCAACAGGTGTCAGACACTGTCCTAAGTCCAGGAGGTCATAACCCTCTCTTTTTATTGATCACACTAGATGAGGCAGGTCGGCTCACAGACTCTGCCCTGCATGAGGAACTTGCAATACGTAACAAGGGGGCCCAGCAAGGCAACCTGACTACATATCACAAAATACGGTGTGTACTGATGAGTGATGAGCTGCTCTTAGGTGGCGATGAGCTTGACTAACAGGACTGCATTCCTAAAGCAAGAATCCAGCCTGTATTCTTGCACAAATGCAGGGTCATGATGCTTCTCAGCAGATTCTTTGCAAACACTATTGCAATATTTTAGAGGCATTTTAAAGAAAAAGAACAAAAAGCACAAGATGAAAGAAGAGGTCTGTTGCATGAATTAGGACAATTACAGAGCTGTTTAGCTGTTAACAAAAGATTCTTTTGAGGCATTATGCAAAGTGGGAAGGTAAATGCCTGAAATGCATCTCCCTTTTGAAAGGCATACCAGTCTTCCTGTATGTAGGCAAATGGCTTGATGAAGCATAAGGAGGAACCCCAGAACTGGGCTTGGTGTAGTCCCTGGCAGTAGGACCTGGGGGGAGGGCACTGTATCATTGTGGGTTCGGTTTCATTTCTGAAATGAAGGGTTTAGTAGGGGGTTCTCTACTTCTAGTTGTCATAGTCTAAGGTTCTATGGCACTGAACATCTTCTACCCTAAAAGCTCCCAAGGACCTAATTCCCTTACAAAGCAGCTGGATGGTCATTAGCATGTAGTTAAAAGGTAAGTTCACTTCCATACCTGGAAGTAACACATCTCACTGAGCTGGCAGTTGTATAGACTCTCTCAGAACAAAAATAATGTATAAGGTTTCTCTCTTCCACTTCACTGTTTGAAGCTGACTGTCAGAGAATAACTGGAAATACCAAACCAATAGAGCAGAATTGTCTGCCTGGGATAGTACAAAGTCCTGAATCAGAAATGAGGAGTCCTGCCCCTTCACCACCTACCACTCCACCTTGAGCCAGCTACCAAAACTTTCTTGTCTCAATTTTCTCTTCTGCAAATTGGGAATCATGAATGCTGTCTAGGACTTTAAAACTCTGAACATAAAAACATAAAATATTGCAGTGTTTTATATGGAGTCTCCTTAAATCTTCTTCCTTCAAAGTAACTTATTTTATAGAATGACGAGGAGACACAGCATTCTATTAAAGCGCTCAAGAGAATCCACCGAACAGATGTTAAACACAACAAGGTTACCCCTGCAGATGCTGGGAAACAGGAAGGAAATTAAACCACTGCTTCTAGAGACCACTGACTACACATACTTAATCATTATTCTTTTTTATAAAAGGATGAACAAATGTCTGTCTGGGAATGACTGGATTGTTATTTTTCTCCCCAGCTAGTGTTTTTTTTTTTTTTCTTCCATTGCTGTTTTCTTTTGTTTCCTTACAGTCAAGAGTGGGGGCTGCCTCAGGGGTCCTGAGTGGCTCAGTCTGTTAAGCATCAGACTCTTGATTTCAGCTCAGGTCTTGATCTCAGGGTTCATGAGATCGAGCCCCTACACAGGGCTCTGCACAGAGAGCAAAGAGCCTGCTTGGGATTCTCTCTCTCCCCCTTCCCTGCTCACTTGTGCATGCACTTTCTCTCTCTCTCAAAATAAATAAACAACTTAAAAAAAAGAATGGGGGGGCACCTGGATGACTCAATCAGGTAAGTGTCTGACTCTTGATTTCAGCTCATGTCATGATCTCAGGGTCACAGGATTAGGCACCATGTCAGGCTCCATGGAGCCTGTGTGAGGTTCTCTCTCTCCCATCCTCTGCCCTTCCGCTGCTTGTGTGCTTGCTCTCTCTCTTAAAAAAAATAATGGCATCACCTCTTGTAGCAAGGGTGACCACATTTATTTCATTGGGGGCCTTGCAACATAAAAGTTCTCTCAGCCTCTCCTAGCCTCTCCAAAACACACAAAATAAAGTCATAGTTTTTTGCTGACTTGAGAGTTAAAGTCTAGTTCCTGGTGTTGGTCCTTCCCTTTGACTGCTTACGGGGACTGCTGATGGACAAGGAAATAATGAAGACAAAGGAATGGCAGGGCCCAGCACACAGGCTACCATCACTTGACCCTTCAATGTGTGTCCCCAAATTCAGACTCAGGAGGTAGCCTGTAAATATTTGCTAAAACTGAAAAGAAGGAATGGACTCACAGGGCACAGATGCCAAGTGGGAATGTTGCATTATCATCACTACAGCTTGAACCATCCACAGATCCAAGGCTACCCCCAGGCATTTGCTCCCCAGAAAGTGAGAGACCTTCTTCCTTAATTACCATTTATTTAGTGTCTAAATATGTGATTTTATAATTTAAAGAACAAAAAAAATACACATCACATCTTTTCATTTTTTTTTCACATTACATCTTAATAGTGTATTTCAAGTGGTGCCTGGGTGGCTCTGTGGGTTAAGTGTCCATCTTCAGCTCAGCTCATGGTTTGTGAGTTTGAGCCCCACATTGAGCTCTGTGCTGACAGCTCAGAGCCTGGAGCCTGCTTTGAATTTTGTGACTCTCTCTCTGTCCCTCCCCTGCTTGTGTGCTCTCTCTCTCTCTCTCAAAAACAAATGAACATTAAACAATTTTTTAAATAGTATATTTCAAAAAGTTAATTAAGGGTAAGGCATATGATATGTTCTTTCAAGAATGAGATGATGATTGCATCTTCTGTCCCCAGCTGGCAATCAATCAATCAAGGACATTTTCAATATTGAGAATAGGGTAATTATTGGGAGGAAAGATCAAATCTTAAATCTACACAGTTACGGTCCAGTTTTCCTTAACAGAAACTATTAGTAGTCTTCTTTTTATCCTCTAGATTTACTTTGTAAAGTAAAAGTTCAAAAAGTTTAAAGTGTATAAGCTTTCTATAAATCCAACTTTTGTGGGATCTTTCTTACATTTATCCTTTTGTGAAAAGTGTGAATTTGTTTTCTAAAATGAGTGAGCTCTGCCTCTTCCTAAAGCGGGATTTTTTCCATTCAATTTTCATACAATTCACTGCAGGGAACCTGTTTCTGTTCTCACTGGATGGAAGAAGACTATGTCTCTGGAAAGGGCTGTGCTCATGGTACTGTGATTCTGTCCAAAAGTGTCAGGACTGAGCTTGCTTCTGAGGTTAGGGCAGATATTATAAGCAGTGCTGAAATTTTAGTGTCAGTCTTGCTCATAAGCTTAGGAAGTTGTGCTTCATGTGTGGGAAAGAGTCATGATGAGACATTTGCCTTTTCACACGGGAAGGGACAACATTGTCTCTTGATTCTCCAAATAGGACCTTGCATAGGATTTAAACACTTGGTTGATTATCAGTGGGTGATAAAGCAAAGCAAAAGGCATAGGAATAAGGCATGAAAGAAATGTATAAAGGAAAAAGAGGAGTACATATAGTTCACAGCAGTTTCACTGGTGTATGGATAATCAGGAGTTGAGTATAAGAAAGGCCATGTTGAAGGTACATGATTGCCTTCTCTTTTCCTTATGGTATTTACCTAATGTCCACCATGTGTGGTTCTCTGGGAAATTTTAAAACATCTAGTCCCTGCAGAGATTGTCAGGAGCACCCTAATATCTGTGTTCTCCTTGCTGATTCTTTGCTGGGAACAAGGTCGCCAGAGTAAATATTCTTTTTTAGCCTTCCTCACAGCTAGCTAGATATCACCATGTGATCAGTTCTGGCCAATAGGATGTAGGCAGAAATGATGCAAACAACTTCATTTAGGTTTCCTTTGAAAACCTTTCCTTTGAAAGCTTTCCTCTAATTTTTCCTCTTCCCTGCCCAGTGGAATGTGCATTCAGAGTCTGAGCATCCAAGTTCCTTAAGCAGAAGCCTCATGTGGAAGGTCTGGGGTCTCTGATGGCTGTGGGATGCCCATACCAACCATGAACCACCCACCTAGACTTTTAGGACAGTCAAAATTACACTGCTCTTTTGTTTAAGATCACTACTCTTGCTTCCAGAGAACTTAGATATATACCTGCAATTTTCTCACTTGAATGTTTGAGATCAGAAGCCAGGAACACATGCACTCAGTTTACATCAGTTTGGGATGCCCTCTGCTCCCTTGAAAGTCATCAGCTATGTTGGACTTCATGCACAAACATTCACATGGTCTCAAAGCTCTGTAGGGGCGCCTGGGTGTCTCAGTCGGTTAAGCGTCCGACTTCGGCTCAGGTCATGATCTCACAGTTCGTGGGTTTGATCCCCACATCGGGTTTTGTGCTGACACCTCAGAGTCTGGAGCCTGCTTCGGATTCTGCGTCTCCCTCTCTCTCTGCCTCTCCCCCACTCATGTTCTGTCTCTGTTTCAAAAAAAATTAATTAAAAAAAAAACAACCTCTGTAAAGGCTGTTCCACATCAAAGTCACGAAGTCAATGCTGATGACAGATGGGTAACACTGGGAAGAGCAGAGGATTGGCCCTGTAAGTGGCCAGTCTGCAGCAATTTGGAGAGTACATGCCAGGCCTAAGTCTGCTCTTCAGGCCCTGTTGCTGGTAACCATACCACAGGTCAGGTCTCATGATGACAAGTCTTCCAGTTTTCAGGAGTCACTGGAAATCTGGATTTTCACATGAAATTGCTCAATTTTTAAAATTTAGCAACTAAATGTTAAAAAAAAATTCAAAATGTGTGCCCAATAAAACATGGTTTTAGTGAAGACTGGCCCACTAGTCAGCCCTCCGTAACTGATGATAAGCAGGAGACAGAAGTGGAGGTTGTTAGTTGAAAGCATGGAATGCATATGCACCTGTTAAGTTAAGCACCTCTAAGTGTAGAGACTTAAACTCAACCACTTAGGGCAGAGCTTGGGGTGTTGGGCCCTCCTAACAGACCAAGCCCCGATTTGGTTGCATAAAATAAGCAAAAGTACACAATGTAAAGAGTGACTGGGCACTTTTAATTTTCTTTATATCTCTGGTTTTCAGTCACACATGAGATACAAAGCTTTTGAAGAGCACTGTTTGCCAGTGTGTGGTCCACTTAACTAAATACGTCTCTGTGGTGCTACTTTTTAAAATGAGTGTTTGTAAGCAACAATTTCTGTGCATTGGTATCCATTATAATTTAAGCTATATTCACTTGAAGGTTAAGATGTATGTATAAAGATATATACATTCATAGCCACATACACATTTCCCAAGGAGAGGCAGCTAATTATGCAGAGGAATTGAACACAGAGAAACACAATGAGGTTGGGACAAATGCACCATGCGACACTGCCATGCCAATAGAAGATTGCTAAGGGCTTTACGAGTCACTGTGTGCTGGTGTCCCAGGAGTCAGGGGCTGGTGAGACATACGGGAATTTCAGGCAGCAAAGAATAAGAGTTTGTTAGAAGATGCAGAATCCCAGAACTGCACTTTAGCAAGATCCATAAGGGATCCTGAAGCACTGATTACAATTTGAAAAGTTGCCTTACAAAGACAGTCACAGGTAGTCTTGGGAGACACACAATCCCTGTTCTGCCTGGAAAGAGTACTCAGTCTGGAGAAAGAACTTTAGTCCTTGAGGCCTGTTAATACCAACTAAGAGAGTTTCTTGACTTCTTAGTTTTCCTCATCTGTAAGAAGGGAGTAAGAGCAAGTTTCACAGGAAGGAGATACTTACTTAGTAAGCTTGAAAGGGCTCTTCAACTGCAGGTCATCTTAGGGTCACCCACCTGCATCCTCAGTATGCGTGCACACATATCTTGGGTTATTTTTTAAATATATTGGGGAATTCAACTTGAAAATGCCTAAGTGTTAGTTATAGCTAAAGACAAAAAGCCACTTGCCTAAACCTGAAAAGCTAAAATAAGTGTGGGAACCTGAGCAACAGTTTGCTTTTGAGTATAAAAACAGGCTATAAAGAAAAATCTGAACTTCGGGCCAAGTCCGGGGTCACAACCTGAACATGGTATGTGGTAGAGCAAATACTAAAAATTTAGTTAGTAAGTTAGTTTTAATTTTTTTAAACATTTATTCATTTTTGATAGAGAGAGACAATGCAAACCGAGGAGGGGCAGAGAGAGAGGGAGATACAGGATCTAAAGCAGGCTCCAGGCTCTGAGCTGTCAGCACAGAGCCTGACATGGGCCTTGAACCCACGAACCATAAGATCATGCATGACCTGAGCCAAAGTTGGAGACTTAATTGACTGAGCCACTCAGGCACCCCTAAAAATCTTTCAAAAATCATCTTAGAGAAGCATAATCCTAAAATATTAACTCCTTACCCTACACCAAAGACACAAAGAACAAATGAAGCAGGAAAAAAAAAAACAACGACAAAAACAGAAAAATGAACAAAAGCAAATTTTAACCCACCATTATTCAGTTCAAGGCTCATTGGTACACATACTCAGAAACACCTGAGAATCTGTCTCCCATCTGGAAGTTCAGTATACCTCTCACAATGGCTCCTTGAATACAGATTATAATAAAGGAAGCTTCTCTCAAATGTTCTGAAGAAACTGCTAATTTATCTTATGCAAACTGCTTCCACCCATTTCAAAATCTCTTCACCTGATGAGGCAGGTCAACCAAGACTTGGGATGATCATTCACAGTTATGCCGCTTTAAGTTATCAAATGTGCCTGGTCTTATGGAAATCAAAGATATATCTATATAGAAATGCATACACACACACACACACACACACACAAACACACACATACATATGTATATATACTTAAGTTTTACTGAATCTATAGTAGGGATAGTTTCACTGACATATCCTTTGTAACAAATTCATTTCATAGAATGTTTTCAAATGCATGTATTACAATCTGCAGCTTCAACTGGCAAGTGAACTGAGGTCTTCTCTTAAACAGATGAATCAACTGCAGGGAAGTCATATCATACATGGTGGGGTGTTTTGTTTGATGCAGGAATTCAATATGGCTTGAATTAATACCTACGTGGCATCAAAGGCGTATCATACCTCTATGAGACACACATCTGTTTGTGGACTGGAGGGCACCTGGGCAAGTACATGTGGTGGTTTTTATTATCTGGTCTATTACTCTTGTTTCACAGACAGGGCAACAAGTTTTGGACAGATTGTCTCACTCTTAATTTCTTCATCTGAAAATGATAGTCTTTGAGATGATACTAGAAGTCCTGAGCAAGTCAAACATTTATCATCCTATGCTTTTAACAGTGCCATGTACCTTTGGTGTATCCCTGTTGCTCTTAAAAACAATGAGATGTATAAACTATTTAAAATACCTAGCTCTCTTAGAGCTACATAATCTGGGACTCTTGGGTGGCACAGTTGGTTAAGTGTCCAACTCTTTGTTTCAGCTCAGGTCATCATGTCACCATTTGTAGGATCAAGCCCTGCATCAGGCTCTGTACTGGCAGTGTGGAGCTTGCTTGGGGTTCTTTTTCTCCCTCTCTCTCTGCTCCTCCCCTGCTCATGCATATGCATGCTCTCTTCCTCTCTCAAAATAAATAAATAATCATTAAATAGAAAGGACTACAGGAGTGCCTGGGTGGCTCAGTTGGTTAAGCATCAGACCTCGGCTCATCATGATCTTGCTGTTTGTGGATATGAGCCCTGCATCGGGCCCTGTGCTGACAGCTCAGAGCCTGGAGCCTGCTTTGATTCTGTGTCTCTTCCTCTCGCTCTGTTCCTTCCACGCTTACACTCTGTCTCTCTTTCTCAAAAATAAAGATTAAAAAAAAAAGAAGAAAGAACTAAAGAATTCACTGAACACAGATCTGTTTAGGGGAAAAATGCACTGCAACAAATGAAATTTTCAATAAACAAATAAACGACCAGAACAGTTTGCTATCTCTGAGATGGGGAAAATCAGAGACATCACAATGGTTCTGAAGGGTGTTTTTCTGCACATCACTGTTTCTGAGGAACCAGAACTCCACTGGAGACCCAGTCATTCTTCAGTTGCCTCTGAAGATCATCAGAGATACTGGGATGGCCTGAGCAGTGGTCTCTGAGCTCCCTGTCTTCCTATGCACGGACCTCCACTGCTTTATTACTTAAGCTAGCCCTCAGTTTTTGTTGCTGTTTATCAAATTGATTTTTTGGATCTATTTTGTTATCCCCCTGCAGTTTTGCTAATATCCAAAAATGTAAATTTATAGACAAATGTGCAGGTGTAGAATTTTGCAGTGAAAGTTAATTGCTTGCTTTTCTAGAGGATAAAAAGCAAGCTTTCACATTTAAAATATGAATGATCTATTGAGCAGAATAGGATTTACCTAAATCCCTGTTGCTATTATTTGCTTGAATCTATGGGTGTTTACAAACCATAGAAAACATATCCCAACCCTTTTTCCTTCTTGAGATTACACAGAATTCAGAAAACAGATGTGGATTTACCATTATAGATGGACTCGTTGCTAAAGTTGCAAAAATAAATGTGGAACAACACATTTGACCCGAAAATAGAGATGTTCCCATGACTAAAGAAGTAATTGTCCGTGACAATCCCATGAGATCCTAGAAGTCTTTAAAATTCCCAAACCTTGTTAATTGGTGCTCCTTACAACCTCCCTTTGCTGTTCGAATAATCATGAACGGTATTTCCCATAACACTACACATACTAGAAAATAGTTACTAATGGGTCAGGTTTTCTGTAAGGAGTTTTTATCAAGTTCTCTCCCTAGTAAGGGTTAGGTCCACAGTGTGTATTGTCAGAGCTGTTGTGATTTGTGAACCTGCCTGGTGATCCCCTCAGGAGGCTCTGTTTACTCTTGTTCAGATTGTAGGCCTCTCTTTACTAACTTCACATATACTCAGAACTGTGAAGCCAGGGCCTGAGAGCTCAGCAGATGGCACATCCGGGCATGGTAGCGAGGAGCACCATGCAAAGGACATGTGGTGGGCTGACTTTGTAAATAGGCTGCAAGAGAAAAGTGATTAGCCACATATGTCTGTGATTTACCAGTCAGCTGGAAGGCAGGCACACTGAGTCTGTCTGCTCTCTAAGGCAAAGGAAGGAACACACTGCCTAAATAAGTGAGGGACGCACCAGGCCACTCTGTTCATCAGATTTAGCGCAGCTTCACCTTGTCATGAATATTTTATGTCTTCGTGGTTTAGGAAAGCGGTGCGGAGGCTTACAGTCAGATTTTAAAGACTTTATCCATTATGCAGGCTCCCTCCATCCCCACATGTGCTTTGTGGTAATACTCACTCATCACTATAGTAATTCAAATGGGCAGCACCAACTAATCAAGAAAAATCTTATTTTATTCATAATTCCTACTCTATTATATTGTTTGGGTGGGACAGGGAGGAGGGCACAGCACAGGAGGAATCTCTTCTTGTATCAGGAGACTGAAGAAGGGCTTCTTGGGACGCATCAAGTTGAGGCAGCAAGCCTAAACCTGGTCAAACTGTGGTCTTCAGTGGGAAGGGAAAATTATAAAGACAGCATGGATTTTTCCTGCCTAGCTCTCCAATGGATATATACTAGGGTTGTACAGAGAACAGAAAAGGGGAAAATGTCAAAAAGAGCAACTGCATTAAACTCTGGAAGACCCTAAGGACAGGACAATGACAAAGACGATGGTGTAGCACTCCAAGAGCTAAGGCTACAACAGTGCCCTCAGTGGGACCCGGGAAGGCTCCCATGTCCAACAGAGAAGAAAGTGTGATGTCACAGAAACGGCACTATCCAACCTGCTGCTGGGGAAACAGCAGTGCCTGGCACGAGGGCTCCAGATGTGAACACGTGTGCCAGGGCCCCCTGACTTCTAGAAATAGCTGTGAGTTTGGAATTTCCCAGGGACCAGAGGTCCTAAATTAGCAGTTAGGCACAAGAGCCATACGTAAAAATGCAAAAAAGAATTACATTTTTTTTTTTTATGTATGTGACACATGTGTGACAATATTTTATTGTTTGGCCACTATCAGGCATTTCATGCTAAGTGTTTTATGTGCATATCATGTTCTTTAAAACTCATAAATCCCATGAGCGGTATACCATTGTCTGCATATTTCAAGACTGATGTTTACTGATGGCTTCAGGATGGAGCAGCCGGGGTTCACCTGACCTGAAGTCCACACTCTCTCTTGCTATTCTCCATTGCTTCCCTTGTGAATGACCCAGAAAACTGGCTGAAAATGAGATAATTTAAAAGAAAAGCCAAGAAACTATTCACTAAAAGCAGTCCTATATTTTCTAATGTATTTTTTAAAATGTTTTATTTATTTCTAGGAGAGAGAGAGAGAGAGAGACAGCGTGAGCAGGGGAGGGTCAGAGAGAGAGGGAGTCACAGACTGAAACAGGCTCCAGGCTCTGAGCTGGCAGTCAGCACCGACTGGGGACCGACGCGGGGCTCAAACCCACGGACCGTGAGATCATGACCTAAGCGAAAGTCGGACGCTTAACCAACTAAGCCACTCAGGCGCCCCTTTCTAATGTATTTTAAAATATGTTTCCATTTACATTTCTACCATCACTTCCCAAATTACAGATTAGATTTTGCTTCTCCCCTGCTGGAATGTGTCCCCATCTCTGGACTGTGGCTCCCAGTGGCATGATTCCAGGCCATGTTTTCACTGTATCCCAAGCTACCTTCCCACCTGTATGTATCCCAGATTTCTACCACAGCTGACGGCTCACCACACTTGTGATCACACCTGCCTCTGCATATATCGCTCTGTGCTTTCTTATTTTCATTATTCAGAATCCAACATAGGCATCACTTCACCTGCGAGTTTTCTCTGAGCTCACAGGCGGAACTAATGACTCTCTCCTCCGTATCATTACTGCACATTACTTTAGATTCTGTTTCTGATATTTTCTTTCCAATATCAATTTGTGTGTCTGATTCTTCCATAGGAGAGCAAGTCATTCCAGGGCAGTGACTCTGTCTTCTTAATCCCAGTTTCTCAGTGAAGGGCATCATATATTTGGTGCACAGGAGTCACTCCATAAATTAGGAACTGAACTTCCCGGCTTTGGCTGTAACCAAGTTTGCCCCAGCATTATGTCAGCTTAATTCATTTATATCAATTAAGTTAAATATATCTTCTTTTCCATTGCCATTGCCCCTTCCTTCCCACTCTCCCAGGATATACTTTCCTTTACCAATAAACCTTCCACTTGCTTTTAAGGTTGTCACATAAAATACAGGTCTCCCAGTTAAATCTGAAATTCAGGGAAATAAACAAATATTTTAGCATGTATCAAATATTGTATGGCATATAATAATACTAAAAAATCATGGTTTATATACAATTCAGATTTTCACTGGATACTCCCTTTTTTCTTAATTTGCTAAATCTTTACAACTTTCCTGAAACCATTATTTTCCACAAGAGACTCATGGTAGCCTCTTCTCCAGTCATAAAATAGAGGCTTGCTCACAATGGAATGTATTTACTTCATAGGAGTGATATAAAACACCACCATGCAGGTCCCCCAAAGCCTCAATGGCCCATTGTTCGTGGCATAATATGAACGTAAGGAAAATGTCTCTGTGACAAACTCAGAGGATTGCATGATTGCTCATGTTCCCACTTGTGGCTGCCCCTCACCCTTCAGATTTGACCTTGAGTCCGGTCTTCCATTTGTGCTCATGTATCCTTTCAAGTGTCTTTCGATAAACTTCCCTAATTCTATGGGTCCAGGATTCCCTACCCTGAATGCTTCACCTGTGTGTAGCAAATCTAGTCATCCTTGACCGTTAGGGGGAAGTGGATAGGTCTGCGGTTTTCTTTCAAGAGATCCCATCTGCATTTTTCCTTCAGAAAGGCCATAGGGCAGACACTGAGTCCATGGCTGCCCTCTACCTTCCTCAATGAGGGAAGGCTTGCTGATTTCCAACGGAGTAAGCACGCTGAGCATTTCAGGGACTGCCTTCTCTCTTAATACCTAAGGTATCATAAGTGATGAATCTCTCATTCGTGAAGACTAGAATTTCACTTGTTACAAAGTTTTTATCTACAGTAGTGATCTCCTATATAAATTTGTGTCACAATGGAAATATTCTATTCTGTGCTGTCCAACATGGTAGCCACTAGATAGACATGTGGCTATGGAACACATTTTGATATGTAATTAGTGTGACTGCAGAACAAAATTTTAAATTTGATTTCTAATTTTTTAATTTGAACAGTTGCATGTATCTGGATGCTACTGTGTTGGAGAGTATAGGCTTATTAAATTGACTGTAGGAATTTCCATGGCTCTGGGCAAGATCTAAACAAGGTCTAGGTCAGAGACTGTCATCTGGTGCTGATTTGTCCTCAGGGGACATCTGGCAAAGTCTGGAGACATTTTCAGTTGTCACACCTGGAGGAGGTGCTACTAGATAGATCCAGGAATCCTGCTACATCCTACACTGCACAGGGCAGCCTCCCACAAAGAAATATCATCCAGCTCAAAATGGCAATGGTGCCAATATTGAGAAACCCTGATTTAGGCAAAAGAGTAAATGAGGTGACACAGGCACAAAGCTTCTCTCACAAGTCCCCACCTTTTCTCAGGGCCTCCATTTCCTTTAATATCTAGCTCTTGTTACTATTCTTTCTCATAATCCTGATTTTTATTAATCTAATTATTATTACTGTTCTAATGAGCTACCATTTCTTAGTTATTATTTCCTGATTACTATGTTAATGTTTTTAAATTTTTTAATATTTATTTATTTTTGATAGAGGGAGAGCATGAGTGGGGGAGGGGCAGAGAGAGAGCGAGAGACACTGAGAGAGAGAGAGAGAGAGAGAGAGAGAGAGAATCCGAAGCAGGCTCTGCACTGAGAGCAAGACGTTCAATATGGGGCTCAAACTCATGAACCATGAGATCCTGACCTGAGCTGAAGTCAGACACTCAAGAGACTGAGTCACTCAGGCACTCCTATGTTAACGTGTGTGTGTGTGCGTGTGTGTGTGTGTGCGTGTGTGTGTGTGTGTGTGTAAATTATCTTGCAACAATCTTTCAAGGTAGTTGTCTCTATCCCCATTTTATAGTTGGGAAATAGAAGCAAAGAAGTACATTATGGTAAGTGAAAAAAGCTAGACACAAAAGGCCACATACTGAATGATTCTATTAATATGATATGTGCAGAAAAGGCAAAGGCATAGAGACAGAATGTAGATTAGTGATTACCAGAGGTTGGGGGAAGAGAAGAATATAGAGTGACTCTTAGTAGCTATGGGTTTGCTTTAGGGTGATGAAATGTTGTAAATTTGGACAGTGGTTGTGGTTGCACAAGTCTGAATATACTAAGAAAACACTGATTTGTATACTTTCAAAGTGTGAGTTCTATGGTTACTTCTATCTCAAAATTATTAAAGAAGTAGCTTCATTTAAAATATATTTTCACTAAATATGTAAATTGAAGTAAATGTAAAAACTTAAAAATTCAAACAAGAGCAGAAGCGAAGTGGCTTGTCTGCATCACATAGCTGGTGGAGTCAGGACTGGAGGGAGGTCACTGGATGGGAGTCCTGGGCTTTTAGCACCATCACATGACTGCCCTGTTTCTTCCCGTTGTTTCTCTCTAGAGTTCAGGGGTTGATACTTCAAAGCCAAGAGGGTTTATATTTAAATCCTTGCTACACCTCTTAACCTGAACAAATTATCACTCTTTCTTTTTTTAAAATTTTATTTAACATGAGGTCTATCCTTTTAGCAAGTGTTTAAGTGTACAATATTTTTTACTATAGTTACAATGTTTTACAATAGATCTCTAGAGCTTATCTTAACTGAAACTTTATGCCCACTGATGAACCACTCCACATTTCCTGCTTCCCACCAGCCCTTGAAAACTGCCATTCCACTCTGAATCAATGAATCTGACCATTTTAGATTCCTCATATGAGAGAGGTCATGTAGTATTTGTAGTTCTGTGACTGGCTTCTTTCACTTAGCATAATGTCTTCAAGGTTTACCCATGTTGTCAAATATTGCAAAAATTCCTTCCTTTTTAAAGGCTGAATAGTATTCTGTTGTATGTATATGCTGCAATTTCTTTATAAAATGGTGTTGTTAACACTCCTACCATTGGCCATTAGGACTGGGAATTACACAAAGTTTTGGGCAGAAAATGTTGATTCAGTGAAGTGCAGCTGCTGTAGAATCGCTCCATTGATAAAACTCTGAGAGCATCTTCTTTGGGGTTTTTGGGGGACAAATCGTACACCCTGTTTGCTAAGGTGTGGATGGGTTTGGATGGTCTCCTGTACTCTATTAGAGCCACTATATCTTTTATCTGCTTTGTAGGATTTTGTTTGACCACAGAGCAAAAGAGTAAAAAGTTTGAATTCCTCATCTCTACCCCTTCATGATTCTCATGTGAAAAACTGGACACAGGCAGAAAGAGCGAGCTATCCGGGGAGGTAGTTATCTTTTATCTCCTCTCCTGTGTAGTAGGTTTCATCTTGCTGAGGACCTACAGAGTCCTTGTGACTTCTTTTTCCTGTGGGTAAAGACATATGTATCTCAAGAGTCTGAGTGACTGGATTAAGGCATTTGAAGGCATTTGACTTATTCTGGGCAAGTGTCCAGCAAATTTTTCAGAAACAAGCGATAGAGTCAAGGCCAACCCAAAAGTCAGAGAGGAGGGCAGGGGAAGCATGACACAGCCTCTCAGCAATTTCCCACTTGCTCCCTAGTGTTCCATTTGTTATCATTGTCTTTATACTTGTGGATGAGGACCCTCTTTGGAACCTACTCTGTTCTGTAAAGTGCTTTTGCAAACATGAATGGGGAGGAAGGAGCAGAATCAACCTGCTGTCTGGGGAAGCAGCAGAACACTGGCCTTTGTGCAACTGTCCTTAATGATATTTGCAACGGTTTAATCTCTCTTTAAAGCAAACATCATCTGTCTGCTGCTCTGAGTGATCTACTCCCACTTTTTGAGATGTAGGCTCATTTAACAACTGGCAATCAAACTCGCTCCAGCAGCCACAATGGAAACTGTCGAGGTTCATTACACTGAAAAAATATGCCATCTTTATTTCCATTCTATTGTTTCCTCAAAGATTAACAATACACATTTTTTCCCAATGGTCTGTATTCATGAAATTTCACTTGGATATATTTCTAAGCCCCCGATCCAGATGGCGCAACTCAGAGTGAAATTTGTAGTGTGCCTCTTTGTTGCTATTCTAGAGCATGGCAGTACTATTCTGGACAAATACAAGGGGAAAAATGGTATCCAGGATTGAGGAGATGAAAACAATTTGAGATTGAAGAGCTTATGATCTGGGAGTGGGAAAAACTGGTCTTAATTTAGATAGATTATTGGTGATGGTTTGACAGTAACTTCAAGGTTTGTTCTATTATTTAACTGGATGTGGTAGGTTTCATGCAAAATCCTGTTGGACACTTAATTAACATTTGTTAAAGATAGCAGTAAAAAAGTTAGCCTTTAGGTATTTTGGGGAAGCTTAAGAAAAATACGAAGAAACCAATAAAACAGTAAAAAGCTATCCCAACTAAGAAAAATAGTAGAAACAACAGATTAGACAAAAGGAGATTGTGATAACTTTAAAACATGGATTCTATTTTTAAAAAAAATTTTAAATATTATTTTTTGAGAGAAAATATTGGGGAGGGGAGGCAGAGAGAAAAGGAGACAAAGAGATTTCCAAGTTTTTGCATTGTTGGAGTAGACCCCTATGTGGGACTCCATCTCATGAAGTGTGAGATCATGACCTGAGCTGAAATCAAGATTTGAATGCTTAACTGACTGAGCCACCTTGGTGCCCCAACATAGCTCTTACTTAAAAAAAAAAAAAGCTTTCTGGCACAAAAACAGACACATAGACCAATGGAATAGAATAGAGAACTCAGATTTGGACCCACAAATGTATGGCCAACTAATCTTTGACAAAGCAGGAAAGAGTATCCAATGGAAAAAAGACAGCCTCTTTAACAGATGGTGATGGGAGAACTTGACATCAACATGCAGAAGAATGAAACTAGATCATTTCCTCACACCATACACAAAAATAAACTCAAAATGGATCAAGGACCTGAATGTGAGACAGGAAACCATCAAAACCCTAGAGGAGAAAGCAGGAAACAACCTCCTAGACCTAAATCGCAGCAATTTCTTACCTGATACATCCCCAAAGGCAAGGGAATCAAGAGCAAAAATGAACTACTGGGACCCCATCACGATAAAAAGCTTCTGCACGGCAAAGGAAACAATCCATAAAACTAATAGGCAACTGACAGAATGGGAAAAGATAGTTGCAAATGACATATCAGAATAAGGGCTAGTATCCAAAATCTATAAGGAACTCACCAAACTCCACACCCGAAAAACAAATAATCTAGTGAGGAAATGGGCAGAAGACATGAACAGACACTTCTCCAAAGAGGACAACCAGATGGCCAACACACACATGAAACGATGCTCAGTGTCCCTCATCATCAGGGAAATACAAATCAAAACCACACTGAGATATCACCTCACACCAGTCAGAGTGGCTAAAATGAGCAAATCAGGAGACTATAGATCCTGGCAAGGATGTGCAGAAATGGGCACCCTCCTACACTGTTGGTGGGAATGTCAACTGGTGCAGCCCCTCTGGAAAACAGTGTGGAGGTTCCTCAGAAAACTAACAATAGAACTCCCCTATGACCCAGCAGTAGCACTGTTAGGAATTTACCCAAGGGATACAGTAGTGCTGATGCATTGGGGCACATGGACCCCAATGTTCATAGCAGCACTCTCAACAATAGCCAAAACATGGAAAGAGCCTAAGTGTCCATCAATGGACGAATGGATCAAGAGGTATGGTTCATCTATACAATGGAATCCTACACGGCAATGAGAAAGAATGAAATCTGACCATGTGTAACAACATGAATGGAACTTGAGGGTGTTATGCTGAGTGAAATAAGTCAGGCAGAGAAGGACAGATACCATATGTTTGCACATATAGGTGTATTAGGAGGATCTTAAAGGAGGACCATGAGGGAGAGGAAGGGGAAAAATAGTTGGGGAGAGGGAAGGAGGCAAACCATGAGAGACTCTTGAATGTTGAGAACAAACTGAGGGCTGATGGGGGTGGAGAAGAGGGGAAAGGGGGTGATAGGCATGGGGGAGGGCACTTGTTGGGATGAGCATTGGGTATTATATGGAAACCAACTTGACAATAAACTATTTAAGGGGAAAAAAAAGGATATTACGCAATGAAAAAATAAATAAATAAAAATAAATTTAAAAATAATGAAAAAAAGTTCTCCCATTAATAAGGTCCCTTTGGGTACACTTATGACAGCTTTGACCAATAGATATGGCAGAAGGGACTCTGCTATACATGCAAGACTAAGTCATAAGGGGCCTAAGGGGCCATGCCACTTCTGCCTGGTCCCCTTGGTGTGTCTGCTCTGGTGGAAGCCGGCCACTGTTTATAAAGTCCAGGTACTCTGAAACCAGGTCGGTGCCCTGGAGGGGCCGTGGAGGTGCTCTGATCACCAGACTGGCCAAACTCCCAGCTGAAAGATAAACTGCCAACCATGGGAAGTAGCCATCTTGGTTAGCCAGTCTGCAGATGGCTACAGTGTCAGGCTACATCTGCCTGAAGGCTCAGGAGAAGCACCAAATGAGAAATGCCCAGTTGAGCCCTTTCCAAACACTGTAGCTTCACAATTATGACTCAAAGTACCACTAGGCTATGGGAGTAAGTTGTTAAGCAGAAATAGTAACCAGAATAGGTATTAAATCTGCTCAGAACTGGTCCCAGTTTTCTTCTAAATGTTTGCATAATGGGTTCCTTTAGGAACCTTAGAAAAAAAGTATTTCCAAATATTTTTTTGTAAGAAGAACTCAAAGGATGGGCAGCAGGAGGATCAAGCCAGTACCAGGAACTCACCAAGCATTGCTGGGAACTAGGGCACTCAAATCCAAGTGTACCATAGGTTCAAAGGTAGCTGAGGTTCTGAGGTCAGCGGAAAACTTCCCAAAGTCTAGATTAAAAGGCAACTACAACTGAGTGATGGGGACATACAATTTGTCTCACTAAGTTATAGCTGTCCTCCTCCAGACTGCTGATTCAGCCTGAATAGGATGGCCCTCACCCTACCACCCCCTGCCCTTTCCAATAGCTTTACAGTACTGTAGTTAGCATCTGCATGCCAGAGACCCTCCACTAGAGCTTAGATCAAGCTGTGGGCAGAGCCTTCTGGGGCCCTGACATACAGCAAAGATGTTTGATCTTCTTTACACATGTGGCAAAACTTACTATATATCTAGAGTATTATATAGATTTATATTTATGTCTATATATAATATATAACCTATATTTATTGAATTATATTTATAATTTTTATTTGTGTGTGTGTGTGTGTGTGTATATATATATATATATATACATATATACACTTTTTTTCTGATGCTGAAAAAAAAGATGAGCAAAAAGTAGTGTCTGTCTCTAAAGAGCTCATAGTCTTGTGGGGTAGACATTCAGGAAATGATATGGGCCAGTGCTGAGAGCTCCAAAACATCAAGCTAAGTAGAGTCCGAGGGGATCCCAGAATGGGAGGCAACTTAGTCTGCAGAGAGCTGGGGACACCCCAACAAAAGGTGGTGAGAAGACCTAGGGTTTGCCATTTCCATGTCTCAAGCCCTAACTGGCTAACTTTTGTAATCAGTAGAAAATAAAATGATTTTAACATCTGTATTTTTTTTAAATGGGATATATTTTAGATAGTTATTTCCTTCATAAAATCATGTGAATATCTTTACTAATCAGCATTCTGCATGCATTTAGCATTTGATTTTCTTCACAAAAGCACCATTTGCATACTCATAAATGTAAATATTTTTGCAAAGTGATGTCCTTTGCATTATACAACATGCAGTTCAAAAAATAAAAATAAAACAATTTGGGGGCATCTAATGTGTGAAAAGTCTGTGGTTACCTTCTTTTCCTGTCTTTTTAGAAAATATTGTTTTTTCCAATTTATCTAATAATATTATCAGTCCTTACTTTACGATACTTTTTGCAAATTATCTAATAATATTATCAGTCTTTACCACCTATTTTTTAAATTATTAGTAATAATGTCCTCTTCATAGCTTTTAAATGGAGCCAGTAATTCTGTTCCTTTTGGAAAAGCCTATGTGGTTATGTCAAAGGCATGCCTATTTAAAGTATTTTTTATGGCTGGGACAGTAGCTCCTCTTACTTGCTATCTTTATCTTCCCCCTCACCTCCATTCAAATATAGGAGTGCTTATGTGTGCACTGGAGCTGGTTTGTTCTGTCCCTCTCTCTCTTATCCTCTCTCACATGCACATACATTCTAGTCAGTATATGAAATTATGTTCAGCCTTAATGAAAACACTGTGACTTTGAGAGTCATGTATTGAACAAAGTATCATTACCCTTTAAATATTAAGAAAACTTCTTTTGTCTTCTTTCCCATTAGTGTCAGAATAGGGATGGTGAAAAGGCATGAGTTTGCAACTGGCTTCTATGATTGTCTCTGGGACATCACATTCACTTCTCCAGGTTTCCATTCCTCTATCAATATGATGGAAGGTCCATCTTAACTATCTAAAGGTACCATGAGGATTAGGTGAGATAATGTGGTACCTTATCTTTATTAATATTAAAGCACCACCAAAGCCATCAGCTTATTTTTCAGGGTCCTTAAGAAATCAGTTCCATTCCCTTTGGGGAACTCTGCATTCAGCCCAAGAAGACTCCAGGTTCAAACTTTGTTCAGAGAACATGACTACACAGTGAGTTTCTTGGGCTTCCACAGAACAAACCACAGACTTCAAAGCCTCAAGCCTAGTACCAAACTGATCCAGTTTTATTCAAAGTCATTGGACATTTCACATTACCTAAAGTTTTATAAATGAAGATTTTAGTCAAAGAAAAGACTAAACCAACGAAGTCAAGAGCTTATGCCTGGAACACTAAAATAAACAAACAAACAAACAAATATCACAAATTCCTTTAACTCATAAAGCTATTATTTATAAAATTGATCTGGGTTGATGAATACATCACATGGGCATCATTGCTCTCCCACAATGAGCTGTGACAGATATCACGAACCAGTCATGGTCCATTTCCCCACAGATACTAAAACTGACCTCAGGATCCTTCTCAATACGTTGTTTAATTGATTAGAATTCACCCTTTAGAAGAAGTCTTGCCATCCCTGCTTTAAGAAGATACCAGATGAAAGTGGTCGTAAGGGCTCAGTGCAATATACCTTCATCTTACTGATATTTATTTTGGACACGTAAATTTCCTTTGTCAATAAGATAACTGTCAACATAAATACCATTAGACTTCATTTTCAGTAGATTTAGCAGACTAGTTTAAGGCTTTGAGACAACCTTCCTTCCCTGTACTAGATCACTAATATGATTTTTAAAGAAAAAACACTGCTAGATTATCAAACAACTTATTGATATTACTTCCAATCCATGAGGGAATCTGGGAATGGCTTTTTCCAAACCTATGTGGTGCTTGTTATCTGTCCCAGAGACCACCTTATTGTTATTCTCTCAAATCCACATTTCTAAAAGAAATGCTTCAGTTATAAATATTTTCCAGGGGGTTGAAAGTGTCTTATTAAAGATGAAAATAGTGCTTTGAGTACTGTGTTTCATCTTATAATTTGTTTTATGTACTATTCATTCTATAAATATGCACTATTACTATGGGAACTCATTTCTCTTCAAAGACAAGAATGTACTGAAAATATTTCACAATTATTCTATCCCTCCAAACAAGCCACTTAATTAACAGCAATAACATTAGTCATGTCAGGAGAAAAGTCATTTCAAAGTTTTGCGAGGTAATGTCTTTATATAAAAGCAACTGCATTATCATAACGTGGCACTTATGTTGGATGCCCCCTATCCCAAGTCTCATGAATTGAACAAAGCAAATAGATCTTTGTCTACACAGGAGTCAATTATAGAGCCTTATTCCTTAACACCTTAAGAATAGCAAATATTCTTTTTCATATCACTTCCATTAAGAAAACTTCTGGTTTGGAAATACAACTTGTAACTGCTCAAAGTAAAAGAGAGAAACAAAAACATTCTGCCTCATTCCTTGCCCTACTCCATGATCATGAAGACCATAGTGTTCATTGTAAATAATATTCTAAAAATTATTTGGAAGCAAATTTTAAATCACTAATGATTCTATCACTCAGATGTAAGTATCATTACTGCTTATAAATTTCATATATTCTAAATATATCATATTGTTAATGGCATTTTTTCATTTTACAAAATATTGTGAAAATCTTTCCCTAAAGATAAACCAAACTCTACAGACTATTTTAATTTTTAAAATGTTTATTTATTTTTTAGAGAGAGAGAGAGACAGAGACAGAGTGTGAGCAGGGGAGGGGCAAAGAGAGAGAAAGAGAGAGAGAGACAAAGACAGCTCCAGGCTCTAAGCTGTCAGCACAGAGTCCAATACAGGGCTCAAACTTATGAACCATGAGATCATGACCTAAGGCAAAGTTGGACACTTAACCAACTGGCCCATCTAGGTGTCCCTAGAGACAATTTTAAAGAACTGTATAATATTGCATTGTGTGAACTGACCATAATTCACCCAACCAATATACTGTCATAGACGTTAAGTTAATTTCCATTTATTTTTTATCATAAATATCCATGTCAGTGTACCTTTTTGGTGCATATATCTTTGACTCATTATCTGTATTATTTCCTAAAGGTAAATTACTAGAAATCAAATTGCTGGGTCAACAGCATATACATAAAATATTTAATTGAATTATGTCATATAAAACTGTTGATATCATAAAATCCTGGTGGTATATGAAACGGCATTTGGTCAAAGAAGCTTGGGAGTGATTCTCAACCCCACCACTGGCCAATGGAGATGCCAATATAAGCTTTGGGATGCAGCCAGCTTGTACTACACAATCTGCTATTTTTCAAAAGGAGGAGGACCACCAACCTGAGTCCAAAACTGCAAAGAATGGAGTTAATCTGAACAATGGTGAAGGTGGCAAGGGGGTTCACATGAGCACCTTATCAAAAAATCACACAGCCAGATGAGAGAGTGATCAAGAAAAACAGGTGAGATCTGAGAGACGTCTCTACCATAATCATGCTGTGTAACTCTCAGAGTCATTGAACCTCTCTATGCCTTAGTAGATTCATTTGTCAAATGTCAAATCTGCTCACAGTGTTTTGAGAGTATTAAAGAGAGAAAGAATAGAAAAATGCTTTGGAAAATACAAAACCTTTTAATGATATTTGAGTCCAGAGAGAGTGATATTTGGCATTAAAATATTAAAGTTAGTAGATAAAAAAAGTATAAAATGATATAAGATGTGATGGTTTGGAATCAACCTCATGTGCTGTAAACCTAGAACTTGCCAAAAAGGTCCAACATAACACTATCAGTTTCAAAAGTTCAGTTCCATCAATGCTTTATCAAATGAAGTAAAAAGCTTAGACATGAAGAAAGATCAACAAGGATCTCACAGCCAGCTCTTTTATGTATTTTATTGTTTCTTTTATTGTTCATATCTACTCTTCAACATGTGACTATTTAATGATTCAGGGGTTGACATGATGTTAGAATGAATTTCACTTTCGTTATTTAAAAAAATTAAATTAGAGATGGATTCACAAAATTACCAAACAAATAAAGTCTTTATTTTCATGGCCACTTTATGCTAAGAATCATGTTGATGTATTTAACTGAATTCAGAAGAAAAGACACTTCTGTCTTTCTGGTGCCCTTCTTTTTTCAAACTCCAAGTATAATGCAGAGGAAACTACATCTTCCCAGAAGAGAAGTGATAGAAGACAATGAACACAGGAATAAAAACCAAGAGGAAGATCAAAAGAGCTGTTGGGAGACTCCATTAAAGGCCAAACCAGGTCTTAGAGCTTGAGAACGAAGATCTTAGATTTACCCTATTTGAGTCAGATCAAAGAGGGCTGATAGGTCAGCCATCCCTCCCAGGTCCTTCCTTTCTATACACAAAGCTTTTGTCCATTTTATTCAGTGGGCAAGTTATGAGAGGGTCTGACTGGAATTCTTTCTGTCTGAGGTCACCTGGTTGAGCCACACCCTTCTACAGAGCCTTATGAGGAGGGTGACAGGTAAAAAGAAAGTCTGCTGGAAACCACCTGGGGGAATCAGCACTTCTCGGCCATTCCTACTTTAGCCAAAGTCAAGTCACTCTAGTCTAGCCTGGTTAGCCATGTGGCCACCTCATCTGCTACCAGTGCTTTGGGGACCTGTTCTGCTTCCAGCACAGCAGTTGCAAAAAGGGGGTTGAGGGAAGCCTTCCGCTTCTCTCTGACTGAACACTTCATTCCTCAGTGCCCGTCTACCCTGAGTTTATGGGTTTTAAAAGCAGCACCAGCCTAATCCATTTCCTAGAATCCTAATCTCCAAAAATGCCCAGCTAGGCATCTTGTACTCCCTTCTTCCCACTTCCCCCCTGCATCACCTGTGGTCTCTGGTCCCCTCTGCAACCCTAGACACTCCTTTTTCATGCACAAGGTTCCCATCCCCATCCTGGCTTGGCTACCCTGATTTTTTCTTCACTACATCTTCTCCCAGCAATTCCGAGCCTTGAGGCTATCTCTTCACACTACAGAAACTTTGGCTGCAACATGACAAGAGTACCAAATTTCCTATCTCAAGCACTTCTGATTCAACCTAAAAATGTCCTATCAGCTGGAAAGCTGTAATTCTCCATTTTCACCAATGATACTAGAATCCTCAGAGCAACAGGAAGCCTGGGATAAGAATGAAACAAGTCTTTGTATTTGTTTTTATTTTTCAAGTTATAAAAAAAGCCCTTCCCTCTCTCCTTTTTTTTTTTTCTTTTCTATATTCCTTTTAATAAGAATACTACAATCATGGTAACATGTTTGTTTCTTAGGAGCAGAAATACTATGCCGGCCCCAAACTAAGAGGGTCTGACCCTCTGAAGGCTATTGATATGGCCAGATACAGTCCATCCTCCCTCAGACCCAGGTTTCTCTCGGCAGGAACTCAAGGTTAGGACCCAAATTTTGTAGTCTAAGCAGAGTCAGAAGTTAGTTTTTATGTGGATTGTTCAAGATAAACTTGCAGAAGTGGAGTTGATGTCATACGACACGTCTTTTCATGCTGTCTCCAAAATAATCTTTTCCTCAACCTTTCTAATAATATCAACAAATATTTAATAAAAATGTATTATTTTACAGTGTTCTAAGCCACCAGAAAGGTTTATGTAATTATAATAAATTGACTGGTTTTGATTTCACTAGCATCAAGAATGGATTTGTCAAGTTCTTCCTTCACATCCAGTGTTTCATATGAAAAATCATTACTTCTTTAGTCAACAAATAGAAACATGTAAAGAAGACAGTAAACTGATATTTAAATATACTAACTTAAAAAAACCCTGGGCCTCTGTGTGTAAGTGTCTGATTTGAGCTCAGGATCTTACAATTCATGGGTTCAAGCCCCGTAATGGGCTCTATGCTGACGGTGTGGAGCATACTTAGGATTCTCTTTCTCTGGCTCTCCTTCTCTGCCCCTTTACCACTTGTGTGGGCATTGTGCTTTCTCTCCTTCTCAAAAATAAATAAACTTAAAAAAACTGGGCAGCTGGGTGGCTCAGTTGGTTGAACATCCGACTTCAGCTCAGGTCATGATATTACAGCGGGAGTTCAAACACTACATCAGGTTCACTGATGTCAGCACAGAGCCCGCTTAGGATCCTCTGCCCCCTCTTTCTTTGCCTCTCCCCCACTCTCAAAAACAAATAAAAACCAAAAATCATTAAACTTGAAAAACACCCTATCATTGTGAAGCCATTAATACATGTGCACCCCTGTGTGTATTATCTCATTTAATATTCCCAGCAACCCCAGGGGTGAGTATCAGGGCATATCATAAAATCATGATGCTTTTGCTTCTTCCTAGCAACTGTACTTGCTCCTCCAGAAAAACCACACAGAAGACTAGACATTACTCAGAGTTCTGTGTCACATTATCATCCTATTAATGTCATTAACAATTTCCTCCTCCGTAGTCAACAAAAGAAGGATCGCTTGCCTTGGAGGAGTAATAAAATTACCAATCTATTAGGATGATACAGTAACCAAGAATGAGTTCAGAGCAGGGAACTGGTTTTTGTTTTTTGTTTTGTTTTAATTTTAGTGAACTGACAACAATTAAGAGGACATGGTTACTGACATGACAAATGAACAATTTTCTAATAAGAAAATCTACCTTATAATATTAAGAACAAGACCATGATTTCCCTTGGATGGGACAACACCACTGCTTTCATACTAGAAAGTTCCCCTGACAGGATTACTGTGTCAGGGTTCAAACTAAAGCTAAAGCTAACGTGTTACCCATATCTCCCCACCCCTTAGTATTTCTATAATTAGTACAGACTCTGAGCTAAGAGAGCTACCAAAAGAGAAATCGGTCCATCCAGCTTCTGCCCTCATAGTCCGATCTTTGACTCAGCAGTAACACTCATTCCCCTTTTTCCAGTGCCAGAGTAATCACTGTGCATGTTCTACCGATGTCTAAATCAAAAATTTCCCATGTCTCTATATTACTTTTTTATTTATTTTTTTTAATTTATTTCTAGGAGAGAGAGAGAGAGACAGCATGAGCAGGGAAGGGTCAGAGAGAGAGGGAGTCACAGACTGAAACAGGCTCCAGGCTCTGAGCTGGCAGTCAGCACAGAGCCCGATGCGGGGCTCGAACCCACGAACCGCGAGATCATGACCTAAGCGAAAGTCGGACGCTTAACCGACCAAGCCACCCAGGCGTCCCACCATGTCTCTATAGTCCTAAAACAGACTCCCCAGTCTTAAGCCCTGCCCTTCCCATCTTTCTAACGCATTGGTTTGTCATACAAATCCCCCGGGGAAGATTTCTCTCCCTTCCCCCAAACATATAAATACATACACTCAAAATGAAAGAGTATGTAACCTTGCATGTCCTTCTCCTGTGTCCATCGTTTCTGGTATCACAGATGCCAACGTGGTGCTCATCGGCTCCTCCATCAGGATCTAACCATAAGAAGCTCCTTGCCATCAACAATGTTGCCCTGGCTCATGTTTATCTCCTTGAGGGTTTGTACCTATGTGGTGTCCTGATTCTAGAAACATATATAGATTTATTTCTGCCTCTCTCACACTATCTCTGTGTCTGCACTAATTCACCTTGCCCTCTATCCTCTCTTTATTCTCTGCTCTCCCTGATATGCTCCAGACTCCTAGTAGACTGTTGTATGAGTTCTATCAGGCACTCTGGTAGGGTTGGGTGACCCAAGGTGGGGGTGGGAGGGGTCACCAGCCCCTCAGACTCTGATTTAGACCCAGTCTTCAGAGCACATTGATGAGACTGTCGTGTGGGATAGAATCAAAAGACTTGCTGTGGCTCATGTAGATTACATCTATTGCTTTTCTCCTATCTCTGTGACCTGTCATTCTGTCATAGGAGGAAATTGAATTGGCCCACACGATTTTCTCTTTACAATACCATGCTGGTTTGTACCCAGTTCCTCAGGCTTCACTGAGAGATGGAAAATTGATTGCCAGATGCTGTGTTTTGGTGTCTTCCTAGATACTGAAGGTGACTGATGATTTGATACAGGTGAAATTCACTTTATCCACTGGCTATTTCTCTGAGGACTCGTGCAAATTAAATTTTATACAAATTGGATTTTACTTCCTTGTTGCTTCTTTTTTAACATTTTTGATTTCCAATGAAGCCTTAATGCTCTGTATTTCTTAATGTTTGAGTTGTAATGTTACCCTCTTTTCACTCCTCAGGCACTTTGGCCCTTTGGAAATGAGATATTAAAAATACATGTATATATAAATACACTGGGTAAGCCATAATAAATAAGAAATATTAGTAGGTGCTAGGCTGTCACACTATTTCCTAAAGTTTATTTAATGAAGGCAAAGCCCCTTCTAATATTAACAACTATTGCTTTTTGGACACTTATTATGAACCAAATGTCTTGCTAAGTGCTTTATGTGCATTTTTCTCTCATTTAATACTTCTAATACCTTTTTAGGTGGTAGAAATTATCTCTATTTTTAGGTGATACCACTGAAGCCCAGACACAATGTATAACTCGCCCAAATTTACCCAGACATAACTGGGAGAGACAGGATTGGAAACCCGCAAATATGAACATGTGTTATTTTCCCTTTTCATCGCAAAAGGCGGCCTATTAGACACACTCTTCATCTTGCGTTTTCTCTGAAATCTCTATTTTGAAGATCTATCCAAAATAGCACATAGAGTGTGGCCACATTGTTTTTTGTTTGTTTTGTTGTTTTTCAGTTGCATAATATGCATTTGTGTAGATGGACCATACTTTATTTAACCATTCCACTAATTACAGACATTGGGTTTCCTCCAATCTTTGGTATGGGGGAAAAAAGATACTATAATAAACTTTTTCATAGTGTTTCACATAATGTGAAAGATGAATTCCAAACATGGAATTTCTCTATATTCTCAGAGTGGTATATGCATGTGAAATTTTGTAATTTTTGTAGTTTTAAAAAAGATTTTCATGGAAGTTGTACAAATTTATTCCTCCTCCAGCACTGTATGAGAATGTCCATTTCCTCATGGTCTCACCAACAGAATGGGTTATCAGATTCTGAATTTCTGCTAACGTGATGGTGGGGGAATAGTATCTCAATGAAGTTTTAATTTGCATTTCTTTTATTAACAATGAGATTGAGCCATTTTCACATATTTGTATTTCCTTGTCAATTGTCAATGACTTTTTAAAATTTTCTTTACAGTTTTACTATTAGGACAAAGGTCTTTTCCTTTAAAATTTCCAGACACTCTTCTTATATGAGAGCAATTAGTCCTTTGCCCATTATAGGAGTTGGAAATACTTTTAGTTCATCACTGGTCTTTTAACTTTTCTTTCCATGAAGGTTTTTATTTTCATATGATTAGATTTACCTTTTTCTTTAATGACTAATGGATTTTAAGTCATAGTTTGTTTTTGTTTTTGTTTTTTTTTAGAAAAAGGCTCTGTATTCCAAAGTTAGGAAGGAATTTGATCATGTTTATTTTTAGTCTTATTTGCGGTTACATTTTTTTAAATTGCAATCTTTGATTTGTTTGTAATTTCTGTTGGTGTGTGGCTTGAGATACCAATCCAACTGTAATTTTATGTATTTGTTTTAGAATACTACCGTATTTATTGAATGATGTCTTTTTCCTTACTGATTTGAGACAGTGTCTTTTTCATATGTTGAATTTCCAAATATATTTGTATCTGTTACCTATAATTTCCATTCTTTTCCAGAAATCTGTTCATCTATTTATATACTCATGGCACACTTTTAATTTCTATACATGTTCCCTGATCTTCTTTTGGTGTTTGTACATTTTCTAATTTGTTTACTCTTGCCCATAAACTTTAGAATAGATGTATCTATTTGGTGATAATTCTTCTTGGTATCAGGTTACATATATAAACTGACTTTGTGACACCTGCCATGTTTATGCTACTATGTCATCTTATCCAAGCATGGGATGTGTCCTTCCACTGGTTCCAGACATCCTGTGGGATTTCCAGAACTGGTGAAAAGTTTCTTTACACAGAGGTATTAAAAACCATTTATTTTGGGGTATTTCAACTTTTCATATGCTGCCACTTTAAACTGATGTGTTTCTACCATTATGTCTTCTAGCCAGCTATTTTATGGAAGGTACTGATTTTTTGCACACTAATTTCATATACTGGAACTTCACTGATTTTGTTTATAGTAATTGTTCAGGTATTAGGTTTTGAGTCAAGATTGATATATTTAATTCCATCAGAAAAGTATCCATATATTCTTAGGCTGACCATGTGTCTTGGCTTTTTTTTTTTAATCAAAAATGATTGTTGAATTTTGACAAGTTTTCATTTTAGATGACTGATCACAGAATTTTTTTTTTACCTTTACAAAAGTATGATGATATATATCAATATACTCCTTTGTATTATTCCAATGAATCCCACCTCAACAAAGAGTATTATTACTTTAATAGGTGGCTTTCTGTTTAGTCATATTTTATGTAAGATTCTCTTAATGGTATCCATAAGTAAGAATGTGGTCCACGACAGTTACGGGTTGGCATGTGAGGGTGAGAACTCAGCTGCATAACATGTATTTTTTGCTGGTGCTTTCCAAGACTGGCTGCCATGCAATCCTTCTGTAGTAACTTGTCACGCCTTCCTTCTCTTTCTCCCAGGCAACTCTGGCTCAATTTCAGATTTGACTTTCCTTTTAAATAGCTATGAAGTCTATGAAGATTAGAGAATGTCAAGGAAAAAGAGATTAACTTTTTTTTCTTTCTTCTTCTTGTGTTTGTGTGATTTCTAAGAGAAGAAAAATGTTGGCATATACAGCTACCTTCAAACCAAATATCCTCAAGGATTACTTTTTACATTTAGAACAAATGGAGTCTATTTTTATGTTCCACTATCACAATTACATATAAAATCGCTGTTGTTATTCACATATTTGTTTAATCTCTTCTATTCTAGAATGCCCTTAGTTACCATCTGTAAATAGCTACAGCCAAACCAATCAGAATTATTCAAATCTCACAATTTTCTAAATGGATATTTTAAAGAACATTTATGGCTACACATGTTGAGTTATACAACAGTGCATGCATATTTTTCATCACAAAATATTTAAATAATATGAACATCTATAAAATAAAAAGTGAAAACCTCCCCTTCTCATCTGCCACATTTACTTTTCTCTCCAGAGATAATACTGTTAACAATCTGTTATATATTTTTTGACACTCTGCTCTTCTGCACTTCTATACATTTGTTACATATACCTTTTTAAAAATGTTTGTTTAGCTTTGAGAGACAGTGACAGTGACAGAGCATGAGCAGGAAGAAAGAGAGGGGAACACAGAATCCAAAGCAGACTCCAGGCTCTGAGCTGTCAGCACAGAGCCCGATGTAGGGCTGAAACCCAAGAACCCGGAGATAATGACATGAGCTGAAGTTGGACGCTTAACTGACTCTGCCACCCAGGTGCCACTACAATTTTTTAACAGGCAGGGGATACCATGAACATTTTAAAGTATATATTATTGTGCATATCTGTATTTCTGTGGGATAGATGTCTATAAATGGCATTATTGGGGAAAAATATACATCTTTAAAACTATTAGATATTATTGTATTGTCATCCGAAAAAGGTACAATAAATTTTCTATAATTAAAATAGCTATTTTCCCACATCCTTGAGGTCTCAGGATTTTACAAATTTGTTTAATTTTTGTTAGTTTTAGTTTGCATTTCCCCTACTATTACTAAGATTAAACACATCTTTTTAGGTACAGTGACCATAGTTCTTCTCTATTCTGTCACATTTTTGTCCATTTTTCAGATTTGTATTGATGTGTAGGAGTTCTTTACACTAGAAACCAATCATCTGTCTGTTACATATGTTGTGAATAATTCAGTACATTACTCAGTTTTTCACTTTAACTTCATGATACTGAAAATTTTCACTATTATGAAGTCAAATCTCTCCATCTTTATTGTTTGGCTTCTGGATTTAGCGTGTTTATTTGTTTCTTGTGCAATTCAGAGAACAAAATACAACCGTCCCTGGTAAATGCTTCTGCGAAACTGTATCCAGCTTCACCCTTCTGTCTTTGGGGGACGGAGGACGGCCCAACAAGCCTTGACAGCAGAATCCCCAGGGTGGTGAGACCCTTATGACCTGCAAACCCTTTGTGGTTAACTGAAAACCTTGATCAGGGGCTTGGAACTTCCTCTCATGTACATATTCCCTGTCACTAGATCATCAAATTTGAGTCTGACTAAAGATTGTGTGGGGTCATTATGCAGACCACAAACTTTCAGTGTCCAAAGGTAAACAGAATTTGAAGTGGAAGACAGCTCTGCTACATTCTGGAACACAGGATTTCATTTCTTTCTTTTTCTTTTCTTTTTTTTTTTTTTTAAGAAAAATGATCATTTCAAAAATGTATGTATTTGGATGGGAAACAACATGTGGGTTATGAACTAAAGATGTTAAGTGAATTACAATTATGTTTCAGTTCATCCAATCCAAGTGTTCCTTCACTCCTTGTCTTCCACTTACAGGTCTTCACTGGTTTTCTAAGCTCCTTTTGGTAAATCAAAAAGCATGCTGTCTCCACCTTGTGAACCTGTGGTTTCCAATCTTGTTTGCCCAAACCTGGGCAGTTTCTCTGTGCATGCCTTTGGGACTTGGCCCAATTATTTCGCATTTTATGACCTTCTCATTGGCCAAAGCCAAAACTGGTGTGATGGGCTTACATCATTCTAACATGATGGCTTACTGCTTCTTTCCTTTGTGGAAGGTATTTTTGCTAAGCAAGCCTATGCCCCAGGTCTTCATGTTGAGAGAAATCTACATTCCTTATATTCTTATTAACATTGTTCCTTTCTTTAAAAAAATTAAGTTTATTTATTTATTTTGAGAGAGAGAGAGAGTGCACAAGTGGGGGAGTGGCAGAAGGGAGGAGAAACAGAATCCCAAATAGGCTCCATGTCTTCAGCACAGAGCTCGACACGGGGCTTGAACCCACAAACTGTAAGATCATGACCTTAGCCGAGGTCAAGAGTTGGATGCTTAATGGACTGCATCACCCAGCCACCCCAAAAAAGCTCCTTTTAACACCTGTCATATACTGTATTTCTAAGCCCTGTCATGTGCACATGGGTAACATTATCCTATGAACAGAGCAGAGATCACAATGCACTTATGTATTCAGTATCTCACCCTCTCCCTCACCAAATGCTGACCTGGGTAAATTATTTAGTGGAACCTTAACAAATCTTAGTTTTTGAATTGGAAAAAAAATGTCAGGCTGTCTTAAGTTTTTTCTTCTTATTCTTCTACCTCTCATTAACTGTTGCAACTCAGTAAGCCCTTCATCAAGAAATGTGCACCTAGGCCAGACCCTTGGTTCTAAATGTTAATTAACTTTACTTAACTCTGAAGAGATGCCCTAAAGTTCTTTTTCTGTCATGAAGTTAGAAGACCCTTGAGATGAGAGTCAGTGCAAGGTCTCTGGAGATGTAAATTTGTAATTGAGGCTAGTGAACTCATGCATGCACACCAGTTCAGCCTTCCCTTCCACCCTCCCTGCACCTGTCAGGTGCTGCCCAGTGAAACCGTCCTGGAGAAAGAAGTAAGTTGTATATTTCAAAGCTGTTGTCACACTATTTGGGCCAGAACCCCAGTCTAGATGCTTATTATGCCTCAGTTTCTGATTTTGTAAAATAAAGGTGGTAATGGCAGTTAAAACAGTGCACAGCAGTTAGTAAGGACCAAATGCATCAGAAGTGATCATAGCAGTGGTAGCAGTCATAGTATCCATAATAATAGACCTCAAACAGAATAAAAAAGAGACCAATTGGGGAGACTCAACTCAAAGGTCACTTCCTCAGAGAATAATAGCAGAATGCCAGTGTATTTAATTTTATCTTGATACTGTAACAAATTACCAAAAACACATGCCATTAAACAATGTGTGTGTGTTTGTGTGTCTAATTTATATGTATTTACTTAATTTATCTATTTATTTATTTACAATTCTAGAGGTCAGATTCCCAAAATGGGTCTCACTAGACTAAAATCAAGGGTGTTGGCAGGGCTATATTACTTCTGAAAGTTTTAGGGAAAAATCGATTTCCTTGTCTTTGTGCTTCTAGAGGCTTCCAGCATTCCTTATCTCTTGGTTCCCCTTCTTCCATCTTCAAAACCAGCTCTTCAAATCTCTTATTCTAGTTTTTGCTTCCCTCTTCCACATTTAGGGGACCCTCATTATTACACTGTACCTATCCTGAAAATTCAGGATAATCTCTCTCTCTCTTTTTTAAGGTCAGTTGATTAACAACCTCAATTCCACCTGCAAACCAAATTTCCCTTGCCATGTAACATAATCTATTAATTGGTTCAAAATATTATTATATGGGCATCTTTGAGGGACCTTTTCAGCATCTTATGGCCAACACTGCTTCTTGGAATGACTAAGGAAAAAATTAAGACATATTCACAATGAATGGGAGTATGAAAACTTCGGGGGAAATGTATGGATCCTCCAAAAGTTCTCCACGTTTGAAGTTCAGTAGCAATTTCTCTTATATTATAAACTGAAAAAGGAAGGTCCTTAGAGTGCCTGGGTGGCTCAGTTGGGTAAACATTCAACTTTGGCTTGGGTCATGATCTTGCAGTTCATGAGTTTGAGCCCCACATCAGGATGTCTCAGCACAGAGCTCACTTGGGATCCTCTGTCTCCCTCTTTCTCTGTCCCTCCCTTGCTTGTGCCCTCACCCTCTCTCCCCACCTCCCCTCTCTCTCTCTGTCTCAAAAATAATTAAAAAAAAACCCCACAAACATATGAAAAAACAATAGGAAGGTCCTTATAGAGTATATTTGGAGGCCCCAAGGAATGAGGGAGTTGGGGAAAATTCTATTCTACTTCATATCCAGGTTTACTAAAAAAGCAACCCTTGCAAATAAACAAAGGAGTATACCAGTTGGCAGTAAGTTATAAGCAACAAGAGAGGAAAAGAGACCAGCTTAGTACCAAAGCAAGAAGGAAGACAGAGGAGAGAGGCCTGAGCTTTAGCTGGTAGGGGCCAGCCCACCCTGGGCTCATTTCAAGAATCAACCTTAGGGGCGCCTGGGTGGCTCAGTCGGTTGAGGGTCCGACTTCAGCTCAGGTCATGATCTCATGGTTCGTGGGTTCGAGCCCTGCGTCAGGCTCTGTGCTGACAGCTCAGAGCCTGGAGCCTGTTTCAGATTCTGTGTCTCCTCTCTCTCTGACCATCCCCTGCTCATGCTGTCTGTCTGTCTGTCTGTCTCTCTCTCAGAAATAAAGAAAACATTAAAAAAAAGATTCAACCTTAAAGTCTTGGCTTTTTAACATATTATTTTATTGTCTTTGGAAGAGCCACACATTAGGCAGAGCCTCACATCATTTAAAGAAATCTATATTTCTTCTCTTCTCATGTTGATTCACATGGCTAATGAGACTCAAAGCTAGTAGGATAGATCAAATCTGTTCCCTCTCCCTCCACTCCCAATGCTAAAGTCCAAGCCCCCACCCCTCTCTTATCCAAGCCAGTGAAACAGCCTCCTATCTGGTCTCCTTGATTCCTCTCTTATCCCAAACACGGTCTGTTCTTCACACAGAAACCAAATGATTTTCTAAAAACTTAAGCCAGAGCAAACCATATCTCTGTCTAAAGCTTTCTGATATTTTCTTAGAATACACAGACTCTGACCAGAGTCTCAAAAAGGCTCCATGTGACTGGCCGCCATGGTCCTCTCCACCCACATCTTTTCATTCCCTCATGTTCACTGTGTGTCAACCACATGGCTTTCTGTCTAGTCTTTGAACACACCAAGCTCAGGCCTTTGCACAGGCCGCACCACTTGCCTGGAAAACCTGTTCCTCGATCTCCCCAGGGCTGACTCCTGCATATCCACCTGGTCTCCAATCAAAGTTTACCACCTCAGAGCAGCAGGTACCAAACACTTACTCTAAAGTAAGCCTGTACTTCCCCTCTGGCACTAACTCACCATGCTTTTCTTGTCTTTACATCGCTTACATTGTCCTGAAATGATTTGGTCCATCTGTTAATTTACTGGTTTGTTGTCTACACCTCCTGTTCCCAAACGTCCTCATGACCAGCCCAACTTTTTGATGAAGGAAGGATCAAACTGGCCTGATTTGTGGCATGCCAGACTAGTAGGGGCTTCACAAACATATTTTTATTTTTTTATTTTATTATTATTATTTTTTATTTTAGAAAGAGGGAGAGCATGATCAGGGGAGAGGGGCAAAAGGAGGAAGGGAGAGAGACAGACAGACAGACAGAATCTTAAGCCAGCTCCACACTCAACGCAGAGCCTGATATGGGCTCGGTCCCACAACCCTGGGATCATGATGTGCGCTGAAATCAAGGGTCGGAAGCTCCATCAACTGAGCCATTCGGGCACCCCACAAATACTCTTGAACAAGCATTTCTGAACATATAAATTGAGGGAGTGTATTATTTTACAAAAGAATTGTCACCAGAATGGTGTTTAAAATAGTAAACAGAAACATTTATAACAGCATTTCATTTACACCTTCTACTTCAGTTTCCTTGTCTATAAAATAAGAATTGGATTAGATGACAAATAAGTCTCTTATAAATAATTACAGTTCTGTGATTATGACTCAAAGAAAAAGATTAAAGCTAATTTTCAAAAGGACAGTTACTAAGTAAAGTACTGTCCACCTCTGTAATTTGAAAACTGATTCATCCCTGTCTGACTCATCCTTAGGGAAGTTAGCCCTTAACTCTTTATCTACAGGTTTCTCTGCTTACTCTCGTTACATCCAGCAGCAGTGAACCTTGCATCAGGCAAAACCACAAATAAACACATCTTTTCCACAAGACCACAAGGTTAATGTCAAAGCTCTACAGAACTCTTTGCCTGTGACCACACTTTCTACGTATGAATATGTGGGTCAATGAATCTTTGTTATTCATTTCATTTCCTTGCAACTGAATCCCTCCCATTTCATTCTCCTTTCTCAGCCACACAACACTGGCCTCCTTGTTACTCTGTAAAACACCCACATGCTCCTCACTCCAGGTTTTGTACTTGTCTTTCTTCTTCTTCTGCCTAGAACGTTCTTTCTCTGGTTGGTCCTCATGGCTCCCTCTGTCATCTCCCTCAGGTCTTCACTCAATCACCTCCTCAGCGAGACCTTTCCTAGATACCTTATCTAAATAGCAAACATATCCCCAACTCACTCCCTACCCCCTTGTCCATTTTATTCAGCTCCTGTGCACTTACCCCTAAGGAGCACACTAGACATTCGCTTACTTCTATTGTTCATTGTTTCTTTACTCCTACTTGAATGTAAATTCCCAGAGAAAGAGATTTTTGTCTATTTCAAGGCTGAATCTCCAGAACCTACAACAGAGGCTGGCACAGTAGGAGATCAATCAATAGCTGTTGAGGGAAGGACAGGGGCGCATTGTGTTGTGACTCCTGGCCATGCAATATGCATGTCTCTCTATACATTCTACCATGCCTGAGAGCAGGAGCTATCCTTACTTCTATTTCATTACATTACCCCAATTTTTCATCAATACAATTAATCCCAAGGTGTTTGAGAATGGGGATTCCATATTCAGCCCCTCCGTGCCCTCCTCCACAGACTCCCATCAATTCCTGCCATGCTCCCTGAGTACCTGCATCTCCCTCAACACACCTTTTCTCACACTTTATGACTCCCCAAACGTGCTCCCTCTTCCTGGCATGTCTTCCCACACCTCGTTAATGAAGGTGGCTCCAAATTCACCTTTACGCACTTGCTATGTTAGAAGAGGAGGCAGCTATATCCCTTCCTCTGTGTGCGTACACATGCTTGCTTACATGCAACATGCCCTCTCCTCCCTGCATGCTTTCGGCGTCTGCCCTCTGTCTGAAGTCCCTTTGCCCCTTCTCTACCTGCCTAACCTCTCCTCTGGCAAGACTAAAACAGAAACAACCTTTCCTGAAAAACCCTCTCTAAACCTCTGTGTTGAGTAAAGCTCCCTTCTAGGAGCAGACTCAGATAGATCAAGAGTTGGTCCCATTTTATTCCAAGAGACTCTAAGTATCTGACATTCCTAGGAGGCAGCATTCTCCTTTATTCATTTTCCTGTGGTCTATCCCAATCAATAAATATTAACTGAGTTAAATTATATCTGCCTATGATATTAATATGTGTTATTTTAATTATTTGCAAAATATATCCCATCACATCAAGAAGACTCTAAGGCCTCTGGGGACAGGAACTATGCTTTGTGATTTTGTATCTGAAATGTCTGACACACAGTAGGAGATCAATCCAGGATTACAGTCCTGGATTTCTTCTTCAGTAATCTGTGCAACAGTGCTGCCATAATCATCAAAATCACTGTATAACTGATCATATGTTATTAGGAATTAGTTTATCTGCACATACACATACAAACCCGCACAAAATCTGAAGTATTTTAGAAAGAGATATAGGGAGGGAGGGAGGGAGAGAGGGAGAGAGGGAGGGAGAGAAAACCGTACCAATCACTCTGTATTTCAGTCCTAATCATGGCTATAAATGACATAACTTACAAAATGGGCTTCCAGAGGACAGCACCTCAATAGACATTGTGCCTGTGGGAAGGAACTAAAGAGGAATGAAATTTTGGCATTAGAAACTGAGGGCAGTCTGGTAGCTTGCACAACAGAAAGGGACAGTCTACTATCAGAAGCCCTGAAATAAACAGTCTGAGTCCACAGTTCAGGGGAGTAATCGCCTGCCCCTCGGCTAGTAGAAACTTTAATTAAGAAGTGATTATAGAATTAATAGACACACATACACACACACTTTACAGAATGGAAGTCAGAGAACATTTTGAGTGCTTACTAAATCCATTAACTAGTAACATTCACCAACTATTTCCTAAGTAAAGCAATTAGCCGGAACTAATGTTCACTTTAAATATCAGAAGTAGTGAAATTTTACCATAAAAACAAAAAGAAATGACAGAAGATACAGAATGTCAATCCAGATTAAATTTGTGTATTTTACTTGCCAATGACTCCAATTTTTTTTTTCCTGAGTCATGCGCCATTTTTAAGAATCCAGGGAAAGTTTTAGACCATTTCAGCCCAAAAGATGCCCGTGTTGCCACATAGCCTATAATTTCATGATCTACATTATAGACAAAGCCTGTCACTGCATTTGATGTCACCAGTGGATGAGATCTAGTGGTGAGTGGGTTACTAGCAAGACTACAGAATTATCTCTCCATTTCAGGGGGTTCACAGATTCCCAGAAGGCCCCAGTGAGTCCCAAATGTGGATGATGCCACTGTAAAACCTTTATGAGTAGAATAAAGATTGAAATTGGTTAAAAGGTTCACAAACATGTGCTCTCTGGACTGTGTCTGTCTTGTTTACCTCCTGATGAGAGATTTCCTTTCCTACTGTCTACACTCCAGTCATATCACTACTTGTCCACTGAAGAGAAAGTTGCTGTCCTGTCCTAGGATTTTCCCCTTACTCTCCCTTCCCCATGTCCATTCAATGAGTCAATTCTTACTTTGTCCTCTGTATCTCAGAACAAATCCTGCCCTATCCCAGTTTGTGTATGAATAATCTCTCTCTAATTTTCTTCATAGTGTTTATTACCATGATGTATTTATGCAAGGTTATTAGAGTGCTGGCTGCTTCTGCACTTGACATTAAGCTCCATGAGGAAAGGATCATGTCAGTTTTACTCAGCCTTGTATCTCCAGCCTTGTATCTATGCCAGCCACATGGTGGGTACTCTAGTAAATACTGAATAAATGAGGGGCACCTGGATGGCTCAGCTGGTTATGATCTCATAGCTCATGAGGTTGAGCCCTAAGTCAGGCTAACAGCAGAGTCTGGATCCTGTTTCAGATTCTGTGTCTCTGTCTCTCTTTGTCCCTCCCCCACTCATTCTCTCTCTCTCTCTCTCTCTCTCTCACACACACACACACACACACACACACACACAAGAAATAAACATAATTTAAAAAAATTACTGAATATGGGATGCCTGGGTGGCTCCAGGCACCAACTTGAGCTCAGGTCATGATCTCGCAGATCATGAGTTCCAGCCTCGTGTCAGAGCTCTGTGCTGACAGTGCGGACGGAGCCTGAAGCCTGCTTCAGATTCTGTGTCTCCCTCTCTCTCAGCCCCTCCCTCCCTCCTTCTCTCTTTCTCTTTCTCTCCCTCAAAAGTAAATGAGTATTAAAAAACTAATTACTGAATAAATGAATGAAAATACAAATATGCAACATCAGTAGGGCCTTATGAACCCATGTGACCGAGTGACAGTAGTCATGGGTTCTTACACTGCAGTGGTAGGTTTCTTTACATTTACGCTTTGAAACTTCACACTTCATTAAACTTTTTGGCCAGTTTTTATTTCCTAATACAAAGAATAAAAGAGGTCTAAAGGGAGAGAACTGCAAAGTTTTTGCATGCTAGGAAAAAAAGGTGAGGAATATTTTGTTCACCACTGTGAACTGGACAGTACTACTCTCAAACACTTTATTATTTCAACATAACATGATCATCTTTTACAGATGCATAGCACAGATTCAGTAATTAGTTATTTAGACCATGTGACTGAAAATTAAAAGAAAACTTTACTAAAGTGGACTGCGGGATGCTAGAAGGGGAGGCTAGTAGCAGGAGATGCAGCACTCAGTGTCAGTGACAGAAAGAATTGCCAATTACAGACCCGAAACAGAAGACCCAACAGAAGAATCCTCCCAGGAGAGAATCATCTATTACAGCCCCAACAAGAAAACAACGTATATTGCATTGTCTACAAGAAACCAACGGCCCCTGCAACGTAGCCAGTCAGGAGTTGACATCACCCTGGACTCTTCTCTCCAAAGGACTTTTCTTCAAAACACCCCTCCCAACTTCCTCCTCCCTCTCCATAAAATAATGTTCCTCTCTTTTGTTTGCTGGACTTGCCTATGCTTTTGCTGTAGCTTGCTTGTCCCAGATTGCAATTCTCTGGTCTTCCTGAATAAACCCATTTTTGCCTGTAAAATAACTGGAAGTTTTCTTTTTAAGGTTAACAGTACCATAGTCTTTTCCATTGGGAGAGGGTGTGGAATGAGGTGATCCTTAGGGAAGAAGTTGAGTAAGACTCCAGATCCTCTAACACTGCATCCATCTGCACACTACGTACCATCTTACTCCATCAGCAAGCAATGCAGTAAGAGATCACTGATCAAGCGATTCCAGTGCCAATATAATGACTCTTGTATTACATCAGTATGTTCTTAAAGATAGGAGACTGCTCATTCCCACACTTTGACCAAAGGGAAGTGGGTTTTTTACTGAGCCCTGAAAGGACTTTCTCAGATGTGACAGGGGAGGCTGCCTCACTTTGATTGATTCACAGGATACTAAGGCAAGTAGCAAGTAGATATGAAATTCATAGACCATATAAACACTGTTCATGCTTTCCAAGTTCCTTTTCTTCTATTTCTTTAGAAGGTTGATAATCCATATGATTAGTTGGAATACAGCCAATTCAGAATCAAAATAGGTAAGTTGTGATGAAGAAATAGAAACATAGAAACAAAAGAAATCTTTTATTTAGAAATGGGTTATTTTTATGCTAATATCTGAAACGAGGTTTCCTGACTCGTTAGGACTCTGTGTTTCACTCTCTCTCTGCCCCTCCCCTGCTCATACTCTGTCTCTGTCTCTCAAAAAAGAATAAACATTAAAAAAATAAATAAATAAAATGAGGTTCCCTGTGTAGTAGAGAACAGTAGAGAACTTTGTGAGGGTGAATATCACGTCACTTTCCATTATTTAAATATTGGTAATCATTTAAAAATCAATCTCCTACAATCTTGACAATCATGCTTCTGTCCTTCCCATGTGATCATTTCTGGATGCAATTGGAGAAAAAAAAAAAAAACTTTTGGAACTTGCAAGAGGCAAGTATATTCAACACTACATGCCATGGGCACATTTTTGTACCTCCCTTTCCCTTTCTAGATGACATACTATGGGGTCACCTGGGTGGCTCAGTCGGTTAAGCGTCCGACTTCGGCTCAGGTCATGATCTCATGGTTCGTGGGTTCGAGCCCTGCGTCGGGCTCTGTGCTGACAGCTAGCTCAGAGCCTGGAGCTTGTTTCAGATTTTGTGTCTTCCTCTCTCTCTGACCTTCCCCTGCTCACGCTGTCTCTCTCAGAAATAAATAAAACATTAAAAGAAAATTTTTAGACCACATATTATGAATGGTGCTTACCTATAACAACACTCTGAGAGACCTAAGTCAGCTGGACACCTCCACGTGCCACATTATTCCCTTGTGCACAATAGGTCTTTGATTGGCATAGCAAGACAAGGCCCAGAAAAACTCCTTTCCGGTGTCCTTACTTTCACTTAGTCTTTTTGCAAATCACTTAACATTACCACTTGATTGCCTGGTTTGTACAATACTACAAATGAAAATATCATAGTTGCAAAGCATTGCATAAGATATCATTTCATTGTTATTTTAATTACTGCACTCTCTAGCTTGAGCTCCTTACGTAATGGTGCACCTGGACAATTTCTAGCAGTGTTTCTTTTTTTCTAAACTTGCTCTTGTAACAGTGCATGCTCCATGCCCCAGAGATCCACTTGTAACAACTGCATTTCCCCCAAACAGTGAAGGCCTTAGGGGATAAGAAGGCAGAACGACAGGGGGTTAAATGTCTGATCCTACAGAAACTATAGTTAGTCTCTAAAATTTCCTGTGTTTGGACCCAATTAGACACATCACTTGGTTAGATCAGAGCAAGGAGGAGAGAAGAGAAGTGAACAGCTTTGATGCAGCAGGGTTTGTTCTGAATGTGCCACCCCACTGTGTTGATGACAAGGACACTACTTGAGGAATCTCTGAGCTGGTTCTAAGGGGTAAGAGATGCCCAGCTGTCATTGGGGTGATGGTTGACAAAGATTGCAATCAGTCAGCCACAAACAAAAATAAATGGCCTGTCAAAAAAATAAGAACTCCCCTAGGGCAGAAGAAATTTCTAAAAAGGAAACAAATCTTATTTTGGCTTGAATAATCCAAACTGACTGGTTGGCTTCAGTGAGCTGACAAGCTGAGTGATCCTCAGTTTTACACTAGCAAATGGTACATGTGTTCATGGTGTCTGAATAGGTCACAGAAAAAGACTGAAGGTTTTGGCTTTTGCTTGCTTTCACTCTAGGTTAAGCAGATACAATTTCTTCTCAATAAACAGCTACTTGGAATGGCAAGTTATACATTTACCATTGCTGTTTTCTTGGATCCAACCAGACTTCAAATTAACCTACTCAAGTCATCTAGTACAAGCCACGTCCAAACTTTTCAACTGTAATAATGCTACATATCTTTAGATAAAGGCAGCAGGGTGCTGGTAAACTTATCTCAAAAGAAAAAAGAAAATGGGAAAAAAGGAGAGAAAACAACAACAAAAAACATGAAACAGAAAAGAAAGCCTAATCAGTACCATTTGCTGATTTCTCTGGTATAAATACTCCTACCATTGCTGATTTCAAGTCACTGAATTAGGAGTCAGGAAGAGCTGCACAAAATCAACTGTCTTGAGCTAATGGAAGCTAGCTTCGTGAGCAGGAGAAATAATTACAACAGCATCAAAAGCAAACGACCATTTCTACAGTGTTTTAGGGCTCACAAAGTACTTTCTCACACATGTGCGCACCCAATTCTCACAGCTGAGACAGGTGGTAGCCTTCAAATTGAAGTTCAAAGAGTTCAAGTAAGAGTTTAAGTGGTTATATCTACTATGAATAGTAGCGAACAAATCTGGGAGGAACTTTCGATCTTCAAAAAACTAAAAATAGAACTACCCCAGGACCCAGCAATTGTACTATATACCAAAGGATACAGAAATACAGATTTGAAGGGGTACATTCACCCTGATGATTTTTATACAGCATTATCAACAATGGCCAAACTATGGAGAGATATCTGGAGTTGAGATGCAGGCATCAGTACTGTTTAAAGCTTCCCCCCATTGATTTCACAGAAATATATTAATATAGGGAGAGCAATGAATTGCTTCACTTATTTATTACATTCACACACTCATCCATCTCTCCATTCATACACTGTATAATGCTGCACACCCACCAGTGTCACGCACCTTTATATGGACAGACAGGGTCTCACTTCCTCCAGCTTCTACTCCCTTTGAGCTTTCACTCCAGCAAGGAGTTTACCTACTAGAAGAGGCAACTGTGTGTGTTGGGGTTGGGAGGTGAGTATGTAAAAAAAAAAAAAAAAAAGCCAGGAGCCCCTGGTTCTCTTCTGGTAGGCTAAAAATCAGTTCCTTGAGGACACTGAAAGGGAGTCATTTTCAAATAGGATCAGTGATCCTCTTCGTTATTATGATAGTTCATCGTCCATGTCAATTTAAATGAGCGGCTTTAGGAGTTTGGGATTTAATTTATGCACTAGAAAGGCTCCTAAATTGCTCTGTGTAGATAACTTTAAAGGTAATACTGAATGCTCCTTTCCTAATAACTCAGATTATCATTTATCTTCATTACAAATGAACTTTAATTGGAAGTGGCTTCTAACAAATTTAGCTACAAATGTCTCACTGGGTCCTCTATTAAACACCAATCAATAAAAAACAAACCAACCAAAAAAACAAACAAAAAAAAATAGTAGTAAATGCATAAGAGGAGTTACTCATTCTTTCAAGTTAATTTCTCCCAAGAGACAGAGACTTTCTTCATTCCCTGATGCCCTAATTCAGCCATGTGGAAAGATGTGCTTGTAAATACAATAAATCTATATTTATTCCTGTTGGTCAAGAAGCAAAGTCTCTTTTCAGTAATGATCTGTTCAAATAGTTAACAATAGCTCTTAAAGTGCCATTGATTAAATAATTGCACAGAGGAAATCAGCCTCATTCCCTGACTTGGTCCTGCCTTCTTCGACTTTCACAGTGACTCACTTGGCATGCTCAGAACGCTCCTTCCTTCCTAACAAGGGACTTAACATGACATGCCCCTCCTTACTTCTAAGAGCATAACAATCCATATCGACTCCACGGACAACACTGTCACTCTGCCTTCAGAATCCATCTCTCTGACTACACTTCATAAGGTAAAGAGAGAACCTTAAGGCCAAGGCCATAGTACTTAATTACTGCCTCCAAAGAATCAATGAATAAATTAATGATTAACTTAACATTTAATGCAAACTATGCTTCTTCCATAATGCAGAAATCTTCCATGGCTATAGAATGCTCAGATGTTCTTTCTTAACCATCAGAACCTCTTTTTATTTAAGAAACTGGGGGGAGGGGAGCATCAGAGAGGCAAAAAATCCCTGTTTGGTTGTTAATCTGGAGGCTTCCCAATGCAGAAATGACTCAGAATTGCTAAAAGGTGCCATCTTGAATTTTCTTAAAGTGAAGGTAGTACACTGAAGCAAACATGGAAATCTATAGACACCTGCCATCAACTCTATAGATTAGTCTTTCCCTTTGCATCTCTCTTTCTTCCTCACATTTTCCACTTGGTGATTTGAAGAAGTTAGAAAGTGAGTATGAAAATTAGATGGAACTCAAATTGAAGACATAGTTCCACTTAGCTGAGGAAGCAAGTTGGATGGCAAAGTAGAGGAGCCTAACAACCTGCAATGCTACAATGCTTGTGTTTACAAAAACTGTTCATCTAGGCATGACATAGATGATCATCTCTGAAGAAAAGAACATCTAAAGAGAGGGTTATTTATCCAGTATCACACAGTGAAGAGATAGTCAGCAAATTCAAGTCTCCCAATTTGACATTCTTTACCTTTTTGACCACACCACATTCTGTGGATGCTACTGAGCACACTATCCTCTCATCCCTCCTCTCAACATAATCATAGCTATGATTCAAGACAGTTAGTGCCCCTATCAGAGAGCACATCAGGGTGACAGCTCTCATGGTCAGGATCATTGGCCTGTTGGCTCTATTTCTTGATGTAATGGCTATTAATGAGCCCAACTTACTGTCATATCTACTACTGAGAGTAATTAAAGCCAAAGCTCTTTCTCTTTTAATTATAGCATTGGCTGGTTTAATTTCAAATGCCAAGAGAACAGATCCATAAGCAGACCAAAAAAGGGGGGGTATTATGCGATTACCAAGCAGTACTAAGTAAAGTTCATTCACAACTTATATGGAAGAAAAAAGAAAATTTAAACATGACAAAGAAGTGAAAGTGAAAACAATGAATGCAGCATTTGTCATTAATCAGCAAGAAAATACATTAGTAGGGTCCATCCATTGCACAACTATACAAATTAAATATATACCCCATAGGGTGGGAGAGTTGGTTTCTTGAATAATTTTTGGTCTAGTTTGGTTGAAAATAGTAAATACTTCTTCCTAGAAATACTTTTGACTACACCACACTGTGGAGAAGCTAGATTCCTTCTGTAACTGTTGTATCCCTGTCTTAGGAAATTGGAAGAAAGAGATTCTCAACATAAACATACGTGTTAGCCGGATAATTTAATACTTAGTATGACAGTTCCAAAGCTGTTATCTCATGCAGGGCATCCATTTTCAGAAAGCATCATGCAGAAGTTAGGTAAGAGTCTGCAAATTCCTCTTCTTTTTCATCACTGGTGACTAGTATTTATGAGGAGAGAGAAAGAGACCTACGTATGTAGTTGTGTTTCTCCATTGTTGAAGTTAGAAAGAACACAAAAAGCACAGTCTGGGTGTCATTGGGATATCTTGCTGGCTGCTGGCATGTAATTTTTTAAGGTAACTTATAGCTTGGCACATTCACTATGGTTCAAGGTCTTTAGTAAGGATCAAATAATATAGAAAGATATGTGATAGCACTTTGAAAAACATAAAGAGTTACATAAGCATAAGGCTTTATTATAGCAAATGTCTCAAGAGATGAGGAAAGCTTTAAAAAACAGAAGAGATCACAGAATGAAGTACTTTTAGGAGACCTCATCACTTTCCTCATTTATATGACCTCCTTGGAACCATGCCCTTTACCAATCCAGGAAGGGGAGAATCTCCCTAGTTCTCTTCCTCCTGGAGTTTCCCCTTATATTACGGTTAATGTCCCATTCTAGGAACTATTACAGAATGATCACTAACAGAATTATTCATAGAAATAATGAGTACAGCAGTTTGTTAAAAGTAGTAATCAATAAGCCATGTATTGTATTTTGTTTTTGATAATAATGGTATCTAGTGATTTTGTAGATCCATAAATTGATATTGGTTTTTTTCTGTGGTAAAAAATTCCAGATATGAGTTCTAGTCCTATATATCTTAAATCCTAATTGGGTTTTAAGCAAGTCATTTGCCCTTACTGAACTTCAGGTATCTCTTCCAGAAATAAAGAGACTGCACTGGACAAGTTCCTACAAGCCCTCCCATACCTGGTGAAATGTGAACTATAATGAGATGCCACTTTAGGAAGAGCCAGCAGAATAAATTCATTTCTAGAGACAAGTCTTATAAAGTCCTAGTCACTTTGGCCTTTGGTTTTCATGAGCAAATGAGATGTTGGTTACAGTATCTGAACAACAGCATGTGACTACAATGTGGGAGAAAATGTTTGATCCATCATTCCCATAGTTTACTAAAGGAGGGACTATTTGGGTTTGGTAAAATGCCTGCATTAAGTGGAATAGGGTAGAGGAGAACATGGCAGCATGGATATTCCAAAGTAACCAAAACTGTTATACAGGAGGTAGAGGGAAAGTTTTGGTTTTACATTTGAACAGTTGAGGAAGAAATACAGAGAATGCAGGTTGGTCTAAATTTAGGGCTATGTTAGAGAAATTACTGAATAGATACCTGCTAGTTTAGGGGTAGCTGAAAAAAAATAAAAATGGGTATTTCTCAATGTTCAATTAAAAAACATCTGCATTTTTACAATGTAACCTCCTTCCTCCTCCTCTAAATCTTTAGTATACAGTGCTATATTCATGCTTTAAGTAAAAGTTTCAGTGCTTTTGATTGTCCATTTATAGAAATCATGACAGGAGCTAAAATTCAAACCTAGATCTGAATATGTAGGCACAGAAAATCTTGAGAATGAAAACTACCATGGGATTTAAAGATCTCCTTGAGGCTGCTTTAGACTTTCAAGGAACATGGAACAGAAAGACGATCTAATCCTCCAAGGTTAAGAAATCTCATGATTATTTATCTTATACCTAAGTCTTTCTTAAGAAAGACTCAGTTGGATTTTCTTATTATGATTTTTAAGTTTAATTATTTATTGTGAGAGAGAGAGAGAGAGAGAGAGAAGGAGAGGGGACATGAGCATAAGTGGAGGAGGCAGAAAGAGAGAGAGAGAGAATCCCAAGCAGGCTCTATGATGAAAGTGCAGAGCCTGATGCATGGTTCAATCTCAATAACAGTGAGATAATGACCTGAGCCAAAATCAAGACTCCAAGAGTTGGACACTTAACTGACTGAGCCACCAGGTACCTCCTAAGTTGGAATTTATAAGGACTTTGGGGGACTTCTGCATCAGAAGCTAGAACAGAGGTCACCAAAGTACAACCTGTGGGCAAATCTGGCCCACTATCTGATTTTAAAAATTAAGTTTTATGGGAACACAGCTATGCCTATTCATTTACACATTATCTGTAGCTATTTTCCTGTTATAACAGTAAAATTGAGTAGTTACAGCAGATATCACATGGTCCATAAAGCTTAAAATGTTTACTACTAGCCCTTTATAGAAAGTATTTGCTGACCCCAGAAATAGGAAGCTACTTTGGTGGAAAAAATGCCTTGATAGGCAAACTTAAGAGTCACAGGAAAAGGAGGCTCCTCCTTTCAAGAGGCAACAAGACACTGCTTAATAAGATTTGCCTCAAGAATTGGCATAGTCTTTCTTCATGTGCCCCTGGTGGACCATTATCTTGACAGAATGCATTCTAAATAAGAGAACACATATGGCAATGACAAAGAAGTTTTGAATGGAAAACTCTTAACTGCTGGGCCTCTTCCCATCACAAGCATTGCACACTCATCAGTTCATCAAACATGAACAAAGTACTTTTTCCCTGCCCGGCAACAAGCTAGACAGTGATAGCCAGGACATCAATAAGACACTGCTGGTCCCAAAGGGCAGGACACAGGACCCAAATTGTTGCAATGCAGTAGAGTGGTAACAGTAATAGAGGCCTGTACAAGGTACCTCTGATCTAGACATTTCCTCAGCTTTCAGGTATGGCTGCTTTGGTTGGACTGAAATACCCCATCATTTGTGTTCAATGCCATGGTCAATTTTATTCAACCACAGCACTTCTGGATGAAGCAGGTAAAGGTAATGCTAACAATACCTTCAAATATTTCAAAATAAGACAAATAGATATTTTTTAAGTAATTATTTTAGCACCTAACAGAGAGACTGAAACATAAGGGCAGAAACTTACATGTTGGCTACTTACTATGTGTTGAAGACCTACATGGAGAAAAAAAGAAGGCTGATGAACTGTGCTGCTTTCTTGTAGGTGACAGAGATGAGCACTTAATGGAAACCAATTAGAAGAACAGGTGGGGGCATGAAGATCATGTGTTGAGTTCCCTCACTGGACAGAGGAAACAGGGCTGGAAACGTATGGTAATCGTCTCAAATCTCTCACCTGGTTACCACCTAAACTAGCACTAGAGCCAGGTGTTCTGGCATAGCTGATTCCCTTCACACTACACCAGTAGTTTCCCATGTGTTCTGGGCAGCCCCCATATTCTGAAGTACTGGCTTGGGTGTGAGAGGTAAAAGAGGTTCAGGCAGCAAAAATGAGGCCAAACAGATGGGGATCAAAGCCCCCAACTTTGATAAGAGCAACTCTTTGTGACTTATTATACATTTGTGTGTTGTGGGTTCTGCCTACAAATTTGTTTGAGAAAGGATGACACAGCAAGAAAGTTTTAGAACTATAGCATCGTACCATGTTCTGTTTTCGGTCGAAAATAGGAACCAAATTTTCTTATTATTAGTCTCAATAGGAAGGTGTTGGTAATGCACTCAGATTTAGTAAGACTTCTATGCTTTTAAAATAATAATAATAATAAGCACATATTTTTTCTTCTTGTGGAGTGGAGAAACGAATCTGTAGGAGGTGTATTTCTTCTCCATGGGATGTGGAGACTCCCCTTGCAAAAAAAAGAAAGTAAATTCCATGCTCTTGACACTGGCAATCTGATTTATGGCAAGTAGGAGGGTGGTAACATTCCACTTAAGCCTTAAGCTCGATGAAGCCATTGATTCTACACTTGAAAATCTATCCATGGAGAGCTTCAATCTTAACACAGATCTCGATGCTTTTCAATTTCTGTATGAATTCTAGGTCAGAGCAAAGATTCTTCAAACAGTTGCAAAAATGTATTCCTGCAACTACTCCAGGAGGGCATGCTCAGAGCAAAGTCTAAGAATTTCCGCTCTCAGCCTGCTTTATTAGACTGTCCTCACCATGTGTGACAATTTCAAAATGAATGGACATGACTGCATTTTTAAAAAACTCACCTAATGTAGGCTAGTTGATGATAGTGGCTGAGGGGTAAGCTTGAACTCTGTCTCATTCTAACAGGTGTGTCGTGGGAGATCTAAGTCAGATCAAAATCAGGAAACCCCATGGCTTTCTAAGAGAAATGTGTGAGGAGGGTGACAAGAATTTCATTACCCACTTATATAAATCCCCACAGATAGAAGAGAAGGGGTAGGAAAATATTTCTCAATGTTTGTCAGACACAGTGCAAAGCACATTTTCTTCATACAGTCACATTTAAGGTGATATTTTTTACAGATGGGGTGGTATACCTTGGTAAGTCTAACTAATTCACTCAGGTTCATGCAATGTACACAGTGACAAAACCAGCATTTAATCTAGGATTCTGTTTCCAAAATCTTTTTTTTTATGTTTGATTATTTATTTTGAGAGAAAGAAGGGGGAGAGGGAGAGAGGGAGACAGGGAGAGAGAGAGGAAGAGAAGGAGAAGGGGAGCAGCAGAGAGAGAAAGAGAAAGACAGAGAAAACCCCCCAAGAAGTCTCAGCATTGTCAGCACAGAGCCCGATACGGAACTTGAACTCATGAACCATGATATCATGACCTGAGCTAAAACCAAGAGTCAGACACCTAACCAACTGAGCCACTCAGGTACCCCTGTTTCTCAAGTCTTCTGTAAAGAGATTCTAGCTACCCAGTGTAGAGATCATGGCTTAAGAAGTTAGACTGCTACTAATCTTCCTGGATGAGAATGTATCTCCTTCCTCTCTCGCTCTTTTGTTCTCTATCATGCTCACCCACACACAGACACAGACACACACACACACACACACACACACACACACTGTATAAAACACAGATACTTAATGGCAATGGTATCTTCTAAACTTGTCAGGATGAACAGTACCTATGATAAGGCAGAATTCCCTCACATAATAAACATATATTGATTTTCCAATATTTTCATATAACCTGTTTATGTGCATGTGTGCATGCATGCTGGGCATACTGCTCAGTGGGAACACACATGACAGCTGCATTTCACAGTTGAATCTTCAGGCAGCAATATTTTAGCAGAATGAACATCAAATCTTCCCAATGACTTGTGAGCTGTGAAAGACATCGCAGCTAACTCCAACTGTAAAAACTATATTGGCTTCAGAAGAGGAATGGCATTTGGAAGGCTATGCTTTAAAACGATGCTAGGGGAGAGGAAAAGAGCAAGATGCAGTTCTCAGAGTGAAAAGGGCCCAGGTGCGGAGCTGGAGGTGAGGAGAAGCCCCTGCTTTCCTTTGCTGTTCATCAGATTTACAGCACATCCTGTGGGGATGTGCGGTCATGAGGGGATCTCCACCATGTGCTCGGACAAGGTCTCCACCACGGGATTCTCACTGCCTTCTCCCTTTGGTGGTCTTAGTTCTAGCACCATGCAAGTGGAGGAAAATGGCTTTGCTCCCACTCAGCATGTCTTCTCCAACACTCCAGGTTAGAGATATGTCTTTTGCTTTGATTTAAACAGAGAGCTCACTCTGCATTGCAGTGTCCCTGAAAGCCTGGATCAGTTTCTGCAAGATCCTCCACATGAACACCTTGTCCTTCACCAAGTGGATGGACAAAAATTATTTGCTAAATGAGGGGCTGATTAAAAGAGCCACGGAGGCCAGTCACTGAGAAGCAATTTTGTACTAAGCATTAAACGATTTACAATTATTCTAAAAAGCCCCACCGAGGGAGTCACTGCTACTGCCATTTCACAGGTTACAAAGCTGCGTATGAAAGAGAGTGAGTAACAAACATGGCCAAAGACACACAGTTAGATAGTAGCAGCGCTGTGATTCAAATGCAGGCAGTCTGACTCCAGACACTGCACCTGACAGTGGAGGAAAGCTGGGTCCTACAGATACACTGCCCTGTCCATGACTCTGGGTCTCCAGGCCCCCAGGCTCTTCCCAGGCATGACTCCTCCCAGAGAGTGCAGAAGAAAAAGAGAGTTGATGTACAAGAGATGAAAAAATGGGGAGAACTGCTTCAGTAGACATCCACGGCACTGCCACCCTCCTCTTAATTAGTAGTGAGTGCCTGGGGAGAAGGTTAGCTTTCCAAAGAGCCGGTTCACAGAAAAGCTAGGGAAACTCATTACTCCTCACCATGGGGGTTCAGCTCTCCCTCCTCAACCCTCCTTAAAAGCACAGTGGGGTGACTGCGGGAGAGATAAGGAAACACAAATAACAACGGTGCTTTCTAAATGGTCTGGTCTGTGCCGCACTTCTTCTTCCGGAGAGGTATCTGAAAACATACAGCAGCTTCATTTCCAGACCATGCAGTCAAAATAAAAAGTCAAGAGACCTCCTGTGTTCCATCTGCTCCTGGGACAGCAAGAAGGGAAGTAGAAGCCTGACATAAAGCTGTGGATCTGGTCACAGAGCCCCATGATCATAAATGTCTCTTAACTTAGAACTCTATAGAATGTCATAGTTCATAAGGTGTTTCCAAGTGGATTTTCCTCTTGTAAGGTGGTGAAGTGAGTATGAGGCTCTGTTTCACAGGATAAACAAACAGGAGAGGTTGAGGAACTTTTCAAAAGTCTCCCAGCCTACAAGTTGCTTGAACTTATGGTCTGACTCTAAGCATGGCTGTCCTTGTACCGTCATTACCTCCGTCAATACTGATGGGAAAGGTTGGCTCTCAGGTCCTTCTAGTACTCTGCTGGCGAATTTCTCCTGACCTCCAATTCTTTCCCTTTGTCTTGGTAGAGAATAAGATGGATTTTTTCCAATCTCTAATGAGAGCATTAAAGGAAGTGGGCAGAGACACAAGGATTTTGACTAAAAAGGGAAGGCTGCCCTACTTCAGAAAGCTTTCAAACACCTCTTCCTGATGACTTGGGTGAGGGAGGTGAATCTTATCTGCTTCTCCCACACCAGTACCACCCAGCCACATAGGCTGAGTGGCAAAAGCGGACACACATCCACACGGTGTGTTTTTAAGAGTACAGAAAAGCTGGTCTCCCCTAAGCCATTAGATTGGGGCTCAGGAAACGGGGGTTCCCTTTCAGTTTTGCTACTTTCCAGATTTAAGGCAAATTCTAAACTTATACCCTGTTGTTCTTGCTGATAAAACATGGGGAAAACGTCTTGATAGATTCGGAAAACGAAAAAAGAAAAATTTGAAAAATGAATTGTAACTCATTAACAATTAATGTAACAATACAGGCTCTCAGATAGGAGAGTATATTATGTTAGTTGATATCTACAAGGTTGATATCCATTTATCCTCTCCATAAGCCCTAATCTATACTTGTAGCCACCCCCACTGTACAAACTTCCCTAACAAACTTAGGCTCAGGGAAGTAAATAAGCTTAAATTAGATGTGGAACTGACATATCAATTCAGAATTTCAGGTATCTCTGGCTCCACTATTTTCAGTAAGAATGAATATTGCACTTCCCACTTTTGAGAATTATAATCAAAGAACTTCACATACAAAGGGTAATATGAATACTAGCTACAAATGAATTTAAAAAGATTCAGTGTGAGGCTGAAGAGACTGAACCTAGATTTCGTGGGTTAGTGAGGTGAATGGTAAGAAGTTCTCAACTCTAGAGCCATGTCAGAGGAGGCAGGTCTGCATGGGGATTCCAGTGAGAGAGAATGGGACAGGAAAGCAAGACTGCAGAAAGACAGGGCAATGCGTGGGAAACAAATAACATTTCAATTCAGCTTACCAAGATGTCCTGAACTTTTAGTCATTCTGGTAACTACAGTAGTGCTCACATGAGCAGGCCGGATATAAGGTGCACAGCTGCCAAGGCACAGAATCTACATCCATCCTGGAAACTCTACATTCAGACATTTCATTCCTAGGGGTGGGATGGGGGGGGGGGTCCCCCGGGTGGCTCAGTTGGTTAAGTGTTCAACTCTTGATTTCGACTCAGGTCATAATCTCATGGTTTGAAAGATGGAGCCCTGCTTCGGGCTTGGGATTCTCCCTCTCCCTCTTTCTCTGCTCTTCCCCTAATCTCTCATGTGTACACACTCTCTCAAACAAACAAACAAAGACATTCCATTCCTGGAACAGGTCCTCAGTGCAATGGGAATTTGCACAGGCTATAGCAGATGGAATCAAACCCAATGTCATGGTTTAAAGGAGTGTGATCTTTGAGGTTTTGATTTCAAACATAGCTGTCTTACATATTACCTATGGAGTCCTACGGAAGTTACTTGACCTCTCAAGTGCCTCAGTTTCCTCATGTGTTCCTACCTCACTGGGATGTTATGATTCTGAAATGCCATGTGTAAAACATATAGCCCATCTTAAGCACTTAACAGATACTATTGTTATTGGTAAGATGGATTTAAACACTTTCTACAAATAGTATATTGCCATAGTCTGAATGTTTGTGTCCTCTCAGAATTTGTAATTTGAAATCTTAACTCCCAAAGATGACAGTATAAGGAGATGAGTATTTGGGAGGTGTTTTAGCCATGGAGGTAGAACCCTCATAAATGGGGTTAGTGTCTTATAAAAGAGGCTCCAGAGACATCCCTAGGCCTTTCTGCCATATGAGGACATACCTAGATTGTGTTGGCTATCAGCCAGGAAGAGAGCCCTCACCAGAAAGCAACCATGATGGCACCCTCATCTTACTTCCCAGCTTCCTTAGCTGTACATAACAAACTTCTGTTCTTTATAAGCCATGCTGTCTGTGCTACTTTGGTGTAGCAGTCCAAATGGACTAAGGCACATCTAGAAGCATGGTTTTCAAAGTTTGTACAGGTCAAACATCCATGTTACATTGGCAAAATAGATCTGGTCTCCCTCCAAATCACAGCAAATGAAAACTGTCAGAATTGTGTGTTTTGGTCTGTAAGTTTTCCCTTAAATATTACGCACCTTTTAACTCAAATCTAATGCAATTTAATTTAAAAAGTAATGAGTAGCATACATAATACAGAAACTTTTTTTAATGTTTATTTATTTTGAAAGAAAGAAAGAGAGAGAGAGAGAGCACACAAGGGGGGGGGGTGGTATTAGAGAGTGAGGGAGACACAGAATTGGAAGCAAGCTCCAGGTTGTGAGCAGTCAGCACAGAGCCAGACATAGAGCTCGAACCCACGAGCGATGAGATCATGACCTGAACTGAAGTCAGATGCCCAACCGAGTCACCCAGGTGCCCTAATACAGACACTTCTGAATAGCCGTTGATCATGGGAGCTTGTTCGTGAATGTTCATGGGCTTGATGTATTCACAGTCCCAGTATAACACATAGGCCTAATTTATTGAATTAAATATTAAAAACAAATAAATACTGAATGTTGTATTACACTTCAGATGTTCTACTACCTGAATTAGTTTGAAAACCACCAAAAATTGCCTCATTTTTTTTTAAATTAGAGACCACGCACAGGTGAGAGAGTGAGAGAGAGAGAGCACGTGGACATGAGTGGGGGAGGGGCAGAGGGATGAGGAGACAGAATCCTGGGCAGAGGGATGAGGAGACAGAATCCTAAGCAGGCTCCATGCTCAGTGTGGAGCCCAATGTGAAGCTCAATCCCATGATCCTAGGATCATGACCTAAACTGACATCAAGAGTCGGACACTAAACCAACTCAGCCTCCCAGGCACCCCAGAAATTACCTCATTATCTATTTGCCCTTGCTAAAATAACACAAATGTGTTGATAAACATGAGTTATCTGGATTATTTCTAAATGCACAATATGAACAAATTAATTGGGCATGCAGCTAACTTGTTAATATATATATATTTAAATCCCTAGGTGGAACAACTCTTCTTTTGTCCAAAGTTAATCTATAGGTATAGGCTCTGTAGGTTCTTCTTTCCCACGGCACCCCTTGGTAAACCCAACCTGGTGCTTTCTATGCTGTGATTATGATATGTGATTAGCATATACAGTGCTAATGCTAGGATTTCTACAATATCAAGGGAGTGAAATAAATAAAGCACAGACATTCCTAGCTTCCAATAAGCACTCTACCTGTTTTCTACTCAAGCATGTCTCTTTGGAGTCCACCATGAAAATGTTCATGATGTGAGCTCACTAGAGGAGGTCCTAGACGAAGGATTTAAAAGGTTTCCTCTTGACATCCAGATGGCCAACAGACACATGAAACGATGCTCAGCATCGCTCCTCATCAGGGAAATACAAATCAAAACCACACTGAGATACCACTTCATGCTGGTCAGAGTGGCTAAAATGAGCAAATCAGAGAACTCTAGATGCCGGCAAGGATGTGGAGAAACGGGCACCCTCCTACACTGTTGGTGGGAATGTAAACTGGTACAGCCCCTCTGGAAAACAGTGTGGAGGTTCCTCAAAAAAATAACAAAAGAACTCCCATATGAACCAGCAATAGCACTGCTAGGAATTTACCCAAGGGATACAGAAATGCTGATGCATAGGAGCACATGGACCCCAATGTTCATAGCAGCACTCTCCACAATAGCTAAAACATGGAAAGAGCCTAAGTGTCCATCAATGGACGAATGGATCAAGAAGATGTGATTTATCTATACGATGGAATACTACATGGCAATGAGAAAGAATGAAATCTGGCCATGTGTAGCAACATGGATGGACCTTGAGGGTGTTATGCTGAGCGAAATAAGTCAGGCAGAGAAGGACAAATATCATATGTTTGCACGTATAGGAGGCTTAGGAGGAACTTGACGGAGGAACAAGGGGGAGAAGAAGGGGGGAAATGGTGGGGGAAAGGGAGAGAGGCAAACCATGAGAGACTCTTGAATGCTGACAAAAACCGAGGACTGATGGGTGTGGGGGGGGAGGGGGGGATGGGCATGGAGGAGGGCACTTGTGGGGATGAGCACTGAGTGTTATGTGGAAACTAAATTGACAATAAACTATTTGTAAAAAAAAAAAATGAATAAAAGGTTTCCTCTTACTCAACATGATTAGGGCCACTCCTAATCCTTATGTCATTTTTAAACAATTTTTTTAATATTTTTATTTATTTCTAGGAGAGAGAGAGAGACAGTGGGAGCAGGGGGAGGGTCAGAGAGAGAGGGAGACACAGACTCTGAAACAGGCTCCAGGCTCTGAGCTGGCTGTCAGCACAGAGCCTGATGCGGGGCTCGAACCCACAAACCGCGAGATCATGACCTAAGTGAAAGTCGGACGCTTAACCGACTAAGCCACCCAGGTGCCCCTAAACATTTTTTCAGAATGTGCCCCTTCTTCTAGATCGATATAGCCACTACCTGCTGCCTCTTGTACAGTGTACACAACTACATGTATACACAACCGTATGCAGTGGCCCTGTGAACATAAATGTGCTGAGTCTGAGCTCCACAGCAGAAACTCAGTGTCTTTGCAATTCAGCACTACTCAGTCTTCCCAACATTATTGCTAACTGGCCCCACTCACAACTACCAGTAAGTCCCACACTCCTATCCCCTGCCATCACCTTGGGCAGAGACCTTCTAGTAAATAGGAGAGATTCTGGGGCCAAGCAGCCTGAGTTAAATACTGAATGTACTCAGTAGCTGTGTGATTTTGAACAGATTATCCAACTTCTCCTCCTCTATAACATGGAGACGATGATAGCCCCTAACTCAAGAAGATAAAATAGGAAAATGTAGGTAAAGCAATTATCCATCTGCAGGGACTAGAATAATATCTAAGAAGGCATTCACTACTACTAGTCTTATTATTACTCTCCAACAGCCCCCCCCCCCCCCCGCTTTGGTCACAACAGTCTTTGTCTAGCTTATACCCTTTCTTCTGTTCTTTCATCTTTTCAAATTCCATGGTCCACTGAAAACTAGTCCTTTTTTTCACAACCCTATTGTAGGTAATACTTTTCACTTTCTGATCATTTATAACATGTACTTCTAAATGATTCTAAACTGAATTCCCCATATCATCAAGCAGTTCTTGGATACCAGCTGCATGTTCTAATAATTCAACTAATCCTGACACTATCTATCCAGAGACAGCATCAGATTCTACAGGCTAAGGGTTCAATCCTATAAGACTTCAGATGCCAGTCCCAAGCCCAGGTTACTACCTGGACTTCTGACCAGCTACTGATCAGAGGTTCTTATCCTCTCCTCCTTTGGTTCTTTTAATTTGCTAGAGGAGCTTACAGAACTCAGAGAAATAAATATCTTAGTTACTAGATTACAACTTTATTGGAGCACCTGGGTGGCTTAGTCAGTTAAGCGATTGACTTTTGCTTAGGTCATGATCTCGCGGTTCGTGGGTTCAAGCCCCGCGTCGGGCGCTGTGCTGACTGCCAGCTCAGAGCCTGGAGCCTGTTTCAGTCTGTGACTCCCTCTCTCTCTGACCCTTCCCTGCTCATGCTGTCTCTCTCTCTCTCCTAGAAATAAATAAAACATAAAAAAAAATTAGATTACAACTTTATTATAAAAGGATGTAATTCAGGAACAGCCACAGGGAAGAGATGAATAAGGCAAAAGAGATGCATAAGGGAAAAAAGTCTGGAACTTCCATGCCCATATAAGCCCACCACTCTGCCCAAACCTCCATGTGGTCGCTAACCTGGAGGTTCTCCAAACCCTGTCCTTTGGAGGGTTTTGGGAGGCCTCAATTACAGAGGCACAGTTGATTAAATCATTGGCCACTGGCTATGGGTTAATCCCCCAGCCCTATCCCTATTCCTGGGAGGTCAAGGGGTAGGACTGGAAGTTCAAATTCTCTAATCACATGGTTCTCCTGGCAACCAGCCCCATGGTTAGGTGGGATCAAAAAGTCACCTGATTAACATAAAAACAGGCTCCTATGTCTCTCACCACTTAGGAAAATCCTTAGGTTTTAGAACCTCTGTTCTACCACAGAAATAAAGACTAAATAGATTTCTTACTATAAATCATAACATCACAGTCCTATACAGTTAGCACTGAGCTATGTCTTATCTTTTTATTATCTCCTAGTAATAAAATCTGCAAAAAATATTAGTCCCATGAAATTCTCCTCAAAAAAGGCTGCTATACTTAGCTAAGTCTGTGAGAACTGACATTGTCTTTCCTCTCGGAAGTCAAAATCCCTCAACTATAGAAAATTTCTGAAAAGTCCTGCAGTGAAAAAAGAAGAAAAAATCCAATATTTTAACCTCTATTGTCTCATCAATTTGAATAAAGGAACCTGCTTAATGTAACATCTATTAAGAGTCCAAAGAGCTAATGTGCCTCAGATTGTACCTTGGAAAATTCTGTCCTATTGTGGAATCCAATAGAACTCCTGGGTTCTTGTGTGGGAGGAGGTGGGGTGATGCCCAAGCCTCACACACTCATCCTTCCCCTCAAATGTAGAGTTTCTTTCACTGGGCCTTGCAGGATTCCTTAAGTACACAATAAACACATAAAATTGTACCTATTTCCTTGTACTTGGGGCCAGGTAAGAGGTGAGAAAAGGTGCAAAAAGGAATCACAGCTCCATTTTTCCCCTTGCTAATAAAAAAATGGTGTCCTGATTATGACCCTGTATTTTCAAGGCACAATATCTACTGCTGAGACCCAAGGGAACCTGTATGTGGAAGGAAGTGCATTCTTTATGTGGCTGTGAATTGGAGTCTGCACTAGCGGCATCAATTCCAGCTCCCACTGGTGTTGGCAGGTATTTCTACTCGGCTTTGATGTCTCACCGAGTTCAGTCTCAGCTTCAGATCACAAATGGACTGAGAGCAGGCAGAAGTGACAATGCAATGAGGGTGGGGGGGATCATATGAAATGGACACAACACAGGTGACTCTCAGCCCACCACAACTCTGTCCTTATATCAACCCCAATATGGCTCCTTCAAGATGAAAACCTGACCTGGTGGCACCAGGGTAAGACAGCAACGGTGACAATGCCTCTCTTGTCACAGATACCGCTGCTTCCAGTAGCACCATCCCTCAGACCACTGCTAATCACCGGGAGAAGTGCTTTAAACACGTTTAACCACTTAGATTGAATTGAGAATGTGTAACAAATGGGAACATATTTTCAAGGAGGTAAATCTTCCAGATAGGGATGAGCATTCCAGCATATATATAAAAAAAATACAGACAGAAGTGAGGGGTTCTGCGTGGCTAGATGAAGAAGTGAAGGGAAAGGAGACACGACAGGTGGTGTCGCTGGTTTGACAGGGCCTGACACTCTCTTGCCTGCAGTAGCACACTAGTGAGGAGGGTGGAAGGCCTGGCTCTGAGGAGACTGATGGCTGGGTACATGCTTGAGGGGCCCAGGGAACAGGTGAGCAGAGGTGTGATCATGTGGATATGGCACAGCTCACAGAGTCTAGCCTCTAAGTAAGAACCCATTTTTCCCTTTTCTCAGTGTAGAATTTTCTCCACTGAAGCCTCCTGGGTCTACTGCAGATGTCCCGTCCATCCTCTCCTTCCTTGCTTCCTCCGTCTTCTTTTTATTACATAGCCTGAGGTTCAGAATTAAGTACAGCCATTAAATTACCTCCTAGAATTTCACAAGGAGTGGTCATGTACATGTTTGATCTAGAGGTCAGAGAAATATTGTAGACAACGATTCAAAGCATCCATTTTCCACTTGGCAAAACTTATTTTGATGGAGCGTTTTTTAGACCTGACTGAGCCCAAGTCTCTCTAGCCACAGCTCTGGTGAAATCAAAACTAATTCCATAGCTGTGCCAATATACCTCATAGCCTAAGAGTACTCCACGTGGCACCCTCCCACTTCTACCTCTAAACGAATGCTTAGACACTATAAGTATGCTCTGAAGAGCATTCTGGCTAGACAGTGGATCTTTAACACAGGAGGTGAGCCCATGTGGGAAAATCTCAAATTCAAAGACACAGCCATGGCAGTGCTCAAAGAATAGTACAACATCGTTTCGGGGCACCTGGGTGGCTTAGTCGGTTAAGCGTCCAACTTTCGCTTAGGTCATGATCTCGCAGTTCGTGGGTTCGAGCCCCGCGTCGGGCTCTGTGCTGACTGCCAGCTCGGAGCCTGGAGCCTGTTTCAGTCTGTGACTCCCTCTCTCTCTGACCCTCCCCTGCTTATGCTGTTTCTCTCTCTCTCTCTCTCTCTCTCTCTCCTAGAAATAAAGAAAAAAAAAACATTAAAAAAAATAAAATAAAATCAACATCGTTTAAAGCCTCGATAGCTTAGAAGTAAATAGAGGTACATTAAGAAACGAGTAAATTGAGAGATAAAGAAGCAGAATCTGATGCTCAGAGACATAGAAAGTAAAAAGTGAACAGTATTCTAAAACTTAGTGCAAAGGTTTTTAAACTATTTGAAGGCTGTAATGGTATACGTTAGTTTTCAAAATGAAACCACCATTGGAATCACAATATGGGAGACAGATGACCAGAGAGCTGTCCTGCTGTCATAAGGGGTTGGGGGAGGAGGGAGCAGGAACTTGAGGCTGCACTGACCAGGGGTCATCCTCATTTTTCATCTTCAAGGGATCTTCTGGAAACATTAGAGACCTACAGAACTCAGTATTCAAAGTGCTGAGCCAGTCCACTTCTCTTCCTTCACAATAGACTGGTAAATTCCCAGGGTTAAGCCATGGCCCTGGCCTCCAATCCTGTCTCTGTCAATTACTAGCCTGCGGGCCAGGTGAGAAATAGCCCTTAAATACTCAGGCTCTGTTCCTCCTTCTAGTATAAAATGTAAATGAAAACACACACACACACACACACACACACACACAGATACACACATTCACACTTCAAAGATTTGTTCAAGATGAAATTAAATTTTAAAATGTCATTTTTCTACTGTAGCATTTAGGTAAACGTACAGTATTATTGGCTAAACAGTGAATTCATAGCTACCTTCAAAAGAAAATAGAATGATAAGCCTGAATATGATGATATAAGGGGAGATACAGGAAAGAAAAACAATTCTGAATTTGGTCATAACCTTAGAGGAGTATTTCACTTAGGAAATCTTTTCTGAATATTTGACTATAGGGGCAACAGTGATTAATGCAGAGTTTACTGTGTAATAGAGACTCTGGGAGGAAAGCACTGTCAATTACTGATAGTCTAAATCTTTTACACACAAAAACAGATACACAAAAAGCTATGTGTAATGGGGGGAATTAATTAAAAATGAAACAAGGACTGCATGCCAGGTGTAAAAGTAATGCAATTGTGCTTAGCTACAGTCTTCTGGGATACCCTTATTTAAGTCTTCTGGAAATGTTCTACCCTCACCGGTAGGAAGTGTCAGTGAAGAGCCCAGGATGGCAGCCTGCTTAGACCTGGATGGGAGCATTTGGGGTGAATGTTGAAATCTCAACTGGCAGATACAGAAGTCAGTTGCTGACTCACCACTCCCCCCCCCCGCCCCCCCGCCCGCCTCTTCACTTCAACCTCTGCTCAGGCTCCCTGTCAACCATGTGCCACAAATGCCTCAGCAGGAAAGGAAGAACAGCCCAGCAGGGGCCCTGCTAGCTCAGGGCACTGAGAATGAGGACATTTCCCTTCCTTGGAGAATTCAAGGTCACCAATATGTTCTAATCCCCCCCCACACCCCAAAGAAGTTGTCACCTTGAGGCTTTGGGAAAATAGAAAATCTTATCTCTTTACCCACTTCAGAAAGTACAATATCAATTATCGATTTGGGGGCATGTTAATTGGGATAGAGTGGCTAGCAGGGGAGGCCAAATATGAAAACAAGGCAAATAGTATCAGAAATTGCAAACAGAAAAAAAATTTTTAAATGTTGTCCTGAAATAATTAAGGGGTGAGCTGTTAATCCTAGATTTCTGCATTGATTGCTGTTTTGTTTGCTTATTTGTTTTTCATCCTTTCCACCACTCCACAGTAGAAATTAATTTACCTTTGCATCGAAGACTCTCTTTGCATTGTCAGAAACTGCAAATACTCATTTAATGCCTTCAAACAATGCTATAGACCTGTGTGGAATGATATAGCTATGTTTCTCTAATTATGTGATACTTGTAGGTCGACAAGAAAGCATAGAAACCTTCCTTTTCCATTTCCCACAATTCTTCAAATCTGTTCTTAAAGGGAACTCCAGACTTCCATTTCTTCACACTTCAACCTGAGGTCATTTCTGAGTTCCCTCCAACTTTGCTCTCCACGTCCCTTCAATGGCCAAGAACCAGAGTCATCATCCAAAAACACTCTAATATCCATCCTTCCTCATGTTCTACTACTATCGCCCTTTCCAGGCCCACATTGTTCTTCGTCTGATTTAGGGCAAAATCCTTCCAACAGGTCTCCCTTCCCTTGGCTCATCCCATCTCATTCTATTCCATACACTCTGCTGAGTTAAAATTTCCTAAGCACAACTGTGAGCACACTGGTGCATAACTAAAAATGGCCTGTGGATTCTGTTGGCTTAAGGGAGACTTTCGTGATAAACTGCAGATAAAAACAGCTGCTTAATGCTAATTGCCCAACTAAAATGTAAGCTCCATGAGAGCAGAAGCTTTGATTTTGAACTGTGCTGGGCACAGAGTAGGTGCAATAAATATTTGTTGAATGAATAAGTGAATGAAAAATGGATGGATGGTTGGATGGATGGAGGAATGGAAGGAGGACATCTGGATGCATAAATAATGCCCCCTTCAATGGCTTATGGGAATAAATAATATATATAAAAGTGTCAAGTGCAGAGTCTTGTTAAATGTTGGTCTTCCTATATTCTCTGTTGCCCTCCTGTACCATCCTATCTCTATCTCCCAACCATGAAAGGTCAGGACCAAACCATGCAAGCGTCATATTTTCCACACTGAATTTGTACCTGATACTGCTGGGAATGGAAAAATATGCAACTTTGAGTCTAGGGGAGATGGCCTGGCTGATTTGTTAGGAATCCACTATGGTAGGGAGATGAAATATGAGCATCTGTTTGCAGGTGTTAAATAGGCGGCAATGGGCTTACAAAAGGACAATGTAAGGGGTGCCTGGGTGGCTCAGTCGGTTGAGCATCTGACTTCAGCTCAGGTCATAATCTCATGGTTCTTGGGTTTGAGCCCCGCGTCAAGCTCTGTACTGACAGCCAGCTCGGAGCCTGGAGCCTGTTTCAGATTCTGTGTTTCCCTCTCTCTCTCTGACCCTCCCCTGCTCACTCTCTCTGTCTCTCTCTCTCTCAGAAATAAATAAGAAAACATTAAAAATTAAAAAAAAATAAAAATAAACAACAGCAACAAAAAAACCCAAAAGGACAATGTAAGGATGTGCTGTGCCTGGACCGGGGTGATGTGGAGAAGATGACCCATTTTCGAGAGGGGTTTCAGAAGCAGAACTGGTAGGCTTACTGGGGAGTGAGAACATTTATAGGCTGGTGTCAGCCTCTCAAACTCTGCCTAAGGCCAAGGCTCAGGAGCCCTGTGTTCGTGTGTGTGTGTGTGTGTGTGTGTGTGTGTGTGTGTGTGTTTAATACTGAAGGTAGAAATAATGTGACTCTTGACAGCTGAAAGGTAGCAACAACAAATCCTGGCATAGTGCTCTTTGACCATCTCTAATCACTAATGTCCCAGTGAGAGTATACCCTACAGAGAAGGCAGAAATGCCAAAGTCCAGAACTCCATATGAGGAGACTCTTATGAAAGGCACATTTTTCAAAAGCCCATTTTGTCGAAGAATCAGCTGTCTCTTAATTGCTGTCTGCACTGTGGTGTCTCCTGGGGGTTGGGGAGGGGAGTGGATTAAAGAAAAAGTTTTGAAGGCCATAGGCATGAATATCCAAATGATATGAATTTTAATATATATTTTTTAAAAGGGTTAGGCAATGATGGAAAGACATGACTGTTTTCCTTTTATTTCACAGTAAAATTAAAATTTCCACAAAAGTGTAGTGGCTACCTCTTTGAAAACACTGCAGAATTTTAAACTTCAGAAAGATTTATCTTTCACAGTCACAAATCTATGCAAAAGCCTTTGGCTACAGAAAGCCCAGGATTCAAGTCAGTGGTATGGCAAAGGCTTAGCATGTGTTTCTGAAAAGTAGCCTGCTTGGGATAGGTACCCTTCCATTTTCAGCTGAAGCCACAGAATTATCAAAATGAAACAGAAAGATGTATGAAATATTCCCTTCACTCCAACTAGATAAGAAAGCATAACTCTCAAAATGTTATTCACAGTCTATAAGTTATGAAATTTTAGATTATCAACTACAGCACTTCCAAAAAAAAAAGTAGTTCCAAATAATACTGTAAATCTCACTCCCTACTCTATCCAGGCTTCTGAAAAGGACAGGGAACAGACATGCATTTAAATAAAGTGTCAAAGAAATGAATCCACAGTTTATTGCTACTATTCATCTTGGCTAGTAAATGGCCTCCATACTATTCTTCATTCATTAAAAATGGTTCATTTCCTTTGGCCTTTATTCATTGCCTAATATTCCTAATGAACTTAATGTAGCAAGTGATGTAATCAGACAAAAGAACTGTACGAACCCTTTTCTGCCACTATAAGCAGAATTAAATCATATTTAATTAGGACTTTCATGTTCACAAAGTCTTGGTTAACTATTCATCACCCACACTGCTGTCAATTCCAAGCATTATTCCTTCCTCTCACTGAGGTAGAAAAATACTATCTCTTACGTTCAGTTCTCCATGTCAAGAACAACAATCGACCAAGGAGATTCCTAACTAGTCCCAGCTATGGGTCAGTCACTGCACTGAGGTGACCCTTGATCTCCATGCCCAAGGGGGCCAAAAGTGGTGTCCACAAAAGAGAAATGAGGGTGACATCAACAGTGCCTGATTTATACCTGGGGCAGAGGAGAGTCTAGCAACGCAGGGAAGAGTTGAAAGGGAGTGGCTCCTTGATAGATTTTTTTTTTCCCAAAACAGTTACTGCATTTTGGTGAGGATGAGAGAATTCTGTTTCTTGAAAAGGACATTAAGAATACAAAAAGGTGGGGAATACGCAATCTATGGCAAGAAGGTGTCCAGGAATTCAAGAGAAGCTAACCATAGCTGGAGTGTCTGCTTGGAAGGCATGTCAGGTTCAAGAGTTTGTGCCAGACCCCAGAGGAGCAGGAAAGGCCCACGGGGTCTGTTCTGCTTTTGTTTGGATTTGCTTTCTTAGCAGAAATAAATGTGGTGGCAGACATGTTTTGAGAACTATGATTTGGTAACAAATACTATAGCTAAATAAACAAGGATTTTGTCCCATCAGGGGCACTTCGGTCTTAGACCCGGGTGGTAGCAGTGAGGAAACATGATGATGTATTCTGTTTTTCTTTTTTAAGTTTATTTATTTATTTCTGAGAGAGAGAAGGAGGGGGAGGAGCAGAGAGTGAGGGAGAGAGAGAATCCCAAGAAGGTTCCATGCTGTCAGCACAGAGCATGATGTGGGCTCAATCCCACGAACTATGACATGACCTGAGCTGAAATTAAGAGTCCAACACTTAATCGACTGAGCCACCCTGTGGAAGGGTGCATTTTATAGAGTCTAGGTGAAGGAAGAATTGGTCAATCATGATGAAAAGCTAAAGGAGAAGGGAGGGTAAAAATTGTTGGATGCATTTCAAACTGATTCTTACATCTGTCTTTCCTTCCCATTTTTCAGGGTACAGCTTCACAGTACCTCTCTTGCACAGCCACCTCAGAGCGACTCAGCTGAATGTGACTCTCTGGACAGAGCTCATGCAGCCCAGCCAGCCGGTGAGGGCCACATGGTAGCTGTCTGCCCTGCCTTGGATGGTTTCTGAGCAGGTTTCATGTTGCTCTAAGCTCTTCAGGGCAGTGAGTCCAGTGTAGCATATCTGTAATCACCACACCTCAGTGCCTGGTGAACTTTAGGTGCCAGGTCAGTATTTACAGAAGGAATAGTGAGGGCTGGTCACCAGAGTGGTACTCAAGTCTTCTCAGGAGGGGCTGATGTCCTGACTAAGTGAATAAAAACTCAGCTTTATATAAGTGTTCTACAATGACTCAAGATGATCATTTTCTGCTCAGAGTTGCTTTCTGATAAGGGTCAAACAAGCTTAAAACAACAACAACGAAAATCTCCACTTGATGTGACATTTCAAGAGAGCTGAGACTCTCAGTTGAAGATAACTTCTATCTTCCTGGTTCTGCTTCTTCATCAGACCACAAGCCTGGTCTAACAAGACTTCTCACAGATCTCAAATATACATTCTGTTGAGTTGTCTCGTGTAGTCATTGGTGAAGGTAATAATTCCTCACAGGAAGGGGTCAAATATCAACCATCAATTTGGACAAAGGACAAACTCACTAGGATGCTACTTATACTATGTGTCCAATAACATAAGCAGTCTAATGTTTCCAAGACATATTTGCAGAAATAATTTTATGTTGTGCTTCCATATCAATAAGCTAGTGGGAGTTCAACGTGTAGTATATTCCTCTGACTTAGGCACATATTACTTAAGGCTTATTAAGGGGCAACAGTAACTCGACAACTGCAGCACAATTGTGCATTTCAGGTATTTAATGGACATCTCAAGGCTCTCTAGGTATGTGAGAAGCCAAGAGATGTGTAGATTTCAAAAAACACTACTTATGTCCACTCCAAAATAAGCCCACAAGAGAGAAACCTTGAACTGGTAACAAAGGGGTTAGGTATGTGAAATGAATAGTAAAAATTTCAGAGTCCTGGACTAATCAAGTCTTCATAGATAGTTCCATTACTCTATATGAAGTAAATCCATCTAATCAAATAGTGGCTACATCCACATTTAAATACAGAACACATTCAAAAGCAAAATAAACTTTTAAAAAATTATGAATCACGCCAGATTACCCATGTGTTGGATTTCACTCATCTGTGCAAAGAGTCTGGATTTGACTATCATAGGAGAAAATGAATGTAGAATATGGAGGCTAGATGACTGCAAAGGGCTAGTCTCCTTTTTCACAGATGCCAAACCTTAGGAGGGAATGAATAAAGAAATCAGCCCCAAGGAGCTGATTAATGGACATCCTTTCCAGAGTGATTCATACACCACCCGTCTGTGTGACCAGTATGGATTTATTAACATTAGAGGAACGCTATTCAAACAGGTATCAAAACATTTTAATGCGATGGAACGTTGGATGAAATATTATTGCCACCTCTCAGCATACTGAAACCAGCTGAGATAATTGCATTGCCAAGGCGAAATGATTCAGCCCCCAGATGCCATTTAAGGCTCTGTGTTTTGTTTTCTAAAACTGCATTATTTGGTGTAAAAATGGCCTAATGGTAGGCTCAGACTCAGCTCCCCCCATATTGTGGTGTCGAACAGATACCGCTGATTGCATCTCTCTGCTTCAATTATATCTTCTGCAGCTTTATACCAGAGTCCATGAGAAAGGCCAGGTTGAAGAACTCCTGTCAATAAGCTTGCATTTGGGGCAGCTTGGTGGCTCAGTCTGTTGGGTAGCAGACTTCGGCTCAAGTCATGATCTCACGGTTCGTGGGTTCAAGCCCCACATCAGGCTCTGTGCTGACAGCTAGCTCAGAGCCTGGGGCCCGTTCCGGATTCTGTGTCTCCCTCTCTCTGTGACCCTCCCCTTCTCAGGCTGTCTCTCTCTCAGAAATAAATGAAACATTAAAAAATATTTTTAAAAAAGCTTGCATTTATTGGGCACTTTTTGGTATAGCCCTGGTTCTCTGAGCATGGGGTGGGGAAGTGGAGAGTGGCAGAGTGAAGACCAAGGGCCCTGTCTCTCTCCAAAGAGTCAAGAACTCGAACATGAAATTATTTGACAAAAGATATGCACAAGAACAAAAAGTGCAGACTGCCAAACAAAAGTGAAGGCATGTTTAGAAAATACACCAAAATCTTCTTTTGCATTTTTCTTCTAGGCTATTTTTACTTCTGAAAGTAAAATCATTTCCTAGTTTCTGAATTTACCTATCTTCTTCTCCTTATATTCTATTTCCTATCTCCCCTAAGTCTTCAAATCTCTTTCTATGTGACAGAATGAAACATAGCCGTGCCTGCCTTCGGCAGCCCCTGCCATGTTGGGGATTCAATGATTGGCCGTGTGAAGACAAGACACCATCCAAGACAGTGTGTGGCCACCACAAAGACATTTTTAGAAAGCCACTCTCTAAAAGTGATAGTGTGTACGTGAATGTCTATGAACTGGGGGAACAGAGGAAAGGAGTGATAGAGTCCAGTAGGTAAATGCAGAACACAGTCACACTCTGTCTTATGTTTAGTACCAAGACCACCTACTGAATATTCCCAGGAGAGATCTGTGACCTTGAGAATGATACAAGGTTATTTTAAACCATAGTAAACTCCTCCTGCTTATTTAGTTCTGCATGCTCATGCTGTAGCTTGGTGGGTGGCAAAGTCAACATATTAAGCCTCTTATTTCTATTCTAACCATGTCCCTTGGTCTCACAAATTCCTGAGCATTTCCACCCTCAGACCTTACTTTGCTCAGTCTGTCCCTAGGGATCAGAATGCCATATTCCTCTCTTTAGCCTCTTCACACATACTACTTGGTCTGCAGACATTTGCTTCTGCCTGCCACCAATGGCACAGCCTTCCTACTCTGGTTTCCTAAAACATTTGTCATTTTGCCACTTAATCATTTAGTACTTTTGTTGTTATTCCACTTCTTCATGCAATTGTACCTTGCATCTTTGATGAGATCTTAAGATGCCCAAGGGTAGCAGATTGAAAACTCCTGGCCAGGTTTCAGTTCCTGGTAATGGACCAAACAACATGTCAAGATGTGCCAAGAACTGTGGCTCACTCAGAAGAAATCTCAAGAAAATGGGAGAGAGAGAGAATAGGGTGACTGTCAGCAAAGTGATTTCAGTGCAAGCTCTATAGCTTGTAAAATCAGTGGATCTCCAGGTCAGGTTTAACGACAACTTAACCACAATACTAATGGATACTGTTGTGGATAAAGGATTAAATTAAGAGTAGTTTTCTTTTTTTAAATTATTATATAATTCATTGTCAAGTTGGCTAACATACAATGTATACAGTGTGCTCTTGGTGTTGGGAGTAGATTCCTGTGATACATCATTTACATACAACACCCACTGCTCATCCCAACAAATAAGAGCAATTTTCTTAAATGAAATGAAACAAAACAAACAAACAAAAGAAAACCTTTGTGGGTTTTCTACCGAAGGGGAAATGGAAGGTAACCACTCAGCTACGTTATCCATGAGTTTATTACTTTTTCCAGCTCTTCTCCTTAAAATAAATTTAAAAGAAAGGCTTCGGTGTTTCGGATTCTGTGTCTCCCTCTCTCTCTGACCCTCCCCTGCTCATGCTGTCTCTATCTCTCTCTCAAAAATAAATAAAATGTTAAAAAAAAAAAAAAAAGAAAGGCTTTGGTATCTATTTCAAGAGAAGAGGGGAATGCAAAGAACCCAGAAAGAGGGGACTGAAGATGAGAAGTAGTAAACATGAAATTTTGTTGATTTCAGAATTTCACCAGGCCACTTGTAAGTTCCATCAGATTCTCTGAAAGGGGAAGGGCCAAGATACAGTGTTCAGTTCTGGTCCTACTTTTCCTCTTCAAGAGATTCAAATCCAAAGAGCTTTATCATGAATTTAAATGAGCTGAAAATTTCAGTAGCCCAGTTTGCTATGTTCCTATTATACATTTTAGAAGCAAGCAAATCACAAACACAGAAGATATAAGTAGAATAATGCAAAATGAAGCCACATATCAACCACCACCACCATGACAATAGAACTCTCAGAAACAAAATTCTAGCACAGTCCCTATTCAGGCCCACATCTTCTCAATATCTTACTCAAATGATGACTCCAACAGATCTTCTCAGTTTAAGACAGGAGGTTACATTCACCCACATTTTAGAAAGATTTTTGTACCTATAATTGTAAAAGCATCATTTGCTTAACTACAACCACCAGAAAATTCAATTAACCAGAATACCTCATTCCTCACACATCTTGGTTCCTTGGGGTTTTATTGCCTCCATTTCACCATATGCAACATTAAGTATGTCTAATTTTCAAAGCAGAAAATATAATTATTCCTTTTGTCAATGAAAATCTTGGGTAGAAATAATCACTAATGTGAACTTTGCCATTCCAGGTTGTTAAATTCAAATGAATATAAATGATGTTCTCTCTAAATTATCTTTCTAATTTGAGGCATAAATGGGCTTTTTGCCCTCACCTTCAAGGTTTGCCTTTAATATTCTCTGAAAGATAAATTACATTATTATCTTATGAAAGTCTGCTGAAAATCATTGAATTTTCAGTTCTAGAAGCTGAAGATATTTCTTGTTTGACAAAGTATATCAATACTTGTCACTGACACAGAGATTGGATTTTTAAGCACTTATGGAGCAAAAGAAACAAAACAAATTTTACTCTGGCATTCATTTTAAAGCAAAACATCTAAATAAATCAAATCTGGCTAAGGATATACCTGAGGCCTTAGCTGGATTTAATTACATACAGAGTTGGCAAATCTACAGTTATAATCAACAAGCAGACAGCAGTACTCCTCAAATCATTTTGACACTAACATGTCACAGGTAGTTGACTTTCAGACATACCGGAGGCTGGAGCCATGTTGGAGCCAGAACTGATGAAAAAGTATGGCGAGCAACAGAGCATTTCATTGATCACGAGTGTTTAAAACACTTTCTATAGCCTAGATTTAGTCTGTTGTCGTTCTTTTCAATGACAGAATAAGAATTAAGATGATCACACACAACGATAACAGAAACACATGTATGGTTTATTATATGCTGATTTTAGGCTGGCCACAATGTTTACCACTATACATGCACCTCATGGATTCTTTTGTTTAGAACTCACAACAACCCTCTGAGTCGGCTATGTTGCTCATTTTATAGACAAGGAAACTGAGATCTAGGGGAATTAAGCCACTTGTCTAAGGTCATGAGGGTAGTCCACCTGTCTGAAGTATATGAACCAGTAAATGTAAAAAGGTTGATTTAAAAAAAAAGTGTATGTTGGGGGGGCATGTAATGAAATTCAGCAGCATGTTTAAATTACATTCACTGGAACTTCTTTCTTTTCTTCAAATTTGAGTATCAGTAGATTAGGTAGTCTCCAGTCCCCAAGATGAGATGCATGAAAAATGTCCTTTTCCTTCTTTGCTTGAAACTAGCAGTAACAATAACAGCAAATACCTATAAAGCTCTTATTCTGTGCCACATTTCATTTTCAACGTTTTATTATTACTATCTCCATTTTACAAGGGAGGAAACTGAGCATAGAGAGGTCAATGTGCCCACTCTTACACTGTTAGTAAGTAGAGGAACAGGAATTTTGGCTGGGAATGATATGGCTCCAAAGTCTGTTTTCTTAGTCACCATGTATCAGTAGAATTCCTTTGATCCAACTTTCTCCAACTTCCCTCTTTGCCTCCCCAGGGGCCACCGGAAGCCTGGTATGCCTGTGTATGATCTTATATCACTGCCATATTACTCCTGGGTGCACACAAATCATGATACTCTGCTGTACCTGTGGACACAGGGAGCTGTGGAAGGCTACTTCAGCTCCACCTTGAGGACTACTCTGAAGTCTTAACTCCCTCAAGAATGAGGCCTGTGTCTTCTCAAATCTACCTAAGGTCCTTATGTTATCCTACTGCTGATTCTCAGCCTGGGTGCAAGAAGGGCACAGAACCTCTTCCTGGAGACACATGAACATCTAATCTTTGTTTCTGCCCACACCTAGTCCAATCTTATTCTCAGGGGCTTTATATCATGAGTGTAATATCCAACTTCAAGTCTTTGTCAGAGGCTGGGGATACAAACAGGAAAACAAAACCTGGAAATTTCCCTGACTTCATTAACATTTAAACCAAGGCAGATAGGTCTCTGCATCCATCCAAATTACTTAGCTACAGAATTACCAAGAGATCTAGTATGGTGTCATGCTGTCACTGACACATCTCTTAGACACCCTTGGAGGCCAGGACAGAACTCTGATTTGACTCCAGCTCCCACAGAAAACTGAGCAGAATAAAAAAGTATACAAGGAGGACACCAGGCCTAGAAGGGTTAATCACTCAAAGACTCACAAAGCAGGCATATCTCAGTCACTAACACTCCAATTCTGAAGTGCTTTCCATGGAACAGAGAGCAGTACTTCCTTCTCAAAGCCGAGAGCAGGCTAAGAGACTATAAACATGCATTGGGAATAGACCCAACATTATTATTTCCCTTAAAACATTCCTATTTTGTTTTTATGTATTTGAAGTACAAAACCCTTAGTTTCCAAGGGTTCCTTTGAGGAATCCTTCACCATCAGTGCATACTTTGATTTACGCAAATCACAAACCTTCCAGAGGTCTGTCTTCTTTGGCCCAAAGTAATAAAGCAATTCTTGAAGTATTATGATTATTCAACATGCTGGAAAAGTGTCAAGCCACTAGCCACCAATAATCTAGAGTTAGAGACAAAAGTGTTCCTGTGACTAAATCCTTAGTAAGAGTTACACAGTTAAAGAATTTTAGCATTCAACACAATACACCTTACAATAACATTTTTCTAAAATGTGTATTTAAGGTTTTATTTTCCCATCCTGATTCATGAGCCCCAGATATGCAACATTTTATACAAAGAAGCCTCCCTGAGCCTATCACTTTATTCTAGGCCTAGGCTCAGGAGCTGATTTTTCATTCCTTAGAGTCACAGAGATAAGCAGACCAATTACATATATCTTAAAAAAAAAGTACTAAATGCGTGACCTACAGTCCCACTTGCCAAGAATGGGAAACGTACTTTCCTCAATGAGCCTTAGTGTCCTCATTTGTAAAACAAGCTATTATTGAAAGTACTCAAAATTATCACAGAACTGTTTCAGATTTAAGAAAAGTGTAGATGTGCAGTTCTTACCCCAGTGTCTAGTATATAGTATGGCTCTCCAAATGGAGAGCTAATACACATACACACACACTCAGATGTGTAATTCATATCAAACAATAACACAAAGAAAACTAAATCTATTATTTTCCCCCCTGATATGGCCACTTAATGATCTGCCTCTGAATATGTGGAGTTTAAAAGTCAAAAGCTACATATTCAGAAAGACACTTCACAGTGGCTTCGAGGAGTCACAGTGGCTTCGAGAAGTCACAGTGATGATGGTGGTGATATCAGTACCACCTAAGCTCTTGTCTGTACCCTATGACCTTAATTACCCTATATCACAAATGAGAAAATGGAGGCATCAAGTTTTTAAGTAACTTTACATAGTCATAGAGTTGGTGTGTGAAGCAGCCAGGACTGGAACCCAGAGAGTCTGATTCCACAGTCCATGCTCTCAACCTTCACAAAATGAAATGTTCCTTCTGATCTGCCTGTAGTCCAGACCTCTGGGTGATGCAGGCACAAGCTGAGGGAAGCAAAAACTAAGTCTACTCTTTTGTCAACTCTAAGAGGTCATGAAGTGATGAAGTAATGAGCCCCAAGCGGTAAGCCTGATTTGACTTCCCTTGAACCACATGGGGTTGGTTAGAGAACTGAATGGGATACCTGTATGTTCCAACAGAACATGATGTGTTTTAGGTACATAGAAGCTATTTCTTGACTCCAAATCTGAGCTAAATTTAATAACAACTGAAGATTGGCTTCACGCCGTATGGTCTGCATTTTCCACTTACCACCACTTAGCTCAAAGTGTTTTCAAGTGGGTACCTACTGCTTTCTCCCTTTTGACATGGTTGTGGTAAAAGTATTATTTTCAAAAATTTTAAAAAAAAGGAATGAACTTGGAAACAAGGATCTTAAACATTCCTGTTGTCATGAGTAGAGAAGGACATAAAACGGTTTGGTTTTTTTTGTTTGTTTTTTGTTTGTTTGCTTGTATTATCAATGGCCTTAAATCAGGCAAATTAGTAAGATTTCATTCCAGCAATTTGTAGTCTCCATTTACTGCCATTGTACTATGTGTGAAAGTTATTTTTAATCCTTAGGCCAAAAGTTTTATTTTGTTTTTAATTCCTCACAGCCATTTTAGGAATTAATTGCCTTTCCTTTTACAGAAGAGAGAAATAGAAGTTCCAGAAGATTAAGTAACTTGCCCAAGAACACAGAGCTTATTAACTTGAACCCAGTTCTCCCTGAATTCAAAATCTTCACACTATCCTGCATGTGACTTCTTGGGAAAGCAGTATCTGGGGGCACACATAAGGGCAGAGGGATGGAAAAATAAATTATATAATGATATTCAGTGGGTCCTTTATTTAGCCCATTACAACCTTGGAAAATCACAACAGGGTCCCCCTCCAACATTGCACTGAACCAAAGCAAAAGCACTGAACATGTCACACAGGGTGCTGCAGGTAGGTGCAGGGGCCAAGGGTTCATAGCCAAGGTGGCAAGTGGTGGTTACAAAGTGCAGAGGGAAATCCTGCAGGCCGTGAGGATGTGCAGAAATCTCTGTTCTCAGAGGAAAAAGCCAAGGCAATAATATATCCACCTTTCAGTCTGAGCTCATCGAGGGTATCTTCCCAGCAATAGTGTCTGAGCTGGCATTGGCATTTGCTGAAATTTAAAGGCAGTCTTGACAGATAATTTTCACCAACACATGTCATGGCAAATTAAAACTAGATGTTCAAATTCTGGCAAAAGCGTCTGATGCAGTTGGGGTCAAAATGCATCCTTCCAAGAAGACCCATCCACTCTATTATATCCATAAACACACACTACAACAGGAGTTGGGCTATAGGGCAGGCATAATCATAGAGCACATGGCTACTTCTACTTTCTCCTGGGGTATGGGCAACTGATCCCCAGGAGAGAAGAGGGGCAGACATTTCCTTTCTGATGGCTACCTGGAACTCATGCACCTGTCTGCACCTGTCCTGGTGTGCAACCCAACGGTTGCTTCCACTTGCCTGGTTCCAGGGCTTCCAGGAAAAAAACTAGGAAGTTGGATGCTGGCTGTTGGCATAGTCTACGCCAGGAAAGATCATGCTCAGACTTCCCTGCTGTTGAGCCTGCTGCTTGCTGCTTCTGGTTTTGTCGGTCTCCACTGAAGTTAACATACACAGTAGATTAGTTTGCTTAATGAGGAACATTAATACAGTGATTAATGTGACAGTGGGATAGCACTTGCTTTACCCAACCTTCCTTTGTTCAGCTTATACACAGGATGGCCACTTCACTTCTTTACTATCAAATAAACACCTATGTATTGAGCATAGTGTGTGCTTAGTTCCAAACTAGACTCTGGGAGAAAGTGTACAAGGTACTCAGGGGGCCTTCACTCTGACTGCGAAGGAGCGTTCACAGAACAAAGAGGTGCCCGATGACCAGAGTAAAGTGTCCTGAGCCACATTGAAAAAAGTGACAGAAATCAACCAGGTAAAAGTAGAAAGCAAGAAAGCAAGTAGATGAGGTGTTAGTGTGAAGGAGGTCGGTTCAGAGCCACTGGGGCTAAGGGCGTGCAGGTGAAAGAATTCTAAACAGTGAACACAGAGGGACAGCCTGCTTTAGGAAGAAGGCCACCACTGGCTCAGAGTAAGGATATACCAGAGGCGTTGGCTGCAGACAATCCTGTAAGACAAGCTGAAGGTGACTTGGGAAATGCTGTGCTGGGGGCTTGAACGTGATCATGCAGGCTAAGGAGAGGCACACAGTTTCTGTACACAGCCAGATAGTAAATATTTTCAGCCAAACAATCTTTGGCGCAACCACTCAAGTCTGCCCTTATAGGGCAAAAGCAGCCATTGAGCATATGTAAATGAATGGTCATGGCTGTCTTCCACTAAAACTTTACTGACAACTCAGGCAGTCAGATGGATTTTGGTCTGTGGCCATAGTTTGCTAATCCCTGCTGTAAGCAGTAGGAAACCCCTTAAGATTTATAAGCAAAAGGGTTATGTCTGACACAGTGAGTATTTACATGGGTCACAGTGCTGTTGGTCAGAGGCTATAGTGGAGGGAAAAGAGATGGAAAGCAGAGGAACCAGTCAGGAAGTTTTATTTCTGATATATGCCTTTGTGAGTCTAACTCTCTGGTGCCCATGATCTGAACAGTGTCCTTCTGCTCTCAGAGCACTGACTCGTACTCACAAACCATTCTCAAATTCTACAAACTAAGGCATCATTTTCAAACTAGATGCATTTCTTAAAGCAGGCATTGGCAAAAATGTCTCCTAAATGAAGTATAAATCAGCACAAAGATAACTTTAAGCCTACACTGTGTAGGAGATGGAAAGAACTGTTTGTAAAGGAAAATGTAGAAAACCAAGGTTTCATTAAGGTAAAACAGGGGCCAGCATGATAAATGAGCACCAGTAGCCCTGTCTTTTTCCCTTTTAATATTGAGGTGAAAAGGAAGACTTGGATCAATGCTCTCATCAATGACTAAGTCTTCTCTACTCAGAACAAAACTAACCTGCTAAATGAGGAGAAAGAGAAAACAACAACGAACCAGCCTTCCTCAGGCATTCTGCTGAAGATGGTTTCCAAACAGAGCGCCCTGCCAGTCTATTTATTCTATTTATTATTTGGTGAGGAGTGTAGGTGTAATTTCTGGTAGTTCATCTTTCATTTTTATGTGGAGGAGAGGCAGCTGTTGGCCCACAACCTAAAGTCTGGGTTTTCATGGAGGACCCAGTCCCACCTTAGGGAACACAAAAAATTCCATGGTAATTGATGAATTACCCACCAGGATTAACATGTTAAAGTTTCTGCAAACCAGAATTAAATTGGATGTGCCAACTCTAAATCTGTTACAGGGAATTCTGCAGCAATCTTTGGAATAGGACAAATGTAATCTTCAACACAGCCGAGTTAAAAACCAAGAGTTTGGAGTAATGAAGCGTAAATGAAGATGGACCTGCTTTGGGGGCATGCTAGTGCAGACTGTCCCCATCTTAAAAGGAACCATGTTCCAAAATTTTACAATTTGAATAGTTTCTCTTACAGACATGGCATAAATATGGGTTAGCTCCCAGGCTACCCCTTCAAAGCTTATGTAAACCAAAAGAAAATAAAATAGAAATGATAGGAAGCAAAGGTCTTGCAGCACTAGTAATTAAGCAAATCAAAAGCAATTAAAATTATGTAATAATTTAAAAATTTCTCTTAAAAACAGGGAGTTCAAATTTAAAACAGAGTCACAGGATTCATTTTGAGATTCTCATCAGTTATAGCTCCCACCTCTCTCTTTGTTCATGAGATTTCAGAGTCACCAGCTTCCTTGCTGTTCTTTGAAGACCAAGCTTATTCTTGCCACTGGGCCCTAATGATTGCTGTTCCATCAGTTAGGAACACATTTCCAAGAGATTTTTCAATATTTAAATCCTGTTACCATAACCTCTTAGGCCTCCTTTATGGGTATCTCAAAGAGACCTTCTCTCCCCCAGTCATCATCTGTGCTGTCATCCTGGGTCAATTTCTTCACAGTTTTTATGAAGAATTATACTATTTACTTTTCACTGGATTTACTTGTTTACTGCCTATCTCCTCCATTTACATAAATTGCATGCTAGTTAGAATTTGTCCTCTTTGCCCCAGCACTTGATTCATTTTTTTTCCCTACAGTCTCCTTGAAGAAGTTATAGTAGAGATGCTTTCCAGAGTTTCTTTATTTCATGATTTTTATGATTTCTTCATTTTCTCTAATATAATTTCTAATTTTCTCTTATTCTTTAATTCCAAAACCAATAGTCATCCATTATTTTATAGACAGACACAGGCTAAGAACAATTCTCAATATTTATTGATCAATACTAACTTGGTTTCTTATAAATGTAATAATTATGGTCAAAATGGAAAAGAGGCAGAGAAAAGTAGGTTTAAAAAAAGCTTACACAAATATCAATGAAAAGAAATATAATTTGACTTAGTGAACTACAGGTCTATGGAAGACATAATCACTCCAGGAGGAAGGAGAATGATAGACTAAAATATTGTCATAAGCCTCCAATGGTATGACAGGCATAGAACATAGTTGTTATTCGAAGTATAATTTACACTGTGTAGGGAAAACTATGCTAATAGGAAGCAAAGAAGAGTGAAAATAACATTTATCAAAAATCAACCATGAGTGAGGAACTTTGCTAAGTGTTTTTATATTTAATCCTTATAACAATCTCTTGAAGTTAACATTATCCTTATTTTTTCAATTGAGGAAACAGAAACTCAGAGTTAAATAATTTAAATCAGAAAATAATTCTGACTTATGGATTCAGATTTGAATCAAAGTTTATCTGGAATTCCACCCCCATAAAATTTCTTGAGAAAGACATATATTAGATATTTATACTCAGAGCAACACCACCAAGATGGTGACATAGGTAGTTGTGACTTCGCTCCCACTCATAGAACAACTTACAACTATTCATGGGTAGACACCACTGAAAGATTCCTAGATGTTTATCCTCATAAACATGAATCTTAAATTTTACAAATGAAATAATGAGCAAGTTTGGATTTTTTTAAAGTAAACTTTGCTTAGTAAAATTCTTTAAATTTTGATAGCCAGTTCTTTTAGGGTTTGTGAGAATGATTTCAATCATAAAAGAAAATTTGTACTGTGCCTGTAATAACTGTCAGAATTGGAGGTTTTTTAATAATTGGATTATGATAGCAATTTACAGGACAAATCCTTATCCTTTCCTATAGTCATGATAAGCAAACAAATAAAACAGCTAAAAGCTACATACACAGAACCCAAAGCAGGAAAAGTAAAGATCAACCCGACAATTTTCCTATATTGACTTCTCTGCTTTCCAGCATTGAAGCTCTGTATGTATTTATATGCACCATGTCCGAACCACGGCTGCCATCCTGCTCTCTTATGGATGGGGCATGAATGGGTCAATGAAGAAGAAAGAAAGCTACTTCTCTTTCCATCTCTCTGTCTACTAGAATTATAGTACCTGGTGTAATAGTCCAAATGCAAGCAGGTGATAGATCAAATCTAAAAAAAGTAGCCACGGACATTTCAGTTAAGTTCTTCTCACTGGAAAATGTATGCTGGAAGATGAAGCCCCCTGAAGTTGGTTTTCTGACCTCTGCTTTTTTCCTGTTTTCTTAGTTTTGTATCATTTATACTCGTGCTTTACCCTGCAAAATAAGTGCAACTCAAGCTCTTTCAAAGAAAGCAGGACATAAGTGAATGCATCATTTTGACAGTGGAGAATGACAAAACATCTTTCAGAATCTCTCCATACTTGGCTGATAAATGAGGCACATCAACTACAAATTCTAATACCAAGCACACTAGTGAAAACAAGTGAGCCCATTCAGAATATAGCGAGGAAGATGGCACAGAGTGTTGGATGGTTAGAAAAGGGAAAAGATTTATTCCTTACCAATTTGTAAAAAAAAACAAAAAAATAAAAAAAACCAAAAAACAAAAAACCCCAAGCAAAACAGAAAATGAATTATATTGCAACTTAAAGCTCTCAGTTACTTAATTACCAAAACACCACTATAAAATGAGGATTATGTAGCTTTTTCTAATTTAATTTTTAACTGCTTATTTTTTAAAAATAGTGTGAAAATTATATTTCACTAAAAATTCTTAAAAATAAAATTTAGCATAATTAAACACACATGTTTATATATTATATATACATTACATAAATATAATGATGTTTATAAATATTAATACAAACATTATAAGTAAGTTTTTAAATTTTAATTATAAAATTGGTAAGAATAGTCAGAAATCTCAGTAACAATCCCTGTAATTTCAGAGAGAATGAGTCACCAGGAGTCTAATTTGTGCTGTTAGAGAGTTTGGGGGCTAAAATAATTAGATCAACAAGGCAGGCACTGCTGGTTCTGATCAGTATCATACCCCCCCCCCCCTTTCTTTTCTGGCATTCAAAAATAAAACAGGCTAGGCCACATGACCAGTTCTGGTATGAGATAGGAGCAAAAATAATGCTGATGTCCTTTCAGTACCAAGGCAGGTGCAAAGTCCCTGTATGATTCTCCAGGCCCTCATTTCCTACAGGGGAAATGTGGAGACCTAATTTTGAGATGAGAGAGTCACCATGTGCAATCAGCCTGGTAAACAGCCATCTAGAGGGTCCTCAGGGTCTTCAGAAAGTGTTTACTAATCCATTGAGATTTTGGTTGTTTTGTGAGTGCAGCATAAGTCTCCCAGTGGCATAGTCTTTCCAATGGCTAGGCACATTCACAGTTTCTTATCAAGTTTCTCAGACAAGAGGATCTACCTTTGCAGGATATCTAGATTTCTAAAAGTTGCCAATAAAATATTTGAGTAAATTGAATAAAAATGTCTGATTTAGGGGAGTCCGGGTGGCTTAGTTGGTTAGGCGTCTGACTTTCGCTCAGGTCATGATCTCACGGTACGTGGGTTCCAGCCCCGCGTCGGGCTCTGTGCTGACTGCCAGCTCAGAGCCTGGAGCCTCTTTCAGAGTCTGTGACTCCCTCTCTCTCTGACCCTTCCCTGCCCACACTGTCACTGTCTCTCTCTCTCTCTCCTAGAAATAAATAAAACATTAAAAAAAATTTTTAAAAAAAGTCTGATTTATTACTTTATCATATTGGAGCTGCTTGAATCTTGATTTCTTGTAGATCTTCAGTTTGTAATTATGAATCAATCCTAGGATATTATCCTACTCCATGAACAACAGTTCATTGCATTTTTTTGTAATATGAATTCTTTACTGGGCTGAATGGCCATAAACAGATAGTTAACTTAGTCATAGGGCAATAAGACTTACTGGGCCTCATAGGTCAAGAAATTAAGAATACAAATCTAAGAAAACAGAGTTAATTCCCCTTTTAGAAACTGGAAGGTGTACATTAAGTTTGAGTAAGGCATGAGTCCTCAGCACTGAGACATGGAGAAGAACTTCCAGGTCACCACACTTAACTCCTCTACTGCAGGTGAGATCAGAAGGTCAGGTGAAGTTACATGATTTTTAAATTTGTTAATTAAGTTCCTACTGAGTGGCCAGAGCAGGAGGAGATGGGGGGTTTGCTTTTATATTGTTAGCCAGCATTCAGCCCAACTCCCTACTTTGCCTCAGTTGCTAGTAATTGATGCTTAAATATGTGGTCTATAACTTGGAAGTGTGTAGGGCCCTAAAGCATGATATCATCTCTGGATTTATATTAGCTTTCTTCAAATACCTGTTTTCCCTTTCCTGCGTGTTCTCCCAGACTTTTTGTCTTCTCATACTTCAGTTTCATTATAAACCACTTCAAATGCTTCTTGTAAATAAATTAACAAATAAAATTAAATAATTTCAAAGACCCCTTCCAATTCTGACATTTCTGGTTTTCTAGGGAAAAAGGCAGCTAAATCATTTAGGTATTAAGTTTGACTATAACTAATTTGCTCCAGTAACAGAGTTGTTGCAAAGCAAGCAACCTATCAGAACGTGTTCAGTCCTGTAGTAGGACCCCATGGTGATGGTCTAAAATCCTACATTCCATGAACCTATTTTATCAAAGTTTTCCTACCTACACTGCTTTCATCCAAGACACATCCTTTAGGGATGTATTATAGAATAATACATCTTCATTATTATAGAATAATCAAGAAGTACGAAGAATCTAGAGGTAGACTCCCTGGGTTCAAACTGATGAGCTCTGCCACTTACAAAATCCTTGATTTTATGCAGATTACTCAACCTCTTTGAGCCTCAGTTTCTTCATGTGTCAAATGACCATAATTATAATTACTTTTTTCATAAGTAGAGTATTTCTATTTGGGGAATGTTAAATGAGATAATAGCCAAACTATTTAGCACGGTGTCTGACATTGCTTGAAAAATGTTAGCTTTTATGGTTAGGAGAAGATTATGAGGCACTATGAAAAAAAAAATCAATCAATGGACCCAAAATTAATAGCACTTTTCTGTACAAAAAGCCTAAAGGCATTTCTCTGTCCAACAGTAGCTGGTTGCCTCTTCTAGCACTTGTGATCAACAAGGCAGGCAAGATGTGGAAGCAAATGCTCTGATTCAAAACTAACTCTTTTCTTTCATAACATCTTGCTTAAGTGTTACTAGACTGGTATCAAATTGCCTGTTGCTGCTCAGCCAAAAGGTAAGGGCACTTAGTAAGGAGTTCCATGGCTTGAGCTTCAGAACTATTGGCGGGGTAGACGGGTAGTGTCCCGATTACATTTATCATTATCTAGGAACCATTGCTGTAGAACAATTCAGTCCTCCTAACACTTGTCAGATGCAAATTTCTGACTGTCCGAGATGGAAATAGGTTCAAATCACAGATGGGGAACAAGTCTCCTATAAAGGAAATGGGAAATGTCAAAGACGTCCAAAAGTAAAAGATAACCTGACAAATCGTTCAGGCAGGGCTCCTTCTTCCAACCTTGACTCAAGAAATCTATGCCATGCAAATACATGTCTAAATTGTATGGTCTGGCTACCTTGGCATCATCATTAAGAAATGAATACAAATAAATTCCCTGCAATAAAAACAATTCTCTTCCAGAAGAAAAAAAAATGATTCCCAATGGTATAAACCTTACCCTACATGAACTTCAAGGAAGATCTGTTCAAATGGAACAGAAAATCAAAGGGAACTTGCATTACTCAGTTTAGGGCCTACATCACTGCCTGACACTATTATTTCAGTTGGAAACTCCCTGCATTAATCTCCTCTTCCCTCTGCACTCACCCAAGGATGAACACCCAACAGGTGCTGTAAAGACCTTTAGATGAATTGAATCAGGGCAGGGAAGGGCACAATTCCCTCTAGCCAGGTAATGTTTTTTATGTCATAGAGTAGCAAAGCTTGAGTCTAAAAGTGCAGAAAATTAAAAAGGAAAATAAAAAACAAAAGAGATTAGAAAAATAAATTAATTTTAATATATTTAAAGGAGGGTTATATTTTGGGTTTCTAACAGAGAAAAAACTTACATTTTCCCCTAAGAGGTGTTAATATATTTGTATTATTAATAGTGGTAATGCACATAGCTAAAAAAATTTTTGACACTGTAACAAAAATATTTTCTGCAAGGATAGACTGGCTCCAGATCCAAGTTTCTAGTAAATATAGTAATGCTAAAAAATAGAGGAGTTTAGATGGTACTATTGACATTTGGACTAAACAATCCTGGGGCCGCTCTATTCACTGTAGGATGTTTAACAGCATCCCTGTTCTCTACCCCCAAGATGCCGGGAATACTTGGACTCCCCAGTTTTGAGAACCAAAAGTGCTTCTAAATATCACCAAAGGTCCCTCAGGGTGCAAAATCATCCCTAAGTCTAGATGGTAAGTCCATCTCATATCAAAGAAGAGTGAGAAGTTGCGTATGTGTATGTGAAGGCATGTACATCATTCATGTATCTGTAGATCAAATAAATTAGGGAGAAGTCATCCCCAATTATTTAATCAGAGCCTTCTAGTAAAATTCTGTGAAATATTTCTTTAAGTATACCTAGAACTTTTAAGTGCCACCTCCTCTGCTGTGTGCATTAGAAAGTCAAAACCGCAGAGCAGACAGGAAAACTAGCAACCCTACAATAGGTCAGCATAGGATTCAGCGTATACTTATGAGAACAAGCCTCATATTTAAGAACCAGTTGGTCTACTGCGAGGGAGGAAGGCACAACCTAGCAAACACACCACAGAGCTTTAAGGCTTCACCCTTTTTCCTTCAAGAGGACAGGTGTGTCTCTTCTCCTCTGTGCTGCCCTTGCTTTCCTGCAAGGGTGGGGTGAACCAGCCAAACACTGTACATCTCTTGTACAACAAGAGAACACTTTCCCCCCAGCAGAAGAGCAGCTGGCTCCTTTGCAGTATACATCACCTTTTGGAACAATTCACCAAACCCTGAAACTTTGTTATCTACGAACACAGGATGATACACTTCTCAGGGCCAATGAGGGGTTAAAATGTAAACCATGTTGAAACTGCTGGATATGATAGCACTTAATAAATGCTTCTGAATCTCCAATGTATAGAACAAATAACAAAGAATAAATACAAGTGTCAATCCACTGGCAAAGCAACTCTTGAACTTACATGGATGAAAAGTCTGAAGGAGGTACTTCTGTGCCAGCCAGAGAAAGTGCAGGCTCTCCTGAGGGGAGACAAAAGCTACTGGCGTCTCTGCAACGAGGAAGTGCATCTGAGACACCAACTTCGTGTATGTGATTGTGACTCCGCTCTAAGGTAGAGATGTCTGTGGCTTAATTCCTGTTTATTCACCATTCATCTCTTGTTTAACCGGCCTGGATTTCTTCTTGTAACTCAGTGAGGAACAACAAGCAAATATCTTCGTTATACCAGAGATAGGTGTTAACTGTATTTATAGAAGAATCATCACAGAACATGCTCACAGTTAAAAACCGCTTACAAAGTTTCACTCTCATACATATTCAGAGTGAACATGGTATAGTGACTAAAAATTGTTCTAATTGTGAAGAAAAGCTGAAGACCAGATTCCAGTAGAATCATACTGGGGCTGGTTTGAAGTCAGGGTCTACTTCAAACTCACTTTATTACCTTGGGCAAGTCATTTCTTATTATTTCTCTATCCCATGGAGGGTGTTGTAAGTATAGGAAAGGAAGACCTCTCCTACAACCCTTCTCATTTGCTCTGTTCCTAGCTCACCACCTGTCTTGCTTTCCTGAACTTATAGGGGCTCAGGGCCTTTGTACTTGCTATTCCCTCTGCCTAGCCTGATGTGCCTTCCTCCAGATATCCACATGAAAAGTCACCCCAGTGATGACTTTTGGAGCTGCCTTAAAAATCTAACTTAGCTCCGATACCTTTGTGCTTAGATTGTCTCATCCTAATGCCTGTCTCATCCCTGGTTTAGTTTCTTCACTTTAGCATTTGTATTATATAACAGTGTAAAAATCTGTTTCTTGTATTTTTTATTATTATCTCCCACACTAAAACAGAAAATCCCCAAATGACTGCCATTTTGTTCAGCATTTTCCTGAAAGAACGTCTGGCACACAGTAGGCTTTCAATTAAAGTCTTCTCAAAAATGTACATAAACATGAGTCTAATAACACATTAAACAGAAAAAAATGACAATGCCCTCCACTTTCAAACCATCATTTGGCTATGAATTGTGCAGAGGAATAATGCTGGAGGTTGAAGATGAATAATTTTATTTAACAACAGTCAGATTGAGATTTGGTTAGAGACAAGAAATTATTTTGGTAGTAGGAGCAGATATGCCAAAATCCAGCATTATGGCCAACTTCTATGTCTGAAGTCACAAAGTACATTGTGCCTGAAATAAAAATGTTTTGATCCTTCTCCCTAATCTCTGGGAATTCAGTAAATCTATATGCTTCTTCAAGGCCATCAGCATTTCTTGATCGTCTTCTGTAAGCACTGGGCTCTATCTTTAGCTCTTATTCTCATAGTTTATCTTGACAGGTCTATATTATTATTTCCATTTTACAGACCGTTAAACTGAGGCTAAAATAAAGAAGCCAGGTTAAATATATTTCCAAAGGGGATGAAGCTATTCTTTTTCCACTGATCTTCACTTGAGTAAATCTCAGTTCTGTTTTTAGCAGGCTCAGATACATATATTTTTTTTTTTCCAATAAATCTCCTCTGCCACATTGTCACTGTCTGGCCTCAAGCAACTTACTTCATCTGTGTGGCTGACCATTCAGTTTGTTCCTCTATATGGAAGTGAAAATAACACCATGGCTAGCAAACACTCAAAACATAGTAGCTTTTAGTATCTCCTGACCTCTGTGCCAATCTCACCATTTCTCAAGGTCACCTTCACTGGAGGAGACATCTGCAAATTTGTACGGACACACCTGCCCTGTGCAGTCTAAAGAGAATGCTAGTCTCAACCATTGATTTCAATCAGAATAGGACAAAAAAATAGAGTAAGAGAGATTAAAATATCTGAATTTGAAAGAAAACTCCAAAAACCATCAGAAGGAACAGTAATCTTTTTAGCATTACATGGAAAGGAAAACAGAGAATTTATTTCAGGACAATTGTGGGGGGGGAGATGTTTTTATTTTTTTCTTTTGAATGAAGCTGCCACGTGGCTTCTCATTCCCTCTCTCTCAATGGAAATTGAAATGGGAAAGTTTCCCAAATAATTTTAGATCAATCATGAGTTCATACGGTTTTGACATCATAACTCTTGTCATGTTACCATGCCAACAGGCAGTGAGGAGCTAAAAGCTTTCCAAAGATATGGAAATTATGGGCTTAGATGCGATTCAGTTCTCCGTGGGGTGAACACTAACAATATTGCCAACTATAAATAACAAGGATTGCCATGACACCCTCTCACCCACTCCCCTTGGTTCCTTCAATAAGCACTGAAAATATGTGATCTATTTTAGAAACAAAACCTGAAGATCCATTCCCTAAGTGGACGCCCTGCATGTAATAAAATGTTACGTGACTATTATTGCACGTTAATCTAGACAGCCCGCACCTCTTATTTCACATGTAACCTAACCCCAGCATACCCAATTCCTACTGCTCATGTGCACCTAGAGGCAAGGTTACGTGTGTGCTTGAGTACTGTCGCCCTCAATTGTGAAAAGCAGGCAAGCTTGAGCGCCTGAAACAAAAGGCACTCATCCCAGAAATTACAATGGAGTGTACTTTGGTCATCGTCGCTTTTAAAAAACACCCACAGAATGAATGGGCCCAACTGTCCACTGTGTTCATACTCTCCACTCCTGCTGGCCAGTATAATTGCTTTTGTTTTGTTTTGGTCTCTGGTTGAGCTTCTGGCATATCAGTTACCTCAACAGAGTAGAAGCCTAAACTGTATCTTCTCTGTCTTGATTACAGTGGTGAATAGACAGGATTAAAATGTGCATCTACATCATGGATTCTCTGATGATAGCAAAAATACAATGAAAAAATGTTTTGTTGTCTTTGTAAGGTAGACTACTGGCTTTGAACCACTACTGTGAACTATGCCTACTAGTATCCATGCCCTTTTGGAGATCCCTCCCTTGAAGCTGGCCAGCCCTGTGACCTGTTTTAACCAAAGAATGCTTTGCAAGTCATGCTGGGACAGTCTGGAGCTTAAGGCTTACAAAGACAAGGCATCTTCTGCCTTTGCGTTGAGAGAAGCCAACTTGGCTCTGAAAAGAGGCCACATGGAAGACCACTGAGCTCTCCAGCCAACAGCCCCAGCTCAGAAGCAAGCCAGTAGCCACAGCCAACTTGCTAGTCATGGAGGTGCGGCCACCAGGGAGCTGACCTCAGGGCCCAGGAGAGCGGCCCCAGCTGTTACACAGATGAGCTGTCCCTGCCAAGCCCATCCAAACTGCAGAACTGTGAACAAAGACATAAAATGTTGGTTGTTTTATACCACACAGTTTGGGGAAAGCTTGTCCCACAGCACTATGGGATCATAAATACTACATATTTAATGAGGAAGTATAGGATAGCCCTTCAGGCAGGCCAACCCGAGTTCACATCCCTCTAACTTCCCTTTCGTGTGATTCAGGACAGTATACTAAAGCCCCATTTCCACATCTGAAAATGAGGAAAAACAATGATATAAGATTCATTGAGGGTGAAAGGAGAATAAGGGGTTGTGTACAGGCACACATAGACACATACGTACACACACACACACACACACACACACACACACACAAGCAGGGTTGGAGCAGAGAGAGAGAGAGGGAGAATCCCAAGGAGGCTCCCCACTGCCATCTCAGAGCCCAAAGAGGGGCTCCATTCCATGACCCTGTGATCATGACCTGAGGCCAAATCAAGAGTAGGATGCTAAACTGATGAATCCACCCAGGTGCCCAAGAAAGTATATTTTTGAGTGGAAGGTTAAGAGAGGAGATACTTGACTATGCCTGAGGAGTAAAAGTCATGTCTGCCATCCTTATTGGTCAGCCTTAAACCAACAGATAATAATAGGTTAAGGAACCCAGAATGGGACTGCCCAAACTCCTCGGCGTTGTAGATCTTTCCAAACAGAAGAAAACCAGTGTTTCCAGCCCTAATATCAGTTAGACAACAGGAGTCATTTTGTGTGTACGTCCTTGCTAAACTGATAGGATCCAGGAATAAGGCCAACAAGTTCCACGAAGGCATTAATCTTGGAAAGAAATAATGTTGTTAAATCACAGCACAACCTCAAGTCTTCCCCCCTCTCTGGGTGGAGATTGCCATCACACTCTCAAGTCCCCCCGCCCGCCCCCCCCCCCACCGCCACCACCGCCCTGCCATGTGTGACTTTCCTTTTTTGTTTTGTTTTGATGTTTACACCTAGATATCACATTTAGCTTTCATCAGAGGATGAAAGTGTGTCCAATTGCTTTCCTCACAGTAATTTGCTGGGGCCCTGAGTCCTTCGGTATGGCCTGCCACCTATTATTATTGTATCTGTCTCCTGACAAAATACAATTCCTAGGGAAACCCTCCCAGTTGCAAATGTAAGGTGGTAAGGTACTAAACACAGATGAGGTGAATCCAACAATCAGCGTGGAAACAGTTTTCCATGTGGGGCAAACGGTGCAGCTGAGTAGGCAGTAGCAATGCCCACCCCAGTCTATTCCAGGGTTTTATAAACAGAGGAGATTAAGAGGCTGAGTTTATGGACCAAATTACAGTAAGTACCTTAGAAAACCGGAAGAAAGACAGGCACTTGAATACAATATGCATAGAGAGAATTTCTTCCTCAAGGCATTTTTGAAAAGACAGAGGTTCAAGCGGCCTCCTAGCAGAGGAATAGAAAGGCACGCGGGATCTAGAAGAACATCTGTGGCATGTTTGTGAGGCCTGTGGTTGTCTGGGAGGCCTTTTCTCTTGCACTCCCTCACTTCCCTCATCCCGTTTCCTGCAGTCACCCTTTCCACATGAATTCTCTGATCTCTAGGGTGCTCTTCTCAGAAACTACTCATTCCCCACACCCCAAGAAAGGACTTAGTTCATGAGGGTCTAACCTCTTGCTGCTCCTAGGACTACGTACCTATCTGCTATAGAAACCCAAACCTTCCATAACCTCCATGGAAGTAATAGAGTATCAGCCGCTTTCACAGGCGGTGGGACTCTGCTTTGGTCTCTTTCAAATCAGACCATCTAGTAAGTTATTTCTACTCTGACACTAATTCTTGCTCATGCCAGATAAATGCACTCATTTGTCAATAAAACCACATTTTTGGCATGCTGTATAATCTCAGAAACCACAAAGCCAGACAGTATCTTACACTGAATTTTAAAACACGAAAAGCTATTCCATTTGAGTTGATTGTACACAGAGATGAATACCATACTTTCAAAATCATTGGCCAAGAGTGAAAGGAAAAGCAACCAGAGACAGGCAGCGAGGGGGAGAGAGCACAGACAGGTAGGCTCCCGAGAGCTGTGGAGTCCCTATGTCACAGGGCTGAGGCTCTCAGCTAGAGAATCAAGACTAGCCTTATCTGCCCCTAGGTGGGCTTCTTAAGCTTCCATCCCCAGGTAATTTACTTATGGTCTTCTCTCAGTTTATGTGGAAGCATTTCTGTGTGGAATAAGGACTGATAAAGAGGATGAAAGGAACCTGCCATTTATTTTTGAGCACTTTCTTTTGATAGCTTTATTCAAAAGGAGGAGATGGAAGGACAGTCCTCTCTTTAGCCACAATCTCATGCAAAGTACTTAGTGAATTAGCTTACTACACACACAAGAAAATGTATATAATTTGCTGTCCTTGAATTTCAAACTAATTATCGTAGGGGCATAGGGCTCACTAAATAGGCATGAGGGTTGGAATGGGGGTCCCCCAAAATACTGAGCTCCCACCATGGCCGGTAACTTGATACATGTGTGGCCTTCTTGTTCACATCAGAATTTTGGGGGCTTTTTTTGTTAATTTAGTGGCTTATACTGAATTTAGCATTTTTTGGCGAGGTAATAAGGGAAGCCACTGTAATGAAGTCATTAGACTTAGTCCCCGAAGTCAACAGTCTGAACTTCACAAGCAGTTCTGTCACTTAATAGGTAGTGTGACCATGGGCAGACTACTTAACCTCCCCGAGCCTACTTCATCATCAGTAAAATAAGGATAATCACAGTACCTGTCTCCAAGGGCTATTAAGGGTATAAATTTGATTATGCTCAACCCTTTCTCTAACACATAAAAAGTACCTAAAAATGTTAGTTATTATTATTATATAAAACACTGACTAATGTAAAATCGAGAGCATTCTTTTTTTTCCGAAAGAGTTTTTCATCTTCAAAGATTTTTTTTAAAAAGGAAAGCAAGGTTACCTCCTGCTGTTTAATAAGGAACTTGTTTCAGGGAGACAAAGGCAGGAAACGATTTTTCTTAGAAGTAAGGGAGAAGCAGATCCGGGACATCACAATTTATAGCTCTGAGTAATTTAGGGACCAATCACCAGACATGACCCCCAGGAAGGGCTCAGCACCATAGCAGAGCCACCCTTGTCAGTCTGCCAGGGAAGAGGAAGTGGGCCTTTGGCAAGAACAAACTACTGAAAAGGCCTAACAAAAACAGAAGCGTGGATCCCAAATATTTTCAAGGGAAAAAGTGGAATGCAGGTACATCCCAAGCAGGGAAGAAACATCCAGTTCCACTCAGACTGTGTGTCGACACTGTAAAAAGGTGAAATCCAATGGAGTTATTAGAGTAAGGGAGTGAGAAATGGCTACTGTGGGAGATCCAGGCAGGAACAAGGCTTAGGGATAAACGTAGATCCCACTTGCCGTGGGACGGCTAACTGGAGGTAAAGCTGGCAGGATCTCTGTGTTGAGGGAAGGATCTAGACAAGTGAAAAGCACCCAGGATCTGGGGGGATGGGGACACAAGAGACCGAGGGAGAATTCAACCAGACATACATAATTTATTCCATATGCTCCAAGCCCAATTTGGGGGATATTTGGAAAGCTGCTGTTCAACTATGTCAAAAAAAAAGTGGACAGGCTCATAGTCTTCTGACTTCAACTGTCTGGGTTACACCAGGTAGTTGTTTTTCCAAAATCCCAGCCAGAAGTAATGCAGGGGAATGTGATGTGCTGTGAGGCTGGGCTGTGGGTGGTCCCAAGGCAAGATGGGGCAGCTAGGAGATTACTAACGCAATCTGGAATAGAACTGAAAGAAGGAAAGGATTCAAAATCTAAAAATGAATGAATACGCTATATGAACAGTGGAATTTCAAGTTCATAAAATGGCAAATACAAACACAAGATAGGACCAGGGTAAAGATAGTAAATCAACAGATACAATGGAATTTTTGGCACTTAGATTTTTATTTTCTTTGAATATGTCTTTTCTTTGCATTATTTTCACTTAAAACTATTATCTTCGTGGGGCACCTGAGTGGCTTAGTTAAGCATGCAACTCTTGATTTTAGCTCCACACCTCCATCATTCTAAAACCCTATCAATATGAATAAACTGTCTTTTTTTTTAAGGTGAAATTCACATAAGATAAATCCACCATTTTGAAGCAGGCAATTCAGTGGCATTTAGTGCATTCACTATGATGTACAAGTGATATAAGAAAGCTGAAGGGACTCCATTTTGGATCAGCTGCTATAAATCAAGAAGCTAGGAGAAAGATCTGGGGCAAGGTAGAATTCACTAATGCTTTGAAATGAGCAATTTGCATGGAGTTGCAAGGACTAAAATAATTTTATTTTCTTTCTCCCTTTCCTTCCTTCTCTCTTCCCTTCTTTCCATGAACACAGGTATGGTATTTTTCTGGGGGCTGTTGGGGTTAATAATGTAGGTGTAAAGATTCCAACTGCATTGTGTATATAAGGTATAAGGAGAACACAAGTACCAAGTGCTAGCAAAATACCCAGTCTAGGAAAGGGAATAAAATGCATACCCTTTTGAACATGGCCAGAAATCTTAATACATGATTTGAAAATAATTCACTACAAAAAAATTAATGGGCAATGAATTCCTCTTTTGGATATGAAAACTAATAAATAGCAATGTGCCTAGAATTCCTTAGGGAAGAAAAAAGTATACACTTATATGATTCCAACACCCATCAACATCAATTTTTTTATTGCTACTATTTCCAGATACCAAGATCTTCATTATTAAAACTTAGAAGTCAGTTTCAATAGACAATATGTATTAAGAACACCTATCATAAATTATTCTCCCAATAGTATAAAGCCATTACTTAAGAATATAGTCAGGTTCAGGGGTGCCTGGGTGGCTTAGTTGGTTAAGTGTCCAACTTTTGCTTAGGTCATGATCTCGCGGTTTGTGGGTTCGAGCCCTGTGTTGGGCTCTGTGCTGACTGCCAGCTCAGAGCCTGGAGCCTATTTCAGAGTCTGTGTCTCCCTCTCTCTCTGACCCTCCCCTGCTCATGCTGTCTCTCTCTCTCCTAGAAATGAATAAAAAAATATTAAAAAAAAAAAAGAATATAGTCAGGTTCAATGAGTCAAATCCTTATGGTAGAGTCCAGATAAAATATTAATTTGAAAATTTGAAATTGTGGAAAATATTTTAGACTTGTAATCATGGGAGAAATCTTACCCACACAGTCCATGTAACATTCCCAAGGGATTTCTGATTATTTTGAAATTTAGTATTTTAGCATATGTCTTCAAGGTATGCTAAATATCACACAGCCTAGCAGAAAAAGGTTGCATTTCACATCCAGTGTCATTCAGCTTGAGGTCTCTTTCAGTGGGTGCCTTCCCTCAATGCGTTACAGAGAGTGCTTGTCACTTACATGCCATAAAACCCTGAACAGGCAGGCAAATGAAAATGACTCCTCAAAGAGTGTCTTGAACAGAGGAAAAAAACATTCTTAGAATTAACAGTCCTTTAAAATGCTATTCAAGTGCAGGGATTTGATTCTTCCAGTTTCTAAAAAGGCATACTTAGATGGAGTTTTATTTACAGTTAAGTATTCTTTGCCCCTTGGTGAGGCTTGAAGGTCAAAGGCTTTCCATCAACACATAGGATGTTAGACCGAGTCACTTATTTTAGAGTAGAGGAACTGGGAAAAAGATCTCCTCTGGTCATTACATAAGTTTCACACATGACGTGTGTACCTTTCCTAAGACTGTTCTGGTACAAGGAAGGGGAGGGGCACCTGGGTGGCTCAGTCAGGTAAGCCTCTGACTTCAGCTCAGGTCATGTTGGTGACTTTGGGTGCCGTATCCAGCTCTGTGCTGACATCTCAGAACCTGGAGCCTGCTTCAGATTCTGTGTCTCCCTCTCTCTCTGTCCTTCCTCCACTCATACTCTGTGTGTGTCTCTCTCTCAAAAATAATAAAACATAAAAAAAAAACCATAAAAAAGAAAACCAAGGAAGGGGAGAGAAAAGGCTGGTGGGGTGAAGGGGATGACGGATGGCCCAGTATGAACAATATCATCCTGCACCAAATCAGTCTATATAGCAACACTATTCATTATCATCCACACGTTTCCCTAGAAACTTGCATTGTTTATCTCGTTGTCTCATCCGGAAAATTACCTTAACATTCTGAAATTCATTCTTTAGTAGAAAGTCATGGAATAAGTCACATCTTCTTTCATAAACCAGAACCCATAAAGATTTGGATTATTAGAGCAAAAGGAGGCTTCTGATGACATTTTCAAAGAAAAACTTTGTAAACAATTTTTTTTCTCATGAGTTGTTAAAAGGGGGGGAAGTAATATACTTTATTAAATATATTTTTTTCAAATCTGATTATGAATGTTGGCTCTGCCATTAATACATTTAAGTAATAAATGGCTCCCCATTTATTGAGCCTCAGTTGTCTCATCTGAAAAATGAGACAATAATACCCATGCCTCAGGGTTATTGTATGGACTCGTTATCATAGTTATTGAAATAACTATGAGATGCTGCACATGGCACAGGGTCAGGATATGTTAATTTTCTCTCCTCCTTCATTAAATACGCCTTATTTAAGTGAGAAAAGGTCAGAATACAAGGGAAAATCAGGAGGCTGTATTTCTGAAATTAATTATTAATGGCCCTGTGAGTATTCTAGGCTTTATTCTGCCTGCAGCGTGTACAGTCTGAAATCTGATGGCTCCTGGAACACTTAGGATACTTTCCATTGGTTTGATGCTGAATTCTACTACATTCAAAGGCTGTTCCCACGTTCCTGGAATCACCAGCAATGTGAAAGGTTTAAATAGGCATAGCTCTAGACAGACACAGAAATAGAAACATGGCTAGACATCAGTCAGAAATATTAGTGGTCCTTGCTTGCTCATCAAATTTCCAACAGTCGCCCTGGCAGAAAGTTGCTGTGCTTTGTTATATCATTTAGGTCATTTCTATGGGCTAAGGTAAGATGCATTTAGCACTTACTCAATCAGAAGAGAAGCAGACATTTTGTGGCAAGGTAATTCTCTACCCTCCTTTTTTGTTGGGATAATGTGTTCGGGCTGGCAGGTGAGGTATATATCCTGTGGGCCAGCTCACAGCCATGGCTATTTCATCTGGCGGCAGAAAGAGTGCTGCCAAATGGCCATTAATATGACCTTCTAAAGTAAGGATGACAAAAGATAGCTGGGTTTCTAGTAGCAGGGCAGCCATGAGTAACTGACAGAAGCTATTTAGAACTCAGTGCTGAGATGCATTCTTCAGTTTGACAAAGAAAGCTGTAATCAACTAGTGATGTCTGGCAACAGTGCTAACCTGGGAGGGAACAGCCCAAGTGCATCATATTTGTTGAACTCCCTGGTTCAGGGACCCTCTGGGACAGGGCTGACTGGACCGTGGTCCTTGAATTAGCCCTCCTTCACCGCCACCCTAGCCGAATGTGAGAATGTGCACAGCTGCTCAGCTGTGTGTGGACATGTCCCCACTTTGCTTGCACAAGAATGGTGGTCATACAATATAAATGAACAGATCTATGCTTTAGGAGAAATGTGGAGCTATGGGGCATCTGATTTTCAAAATTAAATTAGACACGGTCAAATATTCATCTAGAACACAAGCTTTTAGGCACTATGTGCCATATAAAACCCGCACAACATTAATTCACTGCAAGAGGAGGCACCCTCTACAACGAGCCCGTGTGTACCAGCACAATCTGCATCACATCTCTCAGACCACAAGAGGGTCCTAGCAAATGGACCTTAGTCACTCTTTGACCCTACTCCTTGTCAGAACAGCTGTTTTTCAATGATGTTGGTAATGAATAAGGCAGTTAATAAGCAACATGAAATACCTAAAACAAAAGAGAAAAACAGAGTCTCTGGTTACTAACCGGTTAATGCACCTTGGGGTTTGATAAACAGGGAAAATTGACAAAAATACAGACAATATGAATCTAGATTCCAAAAACAAAAACAAAAAACGAAAGCAAACAAGCAGTCAAGCAAGCAATCGATAGATGGAGCTATGGAAGAAAGCTACTTCTCTAGGATCTGAGTTTGATCTAAGGCCTCAATGGCTCCAGAATTGTTGGTTTTTTTTTTTTTTTTTTTTGACAGAACAGACCAAAAGCAAATTACAGTGAGTTTACCTCCACTCTAACCCCCTCAGGCATGAGAAAACACTTGCAGGTGCCTTTAAATTACAGTTTCTGAGGCTTCAGGTTAGTTATCTGGACTAAGCAAAAAACCTTTCTAACTGGTTAGGCATCCTCTGATTCTAATCTCTCTGTGTCAACCCACAAGAATGGAAATGGGGCAGGTTTCTGGTAGACCTTGCTACTTATTCCCTGACTTGCATGTTGTTCTCAAGCCCTTGCCCCTGAAAGAAATCTCACTTTGCCTGGATGGATCATGAAGATCTTGATACTCCTCTATTACACCTGACTGGTAATGGAGGAGCCACGCCTCAGGCCTTGAGTGACACAATGCTGGGGGCTACAAAGACAGGGCTGTGCTGGGAACAGACCAAGGTAACGTGAACTGATGGTTCATATGCCGAGGGTTCGCACAGGTCAGTGCCCAGCAGAGTAAAAGCTCAGAAAATTCCAGTATGCCAGAGACGAGCACAGAGTACTTTGGTGAGCCTGCAGCCCTCCCCCTTTATATATATATATATATATATATATAAGTGTATATATACACATATATATAAATGTAAATATATATATGGATAAAATTTATATATATACACATATATATGTATAAACTTTATATATATACATATATGTATAAAGTTGCTATTTTAAAGATAATAGATCCTGAGATTTGCAAACAGAAATTCTGACTTTCCTATTCTCTTCACTCCGAATTTGTAATCTTTTATCCACAACTTAATTCATACATGGAAAAATCTAAATTCTATTAAAAAGACATGGTGTTGATTTGCCATTTCTAAAGATCCTCATTTTGAGGCCACCATAGCCATGTAAAGGTCATAGCATCACCCAGTGATTACTGAACTGGGAGCTCCTGCAGATATATGCTTGTCCTTCAGTGCACAGCACGCTGTGATTCACCCTCACGGGCCAGCAGAACGACTTATACTGCTCAGAGTTCAAAGCCAAGTCCTTGCTTATCGCTCCAGTCAAACAATTTCATTTCTATCAGTTGGTGGTTGTACTTCAGATTTTATGGATCCAATGGGTCTAGTGAAGTTTTATTACCCTGCAATACAACAAGAAGAAAAAAAGCTCTGGGGGGAAAAAATCAATATAATGTTTAAGGTCTTTGTTACCTTTATAACCTCCAGTGTTCTTTTACATATAAACTAATAAATCAACCTTTTAACAGAAGATGCATTGCTCAGTGCTTGCTCAATACTAGGTGCTAAGTCCGATCATAAAAACTATCAAGAAGTAGCTAATGGTTTTGCTACCTGAACAAGCACAGTTAAAGCAGAATCAATAGCTGGACAAGGATATTGTTTGCAGGTATTTTCTCCTGCTTAACACACTAGTCAGTTGTTACCAAATGAAAGTAACAACTTTCAAAACATTAGAGGACTTTTATAAGCTATACTGTGTTTTCCTGAATTTGCAAATGCATGTAATTTAGATTAAACAGTTCAGATATCAAGTTCCTTGGTATTGGCCACTTCTCAACTGCGAGAGACATCTGTGAGAGATATACTCATTGTAACTTTACAGTTGAGTCAGCAAAACCCTGCAAGACAGTCTTTCCCCCAACCTTCAAGGGAATGGCTTTTTCTGATGTCAGGATCTTGGAAATATGACCTGAGTAGATTTTCTCTAGTGGATTTTAAGCAGCAGCTATGAAGATGTTAAGTATTAGAATAAAACTAAAATTAAATTCTTCCACTCATTACAGTGATAAATATATCTTTTCTCATAAACCTCTTTGGCCTGGAACACTATGAGGATTGGTAATCTAAACTCAGAACCTTTTCAACATGAATTAGCATCATGTAGCCAGTTTGAATATTCTACATTAAATTAAATTAAATGAGAAACAGGTTTAGGAAAGCAGTTCACCTATTTATTATGAGCAGAACTTTATAGCTCACTATATAACATAGTAAGTACCATTCAGTGGCTAAGACAAATTGCTATAGATCCCATTTCAACCAAGTGCCTAGAAGAAAATACAAGGCTTTCTCTGCAAGGAGAAAATATGATCCAGCAAAAAAGAGCAAATCTCAATGCTCCTGCTAGCGTTAATGGCTTAGAAAAGGGTACAAGACCCCTAATGTCCAAAAGGAAGAAACAAAGTCAAGGGTTATCATTACTGTACTATTAACAAGGTAGCTAATTGTTTAGTTGATGAACACTAATAAATGGAGTTGTTTCTCCAGCTCCCAAAGGGTTGTCCCTTTCAGGAGTCCTGCGTTTCCACACAGAGGCGAAGCATAAAAAATGGCTTAAGACAAATTCACTTTAGTCACTGAAATGGAAGATGTAAAAGCACAATAAATTCAAAACAATTTTTATTTTTCCTCTCTGCATGGATTCTCAGGCTGCACAGGATGGCCACAATCACAAGATTGAGATTTGGATTTTAAAATATTCCCACTTGTCTTCCAAATTTGTCTTTTGTTATCAAATTTTTTGATATCAAAAATTTTTTATCAAATTTTTATAGCATTACTAGAATGGTAGATGGGGAGGGAGGTATGCGTGCCATTCCTTTTTAAGTACACTTCTGATGTTTAGAGAAAAAAAGTTATTTAACAAATCTGGCCTGAGAGTCTACTGGACAGAAGAGATGAATAGTACCTAGATAATGAAACAGTTGGGTAGGATCACAAATGGTGCTGATTAATACATAATTATTAATTGGGAGACAACTACCAAATGCCAAAACTCTAAACTTAAAAAAAAACCTTTGAACTTTTTCCAGGGCCCCGACATGGTCAATATCTGTATTGGCAACATGGTTAGATGGCTGTACAAGTTTATGAATGAAAAAATCTTGTGCCTATAGGTAACACACTAACTAATGGAAACATAACTGAGGATATTCTCAACATCTTGAAATGATGATACAAATCCTAGGAAAAGAAAAGGAAAAATATCAGTGCTCCACCCAAGAGTATTTATTTTCTAACTATCAAATTACCACAAACTCAGTAGCTTAAAACAACCTAAATTTATTATCTTACAATCTCCAGGTCAAAAGTTTAACAAGGGTCTCCCCAGGCTAAAATCAAGGTGGCAGCAGGTCATCATTCCTTTCTGGAGGCTCTAGGGGAGAATTTATTTGTTTGCCTTTTCCAGCTTGTGGAGGCCTTTCACGGCACTCGGCTCACAGCGCCCTCTTCCATCTTCAAAGTCAGCAAGAGCAAGTGAGCACTCTCATCACATCACTCTGACCTCCCACTCCCTTCTACCTCCCTCATCTACTTTGTGAGGACCACTGTAATTAAACTGAGCCCATCCAGACAATCTCTCTGTCTCAAGATCCTTAACTGAAACCCATCTGTGACTTGTCTTGTAACAAGTAAGGTGATGTATTCACAGGCTCTGGGCATTAGCATGTAGACATCTTTGGGGAGAGTCATTCTGCCTATCGTGCAAGCTTAAAATTAAAAACAAACAAACAAACAAAGATGCAGGGGAAAGGTGCCTGGAAAGGAGAAAATGTAGGTGAAAGCAAAAAAAAAAAAAAACAAGGCTAACTACTGTGAGGTGAGATGGTATCTGGAATATTGAGTTCTGAACATTACAGTGAAAGAGAAACAATCTTGAACCAGAATGTGTTCAAAAGAGTGACCAGAATGGAGGGGACATTTATCATCGAGGCATATGAATAACATTTAAAGCAATTCACACTGATTAATTCAGAGAAAAGAAGGTCTGGGTGCAAATGCCATGTTTTTCAAGGCTCTGAGGAACTGTCAGAGGTTGTACTTACTCCTTAACATGAGGGGACAGATCAGCTTTAACAGAATTTAGGAAGGAGCAAACTTCAGCTAAAAATAATAACAATGGAAGTCAAAGGAAAATGGATGGATAGTTTAGGGCAGTAAAGCTGAAAACTAACATTTGTATTACATTAGAATTTATAAAATGATTTCATACATTAATTATTGCATTTGAACTTCTCAAAAGACCTGCGAGAGACCTAGGACAGATACTCAGATGAGCTAGTGTCCTGGGAGGAACAAGAAATCCAATGCAAGTAGTTCATACATTTCGATTAAGGGATGGTAGAGAGAGAGGCAAGAGCAGAGTGAAGGGAAATACGAAGGGACACAGATTCTCAGAGATTGCAACAGCAGGAAGGGCATGTCCTTTTACTTCTAGACCTGAAGAAGCAGGGGAAGAACAGACCTTAAAGGAGCCAGGTAAGGCAGAGCTGCTGACAGGGCACACTGAGTCACTGCAGACAGGGAAAGATGCAGCCACCACAGGCAGCCCAGAGCAGTGAGACAACAGTGAAGATGTACCCTGCCCTCTCTCCCATGACCTTTTACATTGGTCCAACCCAACAGGACACTGGTAAGCAAGAGGCATAGAAGATCCTTCCTGAAGGGGTCAGCCGTCTAGGGCACAGAGTAGGACAGATAACAGTAGAGAATGGAGAAGGTACAAGAGAAAAAGTTGAATGGCAATGACCTGCACCATGCTACTGTACTTCTTTTAATAAATTAAGATATCAGGACTTGGCGAGGCAAAATTATTTCCTTAGGGTCTCATAGTAGAAGGCATACTGCAGGGCCAGAACTCAAATCTTGATCTGCACTCAACAAAGGCTAAGCATTCCCCTGACGGTGCATCACCTCAGTTCTCAGGGGCTTCCCTGTCTCTGGCAGTCTTGGAGGAGGAACTGGAGATGGTGCAAAGGATACATATTTACAGTAAGGGGTCCACCATTTCTGTATACCCACCTCTGATTCTGTGCTTCCACACACATCGCCCCTCATTTTACCTACATGATTTTCCCCACTTTCTTCCAAACCTAAGTGGCCCAAAGAGCTTTGAACACTGCAGAAAATACATGTAAATGACAATTGTTGATGATTCTGCAGACTCTCTGGATAAGGCAATGCATTATGCACTCAGTTTTTATAATATCTATCTTTATCTGTCTGCTCTTCCACACAGTAGGGTGGCCGGGGTATATTCAGAGGATTACACTGAAAAGAGATGAGATTTCCAAAGTAGTTTTTTTCATTCAGAAAAATGGGCTCAACATGCTTTACCCTCTTAAAATAATGTCAATGAATTTATGTTCAATAATCAATCTCTAGAAGTTAGCAATAATTACAAAATAGCCTTTCCTGTCTCTTTTGCCCAAACCTTCAAATAAAATACTTTATCGTACATAAGATACAGCTCTTAAAAATTGCAGGAAAGTACTTTTCTCAAAGTCCATTTTCCCAACACTTTCAATATGTAATTATAGGACGTTCCCTTTAAACATAAATAAAATCCCAAGGTATAATAAGATCACTTTTATAACAGTGCCAATTCCTAAGTACCCTGCCAAAAGGAAATATTTTGTGTGAGACTAAAATACGAGTCACGAAATGTAAATGTAAACTAACTGATGAGGGCAGAAGTGACATCATGAGGCAAATTTTCTGGAGTCTCAGGACTTAAAACAGATAAAAGTCAACTTCTCTGGATGAGTAAGAATGGAAGGAATAGAGAGCCACCTATTCAACCTGTCGCTAGCCCTTTGTGACACCTCTTGTTTCACAGGTTGAAACCACGTTGCCTAGTTTTTACATTCAGTCACTAGCCTAGAGCTATCTAGCACTTGAGTGTAAACAGGAATTGCCTATCTCCTGTCATTCTGGCAAACTGGTGAGGGTGTCTCTACCAATGTGTGATCCAAAGGGAGAGAAGCAGGAGTGCCTGGGTGGCTCAGTCGGTTAAATGTCTGACTTCTGGTCAGGTCATGACCTAGTGGTTTATAGGTTGGAGCCCCGTTTCGGGCTCTGTGCTGAGAGTTCAGAGTGGGGAGCCTGCCTTGGATTCTGTGTCTCCCTCTCTCTCTGTCCCTCCCCCACTCATGCTCTGTCTCTCTCAAAATGAATAAACATTAATTTTTTTTTTCAAAGGGGGAGAAGCATCTTAACTTTCTAACACAAGCCTGGTATGCAAGCATCAGCTAGTGACCTCCACTCCCGCAGATGGCTGATAGACTCATTAACTCCTAACAGAGGGCAGCCTTGTATGAGAGCGCATGAGACGTCCCTGGAGCCCCCAGAAGCGCTTGCAAGCACAGTGCAGGGAGTTGAAATGCTGAGAGATCAGGTCTGAACAGAATCAGCTGTACTTCAATTATTCCTATTACGGTTGTCTTCTCTAGCCTCTGATTGGTGGAATCAGGATACAACTATCACAAAGCACAGTGGACTAAATAAAAGGTTGTGGCCTCCCTCTTTTTCAAGATCTTTCCTCGAGAACAAAAGCATTGAATGAAACTCCCCTTGGTTGTTCTGACTTTATCTGACTTCTAAAGTTTAACATATTAAATTACATTAAAGGAGGTCTTGAAACACAGTGGAGGGAAGGTAGCAAAATTGGCAAGGGGAGGTAATTTTACCAAGGTGCTGAGATATGAACATGTGGAGATGCGAATATTTAATATTGCTCCCTGCCTTGCAATCTCTGCCAGAGTAAAACCTCTTAAATATCCACAGGAAAATGTGTACTTTCAACGGATACTCTTAGATTAAGGGCAACTTCTACTTTGGAATGAAATGATGTCCAAGAAATTATGACTAATATAGATTTGAAGCAGCATTCATAGAAACGACCAGACATTTTTTATTTTGGTTTTGTTTGAAGAGAGAGGCATTTCTTCTGAAGATGATATACCAACTCTGAAACAGATTTCAGGTTAAATATATCAAAAATTTTCACTCTCATGAATCATGTATGTTCCCTGAATAACAATGATAGTGAATAGAGAAAACTCACAGGTTCCAATCAAAAGATGGTTGAAAACTTGGTTTATTCTCTGCATTTTTGCATAATCATTGCAGACCTTTAGACCCACTCAGAATTTACGGGACAAGTATGTATGATGTAGGTGATCGAAAAGTTTTCTTTTTGTTCCAATTTAATTGCCTCTTGAAACTTTCAGTGAAATAACACATAAAAGTTTAGAGTTTAGTTGCACTCTTCGAAGAGTTTAGATCTAATTACTTAGTAGAAAATTGTAACAATCACGTGAGGTTGATGGCTTTACAGATCAGAAGACTTATTTTTTTAATGTTTATTCATTTTTGAGAGAGAGTGAGAGAGAGCGAGAGCGAGCAGAGAGGGGAGGGGCAGAGAGGGAAGGAGACAAAGAATCCTAAGCAGGCTCCAGTCTCTAAGCTGTCAGCACAGAGACTGACATGGGGCTTAAACTCAGGAGCTGTGAGATCATGACCTGAATCAAAGTCAGATGCTTAACGGACTGAGCCACTCAGGTGCCCACAGAAGACCTTTATATGATAGCTGTATCTGTGACATCTAAGAATGAAAGAGAAGGATGACGGAAGCGAGTCAAGAAAAGAATGGATTTGGGATCAGTAGTTTGAAATGGGAGAGTTGAATTCATTCCTTCTTAATCATGGGACTGAAGGTAAGTCATGTCCTTTTCCTGGCTCAATTATGAATTGGCACACACTGTACTTCTTCATAAGGCTCTGGGAGAATAAAAATGGATACATAAAACATATGATACTAGACCTTAGTCCAACTACCCAAGTCAAAAAAATTTATGAGCATTGAGTTCATTATCAATGTTGAAAAACAATTGGTAACATGTTTTTGACAGTTCCATTCATGCCAAACAACCCACATATCACAGCAACCCAAAGAAGTTTCCATAATTTTCCTGTTTCACAGAGAAGAAAACTGGGGCCAAGTTCACACAGCACGTGGGTGAAGAAGCCATGATCCTGAAATAGGCATCAGATCCCAGGACCCACATTCCTACCCAGTACTTGATTCTACCCTATCAATTGCACTTCCTGATTTTTTTTTAATGTTGTTTTTTTTTTCTAGGAGAGAGAGAGACAGCATGAGCAGGGGAGGGCCAGAGAGAGAGGGAGTCACAGACTGAAACAGGCTCCAGGCTCTGAGCTGGCAGCCAGCACAGAGCCCGAGGTGGGGCTCGAACCCACGAACCGCGAGATCATGACCTAAGCGAAAGTCGGACGCTTAACCGACTAAGCCACCCGGGTGCCCCTGCACTTCCTGATTTTTAAAGTACGGGTACAAAGGTGAAGTTTTGGCAACCTCACTGTGTGAGCTTTCCTTCTGGAGATCAGAAAGTAAACGGTACAGGTGAAAATCAAGTACAGGTCACTTGGGGGCAAGAGAAGTAGAAAGTCAAAGAAAGCTGGCTGCCACTTCACAGGGACAGGGCTATGAACTCAAAGTCACAAACTGTCACATTCATCTTTCTGCCTTTCTTGTCTAGAACTGGGGAAGGGCAGGGTGTTCAAGTTATACTTGTAGAGAAAAAATTATTCAAATCATTTTTTAAGCTGTTCTTATTTTGAGAGAGAGAGAGAGAGATCACTAATGTGTGTGTGGGGAGGGGCGTGCAGAGAGAGAGAACAGAAGAGGAATCCCAAGCAGGCTCCATACTGCCAGCTCTGAGCCTGACATGGGGCTCAACCCCAGGCACCCTGAGACCATGACCTGAGCTGAAGTCGGACACTTAACCGACTGAGCCATCAGCCTCAAATTGTTTTCAATCAAAGCACAGTGAAGGAAATAGTTTCAGGGAGAGGCACCAAATGTGCTAGTGAAAAGTGAGAGCCTTGTCTCTCAGTAGAGGGTGAGGATAAGCCCATGTGGTGGGTGACATTTGAGAAGGGCTTTGAAGGACAGAGAGAAGGCAAGTGGGGACTAAATGTCAGAAGGGCCCAGGATGCCTAGAAGCCAAATACTGTGTCCTGTATTAATAGAAACTCTGAAGAAAAGGGACATCTTCGTTTTTTAGGACTTTAATTTCACAGGCCTACATCCTGAATCATCACAAAAAAAAACAAACAAAACAAAACAAAACAAAAAACTTACCATCATCAGAAAGTCTTTAATAAGAATTTTAGTTCTTTATGAGTATGCAGTAGAAATGATGCTAGAAAGGATACAAATGGTACACAGCTTCAAACATAAATTCTAAAGCAGGGGCCAGCAAACTCTCCGTCTCTGTATAGGACCTGACAATAAATACTTTAATCTTTTTGGAACGTACAGTCTCTGTCGTTACTGCTCAATTCTGCTCTTGCAGTGAGAAAGCAGCCATACTATGAAATATAAAATTTCATTTACAAAAACATGTCCCTGGCCATAGTTTACTGGTCATGTTCTCAAGTTTCACATAATAAGAAGCAACATCAACTATCGTCCTCAGAACATTCCCAGGGTAGGATTCAATTTTGCTCTTATAGGAATGCTCTTTTGTTTCTGGCTAGAAAAAGAAAGTCTACACAAAAATGCCTCTCATAAAACCTTTTTCTCATTTCTTGTAACAGCTTTATTGTGATGTAATTCATACAACATAAAATTCACTATGTTGAAGTGTTCAGTGGGTTTTTGTTTTTGTTTTTGTTTTTTTTTTTTGTATATTCACTGAGTTGTGTAACCCTTACTGCTGCTTTTCACTTCCTTTCATGATGATAATCATCCAACAGATATTTATTATCTACTATCTGCCCATCACTGTGCAAGGTTATTGTTGTTCCTTTGTTTTGCTTTACTTTTTTTGGCTTGGTTTGGTTGAGGGCATGTCTACTGAAGAGAGGGTAAAGAGAGGAATAGAAGACAGGACATGTCTGAAGCAATCAGCTAAATGATATAATAAGCAATGGGAATGCTAAGTTAGGCACGGCAAAGAAGGGTGAGGTGGAGGGTTCTAAGGATTTGGTGCCTAGACCTTGAGAGAGAACTTGAATTTGGATGGATGATATGCAGGAGTAAGGAAGAGCGGATTCCAGGGAGAAGGCAGAGTGATGAGCAAAAACCAAGAGATGAGAATAGATGTGGCCTATGAAATGAGCTGCCATGGCCCTTCGCTCCGTGGGGATATACTCACAACTACAAATGCAGTTGTCCAAGGAAGGTGGAGTTTCTGGAATTGAGTTTAGAACTCATAGAACTGGTATCAATATTTTCAGGACCTAAGGATCCTGAGCCTCCTGGGAAGGTAAAAGATTTTATTGAAAGACTGTTTTGGGAAGACTGTCTGATAGTTATGGGTAAAATAAAGTTTAGATGGAGACACCTACAAACCTTATAGACAATGATTTTTACTGTGAGAGTAAATGTAATCATTGCACACAGATTAGTAACAGGCTGTATACTGGAATCATCTGACCACTTTTGGGGGCAGGGTTTCAACACCTGTATTTTTTTTTAAGTTTATTTATTTATTTTGAGAGACAGTGTGAGTAGGGGAGGAGTAGAGAGAGAGGAAGAGTGAGAGAGAGAGAATCCCAAGCAGACTCCATACTCTCAGCTAAGAGCCCAATTTGGGGCTTCAACCCATGAACCATGAGATCATGACCTGAGCCAAAACCAAGAGTCAGACACTTAACCCACTGATCCACCCAGGCACCTCCCAACCTCTATATTTTTAATAAGCTCCAAAGATGATTCTAATATGTAGCTGATAGCTATTATTCCAAGGGAATGGATAGGAGACTTTACATTGTTTTTGAAATTATAGTAACACCCATACTGTTCTGCCTCTTTTTCTAGAAGACACCCAATAATTAAATCAGAATCCTTTACAAATTCTCTGATGATTTGGATTTTATGGAGTAGCAAACAAAGAATGATGCTTTTAAAGGCAAAGAAGTTGGATAAAGTATATAGTATGTTTTTGGCAATCTCTTAGAATACCTCCATAAAATATGTCCTTAAGCCCAAGTATGTTTTAGAGATTTCAAACTTCAGACTGAGGCTACAAAAGACACCGCTTATGCTGTGTCACATGCACCATGCAGCCCAAACACCTGTGTGTGTCGGGTAAATGTTAATATATTCTGTCAACAACAGATTACCTTACATGGCTAAATTACTCAATGCCATTATCTGTACCAGCCATCTGTAAACCTAATCCCCTCTGTGTTCTAAAATCCCAAGTGCCTGCTACACTATTTTTATTTTACATTCCTGCATAAATCTGTTAAGCTCAATATGTTACCACAAATTCTCAAAAATCAAAGGCAATCTGCTGGCCTATAAAACACTGGTTACTGAAAATCGAAGGGTATAACATGATAGCAATTCAAGTAAGCAATCTTTACAGGGATGGGGCTGAACCACAAGCTTACTGAACCCCTTCGTCAAGCCCTACTATAAAATCAGATATATTCTTTCAATACACAGTGTAGGCTTGAACTCATTCATGTATTTCATATCTAATAAAAATCTGAACAGTTGGCCTGATTAGATTTTAAGTGATGCAAATTTGAAAATCAAATAGGCAAACTCCCTTTAGACTTCATCTATTTAGACCATAATTGTAAAGAACTACAAATTACATTTACCACACTATTGAATTCCCCAAAGATTCAATATGAAATTTACAGAAAGGGACAAATATTTGCAGGTGTGTTTTTTTGTTCATAATGAATACAATTTTCTCTCACATAAGATGACTTCTTCTGATGTTGTTACATTTTCCTTAATACAACCAGTAAATCATGTTTTCTTTCACAAATTCTTTATTGATCTTAAGTAATAATGCTAATGCCTACATATAATTCTATGTTATAGTTTTGCTGAAATTAAATTTTCCTTTACTCCATAATTATGAAGCACAGATTTGCTTTTCTACTTAGATTTTCAGTCATATATGCCTTTGAAGGCATACCTAGAGACCTACCTTCTGAAAATATTTCTGTAAAAGTTCAGGAAAATCAATCCTCTTATACAATACAGTTATTACATTTAAAAATTTGGCTTATAATATTCAAGTAACCATACACAATATGGGAAAAATTGGATAATTCAGCATCTAGCAGTCTTGGGGGTTTGTTTAACCATTATCAGGTATTTTAGAAGTTAAGTCAGGTCTTCTCATTCTGTTTTTAATGAACCCTATTATCCTGAAACACGAATAAAGACCAGTTCTGCAAATTAACATGGTCTTCCATATAACTCACACACACAAAATTAACATTTCCATGGAAAGCAGCCTAGAACTTTCCTATTTCATTTGAAGTATTTTCAAATATGAAAAAAGTTTACACAATTATAGAGGCAATAAACTCACCCTATCACTTACTTATCAAATCTAAACAAGGTCTTGGGGATCAAAACATACCCATAGCCTACTATATGGAGTATAAATGGTACCCTACTGTGCCGTGAGATGCTGAGCAACCATTCTTCAATTGTATATATCCTTTCTTTCAAATGCATCTGTTTTTTAAAGTTTCCATGATATCTTTCCTGTTCAGTTAGAAATCTTCAACTTCCATGGCTCGTATTTATACACAATTTGGTAGGGATTATCAGGCTGATAGGTTAAATTAAATAAGCTTAACAGACCTCTAGTATTTTCTTGGAATAGACATATGGAATTGTTTGCACCTGGATACAGTGCCACCTGTTTCTCCTAACTACCACAGCTTCGCTCTTTCACATCAATATCCTTTTTTTAAAGCCTTATTATCATTATTATTTAAGTAAACTTTACCCTCAATGTGGGGTTCAAACTTACAACCCTGAGATCAAGAGTCGCATGCTCTACGGACTGAGCCAAGATGCACCCATCAATATTTTCTTTAATGAAAGTATTAATACCATGTGCCAGGCATGGTTTGCAGCACTTCACCTGCCTTAATTCATTTAATTACCATAATTACAAAGAAAGTACTTTGTTTCATCCCCATTTTATAGATGACTAAAGTAGAGCATATAGCTCATCCCTGATAAGGTCAAGATTTGAACAGGAGCAATCTACCTTTAAAATATCTATTATTAGCTGTTAGTTTATACTGATGTCAATGGCAGGACATTCCTCTTATGTTTCAATAGAAGAGCTATCAATATTTTAATTTCATTAACTAGATAATATTGGTGGGAGTACCATAACCATCTTTTGTGCATAGCTCTGCACCACAGAACATGAATGAAAGTCAGGGTAAGTCCTTGGCTTGCTCTCTGTTACATCTCACACTCTTGTTAACAAAATAACTCCTTAACACCTATGGGTTTGATTACAAACTTCTCTTCCTTTTATCCATGTAGCCAGCATTTATTGAGTCACCAGTGGCCATGAGACAGGGTGCTTATGTGAGGAGGAGACTTCGGAGGCCACTGGCACACCTTTCCTATAGGTGAAAGACGGGAACTCTGGCGCAATATTCAGCCAGGATACCCAAAGTCCCAATTTCCACACTAATCCTTGCACTGCCTTCTTTCCAAAAGCCCTCCAATGCCCCCCCTGCCCCCCACCTTGTACAGCTGCCTCTTCAAGTCCATAGTGAATTCTGCTTTCTTCATAACGTTCTTCAGTGTCCTCTTACCTCTATCTTCCTCTCCCTTGGGACATTTTACCATCTCAGGTTATGGCCTTTGTGTACTCATCTTCTAGATGCTGATTTACAGACAATGTGAGCAGAGCCATGTGCTGGAAAGTCTTTAGATCCTCCCCTCCTTGGCCCTCAGTACATATCAAATACCTGATAAATGCTCATTGTATGAACTTATTTTTGTAGGAGAAAACTTACGTACCCTTAAAATCAGTCTAATGCCTTATAAATTCCATAGCAATGTAAATCATATATGCCTTTAGTTTCTAAGCCTATTGCTTTACAAGGGGGATACATTTTTATAAAAATGTCTGGTTCTATCAGTGTTTCTTGCATCATTGTAGGATATTGCTTTTAAAAACTTACAAAGTAAACAAAAACACCTAACCTCCAATTTCACAAAAAACAGAGAAAATATCCTAGACCTAAAAGGATATAAAATCTATTAGAACCTAACTAGGAAATGTGACCCACCTATGTGTAAGAAAAACCTCTCTAACATCCAGGAAGAGCTTCAATGAAAAAAATTCTCACTTACGAGTTAGATTCTTCATTGGAATTGATAAACCTTTTCATGAATGACTGCAACTTAACTCATGAAATATTATCCAAGAAGTCTGAAAGTGAACTCTGCTTGTGTAGGATTTAAAATGCAACAAGATAGTACTTTAAACTCTGAATAACTGAACCACTGTAAAAACATAATTTACCAATGCTAGAAAACTGAAACATCAGAATTCTTAGGAGTACAGGTTCTGGTTACTTGACCATTTATAGCTAAACTAGTCCCTTTCCCACCAGGTCAGCAGAAGCTAGCTGTATGTGCCTTTGAAGGTTGGTATCTTCCATGCAGAAGGGCCACTGCTATAAATATTAGTTTTTGGTTTTCTGCAGAACAATGGAAGTGCCGGCTCGCTGTGTGCTGACCCTGGAAGTGACTTTCCAAAATAAATCTATGTTGATTCACTTCAACTATAAGCTCCCGAGGGACACCCATCTTAGTGAAATCAACAAAGAGTTCTGAACACAGTGGGGAGCCCACTGTGGGGACTCAGAGCACAGTGTCTGGCATGTTATCAGCTTGTTGTGTGGTAATGCACCTCTGTCTCCTCTTTGAAAGGAAAAGCAGGAGTAAATTATAATGGAGGGCTGTGCGGTTCTGGCTAATTGAAGTTTAGCTACATTTGATACTAGACTATACTTGGCATTTATCTTGATGTCATTGAGGTATATATTTTGATATGTAAACTGTAAGAAAAATACTACTGGAAAAGCAGTCTCCTTTATTGGCCAAAGCAGTAGATTCAGTTTTTCAGATCAAAGTAATAGACTCCCAGTTCAGGTCTCAGTATAATTAACACAGTGAACCAAAGGGTCTCAAAATATTTCTCTTATTGTGAACTATTATTGATCATTTCCCTCATTTGGTGTTAAATATGAAATGGAGTAGGAAGACTTAAGCTAGCCTTTACCTTGAGCAACAACCCCCATTCTGTTAGGGTAAAGACACACAGTTTTGGTTTCAGCACTTACATGAATTCAAATGTATTAACCTCTCTGTGCTTCTGTGTTCTCCTATTTGGGAGAAGAGGTCACTAGACTGGATGAAAGTAGAGGGCTCTGACAATTCTACTGATTTTTTTTTTTTTTTTTACTACTTTTCTTACTTATGGACCTCCTTTTGCTTAGAATATCCTTTCCTATCTTTTCACTTAACTCCTTTAAAAATCAGTCCAAACATTTGTTTGTCCTTGTGACATTTCACCCCTAATTCCCTAGGTCCAATTTAGTAGACTGTTTCTTCTACTTCCACAGCGCCCTGTGCACAGCTAAGTCCTACTGCGTATCACATGACAGAGGTATCACTGGATCACCTTTCAGTCTCCTCTAACAGACTGCCCTGACCACCAGACTCATGGCACTACACACAGACTCACAGCACTATACAGGGATATGATGGGCACTCATCTACATATCTACTGAATAAATGAATTTCTTTACAGCCCCAGAGGGCAAGTTTGTGACTTACGTTATTCATCTCCAGGATACTCAGCACAAAAGTTACTCAAAGACAGAAAACTGATATAACTCAGTAAACAAATGACAATGGTCTAGTGCTTGCTGATACGAAGATATAAACTATCACATGAAAAAAAATGAACACATTGAACCCACATGATAATAACTATGTAGGGAAAAAATTAAAACCTTCACATGGAAAAATATCACAAAGATTTACACCAAATGTTAAAATGCAGTTCTGAGTGATTAAGAAATATATATATATATATATATATATATTACCCTGTTTAATTTTATATTTTTCAATGTATGAAGTATCTATTTGTTTTAAAATTCAAATGATGGGGGGAAAACCTTACTTTTGAGAAAAGTTAATAGTATTAATTCATGTCATTTGCCCTTTGCTCTTCTGTGAATGACAATATATACGCCTGCAAGCCAAGGACATTGATAATAACATGTCATCAGGAGCATGTCTGTTTCTGGGTTTCTTTTTATATATGACACAAATAAACATCTATCCTTTTGAAGCCATTGTGATTTATCTCACTCTTACTGACAAACGAATGCAATTCCTGATTCCTGTCATATAGGGTCATTTTGCTAGTGAATCCAGAGTCCTTTTTAACTTTCTCCTCTGAAAAGGTATTCTATGGACTATGTGTTCCTAATGACTTCTCCTAAGTCAGGCTTCAATGAAGCCATATGTCCATAAATGGAACTTCATGCTCTCAGGGTATTAAATGGAGCAGTCCATATAGAGTTTTTCATTTCCACACTGTGTCTCATGTGACTTTCCTCCAAGCCAGAACAGAATGTGGAACATAAATGGGATCTGTAGCCAGACAGATAGGGATCCTAATTAATTTTGACTCCACCACTTAAAGGGGATTAATAACTGCCTCCCTGGGAGGCACCTGGGTGGCTCAGTCGATTAAGCATCCAGCTTCGGCTCAGGTCATGATCTCATGGTTCGTGGGTTCGAGCTCCACATTGGGCTCTCTGCTGACAACTAGCTCAGAGCCTGGAGTCTGCTTCAGATTCTGTATCTCCCTCTCTCTCTGACCCTCCCCTGCTCATGCAGAAATAAATAAAACATTAAAAATTTTTTTTAATTAAAAAAATAACTGCCTCCCTGGTTTGATGACTCCAATAAAATGTGGCTCAGTGTGTGAGAACAATAAATGATAGACATAATCATGTATATTAGTGCCAGGACACCCTCCTTCAGCATTCTATTTCTACCATTGGGATAGTTGGCCTGGTAGAAATCAAACTACTTTAAGACACAGGGCTCACTATATTTTATGTCTTCTTTTAGTACTAACTACTACTACAATGTTTCCCCTTTGGTTTTCTTTGTAAAAACTGAGAAAAATCCCTTAGGAAAACAAAATCTAGAATTTTGGTGGGAGAGGGAGGCCTGATAGATGGCCATACCCTTGGGAGGCATGGGCGTGGAGACTTAGATCAGCTCTGCTCCTGACTAGATGTGCGACCCTGGGCAATCCAACACCTGCTTGGTTCTAGGTTTCCCAGTTTGTCAGTTGGGTTCCGTGTCAAGTCTGGAGTCAGTGTGTGCATATCTGAATCTTGGCACAGACAGTTGCCAGCTACATGAAACAGAATAAGGTTGTCACACTCTACAATGTTCAGTGTCCTCAAATGTGTGATTCAATTAGTAACAGTCCCTCTTCAAACTGTTGGGGTAATGATGACCTAAGACAATGAACATAAAGGATTAATGCCTGAAACATAAATTCTAAATAAAGATGTTGTGTTATTAGCTTCGATATGACAGGTGAGACCATACAATCTCTAAGAACTACTACAATTTTTCTCAAAAAGCACTTTTCTCTCCTTGTACTAAACACCAGAATGATTTAGAAACAGATACCAGCCAGTGCTCACCACCTGTATACCCACAGAATTCTTACTACTTCGTGAGTCAATTTCATTAGTGAGACTTACAATGGCTTCTTATGGAATAGCAGCCTCTGTGTACCATGACGGATCACAGAATGCAGTCAATTACCCAGAACCACCCTGTGACTTCTGCTGGCTACTCTGCCTAGCCAGAGCAAGCCAGAAATAACAGAGAGAGTGGCCTGATACAGGGCTGATGTCACCTGTTCTGAGACAGTAGCAAGGAGAACAAGATAGTCAAAATACACGGAAGACCACAGTGAAAGGCAAACTTTCATATTATAGGCTATGGAGAAACAAAAGCTGTTACTGAGAAATGAGCTAACCAATTTGAGGATGTTAATTTTTGAATAATAGTGTAAAAAAAAAAAAACCCAACAACATGGGTCTCCAAGTCCAACCTAGTATCAGTGCTGTGATCTGCAGGATCCATGATGCAGTGGACTGGCAGTCTCCCACCTGGTGTAGAAATTCAGGAGTTCAAGACTGCTGGTCCAAACATACATCCTTCAGCAGGCTTTCTGTGCTGTCTGAAATTCTCACTATAGCAATCACTCTTCTGGGATAAAGCACTCTTTCTAAAACCCTTTGTGAAATGCAAATGTATACCATCAGAGGAATATCCCCTAACACATTCCAAATAAACACACATTTATCTCTTTATCAAATGTCACCTTAAATGGAAGCATTCTGAGGGCAGAGCAGGGAAGCCTGGATTTTTTTAGCAGAGAAAATACAGTGAAGATGGAGAAAGAGGCTTTAGTCATGGTGAGCGGGCAGGACAGGTACAGGATAGTAGAAAGGGTATCTAAATAGGCGGGCAAGAGTGAAAGTGATTGGAGTTTCTATATCAATATCCTACAGAGTGAGAATCCCCTGGAAGTACATGTGATCTGCACATTTATATGCATCAGACTCTTTATAGACCATTGAGTGTTACTTTTTCAATTCTTAGTCTTGTCCATGTGACCCCATTAAATGGTTGCAATGGGAAATCTGTAAAAGGATGGGGATTACACCATAGAAAACCCTTGTTGTTACTGGGAGAGAAAAAAAATAAACATTACATTGCTAGGAGGCCAGTAACATTAACATGATTAAAAGATTAAATTCGCGTATGAAGACATTTATGCAGCCATAATGGATGTTTCAACTCTGCAAAGCATACTATCCCTAAGTTTTAAAGCTTTCAAAGGTAGCATACTCTTTAGGGCTCAGTAATGTGCATGTGCTTCTAAGAAAACAATGACTTCAGGGGCACGTGCGTGCCTCTGTCCATTAAGCATCTGACTTCAGCTGACAGTTCCTGAGTTCAAGCTCCATGTTGGGCTCTGTGCTGACAGCTAAGAGCCTAGAGCCTGTTTCAGATTCTGTGTCTCCCTCTTTCTCTCTCCCTCCCCCACTCACACTCTGTCACTCTCTCTCTCAAAAATAAACATTAAAAAAATGTTTAAAAAAGAAAGGATGACTTTTAAATTCTATAAGAATTTTCTTTATATTTTGTAACTGGTCATTGCTGACATAAAACAATCATTCATTTCTCTCTACCCATAACTGGACTTGTCATTAAACTTTTAGTTCTAACAGATTTCTAATTGAATTTATTGACAAATGGCTAATCGTAATACATGTAATTAAGATATTCTTAAAAACCCAGCAAAACAAAGAAGCAAAATAAAAACTCCCTAAGCAAAGAGGCTTTTTTTTTAAGAGGGAAAGTAATCCATGTGCTTAAAAATGAAACCACTTATGTTAAAAAATATTTTTTCAAAGTTTACAAAACACAAAATGATTTCAGTGGATGTATTTTATCATTATTTTTTAATGTTTACTTTTTAGAGAGAGTGAGAAAGAAAGAGCATGAGCAGGAGGGGCAGAGAGAGAAGGAGACACAGAATCTGAAGCAGGCTCCAGGCTCTGAGCTGTCAACACAGAGCCTGACGTGGGGCTCAAACTCACAAACCGTGAGATCATGACCTGAACCCAAGTCAGATGCTTAACTGACTGAGCCACCCAGGCACTCCAGTGCATGTAATTATTTTGTACCCATATCAACAGAACAATTATTTCAATATATTTATTCTGATGTCAACAGATAGGTACAATAATGGGGGAATGAGAGAGACTGAAAAGTGATCAAACTTACACAGAAAGTTAAACTTGAAAGAATCTAGATTTACGATCGGCTGATACCAACTACTTCAACTACCTATCCCCTACATAATCAGGCACTGAAGACACTCATACACAAACTTGGTGCTGTGCCTCGAAATTTTCTTTAAGAAAAAAAAGAAACCTAACACAAAAGTAATAAATGCTGTCTTTGAGAAGTCCTATCAGCTTGATAAAACTAGATTTCATTCTGTGTTCAAAATTCTATAATACAACTACGAGCTCAGGTCAGGCCTCCGGCTTTCCACTGCTGCAGGTAATGTGATTATTCTGGATCCCAATGCTCAGACCTATCATTACCCATCTTCTCGGACCACTCCATGACACTGTTTATCAGTGACAGCCGCCTGGTCTTTCATGCAAGAGCTTCAGAGAACCAAAGGTTTTATTACATTAATATGTTTCTGACTAATTCTACCTTATCTACTTATTCACCTTAGCTTTAAAACCCAATTAAAATCTAATTTATCTGATCTGTGGATTCTGAACACTATTTGGCAATGAACCTAACAGCCCCGTAGTAACTACATTACTACACATTGAGCCTTAAGGTGTTCTAGATAATACTTTTAAAAACTGGCAAGTGCCATTTAAAGCTGCAGCAATCTCTTTAAGGCCACCTCTAACTCATTTGAAGAACAAATGCTTTGTCCTTATGCAAAAAGTGAATTGTCTGATTTTATGCCTGTGATGTTAGTTATGTCTTATGTGAGTGAGTACAAATAGATCATTTGCTTTCCTTCAAGTTTGATTCACTTCTGTAAAATGTCAGATAATAAAACCTTCTGGCTGTTACAGATTCCTTCAACACATGTCTTAAAATTTTCCAAATTATGAATTTACTTGTATGTATAAATGTTACACGGAGAAATCTCAGTTTCCAATGTCGGTCCAAATAAACCCTCACTGCTGTGTTTCTGATACTTTATTTTCTGAAACTGAAAACAAAAACCCTCATGTGATGTTGACACTAATTCAATTTAAAATCAAGCTCTAAATGTAATTTAGGTTCAAATCATTACATACCTATGAAAAGGGGGGATTGTGTGTCTTTTAAACAGTGAAATGGATGGCAATGGGCAGATTTTCCCCTCTCCATCTTACTTCTCAGCCACTCTCTGGTTGGGAAAAGTAAGAATTGAGAGCATTGCCATTTTTCTGAGGGCCAAACTCTGTTCCAGCATTTTTCACTTCTGTTGGTCTTCTCTAACACTGCAATGATTCTGGGAAATAGGTATTATACCAATAAAATCAGAGTAAAACAACATGCAAAAGTCAGAAAAAAAATTCCAGGGTAAAAACATGTTCTTCAATATATCATAACTTTACAATTCCATCCCATAGTAGGCTAATGGAAAGAATCTCACAATACACGAGTAATGCCTACAAAAGTAAATGCAAGACCTTCCCCATCAGAGTTTCTTGATGTGATCTTAGAACCTGGATGGAACAGTAAGTACCACTGAATCACTTAGAAATGTAGCCCCTTTTCTCTCTGAAGCCTTCTGATTAGGTCTAGAATAATCTTCACCTGTAACTTGATACTTCAAGCCTCTACAACATTTTCCAATCTTCCTTTTTATAAGAGGGAAGGCTGCCCCAGGCAGCCTTGAGTATCTGCTTAGTATTTAATTTCATTGTATTTATTTTTGTGGTTCTCTTGCACTTCATGACAAATGATACTGGCATTCTTTTGAAGGCACAGTAATAGACTTACAAAGACACATGATTTTAAAAGCAAGGCTATGTACAGAAATAACCGAGTAATGGGAGATGTGTGCAGGTATGGTAAGCCATCATCAGAGTGAAGACATATGTCTAAAACTGGGAACACCACACAAAGAACACAGAGTGAAACACCAGATTGCCTTCCAGGTCATGAAGACTGGCCCAAGCTTACACGCACTCTGTTTTCTCAAATTTCATTTCTAACCTTGTTATTTGGAACACTTGTAGAAGTTTCCTTAATAAATATACGTGGTTGTTAATTTTGCAGCCAGGCCAGAATGCCCTGGAGTATAGCTGAGCTGGCGTATATTTGAAATAAAAATTGATTTTTAAAATAAAGCACAACCTAATACTGTTATAATATTGATAATTAAGTAGAATTGATAGCAAACAGAATAAGAAACATCCTTGTACTTATTCTGACTGCTTGTTTGAGGGGTTGGGATCTGATTGAACAGAGTGAGGAGGAAGAGATTAGGAAAAGGCCTCTAGAGACCACTGGCAATATTTGCTGTATCTACTTTCATCTCAGAATGAAACTGAGTCTTTAGGTCAATACTCGGAAACTAGGAAAGTGTTTTTCCTTTGTTTGTTTTAAGCTCACAAAGGAAAAAGGAAGGGGAAAAAGGCACAGTAAGGGGGTAATAAAGAAATAAAAATTAATAAATTTAGTTCTTCAGGGCTCTTCACCCTCCTCCAAAGGCCTATAGCTAATAGTAATTTATAATTGTGTATATGTATTTTTAAAGGATGACTTCCAAATTGTATAAGCTTCATACCTCTACCCTAGGAGATACCGTAAGATTTCTCCAACATATGAAGGAAGAAGTAGGAAAATGGATGAAGAGGACAATGGTTAGAGCAATATCCAAAAGAAAAAAAGTTTCCCTACACAAAATTAAGGATGTTTACAACTGAGATGGGTCGAAAGATGAAAAGATGGGCTCCTGGAGTTCCTGGAAACAGCCACTAGGTGGTGCTATTAGGAGGATCAGCGATGGGTGGGGGAGGCGATGGTGCTGAAGAGGCGGAAAAGAGGGTGAGGGGCAGAGAATTCCGCCCTGATACGGCACAATCGAGAAGCTGGCTCGCAGCTAGCGGATTCTCAACACCTCCCTCCGCCCTTTAGCAGCAGAGTAAATGAAATAATGCAGCGAACTCTAGGTAAACTTTTTTTCCTTTACAAGTTCTCTGCCTTCAAAAGCATTCACCACTGAAATTGACTTGGTGACCATCCGACAGGAGGTAAAACACACCCAGCTTGGAGAACTTTTTTTTAAAACGCCTTCAGAAATACTGAGAAAACTAGTGCCTTCCTGGAAAGAAAAAATAGATTCAAACAAATGTTTTCTTTGAATTTAGAATACACCGAACCAAGTATATTGTTCTCGTAAACCTTTTCAATCTGATGTCTTATTAGAAATGTACCAAATAAAAATAAGCCTTCCATTTTATTTATTATTAAATCTCTCTTCATTGTCACTGAACACTGTGGGCATGCAGATCGCTTAATTACGCAGGGAACCGTTACAACGTGCAAGTCTGCCCTCTTCTGGACATATCCTTGGAAAGCCTATAGAACTGTGACTTGCATTTAATTTTTATCTTGGCAATGCTGTAAATAAACTAACGTAAAAGAAAAAAAAATGTCACTCAAAAAGGAAATCTCAGTAAGGCAAAAGAACAAAAGATGCATTATTTATCACTGTCAGTCTTTTGTCAGTATCTTTCGGAAAGTAATCAGCAGAGCCAAAAACATAACAGAAGAGCAATTTTCAAAAGGCAGTCTTTTCCCACCCCAGAAAGACTTACGTATTAGACTCATGTATAGTCTTTATATAACTACAATGTGACACAGACTCTTCCATTTCAAAGATATTTAAAGCTTAGAATTGCACTAGTGTACCAAACTAGGTGGGACACACTGAGCTGACCATGAGATCAACTAAATCCAGGACTCTAAAAATAAATGATGGACTCTTTGTGGTGAGGCAGTGGAATAGGAGTGTGTGGGCTCTCAAATGGGACAAAGTGTTTACAGTCATATCTGAGTATAACCAGTTGTTTTTACATTTCTTTTTTCCCCTTAACTTTTGGTAAGTTTGAAATTATTCCAAAATAAAAAGTTAGAGAGAGACAGAGAGAGAATACTCTGAGGAGACCAGAGACTAAACTGGTTCTACATCCATGTGACTTTGGGCAAGACGAACTTTCCTGGGCCTCTATTTTCCCATCAATGAAATAGAAATAATGCCTTTTGCTTAATATGGCTGTTAGTAGAATTAGAAGAAATAATAAATGTAAAGCACTCAACTGTGGCTAGCACAGAATTGCCTATCATTAATGTCATAGGTGTCATGTTATTTTCATTACTGTTATTAGTTGGGGAGGAAGGAAGGTTAGTTTCCATCAGGGACATATGCTAACTCTGGCCAACACCAAGCAAACACACAATGCATCAATTCATGACTTGTTAAGGATCTATGCAATCGCTAATCTTATCCAAATAATTTTGGAGACCAATTTATACACTGATCCCAAAACACTTCTTCGGAAAACTACTTCAAATCTTCAATTCGTCTTTTAATATGAACTCTTGTGCTTATTCCAAACTTACCTCTTTTCTGCAATGGTAAGTGTATTTAGAATATAGGATAGGATTTAAACCAGTGGACTAGATCTTTCCATTCCACCATGTCCTTCCTTGGGGCAAACAGGGAAGAGCTCCCTTGCTCCCCTAATCAGTGTCCTGTCTGCTGGTGTCTACCGCTGGGCTGCAGAGCTAAGACACATCTTTCACCAGCGAAGCAGCAGTCGGCCTCCAGAAACATGTGCCCTCCTACTTAGGAAGTTCAAAGACTGTTGAGAAGGGAGCCTTCCTGTGGAATGATATAAGGAAAATGTGTTTGGGATTCAGATAAATCTGTTTAAATTCAAGTCCCATTTGTAACAGATCTTGTCATCCCAATCAAATTAACTTATTTGAGTGTCAATTTCCTACTGTCTAAACTGGGGACACTGTCTGTTCAGGCTGCTGTAATAATAGAAACACCATAAACTGGGTGTATTATAAGAAACAGAAATGTCTTTTTTTTTTATCACTCTGGAGGCTGGAGGTCTGAAATCAGGTGACCGCGTGGCTGAGTTCCGGTAAGAACCCACTTTCTGGTTGCAGATGGCCGGCTACCCAGTGAGTCCTCATGTGGCAGAGGGAGGAAGAAGCAAGCTGTCTCCTCTCTCTTATACAGGCACTCAACCCATGCATGAGGGCTTCACCCACATGACCTCGTCGAACTCAAACTGTCTCCCAAAATGCTCACCTCCTAAAGCCACCAGATTGGGTAGGGAAAGGTTTCAACACACAGATTTGAGGTGGATACAAATGTTCAGCCTATCACAGACAACTCAACAATTTTATAGAGCTGCAGAGTTAATGATAATGTATGATTTTAAAAGGAGGGAGAGTATTATTATTAGTGTTTTGCTGTTGTTGATATTGTTACTATTTTAAGTCTTAAACCCAGGCCAAGTTTATTTTCATATATATTCAAAGTCAGAAAAAAAATAAACTTTCTTTAAAATTGTTTATTTTTGATAAAAGGTAAAATAAAAATAGGTCAAGAATTTTTGGAGTATAGATTTATATAATTTTCAGTTTAGATCTTAGAATTTCTATAGCCTTGTTTTCTTATTTTATAAATATTTGCCAAAACTTAGTCATTTTATTGTAGACCTGAACCTAAAACAGACCTCGTCTTTTTTTTCCCACTGTGTTATAATTTCTACCACTTCCTATGCCTTTTAAAAATGTTATATTTATTACTAACCTTTAAATACTTAATATAAAATGTTCTCTGGAAATGGATTCAAGCTATCATAATTACTCATAAAAAACTAAAGAACTAAAATCACATTAACTGATAGAGATAAATGGAGAATAAACATGTTTTAAACATGCTTAAAAGTCAATGAGTAGTGAAGTCATATAAAGAATAGAGTTTCCAGAATTCCAAAGACCTGAGTTTGAATTTAAGCCTCACTATTTAGGCTAGTGGTTTAAAGCTTTAAAAGATTCAATTTTCTCACTTAGAAAATGAAGATAAAAGTCCCAGCCTAACAGCATTCCTAGGAAGGTTGAATGTGAGAACATGTAACATTCCTGGCATAAAGTACATAATTTCCCTCCCCCCAACCTTATTCTTTATTAAGCCTTTGAATCTATGAAGTATGGGGTAATGGATACCAATTTTACATGGAAGTTGTTCAATAAATACTAATGTGATGATCGTGCTGTTGACGATGATGATAACACAGAAATCAAAGCCCTATAAAATGAGAAAAGAGGGGCGCCTGGTTGGCTCAGTCGGATAAGCGTCCGACTTTACCTCAGGTCATAATCTCATGATTTGTGGGTTATAACCCCACAGCAGGCTCTGTGCTGTTGGTGTGGAGCCTGCTTAAGATCCTCTATCTCCCTCTCTCTTTGCTTCTCCGCAGATCACGTGCTCTCTCTTGAAAGTAAACATTAAAAAAAAAAAAAAGTGAGAAAAGGTAACTGTAGTTACTTAAGACCTCCACAGCAAAAATCTCTAAGTAGGGCTAACCAGAAGTCTAGGCATAAAATCCTCTTTGGTAGTAGAGAACTGACCTCAAATAACATGTGTTGTAACAAAGGGGAATGATCTGTGAAACACTCCTTCCCAGAGATCACAGGAATCAGTGCGCAGTATGATGGTGGATTCATTCCACTGCGGATGCCTTTATTTGGGTTTCAACAGAGGCCTTTCATATCCACAGCATGAAACATGAAGAGAGATGGTAAAAATGACAGGGTGAAGATAGAGTGACTTACCAAATCTGTAATTCAGGGTGTCTAATGAAAAGTTTGAGGATTTAGTTTTTTAAATTTTTCTATCAAAAAAGGGCCCTGGTTCAAACTTACATAGTCCTGTGTATTCTTAAACCAGCACTCAAGTGAAATACAAATATCTTACCTCATTTATACTCAATACTGATGATATTTTAATATTGTCAGTTGTATGGCCCAGGGTCCACACATAGAGTGGAATGCAGTAAATGGCCCATTTATACCAACAATTCAAGCTGGAAAAACAAAACTTTAAAAACAAGCATTAAAACTAAAGGTTAAATTATAACTGCTCCTGGATTAAGAAAACATGAAAGAAAAAGTAAAGAATATCACACATGGTTGCTTCAGCATAGGTGGCTGAGAGGGGTCCCAGGTTAGAAGACAAAAATCTTCAAGGATTTAAACTATCACTTCACACATTCTCAAATACCAAGTTCACTCTGGGTTCCTGCTTTCATCTCCCACAGCTAGCTTTCCCCGCTGCTTCTCTTTCCCTTCCATCCATTTCTTCTCTTTCCCTTCCATCCTTTCCCTTCACTCTTTTTTTTGTTTGTTTATTTTTTAATTTTTGAGACAGAAAGAGACAGAGCTTGAGTGGGGAGGGGCAGAGAGAGAAGAAATCACAGAAAGCAAAACAGACTCCAGGCTCTGAGCTGTCAGCACAGAGTCCGATGCGGGGCTCGAACCCACGGACCATGAAATCATGACCTGAGCCAAAGTCGGCCACCCAACTGACTGAATCACCCAGGAGCCCCCCTTCACTCTTAAACCATCATGAGGCAGTACCTTTTCCAAGCAAGGAAGGATGCAGGAGCTAGAAAGTGGACAGGAGAGTCAGTTCCAGATAGCCTTTGTGGCCAGTACTTTGCAATCTGGGTGTGCAGTGGTGAGGCTTCCTTGCCTTTGACCCTAAGTGTGTACTGCTCATTCACCACAGGGATCTCCTGGATCTGACTACACCCCAAGAACATGGGTTCTGTGAGCTAACCTCATGAAAGAATCAGATGTGTGAGGGAGGGAAACAGGCAATTCCAAACAGCCTGCATATCAAATAGTGACATCTAGACACAACTGTTCTTGCTAAAAGATGAGCAGTGGGGATTGCTGGTACCATGTCAGGGTAAGGAAAAAAGGATTCTGAGGTCTAGTGATCTGTACAAGATCCCCAAGTTCTATTTGGACTAGGAAACTTGGAAAGCATTAAGCTGACCTTGCTTACTTATAATGCTTTGGGAACATCTGTTAACTTTTTGAAATTATCCACTTTTCCTCTTTTGATACTATCATCTGAAAGGTATAAACAGTACTACTTCTCAGACAATCTGGAGGAGAAACACCTTTTTTTTCCCCTCTAACTTCAGTCCATTGCAGACTGGTTAACTTTTATGAAATTCAATGAAACTGCTTTAACAAATTAAAAATGCTACAAAGAGTTTCTAAATGCTGGTAATTTCTGTACTTTTTGTGAACTACTAGTAGTTTATCAACTAGTACTGATTCTTAGATCACACTTTGAGGAGCAATGGCACAAAGTAACTAAGCAATATATTCTTCATAATTAAAATTTACATTTTAAAAGGAATCCCGTATCTATAAGATGTAAACATAATAAAGAGACAAATTTAATCTAAATGATATAAAACTACAACTTATTGGAGAGATGGTTATATACAAGGTCTATTAATGGCTACAAAACCAATGCACACTGTGAAGGGTTACATTGTGCCGGACATTAAAATCACCAAGTCAATTTTATGATTTAAAATATATGTGACCGAATCTCCAGAAATTTTTAAAGCCATATATTATTTTTACAGTTAACAACTGAAACCACACAGGAAGGTTGAACATAGAGGCAAATTCCAAGTCTAACTGCTCTGTCGGAAAACAGGAGGTAAAATTTGCTTTAAGTGGTATTTGCTGCTGTGGGATTCCTATTAGGTCAGAGATGCTCCAAAGAGCTGTCCAGTTCTACCTTTCATGAGAATATAGGTGGGGGCATCTGGGTAGCTTGGTTGGTTGAGTGTCTGACTCTTGGTTTTCACTCAGGTCATGATCTCTCAGTTTGTGAGATTAAGCCCAGCATGCAGCTGTGTGCTGACAGCATGGAGCCTGCATGGGATTCTCTATCTCTCTGCTCACTGCCCCACTAGTTCTCTCTCTCTCTCTCTCTCTCATAATAAATAAATAAACATTACAAAAAAGAAAATAGGTCACGTGTTGGTTTTTAATAAAGTTCATTAATTTGGTGCTTAAAAAAGAATCATACTATAGTCCATCTTCATATGTAAAATGACCCACGTGAGGAAGGTCTTTATAGGATGGATTTCATTTGCTTGTGGCAACCTCAGAAAATGTAGCTGTCAATGTAGACTGGGGAGAAAACTTGCCCAGGACGTTTACCACTAATTAACAGTCAAATGCCTTTTGGTTTCCAAAAAGTCCACAGTGGTGGCAAAACTCAAAGTACATGACAGAAATCCAAAATGGATGTCCAAACCTAAGGGTTTTACAATAATAAAAATCTCAATTGGACAAAAGTTCCATTTTCTTCCACGTGCACCAATATCCAGTAGTCTTTACTGTCTCTAAGAACTGAGGCACATCTAGGAGAACCCAAAGTTGTGTTGGCAGAGAGTCGGCCAAAGGGTCTTCCCTGTGAAGGAGGATGTGGCTGGAAACCACATTATTCCTTCTGGTAAGGAAGAATTATCCTCTTCTTTGCCCCATTGTAGCCAGGTTCCCTCTACCTAAGCCCCTAAATCAGCCAGATGCTAGATAAGCTGGAAAACTCTTCTGTCAACAACTGATGAATAAGGAATATGGAGCTGAATATCATTTCCATTCTGATTATTTCAGAGACCAAACTTTCCTCTGAGTTTTCAAACTAGTCTCAAAGAAAAGAAAAACTAGACAAGTGGCAATCAAGGGGACAAATACATTGCCTTGATGATGATGGAGCCAACCTAAGTCCCACAGATGCATTTCTACAAAATCACTGAAGTGATAACTTCAGGCTTGGAAGAGGCCTTAAAGGTCAGTCTCATGTCTGAATCTCTTGTTACAGCATCCCAGCTAAATGGCCACATGTTCTAGTGCAGTATACCATCTAGGGAGAGAAGGCGCTGGTCTTTGGGGAAGTTCGTAGTGCTTCGGACCACAGAATTTGTTAGCAGGCTTTGGCTACTCAAAAGCTTTGGTTTTATATTGAGCGTAAATATTTCTTTGTGGTCTTACATATATATTCAGACTCAAATAGACCAAATCTCTCTTTTTTCATAATAGTTCTTTAAATATTTAAAGACTGAGATGCACTTCTGTCTTTTCTAATCAAACTATCATCAGTTCTTCTAGTATTCCTGCTTTGAAGAACTACCACCTGATTACTTTTTGAAGATGACCACCATAAAAATCTCCTCTGGAATCCACCTACTAGCCATTCAATGACTTCATCAGTTTCTAATACACCAGGATGCCTGGAAGGACATTTAAAAATTTTTAAAGGCTTTGCTGGCCTCCCAACACTTATCGCACCCCTCATCGAAAGAACAAGGTTACCCTTGTGCTCAGTAAATCCACGTAGGGTTGTGGTAACTACAGATTTTTCAACTATGAACATACAAGTCATTCCATTAATAATGTGTTCCTTGATTCTGTCTGTTAGTATGATGAAAGAGACAATATATACCCCAAAGTCAGGAATATGCTAACTACCACCATGCTTTTTTTCAGCACTGGTTGGACTGTATCACTTGATAATGTATCAAGGCAAAAAGAACATTTCCCAGTGATATCTCAAACCATACTGAGAGGCTGAACCTATCAAATATGTCTGCATATACATGAAGCTGCTTCATAAACTCCATTGTTATCACCTAAGCTAAATGAAATTGGCCTCAGGCTGACTGGAAACCCGGCAGATCTATCACTTTCTGTGTAGTAGGTAATACTCCCTTTCTTGGATAATAATGTATCAAATATCATTTGAATCAGATTCATCTTAATCAACCTAACACTTTATTTCTCATGTCATGAATAAACACAGTGTTCAAAATGTAGCTATTTGAAATCAGAGATAATGAATAGAGTAGTATATTTCTGGACATTACAATTTCCTTGAAGTTACACACAGTGGCTCTTCTATTCAACTTTGTATTCCTCATTGTGTCTAGAGGAGTGATCTGTTCATAATAGATAGCAAATACATATCTGAACACTGTTGACTAATAGAAATATCACCTTGCTTTGAGTGAACTGCATGACTATTAAAACCATAGCTGTCCTAGGGCAGAGACTACCAAAAGGTGGATTCCAGGTAGCACATCATCCTTGGAGGAGATCCTTGACTATTCTTAAGGAGTATGTTTGAGATTTTTGTGAAATCTCATACTTCTGATCATTTTCCAACAATTTTAGATGTACCATTAAAGTATTGAGAAAGTTAAATGACCCACTCAGATTCAATAAACCCAAGACAAACAAATATATTCTTTTAAGGCCACTTTTTCTCCAAGAAATAATGTTTTCCATTTATAAAATAACATTTTAAAAATTATGCCCCATACATTGCACCAATAATGAGCACCCGAGGGGCAGATAATGGGTAGTTTGTCAGGCCCACTCTCTAGACTGGCCATTGGAGACTCAGCCCATAAATGGACCATGAGGTGTGAGATGCCAGGACTGGGAGCGACTGCAACACACTTCATACCAAGAGCTTCTGGCAAATGTCAATGTTAAATCAAAGACAAAAATGTTTTACTGTGTGAATACAGTAAGAAGCAGACGAAGATACATATTTACATAGTGATAAAACATCATATGATCAAGTATGTGGCCAACTTTCAAACACTGTTAAATGCCTGTGTGTGTGTGTGTGTGTGTGTGTAGGGAATAATATTGTCTATGAATTATATTATCCCCAACTTAGAGACCTGCCATTTAAATGAACAATAAATATGGCTCATGAGAACGTAAAAGCAATGTCATTGTTTCTTCCCCATCCTCTCCTATAAACAAACAAACAAACAAACAAACACAAAGCAAAGGAAAACTAGTCATCAAGTTACTTCTAACCTTTTTCCTTTAATCCGTTTTTCTCCTTTTCACATCCCCGTCTTCTCCCTGTTTCCAACTCTTATCATTTTTCTGTCTGCACTTCTGTAAGAGTCCACTGATGTGTCTCTAGGCCTCCAATCTCCAGTGTTCACTCTCAGAAGCTACTCTGTGCTGTATAGGCAGGAGGCTGTTCCCCAATAATGCACGTGTTACCCAGTATCACCCTCACATACAAACGAAACCAAACTGAAAAACTTTCAATAAACAACTGCCTACCACAATAAAGCATGCCTTTCTCAATTTGGAATTCTAGTCGTCTGCAATCTAAGGTCAACCTTCCTTTGCAAAGTCTTTTTCTCTCTATTTAAAGTCCTTTTATCCAATCAAGCTGACCTATGCAGAGTGCTCAGGATGTATCACACACATTTGTACAATGAATTTTACCCTGTTTCATTCCTTACACTTAAAGTACCTTTTCTCTAACTTCTTGTATTCCTACTTGCCTTCCAAACAGTTCAAGTGCTTCCTCTGACATAAATAATTCAGGATCTTGACCTAATTGTTCCTCTCCAACCCTGATTCCTATCTACCTATTTCTATACTGCTATCTGTCATTGTTATTTGGAAGGGACTTCATAGTCTTATAACAGTAAAGAGCTCCAAAATAAGTCACCGGTTCTATTACACATCACTCTATACTCTTATGGATACTCAATACATTGTTAACAATATTCTTTCCATTTTTAGGTGCTCAACTCTAAATTTTAGTTTTCTAATTTTTAAAAAAATTTTGTTAATGTTTTATTTATTTTAAAGAGAGAGACAGACAGACAGACAGACTGTGAGCAGGGGAGGGTCAGAGAGAGAGGGGGAGTCACAGAATCCAAAGACAGGCTCCAGGCTCTGAGCTAGCTGTCAGCACAGAGCCCGATACAGGCTCAAACCCATGAATCATGAGATCATGACCTGAGCCGAAGTCGGATGCTTAACTGAATGAACCACACAAGCACTGCAGTTTTTTAAATTTTTTAAACAAACAAAATTTCTCCTACCCTGCCAGTGAGTAGCCCTACAGCAAATATTTTGTTACTATAATAACTTTATAGAAATTTAAAACATTATCCCCAAGTTTATCCGTTATCATTTCCTTCTTGTGTTACAGAAAATGAACAGATTGATTTACCCAGCAAGTGAGTAAGCATTAGTTCTGGTAAACTGCATTGGTATAATTCAATATATCATTACAGTGTAGGAAAAGGCCTCCAATTCATCTATAGTGATCAGGGAAGAAACTGATACACTATAAAGAAAAAATGTTTTATAGAGATATTTTAGAACACCTAATTTATTTCTGCTGTAAATATTGTTTATGTTATTCTAAAAACTGCAAATCATGACAATTTCTAAAGAAAATAATGAAAATGATGAGTGCCAAGAGACTTGGCATCACACCTTGTCATCAGTGTGCTGTTCTTGGCCTGAGGGGCACAGCATCGAGCCTGTGGTGAGTTATGAGAGAGGCTCCGTGGAGCCGCAGGTCAGACCAGGGGCTGCTAGGAAACTCGGGGCAGAGACAGAGAGGTGACCAAATCCATTCTCACTTGTTTGCGTAGACTCTTTACAACTAAACTGATAGCTAGAATGCAGTGAACAACTCATCCTTTGTACTCATCTGGATATTTCCATACAGGGCTGCCTATCTGCAAAGAGCTGAGCTTCTCTATTTTATCATAATGTTTAGATCCATGAGTATAATCACAGATTGGCCAGGTACCTAAATAATTGATGGCTTACAATTAACTTTCCTGTCAATTATCTGGTTACTTCAGACAAAAGTCTTAGGGGTATAAAGTACATCATTAATTTTCAAAATCTATCTTGCCAGCAGGATCTGTTTTTTTCCAAGTGAAATTTTATATGAAAACCAAATATTTAATTCAATTAGCATCAAGACTGCTCAGGGAGAGGTAGGTAAGGGGGAGGAAGTGGGGAATACTCATTCCCATGTCTTCCTCACTCACTACTGGGAACCCGGAAGAATCTAGGTCTACACCAAATGTAATCTCAAAATAATAAACCAACTTATTTTTTCTTACCCTTCAAATATATGTCAAACTCCATGTGACTTGCCAGCAAATAGTCTTTGTTTTGTGAGAATTACTGGGTGGATGTATTTATTTTGTAGGGAAAATTTAATCAGCTGACATGCTAATAATCACCATATATTAGGGATAAATTATAAGAGCTTCCACAATGGCTGTCTGGAGTATTAAATATCTCATGTCTCTTTTTCTTATCACTCACTTTGTCAGCTGGATATAAATTTTTATAACAATATGAATTGATAGAAATATCAATATGGCTGTTTATAAATCAAATCATTCAGTCACATACCTGATAAAAGTTCTAAGGATATAAAAACATGAGTGCCAGAGTCATATATAAAATAACACCACAGGGGGAAAATAGCAAATAATTCACAAGATAAATTTGACTGACTTCGAGTAGTCTTTAGAAAACAAACAACTTTACAAGAATTTTCCATTTACAAAGACATTTCAGTGAAGAAAGTTTGCAGCTCTAAGTATTTTGGGAGAGACACTAAAAATTACCGGATTCTAAGAAAATGGTTGAGATAATAACATCAATTAATCTATCTGCTATTACTGCTATCAGTCAGTCAGTAAGAGGAAGACAGCATCAAGTAGACTTAAATACAGTGAAAGTTTCTGAAGGATTAGGTTACCATGTGATAAATGTTCTGCTTCTATAATTAATTATCCTACACAAACAACAACAAGATTGGTATTCACAACCACACTTTCTTCAAGGTCTAAATTGGAACCAACATCTATAATGCTTTGGTTAGGAATATGTTTCCCTTCCACTTTTATCTAAAACTCTCACCTCACTTTGAAAATGCTTTGATTGGCCCAGCTGTATTCATCTCCTCCGTCAAGGTAGGGTGTAAAATGACATGGACCCTGGACACAGATAGGGAAGAAACCTATAATCTTTCCTAAATGGTGTGGCTGAAGATGGCAGATTTTTTTTTTTTAACAAATAGTTTATTGTCAAATTAGTTTCCACATAACACTCAGTGCTCATCCCCAAAGTGCCCTCCTCCATGCCCATCCCCCCTCCCCCCCACATCCATCAGTCCTCAGTTTTTGTCAGCATTCAAGAGTCTCTCAGGGTTTGCCTCTCTCCTTTTCCCCCACCATTTCCGCCCTTCTTCTCCCCCTTGTTCCTCCGTCAAGTTCCTCCTAAGCCTCCTATACGTGCAAACATATGATATTTGTCCTTCTCTGCCTGACTTATTTCGCTCAGCATAACACCCTCAAGGTCCATCCATGTTGCTACACATGGCCAGATTTCATTCTTTCTCATTGCCATGTAGTATTCCATGGTATAGATAAACCACATCTTCTTGATCCATTCATCTGTTGATGGACACTTAGGCTCTTTCCATGTTTTAGCTATTGTGGAGAGTGCTGCTATGAACATTGGGGTACATGTGCTCCTATGCCTCAGCATTTCTGTATCCCTTGGGTAAATTCCTAGCAGTGCTATTGCTGGGTCATAAGGGAGTTCTATTGTTAGTTTCCTGAGGAACCTCCACACTGTTTTCCAGAGGGGCTGTACCAGTTTACATTCCCACCAACAGTGTAGGAGGGTGCCCGTTTCTCCACATCCTCGCCAGCATCTAGAGTTCTCTGATTTGCTCATTTTAGCCACTCTGACTGGCGTGAGGTGGTATCTCAGTGTGGTTTTGATTTGTATTTCCCTGATGAGGAGGGATGCTGAGCATCGTTTCATGTGTCTGTTGGCCATCTGGATGTCCTCTTTGGAGAAGTGTCTGTTCATGTCTTCTGCCCATTTCTTCACTGGGTTGTTTGTTTTTCGGGCGTGTAGTTTGGTGAGTTCCTTATAGATTCTGGATATTAACCCTTTATCTGATATGTCATTTGCAACTATCTTTTCCCATTCCGTTGGTTGCCTATTAATTTTCTGGGTTGTTTCCTTGGCTGTGCAGAAGCTTTTAATCTTGATGAGGTCCCAACAGTTTATTTTTGCTCTTGATTCCCTTGCTTTTGGGGATGTGTCAAGTAAGAAGTTGCTGCGGTGGAGGTCAAGGAGGTTGTTTCCTGCTTTCTCCTCTAGGGTGTTGATAGTTTCCTGTCTCACGTTCAGGTCCTTTATCCATTTTGAGTTGATTTTTGTGCATGGTGTGAGAAAATGATCTAGTTTCATTCTTCTGCATGTTGCTGTCCAGTTCTCCCAACACCATCTGTTAAAAAGGCTGTCTTTTTTCCATTGGATATTCTTTCCTGCTTTGTCAAAGATCAGTTGGCTGTATACTTTTGGGTCCACTTCTGAGTTCTCAATTCTGTTCCATTGGTCTATGGGTCTGTTTTTGTGCCAATACCATACTGTCTTGAGGATGACAGCTTTGTAGTAGAGGCTGAAGTCTGGGATGGTGATACCTCCCGTTTTGGTTTTATTTTTCAGTATTACTTTGGCTATTCGGGGTCTTTTGTGGTTCCATACAAATTTTTGGATAGTTTGTTCTAGTTTTGAGAAGTATGCTGGTGCAATTTTGATTGGAATTGCATTGAATGTGTAGAGTGTTTTAGGTAGTAATGACATCTTAACTATATTTATTCTTCCTATCCATGAGCATGGAATGTTTTTCCATTTCTTTGTGTCTTCTTCAATTTTCTTCATAAGTTTTCTATAGTTTTCATCATACAGATCTCTTGTATCCTTGGTTAGGTTTATTCCAAGGTATTTTATGGTTTTTTGTGCAATTGTGAATGGGATCAGTGAAGATGGCAGATTTAACCCATGGATTTATAACTGCTCTTTTCTGAAACCCATTCAAATGACAAAACAGTTTTCTTTTAAAGGCATTAGTCCTTAAGGACAAAGAAAATAGGAGAAAACGGTATGGCAATATTTTGAAAGTAGATGTCAGAGGGAGGTGTACTAACTCATTTAGTAGGTCTGAAAAAAGAATCCTAAGCCAGCAGCAGGGACCCAATTCATACTGTAAAACCCTCAAAGGTGTACACAGTTGAGGCATCTGCTTCTTCTGGAGGAAAGGAAGGGTAAAGGTGAGGTTAATAACCAGATGAGTACTTGAAATTTCATTTAAAAAGCAGTTAGACCTTCAGATCCTCTCTTCTCATCTAGGCTGCAGGCAAAGGTTTATTTTCAGAAAAGGGTAAAAGGTAGGTGTTTGGAAAGACATGGCTATAGTTTAAAGCAGAGTCACTTCACTGAACCCCTGGACAAATTGACACACCATGGCTTGCTGTTATGGTTATTGCTTTTACTGTTGTCTACTAAAAGGTCTATAGCCTCCAACTAGAGACTGGAGCCAGAAGAGTCTGGATTGTTGGGAAAACACAAAAACAAAAACAAAACCCTCAGATTTAATTGACCCATTAACACCTACTTCCACCAACAAAAGTCCTTTTGCCCCCTCTCTATGACTCATTCGAGTGGCTGTCCCTCCCACAAGGCTGCTATTGTCTGCTTTCTATTTTGGGGATTTGACGGGGTTTTGCTTGGATCTATAGATGCCTACAAGAGAAACACTTATCCCGAGTCTACCATATGACTAACACTGAGGAATCTAAAGGAATATTAGGGAAAACATAAATGGTTTAGGGTTTCAAGTGGAGAAAAAAGAATATTAAAAATCCAAAGTTATATCTAAATGCATTCAAATATAAATCATGAGGCAATAGAAAGAATCAGAGAGGCAATGAAGAAGCCAGAAGACTTGAATTTCAATTTCAGTTCTATTTGTGTTACTTGGAAAAATGTCCTTTACCACTTGATTTTTTTTTACAAACACCTTGCTGCTCATTTTCATCGAAATAGCCTGAAATTAGGAAATGAGGACTTTAGGAAAATGGATGGGGATCCTTTGAGAATCCTAAAAAAAATATACATGTATGTTATACATATATATATTTAGGATTTATATATTTATATATATGTATAAAGAGATATGGTTTCATAGGTTTTATAAATGGTGGAAGGAAAACCGACAGATGAAGGAAAGGGAGCAAAGACAAGGGATAAGAAGCATAAAATCAGGCCAGGGGTGATAAAAGAGGCATTATCTATGATAGGATGTTTAGAGAATTCTATTTCTAAACGTTTCATGAAAACAGAGAAAAACACCTCTCCCAAAGGATTTTCATCTTTTTTTGGCAGGGATCAAAAGTGTGAAATTAGCCACCAGACCTCAGGCCACTTCAGGGATTCCCTCTAACCTCTAAGTGTGCAGAATGAATAATAAAAGAGCCCATGTTGTCTTTTCTTCTGTTGAGATGAAATTTCCATAACATGCCCATCTTGTGCTGTTGGAAAACCTCAGGAGAAAAGGAGGAAGGCAATGCAAATACCTGCCTGCAGAGGTGTTCACTGGTTTGCTGGCAGGGGTGGGGGTATTGGAGGGTGAAGATAAATAATAATAAATAGAACCTTTGAAAAATTAAAAATACGGTACCTGTCTTTGAGTCTAATGATGTTAAGTTGGGTGATTCCCCAATGCTGGCCTAGTTCAAGGTTGGTACAGATCTGGAGGCATGAGAATTCCCTGGGAAACTTGGCCTGGTTGGGCCCTAGCATCCATGTTTTTCCCTATGTGGCGCTGATACAAAAAAAGATTTAAGAATCCCAAGGGCAGTCAGGTGAAACACTGCTTCCTCTCGGAAACAGTACTCTAGAATAGTCACCAAAAGAACCTGAAACAAAAGTTCAATTCAAGGTATCAACCGGCAAAGGCAAAGCCCTGGGATGATGCTATAAATCTGTCAGCTGCAGCCAAACCTGCAGAGTTAGTAGAAACTGAAATCAGCAATTAAGCTGTTAAGAGAAAGGATTTTGAATCATCTGTGAGACTGGATATTTTAGTTCTGGCATTTATTGAGAGCAGAGTCCTTCCAAGGATGATACACTGTCTTTTAACAAACGGAGGAGTAGATGTGTAGGAAGAAGTGCGTTTGAAGGAGGTGAGCTTGGGGGTGGGAGGAACAGCTGCCCTTCAGTTTAATAGCTCACAGGTGAGTTACTGGTTCAGCTTTGCTTGTCTATTTCTAAGGAATTCAAAGAAGGGATTAGCTATCCAGTTTCACAAGCCTCTTCTGAAATCCTGAATGTCCAGGCTGAGATGAAAAGTAGCTCAACCAGAGCTCCCAGGTGATGTTCATTTTATGCTGTCTTACAAAAGTATTTCTCTCCATTCACAAAAAAGAAAACCCTTTTTAAGCCCATGCTATGTTAAATCAACTCTTGATGTGATCCACAGACTTATTGCCTCAGGGGTTTCCTAAGTCACCTGCTCATAGAAATCACTTGGGGTACTTGGTAAAGTTAGAGATTATCAATCCCCTCTTCAGGAGACTGACTCCACAGGCTGGGGCTGGGCCTCTTTCTAACGTCCAACAGCTGAATAGACCCTTTCTTATGTTGACTTATCTCTTAGATACATATACAAACCCTTTTATGCCTTTCAGGAAGTGAGTTAAGTATTTTCCAAAGTCCCTAGTCCAGCCTAGCCTGTGGAATTCTATATGACTATAAATGACTCAGCTCCTTCCAGCGCCTCACATACATCCCTCAGGGACTCATGCCCAAACAGCTCACTCGAGAGAAGTACTTAAAATGGTAGAATTAAGAATAAGCTGCTTGGTGGGGCTCTTTGAACTGAAAAACAAGCAAGTGGCACATTTTTTATCATTTTTTTCTCTACTTATAATTATTAGGATAATTTTGGGTCTCTGCCAGGGACTTACATATAGTTTTAACTATAGGGCAATACCTGGGCACTTCAAAATAAGTCATGAAGAAGCTAAGTAAGGTTAACTTTAGCTAATTTGTCGTCTGATCTATGGAGTAGAGCAGACAGAAAACATGAACCATTTTGTTCCAAGACATTGGACTCAATGGACTCAAAACACATGGGTTATGTTGTTACTGTCCTTTTTCCTTCTCTCTCTCCTTCCTTCTTCCTCCTTCTATTATTATTTTTTTATTTTTTAATGCTTTATTTATTTCTGAGAGAGAGAGATAGACAGTGTGAGCAGGGGAGGGTCAGCGAGAGAGAGAGAGAGAGAGAGAGAGAGAGAGAGAGAGAGAGAGAGAAAGATACAGAATCTGAAGCAGGCTCCAGGCTCTGAGCTAGCGGTCAGCACAGAGTCCGACACAGGGCTTGAATCCATTAACCGTGAGATCATAACCTGAGCCAAAGTTGGATGCTTAACTGAATGAGCCACCCAGGTGCCCCTATTCTTATTTTTAAATGTTTATTTATTTTTGAGAGAGAGAGAGAAAGAGAGACTGAGTGTGTGTGTATGCGTAGGGGGAGGGCAGAGAGAGAGGGAGACACAAAATCTGAAGCAGGCTCCAGGCTCCGAGCTGTCAACACAGAGCCCGATGCAGGGCTCGAACTCACAAACTGAGATCATGACCGGAGTCTAACTCAGACGTTTAACTGACTGAGCCACCCGGGTGCCCCCTCCTCATTATTATTACAGAATGCAAGAGAATTAATTTATTAATTTCAAAAATATTTAGCAGACTAGACACTCTAGATTCTGGGGACTGTGAACAAGACAGCATTCCTTTCATGGAAACTTAAAATCCAGTGGAAGACCAGACAATAACAACACAAACAGATGCTGGATTCTATAGGCTGGCAGGACCTCTCACAGAAATACACTAATGATATTAAGAGCAATGCATTCGAATTGAAAGAAGGAGCCAGCCATGTGAAGTTTGAGAAAGAACATTCCAGTCAGAAGGATGCTAAGTGCAAAGTCACTGAAGCAGCAAAGAACCTGGTGTGTTTGACACAGAGGGAGGCATCCCCACCAGTGAAACACTTAGTTCTCTGAGTATAACAATTTCCTGAATGAATCAAGAGAAACTTTTCAGGATGGGGTCCAGGCAGGATTAGACCCAAGAAAAGTGGCCCTTGTGAGCTTATCTTTGGAACAACCCATCCAGGAACAAGAAATCCAGGGTTACGGGTCTCTTGTATCCTTTGAAACACAAAGAAAAAGTTTATCCAGCCTCATGGTTCTGGTGGTGGTGTACAGCTTGCTGATTTCCCTGACAGTTTTGAGATCTTCCCTGAAATAGCAGAAAGGCTCTCCCAAGATCAATTGATGGATTGTGCTGTCCAGGCTATCTGAAGTAGGATGGCCAAATCTGAGGACTCAGCAGTCAACTCTGTCAACAATCTCTGCTCATTGACTAAATCAAAGACAGTCCCTTACTGTCTCATAACATCACTTGCTCTTCCTCATCATATTGATTGACCTTGTATGATTCAGAACCAACTTTCAAGGACTCAGTAGAGGGATCTATTTGATAAAGAGAAAGAAACTAGCTAGAATGTTGAGTATGGGACTTAACTTTACTGTTAAAACAGATATTTATTTTCATTTCCTGTTTCATTTAGTTTTCTTGGTGATTTGACCTTTTCTGTTCCTTCTAGAAGTCCACTGTGGATAATGTGACTGAGATCTAGCCAAAGGGTTCCTACAAGAGACAAATAGCTTTTGCTCAGGAGGTTACTGCCAGCACTGCTCCAGACACCTTCAATTACCCTATCCCGTCTTTCCCCATTATTCCAGGCTTGTGGCAGCCCTTCCAGTCCCACCCCTTCAGGTAAACCCACGTTCCTCTACCACGCAACTCCCAGCCCTGCCTTCTAAGACTCCCATTCAATTTTGACAGTCTCTGATCCTTCATCACATTTCCAACACTCTCTTCAATTTCTTTAGAGACAGTTTATAATCTGTGTCTAATAATTGCCAACCTTCAGTCCTTTTGGGTCTTATCTATAATTGGTTGTTTTAGCCAACTCTCATTCAGGATAAAGATGTTTGCATCCGTATTCATCAAGGATATTGACCTGCAGTTCTCTTTTTTTGCTGGGTCTCTGTCTGGATCAAGGACCTGAATGTGAGACAGGAAACCATCAAAACCCTAGAGGAGAAAGCAGGAAACAACCTCCTTGACCTTAATGGCAACAAATTTATTACGTGACATATCCCCAAAGGCAAGGGAATCAAGAGCAGAAATGAACTATTGGGATCTCATCAAGATAAAAAGCTTCTGCACGGCAAAGGAAACAATCCATAAAACTAATAGGCAACTGACGGAATGGGAAAAGATAGTTGCAAATGACATATCAGATAAAGGGCTAGTATCCAAAAACTATAAGGAACTCACAAAAATACACACCAAAAAAACAAAAAATACAGTGAAGAAATGAGCAGAAGACATGAACAGACACTTCTCCAAAGAGGACATCCAGATGGCCAACAGACACATGAAATCATGCTCAGCATCCCTCATCGAGAAGATGTGGTTTATCTATACAATGGAATACTATATGGCAATGATAAAGAATGAATCTGGCCATGAGTAGCAACATGGATGGAACTTGAAGGTGTTATGCTGAGCGAAATAAGTCAGGCAGAGAAGGACAATTATCATATGTTTGCACGTATAGGAGGATTAGGAGGAACTTAACGGAGGACCATGGGGGAGAAGAAGGGGAAAATTAGTTGGGGAGAGGGAGGGAGGCAAACCATGAGAGACTCTTGAATGCTGAAAACAAACTGAGGGCTGAGGGCTGATGGGGGTGGAGGAGCGGGGAAGCAGGAGTGTGGGCATGGAGGAGGGCACTTGTTGGGAGGAGCACTGGGTGTTATATGGAAACCAACTTGACAATAAACTATTTAAGAAAAAAAAAAAAAGAATTGATCTTGATGATCCAAAGGAAACAAATCTAGTCAGACCCATCTGTTCTGGGATCCTGTATGTCATTTAATTGTATGTAATGATATGATTAACAGCTTATTACAACTGTTAATAAGTAACAGCAAACAGGTATACAGCATGATGTACTTTTCAGGGGCTTAACTCTCCTACCAGAATAATCACCCCATACTGTGGATTAAGACCAAGGAGACCTGGCATGTTCCCATGAGGACTAGATGTTACCCATACCTGTGCTCTGTGCTAACCAACCACTTGCCAGTCTCCACCTCTTCCTGGAGCCCCTCAGAGCACTGTTGTACTCTGTGGGACATCTGTTCATGACACTATTTCTCTCACCGTCATTATTCCCTGAGGAGTATGCCTCACTGACACAGCTGGACATTCTCTCACCACCGATGCCTGAGCAGTGCTGTTCCACATACCTCCTTAACACTCCCTTGGGTTTCTCAGGTCCCACTATAGCAAACTTAGTTGAACACCGTCAGAAACGGACTATGAGGGGCGTCTGGGTGGCTCAGTTGGTTAAGTGTCCAATTGGTCAGGTCTTGATCTCATGGCTCGTGAGTTCAAACCCTACGTGGGACTCTATGCTGATGGTGTGGAGCCAGCTTGGGATTCTCTCTCTCTCTCCCTCGCCCTCCCCCGCTCATTCGCTCTCTCTCAAAATAAGCTTAAATTTTAAAAAATCTGCTAAGAATGAGAAAAAATGAAATCTGGCCATGTGTAGCAACATGGATGGACCTTGAGGGTGTTATGCCGAGCGAAATAAGTCAGGCAGAGAAAGACAAATACCATATGATTGCACGTATAGGAGGATTAGGAGGAACTTAACGGAGGACCATGGGGGAGAAGAAGGGGGGAAATAGTGGGGGAGAGGGAGGGAGGCAAGCCATGAGAGACTCATGAATGCTGAGAACAAACTGAGGACTGATGGGTGGGGGGGGGAGGGGAAGGGGGGTGATGGGCATGGAGGAAGGCATTTGTGGGGATGAGCACTGGGTGTTATATGGAAACCAACTTGACAATAAACTATTTGTAAAACATAAAAATAAATAAAAATAAAAATAAGTAAAAAATTTATAAAAATAAAAATAAAAAATATGTTAAGTATATTCTTTTTTTAAATGTGTTACTCTGTACAAGTGCCAGTGTACCTCCAGGAGTCACACTGAAAACTTCCTGGCAATGGGGCAAATTGGAGCGCAATGTAATCCAAAGATGAAGTGTATGTGCTATCCAAAAGACATATCTTTCCAACCGTATTTCCCAGTAAGGGTAGATTCAAAGAATAATTTTAGACCTAAGGAAAAGGGTTAGGTAACCTAAATGTACTTTTTCAATGTCTGAGTAACGAATATCAACTAAAAAAGAATTTAAAAATGATCTCTTCATAGAGCAAAAGTTTTATATAAGAAGCATACTTGCACAGATGAATTTGAAGCTCAAAATTCATGGAGATGAGAGCATTGAACACATTTGAAGGCACAGAGTATGAAGAGAGGGAAAAAAAAAAGAAAATAAGTAGAAGACAAGGGAAAGCTTCTCTCCACAGGCTGAATCAAATTAGGATATTGGATATCCTTCCCTTGAGAGTAGCTTCCAATCCCATTAAGACACCTCTAAATTTCCTCATAAAATGGAGGCCTTTTATAGGGAAGTATGGGCAACCCATGGTCAAAAAGGGCTCAGCTGCATTTTCAAACATTACTTTCTATTCTATATTAAGCCAAACCTTCCAGTAGAGACACGTTTCATCAGCCAAGCTGGCATCTGTGAATTTCACCCCCTCTTCTACATAGTAACCGAAAGGACAGAAATGAGAAGGCCTAGATAAAACTCAAAACAATTTTTATGTGTAATTAACAACTAGCCATATTAAGTGATAACAGCTACTCAGTCCTTCTTCTATCTCCCCCTCTGGGAGAAGTTTAGCAGCATAACAATTTCTATGACAACATTATCTTTCTGATGGCACTTTCTTTAGAAGCTTTGAGGGCCTTCTCTGGGAACCTAGATCAAATCCAACTACTGAACTTGTCTGCTGGTTGTCCTAGATCTCTCTGCAGTATTACAGCCAGTCAACTCAGAGAAACTCTGATAAATGAAAAAATCAGGGTTATACAGAAAAGCCAACTTCACCTACTGAGAAGTTTAAGTAAAACCTCAAAGACATTTAAAATGTCTTTACATATAAAAATTTCACTGCATGAAATTCTCGGGGATCCCTTAAAAGCATGTAAACTGTAAAGCTGTGCCTCCCCACTTTCTCACTTTGTTTTCTTGGTCATTCTTTAGGTCTAGAGCAATATTCTACACTGCCAGCATGAAAAGGCTTCCCTACTTCTCTTTCCCAGCAGTCTTCTGTAAGAAATACTCTCAGAATGAATTGCTTTACAATGAATTATTACACATTTATATAACAAAATGGTGAGCAGCCAGCAAAACCTAAGATTAGAGAATGTTTATTGATATGGTAACATATTCACAAAATATTAAGAAGAGATTACAAAATGCCATATGCAATGAGTCTACTTTTTTTTTAAAACTCAAGGTATAACATGCCTTTGTGCTCCTCTGTGTGTGTACAAATGTATCACTGAAGCTCAAAAACATTGGAAAGACGTATACAAAGTTGCTCACAATGAGTATCTTTAGGGGTGATAGCATAAATCATTTTGTATCATCTACAATAAACATACTTTTCTCTTGCATTCTTAAAGAACAAAGAACAACGAAACAGTATACAAGCTCACTATTTTTAGAGTTCCCTCCACTCTGGATATCACTTCATGTGTTACTAATAAACTGTTGAATTCTGGAGCCTTAGTGCTGTGCGGGACCAAGATTCGGGCTGAGCATGAACTTTTCAGACCTCATTTCAGACCTCATCCCTCACAAATTGGACCCACTGGGAACCCTCTGTACAGTAAATTACACTCTTTGGCAAAGACTAGGACAATGATTCTTCAGGCACTTGTAATATGTGTATATGCTCCCACATCAGCTTTTAACATGTGCATTACATTAGTGGTTTACAAACTGTCCCCAGGGGTCCACTGAGGTGCCTTAAGAGGTTTGAAAAAAGTTGGAATCAAATATTTTGTAAAAATATATCATTTCAACTACTTATAAAAATACAATAAAAAATAATGTGACACATTTTAACATAGCAGACAAATCATTACTTTATGCCACCTGGTTCTCTGCCATTATCGTGCAATTAAACTTTGTATGATGGTTTAAAAAAATGGTAGTTCTACAATAGTCTTAGAAATATGTTAGAGCAACACACTGTGTCTATGCACGTGAAACTGAATCAGGCAGCACAGCACCACAACACACAAAGTCAGCCACATCTGAACATCATATACATATTCTCACCAAGCCCTAACAGCAAATTGAGCACAAGTAAGTAATGGTTTAATGCATCTCTCTGTTGTTCTACACTTAGGTTTAGTACTTAGAGTATTATGCTTTTCTCATCTTTTATAAGAATATGAATAGTTGGATATTTTTGGTGATAGAACTTTGAAACAAAATTTTCTACTTAGCTCCCTTTCTAAATGCAATCTGTCTAGCAGAGTATCCAGGCATTGCAAAGTGAGCTCTTTGCAAACAGTTACATCTGAGAAAATCAGAATTTTCTGTTCAAGCAAAGCAAGATGAAGATACCAACTAAAGATACCACACAGGGTGGCTATTAGAGCTGCAATTGCCATTCACGCTGATCGATGCCTATTTTGTGTTCATAAAACAGACACATTTCTTCCCAACACTCTCCAACGAACTCCCATTCCATTAAAGTCAAAGTCAAATTCCATAAAAACGCTGCACAAGGGTAATCAGACACCTTGTAACCTTGCAGACCGGCTTCCTGCTGGCCCCACTCCTTCCTAACAGTCATGACTGCATGCATGTGAAGGTCCCTTGGGTACCAGGCACCCGTTCGCAGCAAGGTGCTCAATCTCGCTGTTATTTCCACCTCAAGCACTCTTTGCTCTCTCACCTCAAAAGTCTTTGAACAAAAGTATCTGCTCAATGAACACTTTCCAAGCCATCCTTATTTACGGCCACACCCAATGCTCTCTGTCTCCCTGCTTTATATTCCCTCGTGTCACTTATCATCTTCGGAGATGACCTTGGCTCAAATTATTGTCTCCCCCAACTAGAGTGTAGGCACCATGAGAACAGGAACTTCTGTCAGTTTGGTTCCCATCTATAACCCAGGAGCTTAGAACAGTGCCTGGCACAAAGCAGCCAAAGCACATTTGTTGAATGAATATAAAATTCGAATCCACAATAAAATCCTCATCAATAAAATACCACATCTAATGGTTGCTTATCATGGGATCACTTTTATGATATTTTGTACTGCCACAGGAAAAAAAACTGTCTAAAATTGTAAGTTACAGAGAAAAGTTTATGTCTTCATTATAATTTGGAACTATTTATAGTCCTCAGCATAATACTCCAAGCACCACTCTGATGGCACTCATCCAAAGGCCACACATCCTTCAGAGAGAGAGTCATTATTAGTCTTCGCATACGGACAATACTGATGTTCTCTTTAAAGGAGGATTTTTTAAAGAACCTTCTCACTTGGGCTTACATCACCAACTTGATAAAATAAGGCCACCAGGGCTTTTCTCTTCTATCACAGCCATACTCTGTGATCATAAGTTTTGCCACATGCATCTGTTTACCCAGCACTTTTTCTCATGCCAGTTTCTCTGAAGTGCCCGGCTTTTGTTATATCTTCAATTTATATATACACACACACACACACACTCTCTCTCTCTCACATACACACACACTCACACACACACACACACACGAATTTGTATATACCTCTGAGGAAATATCTAGGATGATATGCACAATGATAGCATCCTGAGCCCAGTGTAACTCAAATGGCTAACCCATGGCGCATGACCAGGCAGACACCTTCTCCGCATCACTTAGGACACAGCTCTTCTTCCCAGTCACCGACTCCCTGCACTGGGAGGGATTTCTAGGCGTGGCATTTCTAGGGTTTTAGAAAAGCTTTGCCTATGGATGAGCTTCCTAAGTCAAATCTTCATCAGCGAACGATCAGGACATTTTTAGAATCTTGAAGTCTCAGTTATGCCCATTTTTAAATCATTTCTTCTCCATCTAATAAATTCTTTACCCTAATGATCTTGTTAAGCTTATTAAGATGAAAATCTGCAGAGTGATAATTTGATAATACATTTATTCCCAGAGCTCACAAACTTTAAAAAGAAGTATCTTATAACCAATAGCCTAGGCACCACTAATTTACTGCTTGCTGTTAAATACAACAGACTTTTCGGTCCAGGCATAGAGGTGTATGTGGGGTTTATATTACCATAGGTCACACCAAAACAAATTGGTACTTTGAATGTAGAAATGAGTGTACTGGGCAGATCTATGGAGCTGATGCAGCTGCACCCGGTTCAACCTGGAAATCACCAAAGAAGTGTGAAGTTATACAGTTTACATCAAAGTCAGTGGGAGGTGTTTTATTTCACGGCTTTGATCCTGATGGTTCAAAGTAAAGAGAATTTGCACACATTGAAATTTAAGCACTAAGCCCACCCATGTATTATCTGTAACTATATCAAAGTAGAAACCAAGTTTCCATAATACAAAATATAAAACATTCCTGTATCACAAGGTTGTGAACAGAAAAACAAGCACCTAGAGTCAATAAAATACAAAAATCCATCAGCTTTGCTGATCTATAGGAGTTTACACTGAAAGAAAAAGCTTCTACTTGACAGGATTGTAGACACCAACCTGAAAATTACTAAGGTCACCTCTCTATCAATTCTTGTTTAGTCACGTTCTGTGATTACTATTCCAGGAATATACTTTTTTTCTGAATTATTTATATTGACATCTTACCCATCACTGTGATCTCTGTTTCTACTTCTTCTTGGGCAATACTCATTCACTGATAGAAATACCAGTATGCCTTAATATAAAACCAAATTCCATACACAAACAAGAGGCCTATTGCTATTCTATTAAAAACAAACACAGACTCCCAGATGTTATAAGCATTCTTTTTTGTTAGATCCACTATTCAAAAAATTCACTCAGCATAAGAGATAGCGGCAGTCAATATTTCTAGCTTTACTCAGCGTAGCACCCATAAACCAAAATCACAGAAAATATTGGCTATCTAGTGTTGTATGGAGAAATCCTCATAAGCATCCACATTAGACATCCATGCCTTATCTTCTGTGTGCTGAAAGTGGGCAAGTCTTTCCAAATCAAAGAATCTGAAGGTTGATGGAAGGAGACAGATTTTTGGTGTTTAGGTTGTAGGGCATTCTACAGCTTTTTGTTTTCTAGATCAAAGTTCTCTGGAGTCTGGCAGGAGCAGCACTGTCAATGCTGACTCCTGGCTCTACCCAGAGGCTGCCTGTCAGCAGGGCTGGGGGTGGTGGTAAGAAGGGTTGGGCTGGAAGGAGGACAGGGTTGACTGCGTTGTCTCAGTGTCACTTCATGGTGTCCCAACAGGACCCAGCACGGGCTTGAAAAGCCATGAGCAGGTTTTCAGTGTCCCTGCTGCCTACCTGACTGCTACAGAGAGCATTCCTTCAACATGTGATCTCAAGACCTCACTGTACCTACATTTTACCACTTTGTGCTGACTTCTCTCAAACCTAGGAGTCTAGGACGGGAGAAACTCCAGATCATTCATGGTTGCAAGCACTGGGCACCACCAGCATCACTTCAGCTGAATGAAGGTAGCAAATCAACATAAACATAATTCAGTGCCTTTCACAACAAAGAATATGGATTTCATCTTCTCTGCACAGTTTTCAGGTCTGTAACAACTGTCCCACTTTATAACTGTAGGAGACGACAGCTATTATGTCTCAATATCACTAGATACCACTGACACCTGTTTGAAAACCTAGGGATTAATTCTCATAAGCACTTCCAGCTGCACAATGAATCAATACTTCTTCCAGGTTGTACCGCCACTGGAACATTTCCACCTTAACCGAGCCTATACACACATTTGAAAATCTATATGCTTATCATTGCCTCTTAAGGATGAAGATTAGTATCTATAGCTGTCCTTAACTTTGTACAGGAGGACTTCATTATATCCTCAGTCATTTCCGTCCACCATCCATTTTTTATCCATTGGCATCTTCCCTCAACCCAAGGTCAGCCATCAAAATGACCATGAAATCATTCCAGTCAACGTCCAAAGTTTTCCTAACAAGTCTCTTCCATGCTAACAGTGCATCCTGAGCCGAGCTCAGGACACTACTCTTCCAAAGCGGTTCTTCAGCTTCACCTGACTCTCTCCAGAAAACATCTGTCCTCTCTTTCTGCTATACACGCTCTTCTAAAAGCCACAAGACTGCACCCAAACCACCAGGCGTGAAGCCCCAGAGCCCAGGACTTACGTTGTTCATGTATTCGCTGAGCAGGTCCTGGAGCGCCTGCCGGACAGCATTGCACTCGGCCACGATCCTCTCGCGCCGGTCGTCACGCGTGCAGGATGAGTCGGCCATGAGCGCCGCACCGCTGATGATGCTCTCCAGCCTCTCCTCTAGGGATGGCCGGAACCTGGCCTCGCTGAACGTCATGGGGTCCAGGATTATCTTATTCTGAAAGCAGCAGCATGAAAGGATCAGTGGAGAAGAGACGACTGCCTTTGCACCCTGTTGTCTAAACCAGAAATATCTAAGGCAAGACTCTCCATAGAGAAGTAGCTGGTTGCTTGGACAAATACCAAGGTGGCCTTGACCAAGTAGCAATTGTCTATGAGACTTGCCACTAAATCTAATCTTCAAGGAGAAAACAGCACATCTTGTTTCAAGAATGTGTTCTTGGAAAAGGCTATCTCAATCAGAGTTTTCAAATGAGATTGTGACACCAGCTTTTTTTTTTTTTTTTTTTTTTTTTACATTCATAGCCTTCAAGGAAAGCACATTTCAATGCAGTACTTTGAAGGATTAAGGGAAGATTTTAGAGCCCCGGAGCTTGAACATAATTTGTAATCAACAAGTTAAAGATGCATTAGTGGTGACTAGTGTACATGTTATAGTTTATTCACGAGACGTGGGGAGTACCACGAAAGGAAGCCTTTTGAAACCTTGACCAATAGTATCCAACAGACATATACTGTTCGGGTTACTTCCCACTAGAAATGAATATATTTTGTGTTAAAAACTGGTGTTCTAGAAAAGGATTCATTGTGTGTATGTGAAATTTGTCACAATTAAATGATAGCATCATCACAGACATACTAGCATGTTCTGAAGGAGCCCAGATAAGGGGGTGATAGAGATATTTCTTTAAAAGAAAGTGCAGTCTCTGTCTCTTTCAAAAATAAAAAAACATTAAACAAGAAGTTTTAAAAAGGAGATCAAACATACAGACAGAGAAATAGGAGCAGAACTTGGAGAATATCATTCTCAGCAAGTCAAGGGAGTGGAGAGACATGAGTCTGTGATAATTTCATGAAACAGAGGCAAAGTGGGACTTTGCCCAATGGTTGGTTTCCACTGGGGACCCGTTTTCTGCTCAGAACAAGGAAGATCATTCTAACAACATTAACTGGGGTGGAAAGACCTGCTCCAGGAAATGGTACATTCATCTTCACTGGAGATGCACACTCAGAGGTCCAAGGACCAGAGTGGTGGTAATGGATCCTATGACAGAACTGCCATTTCACTGCTACATCCTTTGATTACATAATTCCTTAAATGTTTGTCAAATTTTAAAAACTCATACTGCCTACTAGAGTGCTTAGTGCTAAAAAGACATTGGAGACTATGAAAGACACTTGTGTGATTTTTTTCTAAAGGAATATAAAATAATTGCTTAGTTATTACAAAATAGGTTTGACTATGTGCTCTGGGAAAGTTAGCCCTGACCCTCCATAGCATCCTAAGGTGGTGGATGAAAGTTGTGCTCGAAGCATCAGTGGGTCTGACTCTCTGATTCCTGTTATGAATGCAAACCTTCATAGCAGACATCCTTTCAGCACAAAGGCTAGGAGGTCCTGAGGAATGAGTGCAAGCACATGATGACTTGGAAGAAAGAAGCATTCACTCGATACAGATCAGGTCTGAGGTCCCTGGGCATCTTGTATTTCCTAGGAAATTACTCCTTGGTCAAAGCTCTCTCTTCAGTTTAGAGGGCATATTGCACGAGCTTGTGCAAACAGAGGATAAACTATACTATGGTGGGTTTTGGCATAAAGACCAGCTTCACATTTGTGTTCTGATATTAGAAAGAAGATAACTAATTTTTACTTAACTCAGACTAGTGCTACTCAGACTCTGTGTCTTGTGCACTAGTAAACCTCCTAACAGTGTCATGAAGGGCCTTCAGTACCGTGGATGGCTTCGCAGGGGGTAGCATCATGGGAAAGTGACAAGGAAGGCTGACAGGAGAGCCCGGTGTTGCTGTCACACTGGCTATCTGTACCAGAGCTGTATCTGCAGTGACTCTTCCCAGGGGCATCTCTTTGAAATCTCTTTCTCACTCCCTCTTTCTACTGCTTTTGATTGATGCATTCATGATAATTTTATCAAGTAACATGCATTAAGTACTGGTATTCTAACTAAAGAAACACCTGATCAAGATATAATTAGACTATTATCTTTTAAAAATATTACTGATCTTCAAATATTTTTAAAAAATGTTAGAGATAATTTATTTCATGCATGTGAAAGAGTAGAGGAGAGGGAAGAGGAAGAGAGAGAAGGGAGAGACAGAGACAGAGAGAGACAGGGAATATCCCAACCAGGATCCATGCTCAGGGTAGAGCCTGATGTGGGGCTCCACCCAGGACCATGGATCCTGATATGAGCCAAAATCAAGAGTCAGATGCTCAACCAACTGAGCCACCCAAGGTGCCCCTCTAAGAACTCTATTACAGAATCTCCTATTCACATAAAACATAATGAAAATCACTTGTTCTGCGTTGAAGATTCAGGAGACTCTTCTGAATCACATATCGGCTCTAGCACAGATTTTTTTTATTACACGTTGTACTAAAAATATAAAGAAGTGCCAATTTGATGGAAATATACAGAGGTAAATTTGAACTCTTCAATAAGAGCAACTGTAAAACAGTTTCTGTGCAGAACAGAGGAAAATGTACTACTGTCATTAAAACATTACTTCCTAAATTATTTTCCATGAACACTGAGCTTAGAGATGTAATGTTTTGATGGAAAAATAAGGTTTCCCTGGCCAATATGTTTTGAAAATACTGCAGGGACCAGAGCAAATTATCACATGAAATGCTTTAGGGGAGTTCTGCATTAAAGGAGTCAGTTTACAGCAGCATTCCTCAGACCCACTTGAGCAAAGAGAGGGTTCCCTTTATAATGCATGCATTACCTAGAAGAACCCAGGAATACACTTTAGGAAACATGGTAATGTCAGTGGAATGATCTTCCCACCTGTCATGAGAGTAAATGCATGAAGCACTGAGCTTGAAAAACTCTGCATAAAAGTTACACTGTTCATCACATTTCTAATGGAATTATTCATTATTTATAGATTACAGGGGGAAAAACCCTTTTTTAAAAAAAATCTCCCTGGAGGGGCCCCTGGGTGGCTCAGTCAGTTAAGCATCCGACTTCGGCTCAAGTCATGATCTCATGGTTTTTGAGTTTGAGCCCCATTTCAGGCTCTGTGCTGACAGCTAGCTCAGAGCCTGGAGCCTGTTTCAGATTCTGTGTCTCCCTCTCTCTCTGACCCTCCCCTGTTCACGCTCGCTCTCTCTCTCTCAGAAATAAATAAAAATATAAAATAAAAATAAAAATAAAAGTCTCCCTGGAAAACAAACAATACATTTACAACATTCTCTTCTCTATCTGTGGTGGAGACAGGAAGCATTGCAACGATGGACGGGAAGGGCTGGCAGGGAGAAGCCACTCGGGAGAGAACAGGCATAAAGGTAAAGGTCAGCGTGTGTATTGGGGGGGAGGGGTGTGCACTGCCTGTGTGTGGTTCTGAGTCAGTGGCTTTATGTTGTAAGTAATGGGTGGAGGGGAATGACGTGAGGTGTATGGGAGAGGGTATGGGTTGTTTGTGTGGATGTGGATGTTGGTATGTGTTCAGAAAACTGGCCAGATCTCAAACAGGCTTTAAAAAATGAGGAAACACACACACACGCAAGCACACACACACAGACAGCCAAATGAATCCAGAGGCTTAAAGCCTAGAAGAAAAGTCTCTATTCACAGATGCTAAAGTAACAGGAGAAAAAAAAAAAGCTCATCGAACTGAATCTTGATCAAGAATAGAGAGAATGAATGTCAAAATAGAGAGAGGGAGGAATATTTGCTTCTGCATTATTTGGGAGTGACTTAAAGACTAGGCGAGATCTCAGCACACTTCAGGGTCATTTCAGACAGGCAAATAGCCTCTTTCCTGTTCAGCGCAGCCTGTCCTCGCCTCTCTGTGCTGCTGCCCTCTTCTGGCGAGAAGAGGAGTAGCAGCGTCCTGGATCAAAACTCCCCTCCCTGGTCACTGAGAGAGTATTTTAAGTTGGGAACATGCCAACACCAGAGAAAGGGCAAAGCCAAGGCTTTCTCTCTCCCTTTAGACAAAGGTGCGCTCCTGTGAGAGGATTTTATGCTGTTTCCTGTTATTCTGACTTATTTTAATCCATGGAGATTTTATATTTCAAATGTGTAAGTCTCTTGTTTGCATTCTTAAAGCTCATTTAATCTTTTTATCCTTTTGATCTTTTAGTTCCATCTTTATTGTCACTTTAGTTCATTTTAAAACTGCAGGCCTACATTTCTTAATCTTTTTTCTTTTCAAAAATGAGACTTTAATTTCTTTCTATATGCTCTATTTTCATTCTGCTTTTTTGACTTGCATAATATTTTGTGTTTTGTGAGTTTTACTTATCATGTTCTTTACTAACATCTTTACTTTTACAAAATGATGGTTTCATTCTTATAGTTTAAGGAGTGGCAATCAGAAAGAAGAGCCTGAAAGGCAGCAGCCACAGTAATTCATCCCCAAGCACAGGGGGTCAGGATTCTATTCTTCCATCAAGGAAGTCAGTGCAGTAATGGTCTCCCTACATAATTGATCTCTCATTATTTCTAATGTTGAACTCTATAAAAAATTTAACTTGAAATAATTCAGGAGTCCATATAGTTCAAAACTACTACCCAGAATAATACATGTAGTATCCTCACCGCACATACCATTATTAGAAGAGACCTGCTTTTAAATCATAGCTATCATCCATTTTCTCTACAAGGACTATGTGATCTCAATTTCAGTACAATTATGGGATACTGAGTCATGCTTGATGCAGGCTGGTACGTTAGGAGGCAGCAAAGAGACCTCTGTAAAGCAAGAGGCTGAATACATTACAAATGGTTTGATAAGTCTACAATTCTATGCCCTTGATATTATTATCTCTATCTTATAGAAGAGAAAAAATGACACCAGGGATATCTTCCCATGGTCACTCAGGATTTGACCTCAGGATTTGAACACAAGGCTTTTGACTTTAAGCCCAGCCTTGCTATATCAGATTGCCCACATTTGGCTGAAAGGAGTCTAATTAATCACAATTTATAAAAAATAGATTTTATACGCCAGCTATGAAACGCTCTAAAACCAAATTAATGGCATAAGTATCATTTGTGATACTGTTTTCTTTTGTGTCATGTGGGTCACCTTGCCCTTCCAATAAGTAATTGAGAGTACAGCCATTCATTCAAAAATTGTGTCCATTGTTGTGTGTGTCTGAGGGAAGAGATTGAATAATCCTTTATTTCAAGAGATTTACTGTGTACTCAAAAATAAAACCAAAACCATGAAAAACCAATCCTAATTTGGAAAGCATACCGACAATGCTGAGTAATGACTTGAGTAATGGCAATCTGGGAGGGGGGAGGTAAAGAAATGTTACCAGAGATTATAACTTAGCTGAGGCCTAAAGCATGAAAAGTACTTGACCAAGCAAAGTCAGGGATAGGAAGAGTTCACATAGACAGAACAGGAATTGGGAACAAAGGTATGGAGTTGAAGGATGTCATGGCATATGAAGACTATCACAAGAGGTATACTGAAGCTGAAGTGTAAAGTGTGAAGTCACTGATTTGGCACCATGGAGGTACCCCAATCAATTCTCTTTTAAGAGAAGTATCCGTATGAGCATGGTTAATGAACTGCCGTCATCTGCTGCACCTAAAGATCCATCACGGTTTCATAAGAAGCCACACGTTACCCCATGTAGCCTTTGTCTTTTACTGATCAGAATCAGGCTGCTCTTGCACGATAGGGACTTGCCCAATAGGCAACCTCTGCTCCTGTTCTGGATTTCCTCCTGGCCTCAGACATTCTTAGAACTGTGTTGAAGCTCTTCCTACAAACTTCTCTTCTTCTTGCTCTTCTTGCACAGGTATCTGACCTGCATTGCAGTCAAAAAATCTCTCAGCTGATTCTGCTGGTCTTCTCCCACTTAACCCATCACAGGAAATTCTTCCTTAGGTATCTGATCCCACTTCCTTGGCATTTGCTTCTCCAAGGTCATGGATGGACCAAAATAGGAATGAGAGACAGAGTTGGTGAATAGAGTCTAGCCACATGCTGAGAGATTTCTATGCCATATTAACAAACTTTCACTTTGTGAACACTACTTCAGAAACTGAGCAGTCCTCAAGAGTTTAAAATGTAAGAGTGATATAACACCGGTTGGTTTTAGAAAGTTTCCTGGGGCAGTTAGGGAATTAGCTTTGGCAGGACTAAAAATACAAGTCTGAAGAGCCATTGCCAACCTTTTAGAACCCAAAATAAAAATGAGGAGAGTACAAGATTGTATTTATGTAGTTAAAGTGTACACATTGTGGGACACATTTAGAATTCAACCTGAAAAATTTGGAGATATATATCCTATGAGAAAAAAGAAAAAAATGTTCAAAGATAAAAATCTAAACTTATAGCATTGGCAACATGCACAATGCAGGAGTCTGCAAGTTATATCCTGGGTATCAGCTTTCTATTTTGTAAATAAAGTTTTATTAGAACACAGTCAGGCCCACTCATTTACATACTGGCCATTTTCACACTACAATGGCAGACCTGAAACTTTGGACAGAGACTGTGTGGCCCCCAAAGCTTGGAATATTTATGATTGGTACTTTAAGAAAACATTTGCTGACCTTGAGCAATTGTAAAAGATAATAGGTGAAGAAGAGTAGGTTTAACATGGCTATGATTCATTTAAGTGGAAAAGTCTGGTGGAAAGTTGACTATAAGTGTATGAAGAAGGGCCATCTATAAAGATGCAGGATCATCAGAATAAAGGCAGCAGCAGAAGCCATGAAAATGGATATGATATTCCAAGGGAAAATAACAGAATGATAGTGAGTCCAAGACACAACATCAGAAAGCTCTCAATGTATAATAGAGAAACAGAGTTCACAAATGATATAATGAAGAATGGTCAGAGAGTTCTGACTAGACCCCAGAGATTTCATGACCATAGTTGACAAGGGAGAGTAGTAGAGAACTCTACAAAGAAAGCAAACAAAATTAAGACTGAAAACACCCATTGAGTTTGGAAGCTAAGAAGTTACTCATGATAAATCATGTGTTTATGTGTGTATATATGTGGGCTGCACTTATTTACAAGTATATTAAACCAAAAGCCACAGACTCAATGTAAAATAGAAGCAATCTGACTAATGTTGAAACAAAACAAATTTCAAATTTAAAAAATTCTTTAAGTGTGCCTGGGTGGCTCAGTCGGTTAAGTGTCTGACTTTGGCTCAGGCCATGATCTCACAGTTTGTGAGTTTGAGTCCCTCGTTGGGCTCTGAGCTGACAGCTCGGAGCCTGGAGCCTGCTTTGAATTCTGTATCTCCTTCTCTCTGCCCCCCTCCCCCACTTGTAATCTTTCTCTCTGTCTCTCAAAAATAAATAAATGAAAAAAAAAATTGAAAATTATTTAATATATTTCTGAAGGTTCTAGAAAACATAACAAGGAAAGGTAAATAATGGCACTAAAAGTGGAAAGAAAAAGAGGAAAATCACTTTTGTAGATGTTATACCTACTAACTTGGAAAAAATAAGAATAAACCAAAAAATCACTACAAATTAATTTTTTCATGAAGTCGCTTGTATCAATATGCAAAATTAATTGCCTTCATATATACAAGGAATATCCAATTGGAAGACCAAATTTACAATAAAAAGAATTGCAAAACAAAACACAGGGGAAAAAATGCACTTAGATGTCGATGAGAGGAAACAAGTAATGGGCTTAGGGAGAGGAGTAATTGTCCAGGCACAGCCTAAGAGCGAAGTGATAAAGTTGGAACACATTCCCTACAGCTCCAGAATCTATGATCTAGATGCTACATTACATTGTTTCACTCATGTATCCTTTGGCATGTGTGATGTCAATCACCATGAGGAAATTAATACAATAACCACTTCTCCATCTCAGGTACTCAATGGCAGTAGTACATGATTGTTTTATACACTTTAAGAAGGTATGGCAAACAGTCAACAACTACCAGGGATAAAAGCTCTCAAATGCTCCTTTATCCTACTCTTAAGTTCTGATCTGTTTCAAAGTCGTCTGCAGGTATTATAATGTATTTGTCCTATCAAGAGGGAAAACACAAATATTTCTGAGTCTTTCTTTGGCCAGGAATTAACTATATATATATATTTTTAAATAATGTTTGTTTATTTGAGAGAGAGAGAGAGAAAGAGAGTGAGCAAGCAGGAGAGGAGCAGGGAAAAAGGGTAGACAGAATCTGAAACAGCTCCAGGCTCTGAGGGGTCAGCACAGAGCCCTAGGTGGGGCTCAAACTCCCAAACCTCAAGATCATGGCCTGACCCGAAGTTGGATGCTTAACCTACTAAGCCACCCAGGCGCCCCAGGAATTAACTATATTTAAGCTGAATTTGTATCTAATTGCACTCAAAGCAGTAATTGAGCAAGCATGGCATACTGGGTAAAATCTGGAGCTTAACAGTAAAAAGTTTAACTACAGTTATGCCATAAAGGCTCTAGCAAAGGGGCACCTGGGTGGCTCAGTTGGTTAAAAGTGTCCAACTTTGGCTCAGGTCATGATCTCACTGTTGGTGAGTTTGAGTCCTGCATCAGGGTTGCTGCTGTCAGCTTGGATCCTGGAGCCTGCTTCAGATTCTGTGTCTCCTCCTTTCTCTGCCCCTCCCCTGCTCATGCTCTGTTGGTCTCTCTCTCTTGAAAATAAATAAACATTAAAAAAAGAAAGAAATGAAAGGCTCCAGCATATACCTAACACCAATGGAGTGGTTTTATACCCACATATTAAGTTCTCAAGATTCTTTTTTTTTTTAATTTTTTTTTTAATGTTTTATTTATTTCTAGGAGAGAGAGAGAGAGAGAGAGCGTGAGCAGGGGAGGGTCAGAGAGAGAGGGAGTCACAGATTGAAACAGGCTCCAGGCTCTGAGCCGGCAGTCAGCACAGAGCCCGACGCGGGGCTCGAACCCACGAACCGCGAGATCATGACCTAAGCGAAAGTCGGACACTTAACCGACTAAGCCACCCAGGCGCCCCTTAAGTTCTCAAGATTCTTAATGCCCAGATGAGGAAGGTAAACTTTTTCTTTAGGAACCAAGAAACTGCTTGTTGAAAAGTGGGACAAAATCTTATTTATGATCTTTAGATTTTTCTGGCTTTCAATGTTAGTTAAACCCTTTAGATAATAACTTAGTCATCTCAAATGTATACAGAATTTTCACAATGCCCCAAAAAAGGCAACAAAGAAAATAATTTTATAATATAAATTATGTACTGATTTAATAATTCATTGTCCCAAATCTAATCTTATAAATGTGGAAAAGGCAAAAAGCAAATGCTAGTGCTATGAGAAAAGCCTGTGGTTTTCTTAGGTGTCTGTGACAACCCCAGAATATAAATGTGTCCTGGGATTTTTACTACATTCATAGTTCAAGCTAGCAACTAAAAACAAACAAACACACAAACTTGTGCTGTTGTATCTCATAAACACCCGACCCTCACCAGCTGCTGTCCAATGTAACTATTTTGAATCAAACCAGTAGAAAAATAATAACTTGTACTACCTCATAAATAAAGACCTTCACCAGCTGCTCTTCAACGTAACTATTCTGAATCAAACAAGTAGGAATCAAAGTCAACGTGACTTTATGCAGTTATTCACTTTCCTTTTCTGAAGATCTTAAAAAATTGAAGGAAGAAGGTAACGTCAGACTCATTCTTCTAAAGGAGTCCTTCTGAAATGGAGTAATTAAAGCAGTAACAATCCGAAAATATCAAGAACAATGCATGGTTATGTGAGCATTACTTCTCCTTTAATAATTCTGAGCTTTTGCCAGGAAAAGAGAACAATGTGCACATGTCTTCACTTCCTTTCCTCTGTACCTTCATCCTCAGCTCACTCTCCTATTTACCTCTGCAGATACAAGTTGTTCCCCTGCTCTCCGGGAATCACTGGGGAGGTCCTGTTTCATTTCCACCACAGCCCTTCCTCCCTTCCTTCCTTGTCTCCCCAGTTTAAAATTCAACAGGCCCGGGGCGCCTGGGTGGCTTAGTCGGTTAGGCGTCAGGCTTTCGCTTAGGTCATGATCTCGCGGTTCGTGGGTTCGAGCCCCGCGTCGGGCTCTGTGCTGACTGCCAGCTCAGAGCCTGGAGCCTGTTTCAGTCTGTGACTCCCTCTCTCTCTCTGACCCTCCCTTGCTCACACTGTCTCTCTCTATCCTAGAAATAAATAAAAATATTAAAAAAAAAATTCAACAGGCCCTCTGTTTTTGCTGCTACTTGATGGAGTACAAGGCCATGTTGTCTGGTGGCCACAGGGCCTTAGCCTCAGTGAAATTTGAAGAGACTGAGCATGCTCAGGGAAATCCAAGTTTTGGGTTAGTTTACGGCTTCATGCTGCCTTGGCCTTTTAGAAACGGTCTAGATCACAGAAGGTCACACAGAGCCCTAGTAGAATCAAGGTGTTTTAACACATTTAATGTTACTCCTGTATTAATTATTGTGAAACACTAATACAATCTAAAACAAAGCAAGTGAGCAAACCCTGGCAATACCTATTAACTATTTACTACAGTGTTATCTAAACAAGGTCTGTTATCCCCTTAACATTATCTGACCGGTAACCCCCAGGCAGTCTCTCTCAGTTTCCCATTAAAATGTCTACAGACAGAGGGAAAACAATGGAATTTTATAACATTGGGTGAAAGCCAGCTATGGACAGTGAGGCATGATCATAATTCTGACTCCAAGTGCCTTAAATACTTCTTTTAAAGACTGAAGTCTAAGATAAAAGCATAAATTAGGACCAGTTTAATAAATTAACTGGGGCTTCTAAATCAAAAGCATGTTATTTGTTCTGTGCTGAACACTCATTCTCCCTGTAGTGTATCAATAATTAATACAGAAACATTTCCATCTTTTCATTCTGTGCCAAGCTCTCCCAGTGAGAATCTTTCTATCTTTACATGAAAAGTTTCTCTTGGCCTAATTGAGGTAACATTTGGAATGGAAGATATTAAGGGCTTTGAGTTTTAATTATCTATTTTTTATTAAGCTACAAAAAAAAAAAAACCCTCTAACCTCCATTTTAGATTTGCCTTAATTTTAAAATTGCACAGTACCTTATTGATTTCCTCTCTTTCTTCTCAGGCATATACTTAAAAATAAACTAATTATGCCATTTATCTACTTAAGATATTATTTGCAATTAAACATCTCAGTTTAATCGGAAATAAATGACAATGATAATGACTCGATAATTATACAGCACATTTTACTCTTAGATATTTAATGTTTTTTTTTTAAAAAAGAGAAATCTAAGCTCACATTAATTTCATTTGAGAGGAGAATCTGATTATTTAGGAAAACAGAGTTATTTACTGAAGTTAGTGCACAAAAAACAATGAGTGAGGAAGTCCGGCCATGGGATGTTCCTATCTGATGTTGTAAGTCGGTGAAAGCTGGTTGCCTTTTCCCTAATTCCATCTGTGAGTGTTGCTGAATTGCTGTGGGCATTTCATGAACACAGTTTAAAGTTCTGAAGAGAATAGTACTTAACAACTAACCACGGTAAAGCGGGGCAAAGGTAATCATCCTTAGTTTTACTTTATGGATAGGAAAGCAAGTGGCCAAAATGCATTTAATTGAATCAAATTTTTAGAAGAGCCAAAAAAAAAGAAAACTTATTTTACTCTCTTGCTGAAAATACAGTCACAGTCCCTTTTCTCTCCTTCAACTCTCTACACTGTCAACCATTTTTTAAAGGTTATTTATTTTGAGAGAGAAGGAGAGAGAGAATCCCAAGCAGTCTCCACAATGCAACATGTTACATTTTTACTCCGATCAGGATGCCATTTTCAGCAATTATAGCCAAAAGAAATATGAGCTCACAACCATCACTTCATGTTCAAGGTCCCCGGCCTTGAAGATTCTCAACCATTTGACACCAGTCTCTGTTTCTCAAACTGCGAAGTAGTCCCTGACTGCCTCCCTCCACCCCCACAGTGTTTCACACATTCCCATAGCATTAATTATTCTGTTAAATATTTCAGAGCCTTCCTCCCTCCCGACTGCTTCTGGGAAGCTCTTGTTGACCCTTCGCAGGGAAGACGATGCTGTGTATACAAGGTTCTCTCAAGTCCCATTATTGAACTTCTTGTCATTTATCCAGCTTACCCATATGACTCTTACATGACATTATTATGTACTATTAGTGGTGTGTGTGTGTGTGTGTGTGTGTGTGTGTGTGAGGGTGAGAGAGAGAGAGAGAGAGAGAGAGAGATCACCAATTAGAAGCCTTCCTTACACTTTAGTATCTTTTTAAAAGTTTTTTTTAACATTTATTTATATTTGAGAGACAGACACAGAGTGTGAGCCAGGGAGGGGCAGAGAGAGAGGAAGACCCAGAATCCGAAGCAGGTTCCAGGCTCTGAGCTGTCAGCACAGAGCTCGACATGGGGCCTGAACCCACAAACCACAAGATCATGACCTGAGTTGAAGTCATGATACTTACCTGAGTGAGCCACCCATGCGCCCCATACACTTTACTATCTTTTGCACCCAGCTGAGTGTTTCACACACAAGCAGTTGATAAATACTTGATGATTAGCAAATTTAGGGCTCATAAAAAATGTCCTTTTTCTACTTTTATCAAAAGGCTTCTGGAGCATTACAGGGCACTACAGTGAACTTAATATTTGCAGATGAATCCATGTGGGTGGCCCTTCAATCAGGGAAGCACATGTTGGTCTACACTGATATTTGATGTGGCTCAGTGCGCTTGACATTCAGAATTACCGAAATGGGGTACATCACCTATTGTGATGACAAATGTCAGCTCTGTTGTCAGTGAGGCAGACTAGCTGAGGCAGCTGAGTCCTCCAGCAGGTGAACCACGACTGTAAAATTCCTGATTCTGAGTTATCTAAGAAAGGAACTTTTCTGAATTTTCATAAGCTACACCAATAAGCATTCAGAGTGTGTGTACCCAAGTATAGAGGGCTTATGTGAAGAGGGCAGTGTTACTTAAAGCAGCAACACCACAAGTAAAAATCACATACTCAAAAGTCTCACATTAGCATTTGATTAAACCAAGGTCTGTTAACAATGGCGTCTGAGCCGAGTTTGGCCTGCTAGGCAGCTTTGTATGGTTTATGGGCAAAGAATGTCTTCTACATTTTTATTTATTGATTTTTTTAGAGAAACCACTCAGACAGTGCACCCCTTTCCTCTTAGCCTCCTAAGAAAGGAGAGAACAATCATCCAGGACAAGGGCAGCTGCAAAAACAACACCCAGAGTCAGCTTCACGCTCAGGAAGGGACGCTGTACCTCCTCCTCATGGTTTCCGGTACTCCACACTTGAGAGACACTTTTCAAGTAATGAACAAGAGAAACAATCCCTGAACATATAGTCTTTATATTTTTCTTTTTTTTAATAGTTTACTGTCAAGTTGGTTTCCATATAACACCCGCTGCTCATCCCCACAAGTGCCCTCCTCCATGCCCATCACCCCCCTTTCTCCCCCCATTCCCATCAGTCCTCAGTTTGTTCTCAGCATTCAAGAGTCTCTCATAGTTTGCCTCCCTCCCTCTTCCCCTTCTTCTCCCCCATGGTCCTCCATTAAGTTCCTCCTAATCCTATACATGCAAATATATGGTATTTGTCCTTCTCTGCCTGACTTATTTCACTCAGCATAACATCCTCAGTTCCATCCATGTTGCTACACACATGGCCAGATTCAATCCTTATCATTGCCATGCAGTATTCCATTGTATAGATAAAGTACATCTTCTTGATCCATTCATCAGTTAATGGACACTTAGGCTCTTTCCATGTTTTGGCTATTGTTGAGAGTGCTGCTATGAACATTGGGGTACATGTGCCCCTATGCATCAGCTGTCCTGTATCCCTTGGGTAAATTCCTAGCAGTGCTACTGCTGGGTCATAGGGGAGGTTCTACTGTTCATTTTTTGAGGAACCTCCACACTGTTTTCCAGAGGGGTTGCACCAGTCCACATTCCCACCAACAGTGTAGGAGGGTGTCCGTTTCTCCACATCCTCGCCAGCATCTAAAGTCCTCTGATTTGCTCATTTTAGCCACTCTGACCGGCATGAGGTGGTATCTCAGCGTGGTTTTGATTTGTATTTTCCTGATGAGGAGGGAAGCTGAGCATCGTTTCATGTGTCTGTTGGCCATCTGGATGTCTTCTTTGGAGAAGTGTCTGTTCATGTCTTCTGCCCATTTCTTCACTGGATTATTTATTTTTCAGGTGGGGAGTTTGGTGAGTTCCTTACAGATTGTGGATACTAGCCCTTTATATGATATGTCATTTGCAACTATCTTTTCCCATTCCATTGGTTGCCTATCAGTTTTATGGATTGTTTCCTTTGCCATGCAGAAGCTTTTGATCTTGATGAGGTCCCAATAGTTCACTTCTGCTCTTGATTCCCTGCCTTTGGGGATGTGTCAAGTAAGAAGTTGCTGCGGTGGAGGTCAAGGAGGTTGTTTCCTGCTTTCTCCTCTAGGGTTTTGATGGTTTCCTGTCTCACATTCAGGTCCTTGATCCATTTTGAGTTTATTTTTGTGTATGGTGTGAGAAATGATCTAGTTTCATTCTTCTGCATGTTGTTGTCCAGTTCTCCCAGCACCATCTGTTAAAGAGGCTGTCTTTTTTCCATTGGATATTCTTTCCTGCTTTGTCAAAGATTAGTTGGCTGTATACTTTTGGGTCCACTTCTGAATTCTCAATTCTGTTCCATTGGTCTATGTGTCTGTTTTTGTGCCAATACCATACTGTCTTGATGACGACAGCTTTGTAGTAGAGGCTGAAGTCTGGGATGGTGATACCTCCCGTTTTGGTTTTATTTTTCAGTATTACTTTGGCTGTTTGGGGTCTTTTGTGGTTCCATACAAATTTTAGGATAGTTTGTTCTAGTTTTGAGAAGTATGCTCGTACAATTTTGATTGGGATTGCATTGAATGTGTAGATTGCTTTGGGCAGTAATGACATTTTAACTATATTTATTCTTCCAATCTATGATCATGGAATAATGTTTTTCCATTTCTTGTGTCTTCTTCAATTTCCTTCATAAGTTTTCTATAGTTTTCATCATACGGATCTCTTCTATCTTTGGTTGGGTTTATTCCTAGGTATGTTTTTGTGTGTGTGTGTGTGCAATTGTGAATGGGATCAGTTTCTTGATTTCTCTTTCTGTTGCTTCATTGTTGGTGCATAAAATTGCAACCGATTTCTGTATGTTGATTTTGTACTCTGCAACTTTGCTGAACTCTTGGATCAGTTCTAGTAGGCTTCTGGTGGAGTCTGTGGGGTTTTCTATGTAGAGTATCATGTTGTCTGCAAAAAGTGAAAGTTTGACTTCTTCTTTGCCACTTCTGATGCCTTTCATTTCCTTTTGTTGTCTGATGGCTGATGCTAGGACTTCCAGCACTATGTTAAACAACAGTGGTGAGAGTGGACATCCCTGTCGTGTTCCTCATCTCAGGGGGAAAGCTCTCAATTCTTCCCCGTTGAAGATGAAGTTATAATCTTTACATTTTTCAATCGTTGAAAAAATCATGGTCCTACCAACACAATTCTATCTAAAATTCCCTCCCTTGGTATGTCCTTAAATATTAAAAAGATTAGCATCAAGGGAAAAGAATGAAGATATAACACGAACCCGAGAATTCAGCAACTGTGTAATTCATTACTGGATTATCAACAGTTGGATTTTTTTTTAGTTTAATAATAGGAGAAAAAAACTTCTTATCCCAGAAATTAGTTACACTATAGGTCTGTGGTTTGGAATGTTAAATTATCCATTTAAAATGGTAAGTCAATTTATATTTCTCAGAAGCAATTATGACTTAATTGCTATTATCAACCTAATAAATTACTAGGTGATTTCCACAAACTGGTTCTACACTCAAATTTCATGTCTGATGAAAGAATAATTGTATCAATATTCTGCAAATATGAAAAGGAAATTGGCTCATTGGCCACAAGGGAAATGCATACACCTTGAGTGTAAACTCATCTATCTTTTTCTGTCTATTTTTAAGCAGGCAAATTAAAATGGGAAAGAAACAGTTTGTGTCTCACAGGAATAATGTGCAATATGTTAATTGCTTTTCAAATAACATAGCATAGCTTGAAAAATATTCTTTGTGCCTAATGAGAATGTCATGTACTCTTGTGAACTCTGTATTTTGATGTACATCTATTGGCAACAAGTTAAATTACAAAGTTTCCTTTTATAACACAAGAAAATAGATACCTGAAAAGGGTTAACCCAATCCAGAAGATAATGAATGCCCCCTGGAACATAACAATGGTCATGAAGACATGGAATATCTATCATAGAGAATGTAGCATATGGCAACAGTCCAGAAAGCTAAGAAGAAATTGTAAGTAGATAAGTTGTAGCCAATAAGATCAAAACAGCCAGCGAGCATCTTCAGTTAGGAATCCATTAAAGAAACATTTGTGTCATGTCTATGTGCGAACTGTGCAGATGAAAATATAAATGAGACTTTGTTTTTAATCTCCTGATGCTCACTTTCAGAAACAAAGAAACCAGAGACATAGTAATATATTTAATATTAATATGCAGCAAGTATAATACTAACATAGAAGTAATAGTGGTTTCATTATTTGGAGAATTAAGTTTCAAAAACTAAGCTACTCAGAGAAGGATGCATATAAATATATTAGGCTAAAAAAAGAGAAGGAAGTTCAGACGGAGAAAATACGATGAGTGGCAACACATAAACAAAATAGCCAATGTACATCTGAGAACTATTATAGTAGAATATAGAATGGAAGGCAAGTAAAAGTAGGATAGGAAATGAGAGAGGTAGTCAGGGCCCTTCTAAAATGATTTGATGTCATGCTAAGAACTTTAAACTTTACCCTGAAGATGGGGTTTTGCTGGTAAATAATGCAAAGCATCTTACTTGAATTTTGGAAAAGCCAGACTGGCAGAGATGATGGAATATAAGGGAAGAAGCTGGGAGTGGGGGTAGGGCAAGCAGCCTGCAATGATCCAGGCAAAATACATGGGCTGGAACTAACCAGTGGTCATAAAGATGAAGGTGAGAGGCCAAAGCAAGAGCTGTAAAAGGAATTGAATTCAGAGAATTTCAAGATAAACTGAGGAGGAGACTGGAGAAGAGTCTCAGCTTTCTGGATTGAATGATCGCATTAAAAAAGATAGTACTTTTAGCAAAAACAAATATAAGAAGAAAATTTAGGCTTGATGGGAGGAAAAAAAAACCTCAATTTCGTATGAGAACTTTTTAGATGCATCAAGTCATCCAAGTTAACATGTCACATACGCAGCTCGGCACAGGTCTGGAGCTCAAGAGAAGTTGGTGCTAGAGAGACAGATGTGGGGTACATGGGATTCCAAGAAAAGAGGCCCTTTAGTAGGAATCAGATGGGGTAAAGGACAGAACTTTAGGGAAAAGCCATACTTAGGTGGCAAGGAAGAAAAGAAAACCAAGGAGACTGAGGCATAATGGTCCAAGAGGCAAGAAAAAAATGAAGCAAAATGAAGTTATTCATGAAAGTCCAAGGGAGCAGGGCCTTGAAGGATGACAAGGGTTACCTCCAAAGTGAAACGTATCCAAGTGGTAGCTTCCCAAGGCAGTTGGCTTGATGACTTTAAGCTCTCTAAAATCTAAGATTCCAAAATTAAATATATATTGATTCTAATCTAAGGGCTAAAGCACATGGCAAGGTCAAAGATTATTCTATTGTTGTAATTATTACATGTCATTTTAAATTATTATTAACAATTTTTCACTGCATCAGTACCTTTTCTCCTTCCTTAAATATAAGTTCTGACAGTGATTACAACTCTGACGAAACTGACTTGACTCATTTTGCCTCATCTGCTATCCCGCAGTTTCTGTCACTCATTCATTCTTTACTTCACAAAAGTTTCTTGAGAGCTAAGTACCAGTCAGCATTAGGCACCAGAATTGAAACTGTTACCAAAAAGTAATTTTTTTAATGGGACACAATTCAAATGCATATGAATTATTACAACACATGAAACCCTTGGACATCTGCTACTTCCTTTAACTGTTCATGAAAAACTCCAGGTGGAAAGCAACGGGTTGGGGTTGCTTCAAAGATTGGAAAGGTCTTGTTACTTTGCAGCAGTCTGCAATCTAAGAAAAGGCAGCTGTGTTAACTTTGTTGGCTGGGTAAGTGCTACTTACTAACAGTGTGTAGTACTGTTAGTTCCTCTTGGTCTGTTCCTTTAGGCTCTCTCAGTGTGTCAATATTGCTATGTACTTCCTGCCACTGAGACTCCTCTAGCTTTTCCCTATAACCCCTTACCCCTCACCCTTGCCAACACCTCAGTGAAAAAATTAGTGTCTTAGCTCCCCCCACCACATATCTGTTCTGCGCGTGGCACCTGTATAAGGCCTGTACTACATGAATTTAAACTATTAACAATGCATGTGGTTTTGCCACAGCTCTTTATCAGCTTGAATATTCTGCTCCAGCCTGGCAGCAATTAACTGATGAAAAAATTAGCCTTTCCTTCCTATAATTTACAAGGCTGTGCAAAGCTTAAGTAGGGCACACGATAGAAAGTTGCTTAGGAATTACAAAGGATCTCTCCACTTTCCCCCAGTCCATTCCTGCACACAGGTACCTCCCCCACTCAAGTGCTGATTTTAAATTAATTACTCCTTATATAGGAATGTAAACAGTGGTCACTAAGGGATGACTATTTTATAACACATACCAATTATTCTCAGATAAAACGAATCTATGCACAACTTACATTTGCATAATCACAAATGTGCAATCATAAATAAAGCAAAATGGGCTTCAGAAGACAACAATAAACTGTAGAATTAATATTACTGACACTAGTAAAAGAAATAGATGGTAAATCAAAGTTACTTGCAACGATTTGGGTGACTATTTGAAGTGTTTGGGTCTAACATAAATATACAAGAATTTATATCTTATTTTTTAGCATAGTTTTTACCAATAATTTGCTTTTTCAAGTGTGTGGCAATTTGACCGTAGTACATTACCTTTGATAGTAAATATCTAATATTGTAGAGTCTATTTCAGGATATTGGTCAATATCTACTGAATTTATAATATAAAGTTTGTTAAAGTAGCAAAACTCCAAAAAACTCAATATCTAACTTTTAATCAAGGAGTTGAATGTGGATCATTTTCCAAAAAGAAATAAATCAACGTTAAAAATTTTTAATACAAAAATTTAATAAAAACTGTATCTCACTAGCACCTGGGATAACATTTTAGTGTTTGCATCAACCGGTCTACCAAGTGTTTTTGTATATGATTCCCTTAGTTCTAATAATCACCCTATAATAGCACATTGGAGCCATGTTACCTATGGAGACATGAAGGCTTACAGACCAGCTCAAGCACCAGGAAAGGTAGGGAGGTAACCAAGTTAGTCCCATTTGAAACAGAAGGATGAATGGCTTTCTCTGCTTCCAGACCCATGAACAGCTGATCTACCCATATTGCGTGGGGACCCCTGAAAGAATTTTAAATTTTCTTGTCAAGCAGAGCAGAAAAGAAGCGTAGGTTTTAGAAAGACAACCTCAGTAGTGATGTGAGGAAATGGCCAGAAGAAAGTTGGTAGAAATAGAACCATTTGCTAGGCCACTGTCAAGATGTGACAGGAAGATCTGCCAGAATCAAGTATTCCAAAATATTTACTAACTACTAATCATGGGTGAAAAATGATTGAGGGAGGAGACTGCAATAGAATTTTCTCCTCAAGGATTTCCCAGCCTCGTATCTTGGAAGTAAGACTTGTATTTATGCCCCTAATAAAATGTGATAAAGGCTAACAAAGGGGGGCATATAAGGTGCTTTGGAAATTTACTTAGGAAATTTCGGTGTAAGAAGGAAACAAGAGGGGCACCTGGGTGGCTCAGTCGGTCAAGCATCCGACTTCAGATCGGGTCATGATCTCACTGTTTGTGGGTTCGAGCCCCACATCAGGCTCTGTGCTGATGGCTCAGCCTGTTTCAGATTCGGTGTCTCCCTCTCTCTCTCTCTGCCCCTTCCCCACTCATTCTCTGTCTCTCAAAACTGAATCAATGCTAAAAAAAAAAAAAAAATTAAAAAAAAAAAGAAGGAAACAAGAAATTTCTCCCAATGATTTCTTCCCAATAATATCTTGCAAAGGCAGAAGGTCCAACTGTGAGGGATGGCAGAGTACAGACTTTCTATCTTATGGTAAGTTATAGCCTCCAGTGTCTTTACCAACTGTGAAGTTTTATGGAGCTATGAAAAACAAAAAGCCTTTGCTATAAATTAGCTTCAGAAATGAATGGATTATGCAGGTTTCTCTCACTCTCTTACTCTTCAAGAATACTTAGTGCCTTATTTTTAAAATATCCTGAGCTTTCTTTGTTTATACCAGCTAATTGAAAATCACTCCTCCCTCCCCCACCCCCCAGCACCTGGGTGGCTCAGAAGCATTCGACTTCAGCCTGATCAGGTCATGATCTCACAGTTTGGAAGTTCAAGTCCCACATCAGGCTCTGTGCTGACAGCTAGCTCAGAGCCTGGAGCCTGCTTCAGATTCTGTGTCTCCCTCTCTCTCTGTCCCTTCCCCACTTGCGCTCTGTCTCTCTCTCAAAAATAAACATTAAAAAATTTTTAAAAAAGAAAATCACCTTTTTTCGTCTTTTAAATGTTTCTTAAACTTTATAAAATGCTTAAAAAGTATGCACTATCATACCATGATCAACCAGGAAGAAACTTGACTCTTTTTTAATCCTGAAACTGAAAATATGTGAGCATGGATTAGTCCAATTTAGGTAGCTGATTGCTTCAACCTTCTAGTTACAAAGACACAACTTTTTTATGCATGTTACTGTGTAAAGACCATATTTGGGAAGATTTTGTGGTACCCAGAGCACTATCATTAAATAACCTTTTGAACCAGGCAAAACTAGCAAATTTATAGGTGTGTTGATGTCATTCCTTTTATAAATCTGTAATTTTTGGTAGAAATAAGGAGAGAAAAAGTGTTTGCTATTTGTGTAAGCATATATAATAAAGCTGACTTTGCCCATTTCATAATTAAGGAATCTGTGTACCTGAAGGAGAAAGACTCAGAGAACACACACAACACAGTAAATGAGGTAAAACACTAACAACAGGTGAAGCTAAAAGAACATAGAGGTATTAATTATTTTTATATTTGCAGCATCTGTGAACAGTTTTAAATGTTTTAAGTAAAATATATTTTTAATTAAGGGATCACTTGTGAAAGTTTGGAAAGAAATATAGGTAGAAAAATACCTGACAGTCACCACAAGCCAAAGAAAAACCATAACGATCTAGTGTGTGTTCACGTATGCTATAATTCATACTCATATAATTCACATAATATATTCAGGTTTATTGCGTATTTTCGCTACAATATTTTTCATATTTACCAACTGCAGGGAAGTGATTTCTTAGGTGTTAGAATGTTAATTTTTTTTCTAATGTTCATTTATTTTTGAGAGACAAATACAGGGCATGAGCAGGGGAGGGACAAAGAGAGAGGGAGACAGAATCCAAAGCAGGCTCCAGGCTCCAAGATGTCAGCACAGAGCCCAACCCAGGGTTTGAACTCAAAAATTGAGATTTTTTTTATGACTTGAGCTGAAGTTGGATGCTTAACCTGCTGAGCCACCCAAGTGCCCTTAGAATGTTAGTATTAAGTCTGCATCTGCCTTGTGTCACTTTAGGCTTATTTTGCTGCTCCAGATTTTAAAACCGATTCTGGTATGTGAGGCTTGAGAGAGTGTGAAAATAAAACCAGCCTGTATCCACAGACCAAAGGGCTGCCACATTCTGGAGGCTGGTGACAGATCAAGTACATGACCTTCTTCACCCTAAGAAATCTAGGTCAGATCTCTACAAATGTCATCTTTCTTCACAACCGTCAGAGGCTTTGTTTTAAAACAAATAAACAAAAACGACAAAAGTAAAAGAAAGAAAGACATTTTTTCTGGTTGATGAAGTTCTGTGTTTAAACACAATGTTAAACACACTATTTTGAGAAAATGTAGAACTTAAAAATCTTTGGATCACTCATTCAAACCAATATATGCAAATACTCTTCACAGTAATACTTGTTTTTAGGTAAAGAAGATTCTTAAGTTATGTGCAAATCTGGTCAGTTTTGCTAGGTTTGGAAAGTAGCCTAGACATCACTGCAATCAGGTCAAACTTCCCAACTAAGAATTCATTTGGTCTTTCAAGTAACATGCATAAGCATCTCCTGGAAAAAAATGAAGCTGCAAGATGGATTTAGAATGGAAGCAAAACAAAAGGAAAGATCAAAGCCTTTTTCTTACGTAGAAAAAAATACATACATATTATACAATATATGATGATGAAAGCTTATTTTTAAAATTTCTAAACATGCAGCAAAAACTGAGAAGGAAAAATAAAAGAAAGTAACACCAAGAAGAGGTGCCTGGGTGACTCAGTTTAGCCTCCAATTCTTGGTATCTGCTCAGGTTCTGTTCTCACGGTGGTGAGCTTGAGCTCCGCATCGGGCTCCACTCTGGACACACAGCCTGCTTGGAATGCTCTCTCTCTGCTCCTCCTCCACTCACTTTCTCTCTCTCAAGATAAATAAATAAACTTAAAAAAAAATAACACCAAGATGATTACCAGCTTCGTGGCCCCCAGTGATCAGAATAAGCTTCAGAAGTGTGAGGAAGGTTATAGAAGAAAACAGGACGACATCTCAAACAGCACATGTATGACTCATCCTTTTGGAGGATTGATGAAAGCAGGGGCCTGGGAGACAAGCAGGTCAGCTGCAGGGTTTCTTCATAGGACAGCTGTAGGAGACAGCTTACTCAAACTAGTAAGAGAGGGAGCAGACAGGATCTGTCTGGAAGCTGCACCTGCATAGCAAGCACATGGTTTTGGTTTTTTTTATTTATTTATTTTTATTTTTTTTAACGTTTGTTTATTTTTGAGAGAGAGAGACAGAGAGAGAGAGAATGAATAAGCAGGGCGGGCAGAGAGAGAGGAGACACGGAATCCTAGGCTCTGAGCTCCGAGCTCCCCGCACAGAGCCTGATGAGGGGCTCAGTCGCATGAATCATAAGCCCAAATTGGACACTCAACCAACTGAGCCACCCAGGTGCCCCACAAGCACATTCTTCTATTTAGATTGCACAATTATTTGGGATTATTTTTAGGAACTTAATAAAAATGGAGATGAAAGCACTTCCCGTACCATTCTTGGCCAATACTTCTGAAATGGAAACACTTAAATCCATACTTGGGCAAAGAGGGTAATTATTTTGTATCACTTTGAACTAAGTGAGTTTTCTAGAAATCACTTTCTGCACTCTTAAATTGGGATATTTTATAAATTGGGGTATATGAACTCAACAATAAAACAAGACTATTACGAATCTTTGATTCTCTGCATCATCCAGGTATTAGAAATTCCCTCTGATTTACAAGTATATGTTCTACTCTAGGGATAGGGATCCATTCTGCTCCTCGTCACAACCGAGGGGTTTGATCCTGGAGGTTTTCAAGAGAACACTGGTGATAGAAAAGCTGAGCATTAAATGTGGGAATTAACAATGTCTTCACACGGTCGTTTCCTTATCTTTTGAATTAAGCTTTTTAAAACAAGTGCCATGTCTTCCTAATTAACTGTGGTAGAAAGGTATCACTTGGGTAGAACATGTTAAAAAATAATTATATATTCCTTTACGTTGTGGTTCTTGGATGAAGGAAGAACACCAATCAATGACATTATTTCATTTTCCATTCCTACCCCTTTCTGGCAGCCACTCCTTTTCCTTCTTGGTGTACTAGGAGAAGTGTCAGATCACCAAACCTGAATAAGTCTAGTATTTAATGGGAAGCTCATTTTGGTAATGAGAATTATCAAATAAACACAATGGAGAAACCTACATTCCTAGTGCTAGCAATGGACTTAGAATTTCTCTCTTTAATATGCATCCTTGGAGAGGGGTGCATGAGTGGCTTAGTCAGTTAAGGACCCAACTCTTGGCTTCAGCTCAGGTCATCACGTCAGAGTTGTGAGATTGAGTCCTACATCGGGGCCTGCTCTGACAGCATAGAACCTGATTGAGATTCGCCCTCTCTCTGCCCCTCCTCTCTCTCTTTTCTCACTCTCAAAATAAACAAACATTTAAAAAAATTATTCTTGGACAAAGAGAAGCCTTGTGAACCACTGGTGGGAATGTAAATTGATGCAACCACTATGAAGACAGTGTGGAAGTTCCTCAAAAAATTAAAGACAGAAATATGATATGATCCAATAATTCTACTGAGTAAAATATATACTGAGTATTTAGCCAAAGAAAACAAACACTGATTTGAAAAGACACGTGAACCTCTATGTTCTGTTCATTGTAACACTACTTACAATAGCCAAGATACGGAAGAAACTTAAATGCCCATTAATAGACGGATAAAGATGGGTGTGTACGTAACACACACACACACACACACACACACACACACACGTGTAAAAAAAAAAAAAAGAGACCCTGCCATAGGCAACAATATGGATGAATATAGAAGGTATTATGCTAAGTGAAATAAGTGGCAGAGGAAGCCAAATACAGTATGATTGCAGTTACATGTGGAATCTAAAAAACACAACAAACCAGAAATGGACTCAAGAGTACTGGTGTTTTTGCTAGAGGGAGGGGGTTGGGGGTTGTAAAAAATAGGTGAAGGGGATTAAGAGGTACTCAAGCCCAGCTTTAAGTCACAAGTATGAGAAGTACAGCATAAGTATAATCAGTGATATTGTAATAATGTTATATGGTGACAGATGGTAGCTAGACTTATTATAGTGAGTACTGTATAATGTATAGAATGTTGAATCACAGCTGCACACTTGAAACTAATAGAATATTGTGTGTCAACTATACTCCAATTAAAAAAATTAAGAAATTCATTCTTAGGCCAGGTTGTAATTTAATCTACACTTGGAATTTTCTCCTGGGATATAGAATTGCCCTTTTCTCACAATTGCTTATGCTTTAGCCAGATCTTTCTTGGAGGCTCTCACACACTGGGGCCTGGATGTGACCAAGGAAGAGTAAATGGATTTACTGCATCTATAATTATTATTGAGAGATATCAACATCTTTTTAATTAGGAACTGTTCCCTAAGCTTTTTCTAAAGAGTAGCTTCCACAGTAACTCTGGATGGAAGACATCAGTTTGTGAATTCTGTTATGAGAAGTAGGAGAAACTGACAAGTAGCATTTCTAAGTGCCTACACCAAGGGATGAGGTACCTAAGAATGTTCAACCCATATAACTATCATCACCATCTTGATGAGTCAACATTCTTACCCCATTTTATACATGAAGAAATAGAGGCAAGGAGGGAATGCCTTGGTGTATGGTCAGATTCAAACATAAGCTTGTTCTGTTTATCCTACACCATGCTGTGCCATTGTCCACAAGTATGACCACTTTAAGATGATCAGCATGGGACACAGTCATGCCCTCAGTGATGTTAGCTGCCTGACAATTTTACTACCACACTTGCGTGTGTGGGTAACGATTTCCCTTCAGCCTTACCTCAATGAATGTGTGCAAAACAACAAAACAGAACTGGAGAATATTTGGATAAATAAACAATGGAACTCAATAGGTTAAAGTTTCCAGAAAATACTGTTGGAGAGTTCAGGATGTATATTAAGGAGTTTGATAAGAAATCAAAATTAATATTTTCAGAGGAAGGAGCATGAACTGGTGGTGTGTGTGTGCATGAGCGCCTGTTTACTTCATCATGGAATCAAACCGAGTCCTATACATGAGTACTGAATACATCCCTAGTTCTAACATGGAGAGTGAATAAAAGAGAAAGTATAATCCTGAAAGGCTAAGACAAGCACTTTTAATGTAAGAAATCATGAAAGAAACTAAGACTATGGAGGGTCAGTTTTTTAAATAAACTAATTTTTCACTACTAAATAACCCATTTGGTTCCCAAATTTTAAAGTATGACTAATAATTAAATGATAATCAACATATTTGCCATCACACGTTTAGACAATTTAGAATATGATGATCCATTACAACAATCAGTTACATTTAGAACTAATTATTTGAAATAAAGGTGAGCTCATATGCACAGAATCTGTCAATATTCTCAAAGGAAAACATTCACTGGAAAATATAGATTCTTCCATTTTCTCTTGTGAAAAGAGAAATAAAACAAGGTTGAAAATATAATGATTTTGTGGGGATGAGCACTGGGTGTTATATGGAAACCAACTTGACAATAAACTATCTGTAAAAAAAAAAATAATGATTTTAATTAAAGACAACAGGGAGGCTAATAAGGATTTGAAATACAACTTTTCAAGTATTTCAAATCCTATCGCTTTTTTCCCCCCTCAATGATTTTTGTAGCTCCATATTTATTAAGTGAAATGTAAAAGAGAAAATTAAATTCTTAGGATATTTCCTTGAAATAGCGATTTTAAAAAATGACAAAAAGCTAAATGATACTACCAGAAAATATTCCTAGGTTTAGAACACTTGAACAAATTAACACTGCTTGCAGACAAGAATCCATCGGAGGTGTCAGTATCCCAGAGTAAGATTTTTTGGATAAAAAATGAGGATACTGGATACACCAGTCCTGGGGAGGGATGTGGTGTGGCTCGGGAAGCAGAGAATATGTGGTTGGTTGATGTTGGCTGACCTGGTCCCACACACAGCCAGCAGACCCTCAGCTCTACCCCCTGCCTGGAGCTTCTCTTCTTGCAAACTCACCTGCCTCTGTATCCATCTTTACCACTTTCCCAGGGCTAGTTTTCCAGAAAGGATTAATGCAATTCCCATTGCATAATTTTAGTGTGCAGAAGGGTGCATTAAGCCGACTGAAAGTACTGTGAAGGCAGACTTCACCTTCTCCTTATTTACATCCCGGGTCCTGGCCCATAGTATTTATTTAGGTTGTGCTATGTTTACAGGCATACAGAAATGCACTAAAGTGCTCCTGATGTTCGATTTGGCCACCAGATGTCAGTGCATGATAAAGAATGCTGTAATACCACTGCTGGTTTCTAGCTAGAAAAGCTTAAAAGGCCATTTTGAAGAGTTTATTTTGCCAGGGTAGAAAAGAGCAGACAGATTCAGAGGCAGTCCATTGTGATAATATCTGAAGAAAAGATGAGAAGCACTGGACCCTACTAACCCTCAGTTATGGATACTATCTCCTATCAAATGGGAAAATCCATGTTCCCTTTTTTTAAAGTGTGTCTAAAATTGTTTTTAAAAATTAAAATGTGCATTAGCAAGCACATACTAATGAAAGCTCAATTACATATAAATAACTTAAACTAAATTAGGAAAACCCTAGATGTAAAATTTAGATTTAAATTATCCAAAATATAAGTCTATGTAAATTACTAGGCATTTTACAATCATGCTGTTGTGAATATATGCGAATTAAAGAGGGAGAAAAAATATGAGGTTATTTTATGAAAAAAATCAAATATCCCACAAACAACTGAAACTTCTCCAGACTTCATAATTTGGAATTAGAAAAACATTCAGTCTGTTTAACTAAAGCCTTACTGTACAAAACATTAACTTTTGATACATGAAAATAACAAGTACAGTTGTTAAGGCCTGTTCATTTTCCTCCCTGAACATGATTCAGATCCACCCATTCATCCCATCCCTCCGCCAGCAATGGATTTAGGACACTGGTCACCTTGCTCACCATAACCACCCTCCTCACTGCAGCTTTGCCCCTTCTGAGTCCATTCTCCACCCTATAAGTGGAGGGAACTTTGAAAACACAAAGTTGACCATGCATTCCTGCCTGGAGCACCAGCAATTTCCTAATGCCTTCAGGTCGAAGCTCCTCCACTTGCAAGGCCTACAGAGCCCTCCAGGATCTGTCTCCAGGTCACTCAGTCCGATTTCTCCTCATTCGTGGGTTCCAGAACTGAGTATTTTACTGAATAATGCTGCCACATGAGATGGTGTTCTTTCTGGAAATACTCATTCACACGTCAGCATGTTGATTCCTACTCATGCACTGCCTCCTCCAGGAAATATTCTATGATTTCACTCTCCCTAATCTTACGGATCTGCCAACACAAACTAGTATGTACGTGCATACTACATATGTAAGTGTATAGCACATCATTTATGCATCGCAGTAACTACAGCTGTTTACCGAGTCTTACTCCTTTATACCTTAGAGTCCTTCCTTTTTAAATCTCACTTGGCACACTGTACACTCTTAATAATCTTAGCTACCCTGTAGTTAAACCTTTTTCCAAGGCCTAGAGATACTATCTCAGCAACCCACGGTCATACATTCTTAGAAATTTACAGAGCTTGGAGTACTCGCTACATACTGCAATACAAGTCCTGGGCTCTTCCCAATGTCCTGGGCCACTTTAAAGGAATATGGCAGAGATTACTGACGAGAACTAATAAAGGTGCCAGACTGGCTCAGTCAGTAGAGCATGGACTCTTGCTATTAGGGTTGCGAGTTCAAGCCCCATGTTGGGAATAGGGCTTACTTTAAAAGAAAAAAGTACTAATAAAAGCATTAAAGAATAACAGATATAACATCTGTACAGATGTTAAGTCTTCAAAAATACCAGCCTAAACTCAGACAGAAAGTTGCTGAATTGGCCTGCTTCATCTTTTTAGTACCTGAATTAGAAATCTAAAATTGCTCTCCAGAAGTTAAATCGTTTTGCTTACTGGCTTTCTTTTTTATGCATTTGGTTTGCTGCTTGCTAACTGCTTTAGGACATAAGCTAGATCTTGAATTTTCTTCATCAGTGTGTTTACAGTATTTTATCAGGGATTTTGCCTCTTTTTTCTGTCCTCAATCTAATGTAATACATAGGAAGCTTACCTTTTTCATAACTTCATGTGGGTGTTCCCTGATGTCTGCAGTCAGAACGGCTTTATGGAATGCCAAAGGAGGAGAGGAGACCTAGGGTAAGCCTCTGTGATAAATAACTATGTTGATTCCACAGCAAAAGGGAGGGTTAGAACTGGGAAGGAATTCAAACAAGATGCTCTGTGGAAATGTAGTACTCCAAGCAGGCATTCCTTCTTGCCTCCTTGGAGAGAACATGAGTCAATAAAACCCTTTAAGAATCCCTGAGCCTGTCAGAATTCTGGTTCATGGCTCCTTAAGGGACCAGGGTTTCAACAGGAACATCTAAGATATAATCTATTTAAAAGGTATTAAGAGTGAAGTTTAGAGTAGGATGGCAATTAAAAAACTCTACTTCTCCAGACTACTGAAGCATAGATCTGAGGTCAAGCATTTGGGCTTCTTACCTAAGATACCTGTACATCACTCCAGCTCTTCACTGGTTCTGTATTCCAACACGATCCTAAACCCTGGGCTAGGGTTATTACACTTGGGAGTCCAGAAATCTCCATGTCCCAGAAATGGGCTAGGGTCCTGTTATAAAACGAGTTACCACATAACTCCTGTTTCTTAACCACATTCTTCCAACTAGAGGCCCTAGATTGTCTGTATACACCTGAGAAGTGCACATAGTTGGAATGACCTTAGGGCAGTGACCCCTGTAACATGGAGATGCTCCGCAGGGGACAATTCTCCCATCAGTACAGTTAGCCTAGGTCCCCTAGCCTTGTCAGATAAAGAGTCTTGATATCCTCATTGGCCTGTGATGCAGATGTTCCATGATGTCTTATGCTCAAGTTCCAAACCTTCTATCCACTGAATACCAGATCTATATGAGAATTACAATCAGATCAAAACAATTAAAGAGAAAGAAGAGGGAGAAAACAGAAGAAAACATAAACTAGAGGGAGGAGGGTATGAAAAATCAGGTAGAAAGAGCAAGGGCAATTTATGTAGAGTTGGTATCTAATGGTTACATTTCACTCAATGTGGCTGAGGCCAGACTGTCCTCTCTTCAAGTAAAAATACATCTTGCAAATTAGAAATAATACCAAGAAAAAAAAAAAAAGAGTATGGTTAACACTATTAAAATCCACCACCCCCCATTCTAAAGTTAAAGCAGCTCAGAACTAGAAAGTAAAAGCACATAGATTTAGGGGTCCTTAATGACTCACCCAATGTTACAGAGGAGGGGGAGTAATAGAAGTCAGAAGATAAGGCTCAAAAAGATAAGAGCTAACTCAGGCACATGGTGGCAACGATGCAGACAGAGAAAGAGATCTCTCTTACACTGCTCAGGGGAATATAAACTGGTGCAGCCACTCTGGAAAACAGTATGGAGGTTCCTCAAAAAATTAAACATAGAACTTCCATACGACCCAGCAATTGCACTACTAGGTGTTTATTGAACAGATACGGGATATCAAGAGCCCAAATGTCCATCGATAGATGAATGGATAAAGAAGATGTGGTGTATATATATATACAATGGAGTAATACTTGGCAATAAAAAAAATGGAATCTTGCCACTTGCAACTATGTGGATGGAACTAGAGGGTATTATGCTAAGTGAAATTAGAGAAAGAGGGTTACTGAAGGGATTGTGAGAGGGGAAATGGGGTAAATGGGTAAGGGGCATTAAGGAACTTACTCCTAAAACCACTGTTGCACTATATGCTAACTAAATTGGATGTAGATTTAAAAAATTAAAGAAAAAAATGGTAAGAGCTAGTGGTGGCCAAGACATGGAAGCAAGGACTGGAAACAATTACTAATCAAGTGAATGCCCAGGACAAGTAAGGAAAAGTAAGGAAATTCACAAGTAAAGATTAAAGTTAGAGCAATTTGAGATCATGTTTATTATCTGATTTAAAACAAAATTTTAAAATGCAAATAGCTACCGATTCTAAAGACTGGGTCACTAATGGTGTTAATTTCCATTTCTCTCAGCTGTCTTTATCTACAAAAGCAGCTTCAAAAAACAGGATATAATATACTCTCTTCTCTTTAACATAGATATTCTGTAGGAATAACTTTTAATTTTCCTCTCTCTTGCTCTTGAAAGTTTTCTGGCAGTGAAATAGACATTTTAATAGGATTTATTTCTGAGTAGTCATTATATTTTTAAATTCTTTTTAGTATTCCTTAGTAGTTTCACCCGATAAAATTAACCACCTCAGGCTGCCACATTTTAAACAGAGGCTGATTTTTCCATTGATTAGCAATCATTTTCTCTTTGCTATTTTATCATTAGAAACTCCCTTGACAGTTTCAAGTTGTTAAAATACTGGGGTTTTTTTCTTCATTCCTTTGCTTCATAAATCACTACATCAACTATTCGTGTAGGCAGAAGAACAGGACCAGAAAATAGGTCACCATCCATTGAACCATAATTATAACTATCCAGATTTAAAAAAAACATAATTTTTGACATAAAGTAAAAATATTATTTTTTACCTTGTTCTTAGTCAGCTATCAAACTTTAAGTAACTTCTGCATCCTCTCTCCCATAAAACTGGGCTTCACACACTGATGACTAATACACAATGTGCTTCAAATTCATTATTAGGGCATACAAGCTGTGCTGCCAATGGAATTGTATATTTCTATAGTTCCTTTCACTCCAGGATTTCAACCATACTTTACTTGTTAACATCTCCATCACATTTAACAAGTCAGGAAACCAAGCATCAGGAAGGGATATTGTCAGAAAAGTAAGTCAGAAAGTTTGAGTTTCCCTCCCACTGTGGTATCAATTCGTTTAATATCTGAGAATAGCATTTAGGATTCAAGACACATGTCTGAATTCGAAATCAATTTCAAGTCAATATGCCCACGAACCAAAAAAACAAACAAAAAAAAAAACCAAAGTATTCATTATGCAACTAAACAGAAATAGATAATTCTGTTATAAAGATAAGGAGAATGTTATTTTTTTATTGAGAATTTCAAATTTCATTAAGGACTGTCTACACTTGCTGGTGTCAAAAGATGGAAAATCGACACATCTACAAATGGTTGATTACCTTATATCTGGTCAGTTTCTATAATACTTTACTAGCATTACTACTTTTGAGAAAGTACTGAAATTGCATTTACTAAATTTTTAGGGAACCATACCAAATTAAATTGCTATCTATAAATTACCAATTTAGATGGTTCTCCTAATAATTTTAGTCAATCTCTGAGAAAATTTTAAAGATTAGATAATGCTTCATACTATTTATATAGCTTGAGAACCAGCATACATTTATTAATAAAATATTACTTGATTAATATACTTAGCTAATATATAATTAAGTATTCTGGTATTATATATATAAGTAATTACCATAATATACTTAAGTAAAAAAATTACTTAGTATAATAATTAATAAAATACAGAGAATTAGTTACTATCCTATGTTCTATAAAAAAGTTACATTACTGTATTAACCTCCCAAAGCCATATTTGTCCAGCATATCACTACACTACTTTTGTTAAAAAAAACAACACATACACACACACACACACACACACACACACACACACCATCAATTCAAATGTTTAAGTATTTCCAATATACTTCGCTAATAGATTTTCCCCATACGGCCTCAAGTTTTATCTTAGGAGACAAAAGCCTTTCGTATTACTACAATGATGCCTCAATAGTAAATATCATTTTTAGTAAAAGCTTTCAGTGAAAATGTTCTGGATACAAAGAAAACGGAAAGGTGGAGTCCTCACACTTGGGCAGAAGGTGGCAGCAGCTGAAGGGTCTGACTGTCCAAGGGAGTTCTCCGTGTTCTGTGCTTCTATGACTAGGTTCTCGCAGGGGTTTACTGTTTACTTTTTGATTGTAACATAGGATTATAAAAACACACTTGTGTCAAAATCTGACTAATCCACCTACTAATTTTAAAAACTACCATTTCATAAAATAATTTTGTACTTGAGATTGTTTGCAATTTTCTATTCTGTTTAACTTGATTAGGCATTTTTTGGTCTAATGCACACTTTTAAAATTAATGTAGCGTTAGAATGTTTTAATATTGGAGTACATAACCTGCTCATTTTCATTTCCTTAAAATGTGGGCTTGTTCATTCTTAGTTCTGCAAGAAACTTTATCATTACTCTGTCAAGTTGCAAAAGAACTCTTAGAATTCTTATTAGGATTATCTGAACATTATAGAAATTAAGAATCAATAGCTTTCCTTTCCAGGATCATGGCATCATTTCCCCTAAAGCAGAACTTGCACTCAATTTTGTTTGTTTGTTTCTGGTCCTCCACTTCTGGATCAGGATTATTTCCAACATTTATAAGGAAATAAAGAATAAAATAAAGCCTTGGGGCGCCTGGGTGGCTTAGTCGGTTAAGCGTCCGACTTTCGCTTAGGTCATGATCTCGCAGTTCGTGGGTTCGAGCCCCGCGTCGGGCTCTGTGCTGACTGCCAGCTCAGAGCCTGGAGCCTGTTTCAGTCTGTGACTCCCTCTCTCTCTGACCCTCCCCTGCTCACGCTCTCTCTCTCTCTCCTAGAAATAAATAAAACATTAAAAAAAAAAGAATAAAATAAAGCCAATAAATTATTTTTCATTTCTGTCAACAGGATCTGTTTTTCCATTACTCTATTCTTTTCCACTTTGCAATCTATGGATTTCCTATGTTTATTTTAAAACTGATAACCTAACTCTTAGTTCCAATGGATTTTCAGTTGTCTCCTCAAATTTTTAATATTTGTTTATTTTTGAGAGAGAGACTGAGTGTGAGCGGGGGAGGGGCAGAGAGAGAGGGAGACACAGAATCTGAAGCAGGCTCCAAGATCTGAGCCGTCAGCACACAGTCCGACAAGGAGCTTGAACCCAGAAACCGGGAGATCATGACTGAGTCAAAGTCTGATGCTTAACCAACTGAGCCACCCAGGCGCCCCCTGTGGTAAATACTTTAAACTTATTGTATTTAATCCTGACTAAATAAAACCCTAGGAAACAGTATATGATCTAAGCGATCTATATTATATTTTGACTAACTGAAAAGAATAAAATAGGAGAGACCCCTGTGAAAACAGCTATGTCAAGTGTTCTAGTTATCCCTCCATTATATCTTCCAGCTTTATGTCTCTAGCAATCATTGCTTTGTTCCCGATTCTCTTTGCTAGCCAGTTCTCTCCTGCCAAAAATTCATGTCAACAGATCCAAAAGCAAGTTCATCATCTTTTCCCACAGCTGTTAAGTAACCTATTTTTCTCTTATGAATTTCTATAATCCTGTATTTTATCACTTAAAAGGTATTTAATACATCCTATTTCTCCCATCTCACAAGAAAATAGGATCCCTGAAAGTGATACAAATTATTTTAAATCTTGGTAGTTCTCACACCACATGTAAGACTCTCACACTGAACACAGGATGAACTCAGATGAATTCCAGTGTCCCGTATGTGGGCCCCTATCCCGACCCATAGGAAGTGAGGGCTGTCATCCAGAGGTACGGATTATATGCATCCCTCCCCTTCACTTTGATGCCATCTCCCTACTGCTTCCCTCATTGGGATACACCTCGAGAAACAGCAGGTGCAGAATGTGGGTCATCCATGGGTCTGACACAGGCATTACCCAGAGGGGCCTATTTAAGGAAGATGGGGATCCCGTGTGGGATCAGAGGGCAACAGGATTTGTCCCTGATTTAAAATGAAGACACTGAGGGTGTCTGCTTCACCCAGGCACAACATAGAGGCTATCTATACCTACACTGCTTATGGCACTTATCCCTTTAAAAATAAAGATATCACCATCCAAATGATAAATGGTTCCTAAATAACCAGTGGGATAAAAAAAAGTTAACAGTTTATAGGGTTTCTGCCTGCCTAAGATCAGGTCCTTTTAAACATAGCTGTTAGATCCTTCAAATACAAAAAAACTAGGCTCTGCCACTATGTTGGATTCCTAATAACAGAGACATGATATAGTTTGCCTTATTATCACAAGCCTCCAAGAGAGATAAATCCATGTATACTATTATGGCCCTTCATCCCCAAATCCTTTTTTTCTTTCCCCAATGCAAGTGTCTACCCCTCTGTGTGCACCACTGGAACACTTACATCAAACTCATTCAGTGCTGCAGCCAGCTCACCGATGCCCGTGTGGCCTTTGGCTTCATCGGTGGGTGAGGTAGCTTGAGCAGCATTGGAGATGCCAGCAATGGCCTCCTGGACTTGTTTAAACACATAATCGCGGTTGGCTCTTGTGGCAGCAACATCTGGGTGGCGGAGAAACGCTTGGGAGGCCGTGTACAGCATTGTGGCATTCTTCTTTAGAGCCCCTCGGGCGGCTGCCATCTCATCCCGACAGTGAGGGTCCTTCAGCTCCTGTGTATGCAAAACGTGAAACCTGTCACATCCATGAAGTATGGAAACCTTTGTTACTGAGCTTTGTTATTGAACTTTGAGTCAGACCCACAAAACACTGAATTTTATAAACAATGTACCCTCCGTTGTGCTCTACCTAGCTACAAGGACTTTGCATACGTTGTTCTTTCTGTATGAAATACCGGGGTACCTCTCCTCCCCCCTACCCTTTCACCCATGATGGCCCATCCTCCTGGAATATATTCCATCTAGCTCTCCAGGCTATGTCCCTTCTATCTGCTCCCACAAGCCCATATCCCCTCCTATCATCAATACTTACTATACTGTACTGGACTTACGTATTTGAGCATGTGTCCCTCTTGTATTATATCTACTGAGAGCAGGAAACCCTATCTTGTTTAGTGGCCCTTTATGTATAAGCAAATGTTTGGCCCACAAAAGACACACAAATATTTCTGGGTAAAAATGTAAAAACCAAGCTACAGACAAGGTAAGTAGCTTGCATGGATTGGAGTTAGTTAAGCAGCAGGGAAAAACCCAAACTTCAGACTTCTGATACTGCTTGCCTCTATATTCACTGACAATTACAAACACGGGAAATCAAACTCCAGATTTTTGCGTAGTGCATATCTGCCACTTCATTATCAGGTTTGGAATAGGGTTCATTTTTTTTTTTTAAAAACTACCTTTAATGGCAGCTCAATCATGGAGTTTAGGGAATAAAAATAGATCAAAGGTGATTTGCCTTCCTAGTTTTGACTGTCAAAATAACACCACTGGGGAATCTCTTGATCTTCAGCTTTAAAGAGCATTGTTAAGAAAATGTTCACATCGGGGCGCCTGGGTGGCTTAGTTGGTTGAGCCTCCGACTTTCACTTAGGTCATGATCTCGCGGTTCGTGGGTTCGAGCCCCGCGTCGGGCTCTGTGCTGACTGCCAGCTCAGAGCCTGGAGCCTGTTTCAGTCTGTGACTCCCTCTCTCTCTGACCCTGCCCTGCTCACGCTATCTCTTTCTCTCTCTCTCCTAGAAATAAATAAAAACATTTAAAAAAAAAAAAGAAAAAAAAAAAAGAAAATGTTCACATCATTTACGGAAATGTTAAAGGCAGTGCTCCTCTCTGAGGTGATGTAGGATTGCCAGATGAGGAGCTCAGAGCATTTTTTTTCCAGCTTCAAAACATCACTGAAGGTTACTTGAATCACTGGGGTTCAGTTTCTATCTGTTTATTTGGTATGTGGTATATAAATGACCTGGCAACAATTATATCTTTTATGGGTCAAAATAATTCTGAGGAAAGCACATTATACTGGTTATCTAGGATTGTCAAGACAGATTGACAAGTGATCATTAACTCAACTATCTATCCTCTTTTGCTTATGCACTAATAAATTTAGCCAGCCAACATGATTTCTAATTTGAGGATATTTCTTTTTTACCCTATACATGAACACAAATAAGGTTACCAACATGTAAGTGTATTCTCTATGTCGGACAATCATCTAGGCTTTGAAAGTAGGTTTCTCCTGACTAGTCATGAAGAGCCTTCTAACCTCCAGAACTTTGGTCCAGAAATTGCATATTATATTACTGGTTACCTATACTTGAAAAAAATAAATAAATCTAAATGTGGAAGAGATGGAAGGGGGATTCTCTCCATAAAAATATTTGAGGAAACATACCTTAATTAAATTAAAAAACCCTACAATCTAAATGTTAAATTATGAAGAATTGGTTAAGTAAATGACTGAAGAATTTATTTGATGGACTATGTGGATACTATAGTTTTCAATAAATGGCATGGATAATATTTATATGATAAATGAAAAGGCAGAACATAATATGCATACTTGTATGCAAAGTACGATTATAAATATGTTAAAATATGAAGACAAATAACTGAAAGGCAATATATCAAAACTGTATCTTTTTGTGGGAGGTAGTAGGGTGTTACATGGGTTTTTCCTTCTTCCAATTCTCTTTTTTTTTCTAAATTTTCTTGAAAGAGACTGAAATAGTAGTTAATTAAAAATAAGGTATTAATGAAATTAACAAATGTTATTTATGGGTATTCTCATACATCATACATGCCCAAGAATCTTAATACACATCTATATACACACCCATGCCTGGTATGTCCATCTCCAACCCATATCTCTCTTTTATTTGACATTTTTACATGGAGAGCTCCCTAGCATCTCATAATCAAGGTGTCTAAATATAAAATATTAATTTCTATACCAGACTAACCCAGTATTTCCCATCTCTGTAAATTTACCACCATTTACTCATTTGCTGAAACCAGAAGGTCAGAACAGAACTGGCTGATGTCACTTCCTAACCTGACATGTCCAACATCAGATCCTCAGAGTTCTCTTTTCAAAACAAACATTGATTCTTTGTAGTTTCCTCCATTTGCACCATTACAAACTAATCAAGACCACCATTTCTCACCTAGACTACTGCAGCCTCTCCCAACTATAGCTGGTCTTTCCTCTTCCAGTCCCTTCTGTGCAACATATCTAGAATACTAAAATATGTATTTGAGACATTTGAGTTCAAAGTCTCAAACTTTGAACTATTTCAAACAGTACCTACCCACTTACAATAAAAATCCAAAAATTCTGCAAGACTCCCCAAGTCCTGGTCCCTACCTTTCTTTCCAACTGCCCCCTTGCTTCACTAAGATCAAGATTCAATGTCTTTTTTTTCCAGTTGTTTAAATTAGTTAAGTAGCTTTTTGGTCTCACATTTGTGTTTCAGAGTAATTTCTCTCCTACCCGTCTTACATTTTAGACTATCACACAAGATTTTATTTGAATTTTGAGGATTACAAAATACTTAATCATCAAGTAATCTCAAATCACATGTGTGTGTCTCTCACACAAAGAATACTATAAGCAGGTTAGATCTTGGTCAAATTTGTAATGCCAGCATTCCTTCAACTTGGCACAGATGAACACTTGACAAATATTTGTTGAATAAAACTTTCTTGTTGGTCACAGACAATCTTAAATCACTAGGAATTGCCTCACATATTGAATTCTAGGAGCAGTCAAGAGGATGGGTGGAAAGGATTTTAACTGACCCTTTCACATTTGGAGATGTTTTTCCTAGGGAAAAAATTAAAAATTCCTTGAGAACAAAATTCTAATGGTACTGGACAAACAAGTAGAGTTGACTAAATTAAGAGTGTTGGCAAAGGAAGACAGAAGACCCTACGTCAGCCACCTTCATCAGAATAACTCATACTTAACCTGTGTTATCCCACCCCCCCACCCGTTTTTTTCTCTGCCTTTCCTTGATTTTCTTTGCATAGTCCTCCTGTCTTTCATAAAAAGGTCATTCAACCTGCTGCCCATTTTGGCGATGCATATGCATGGTAACATCTACAGGGCTAGGAAATAAAAAGTGAGGGCAAAGGGCGGTGCCCAGATAGCATCTACTGCACCACACTACCCCCCCACCCCTTTAATTTTTTTGATTGGGGAGATTTTCCTAGAGTGGAACAAAGGTTAAAGTGGTTCCCACCAGACATGCAGGAGGACTGTGAGCTACCCTAGGTAGGCAGGGGCCAGACGGTACTGGCCCACAACGCTATGAAAACTGGACCATGTAACAAGCAGCCTTTGTTGATTACGGGTTCTGTAATTTGATAACCAGCAGATGAGGCTGATCTGTTACAAAGCTAGGAGGCTGCTTAAACACACATTTTCTCCCCTAGCATTTCCAGAATTGTCCCCACCTGTTGTCTTCTGGCTGCTACATAGTTGAGTTTCACCATTTCTTTGCCAAACTCTTTAAAGCGATTTGCAAGGTCCTGTTCATTTGTAGCATTTTTGACTGCTTCCAGAGCCTCTTCCACCTGAGGTAATAAAGAACAACATTTATAAATGGAAAGAATTTAAATATTAAGCACATTAGAAATGGTCATTTGTAAAAAAAAAAAAAAAAAATCAAACAGAAGTACCCCCAATAAGCACTTAGAATATTTCTTCACAATACACAGGATATTTTGTACCTAAAAGATAATGGCTGAACTCTTGAAGCATTAGAACGATATTGATTATCTTTTATTGGGTTAGGATTCTGATGAGGAATACAAATGAGTAATTTCACATAGACACACACACAAGAAAATAGATTAAAAAAAAAACATGGAATTTGAAAACAAATTCTAGAAATCTTCAGAGGAGAAAGTGCTTCACCAACAAAAACTGAAGGAATATCCGAAGTGTGAGCAACACATCTGCAGCCAGAACTGAAGGGTCTGTAACTATTAGTGGAGTTCACAGCCTGCCATCCACTAGAAAGAAGAGCTGTTTAGTCTGGAGAAGGAAGTGAATTTGAACCTTTGTTGACACTGAAGGTGGCGTCAGCTGGGGTAAATGCAGGTGAGTGGCATGAGAGCAGACATGCCTCTCTAATGATATGCTGTGCTTCCAAATTCTTGCCACCTGGGTCATGAAACTTTTCCAGAGAGGCTTTGGACTTGAATTATGAATTTCACTAAGAACTCCTTTACAAATGATGTGAGGATTTGGTGGCAGCCTGGGTGGCTCCAACTTTGGCCCAGGTCATGATCTCACTGTTGGGGGGTTCAAGCCCCCCATCAGCTCTCTGCTGACAGCTCAGAGCCTGGCGCCTGCTTCAGATTCTATGTCTCCCTGTCTGCTCCTCCCGCACTCACATTAGGCCTCTCTCTCAAAAATAAAATTAAAAAAAAAACACACACATTAAAAAAATAAAATAAATGACTTGAGGATTTGGGTGATACTAAAGTCTCCTCTCCTCCAGAATGACTTTGATGTTTTTATTTTTGAGAGAGTATGTACTTGGGTGAGAGTGGAGGGTGGAAGTCAGAGAGGGAGACAGAAGATCTGAAGCAGGTTCTGCACTGACAACAGAGAGCCCGATGTGGAGCTTGAACTCATAAACTGGGAAATCATAACCTCAACAGAAGCTGGCACTTAACCAAATAGGCCACCCAGGTGCTCCCTACAGAATGACTTTTTTTTAATGTTTTATTTTTGAGAGAGAGAGAGCGCGCGAGCGAGCGAGCAAGCAGGGGAAGGTCAGAGAGAGAGGGAGACACAGAATCCGAAGCAGGCCCTAGGCTCTGAGCTAGCTGTCAGCACAGAGCCCGACGCGGGGCTTGAACCCATGAACCATGAGATGATGACCTGAGCCGAAGTCAGACGCTTAACCAACTGAGCCATCCAGGCGCTTCCAGAATGACTTTAATACGGTGTGAAGGGGCCCCTGGGTGGCTCAGTCGGTTAAGCGTCCGACTTTGGCTCAGGTCATGGTTCGTGGGTTCGAGCCCCGCTTCGGGTTCTGTGCTGACAGCTAGCTCAGAGCCTGGAGTCTGCTTCAGATTCTCTGTCTCCCTCTCTCTCTGACCCTCCCCTGTTCACGCGCACTCTCTCTCTCTCTCTCAAAAATAAATAAAACATTAAAATTGTTTTTAAAAAAATATGAAGATTTCCATAATTAGTAACAGTAAGTCCGTAACACCTGTGGTCTCAATTTAAATTAAAACTAAAATTGAGATTTTATGAAGTAATCCATGACATCATTGTTAGTCAACTTGCAATTTTATCAGTAGAAATAACCAAGATCAAAATTCTGAGTGATTAAGACATACACAGTTATGTGTTTGGAAAATCAAAACTTCTTCTATGTAAAAAGGCTCCCTAGTAGACAGAACTCCACTAATGTCGTCTTCTAATAGAAGCAATGGAAGAAAGAGCAGGCAACTCAGAGTCATGTGAAATGTAGAAAATGCAGGACCTACTGCAGAATTCTGATCAGCTCTTTTTATATGAAGCAAATCAAAGGGCAACATTCAGGGGGTTCAATGCGGAAATACAAAGGACCACTAAAATGGCTAGAAAAAGCCAGAAATTAACACAGTTCTCAGCGACAGAGATATACCTTTGTTTAAGCTTGACACAATCACAAAGATACCTAATTCAATATCCTTATCAAGTTTCACTGAGTGGAGGAAGAGAATTGTGTATATAAACCCGTGATAATGGAGATCATCAACCTTTTACTCTGTAGACATGCCATTCAATTTACTAAATAGGCTAACCCATTTTATTAAGAGTTGTAGCAAGCAAGGGAAGATGTTTAGAATGCTGGTAAACTAGATTCCATATAAAATGTTTCCATTCACATCTATGAAAATTCTGAATCTTTCTTAATGGTAAAAATACAAAATAATTTAACTTCTCAATGTTAGTCTTTTCTAATTCCTATTCAGGCTCTCATATTCAAGGAAGAACAATAACAGCCATTGAGAAAAAAGACTGTAGTGTGTAAAGATGCTTTTTTAGGGACCCAAATTAAGTTACATTTTATGGTATGGAATAGACCCAAAGCATTTTCATAGTTTAATTAGAATCTTATACCTCAAACCTTTAAAACAACAAATCAGTGATGTCTTACTTTCTAATAGATTTATAATTATCTTAATATAGCTATCAACACCATCACAGAGAGGACAGCTCTTGGCAGTTAATTTGTTCCTGCTGCTTATTTGAGCTGTAAATCTTTCCCGGGGACATAAAAACTGGTTCCAGGGAAGAGCAAAATAATTATCTCAGAGGGAGCGAAGTCTTGGATTTGTTTCCTAATACATATATAAAACAGGCTTCTCACTGAATATTAATCAGACCAATTTGTAGCATTTATTTTGTTGTTTTATACCTTACATTTTATGATTGGTTTTCTCTGAAGAATCCAGATGTTGGTTTGAATTTATGTTTCTACTTCAGTCAAGTTCTTTTAAAAAGAAACACCCATAATGGGATCTGTCTGTGTAAAGGTAGACCTCGTCATACTTAGAGTTTTAATCTACAAGGATCTGCAAAGGTCACCTAATGGAAAGTTCTCATGTAGAAACATGGTTCAGAATCAGTCCAAGCTTCAGAAGAAATGGGACCGTGGGGTGGGAGGGGGTGAAGGGAGGGGAGGGAGGGTTGGCAAATGGGAATGCTGAAGGGACAGGAGGAAAAAAAAAAAAAGAGGAAGGGCAGTGACCATATACTCTTGAGAAGTCAAAATTAATAGAAAAATCAAGTTGGGTTTTTTTTAAACAGAGCCAAAGAGATCTTCTTTCTGGGTATCTGGATTTAAGGATATTATAGGGATATAAGCCCGTAAACACCTTAAGAGGCAGTTCTTATACATAAGGGCCAGAGACTTTTTCCAAAAACTTTTTCAGGGCGCCTAACTGGCACAGTTGTTTAAACATCTGACTCTTGGTTTCAGATCAGGTCATGATCTCACAATCTGTGAGTTTGAGCCCTCCATTGGGCCCCGTACTTATAGGTGGAGCCTGATTGGGATTCTCGCTCTCTGCCACTCCCCCACACTCTCTCTCAAAATAAATTACAAACCTAAAAATAAAACCTCCCGAGGCCTCATATTTTTGGATAGAAGTCAATATATGTGAGGAGGGCTGTGGGTCAGACAGTTCTGTTTGAACCCCAGCTCTGTCATTTGTCTGCTTTGTGATCCACGCGAGTCACCTAAACTTTTGGGCTCTCAGCATCTTCATTAATCAAACAAAGTAATAATGCTTACATATTATGCAAAGTTGTTGTGAGAGTTATAGAAGAAATCAAGAAGATATATAAATGAAAAAAATGAAGATGGCCAACTAAGCCCAATTATAAAATAAATATAAATGAGCTATATGCTTTAATTATGATACAAACTCTCAAATGGAACTTTTAACATTTATTTATTTTTGAGAGAGACACAGAATCCCAAGCAGGTTCCACACAGGTCAGTGCAGAACCCAGTGTGGAACTTGAACTCACAAATCTTGAGATCATACCCTGAACTGAAATCAGGAGTCAGACGCTTAACTAACTGAACCACCCAGGTGCCCCAACAGATGGAACTGTTAAAGACAGGCCCAGCAACAGGTTATCTAAGAGAGATAATTTAAACAATAAGACGAAAATAAAACATCTCATGCTAATGAATTTTAAATCCCTCTGCAAAAAATTCTAAATCTATAAAATGCCAATACCAATACAAATCAAGAAACTTGAATAGATCAAAGTATATTGCAGAAATGGAAACCAAAGACTTCCTCTCCACCCTTTTCTCAAACTAGGGATACTGTATATGAAGGAGAGAAAGAAATGCAAACTGGCAAATACTTAGAGTACCTGGCAAAAATTAGTAGCGCCTTAAACAGAGATACTGACCTGCCACTTGGCGTCTAGCTAAGTACTGAAGTATCTGTTAGAGAAAATATCTAATGAAGATATTTTCCCAAATAATTTCCAAAAGGCAAGGCTCTTGGACTGCCTACAGACCAGGCACTCGGGAAGAGTGGAAGCAGCAGGCTGTGGGTAAGGGCTCTAAGGGGGGCTGAGCTCCTGAGGAGTTATAAGGGGGAAGCTTGGGAGACTCCATACCCAAACTGGTAAGTCTTCTCCAATGAGCTGATAAAGGAAGCTCTTAGAGGCAGCTGCCGTAGCCTCCCTCATTACAGACGCCCTCATGGTCCTGGATATCACAGCCAGCTGTTCTCCCACAGCAGGCTGGGCTGTGAATGCCAAAGCGAGAACCCTTTGCTCAAACGGGTAACCCTGTCTTTAATATTGGTGGCTTGGGCATGGGTACGGCTGAAAAGACTCAAAGAGCTAGAAAAGGTACTAAAATTTCCTCCCTCGTTAGTGGATTTAGATATTGTTTTCAGAGCTTGTCACTTGCAAGTCTTAAAATCTTGGTCTTCTCAGAGATTGTTCAAAATGGCCCCTCCACCCCCATTCCTAAAGCAGGCCTGCCTGCCACAGTCCACAGCTGGTCAAATTGTTCTGAGGCCAGCTCTTGAAATCCGTCTCCTAGTTTCCTGACTAGAACTTCACGTATTTACTTTCATATACAAAAAGTAGCCGGTGAATCCATTTAGTCATTCAGTAGTTATTAAGAAGCTCCTAGGAGTCAGGCAGGTATATGAGGATGGGGTGGTGCTGAACTGAGGAGTCAGTCCCTCCTCTCCTGGACTGTGTGGTCTGGTTCTCCCATCAAAATTTACCATCCATACCAGGGCTACAAATCATTGGTGTAAGGATCCTCAATCGTGCTGGGACAGACTAAGCTCATTTCACGATCCTTGATCCTCCCATGGATACCAGGTTGATTGGATCTTTAGTGAAATGGATGAAACTAATTAGTAAGTCATATATAATTCTCTTATTAGGATCTGATTTTACAGCTAAATTAAAAATATTATTTTGGGGGTGCCTGGGTGGCCCAGTCAGTTAAGCATCTGATTCTTGGTTTCAGCTCAAGTCATGATCTCACTGTTCACGGGCTAGAGCCCCGTGTCAGCCTCTGCACTGACAAAACAAAGCCTGCTTGGAATTCTCTGTCTTTCTCTCTCACTCTCTAAATAAATAAACAAACAAACATTAAAAAATGTGTATTATCTTGGAAACAGTAGTTGGCTAAGTAAATAAATGAGTGGAGGTAAGATTCCACATTCTATTACTTAAGTTGTTTAATCATGTACTCTGGTTTGACCACTGGTACTCAGCACTATCATATTTTGTCTCTGACTCCTAAAGCTGGCCTTCTTGATTGAATATTCTCTTTCCTTGATAAGCTGCTCCTGATTAAATGTTGTCTTCTTGTTTAACAAGAAAATGATTTCATCAGAAAGCAAGAATGCTTAAATGCTAGTGTCATGTATTCTTAGAGTGTCATGATTTGTAAAGCACAACTATATAGTTTATATTCCCAAAGTTATTTTCAGCTGGTGCAAGAAAAACACTAGCCAGTGTCACTGAGTACTTACGGGATGTACCAGACACTGTTCTAAATGGCTTACATATACCTAATTTTGTCCCAGAAAACAGCTCTTTGCAGTTGATAGTTTTCCTATGTTTACTTTATGGAGGAGAGACTGAGGTCAGAGTAGTTACACAAGCTTCCCAAGAGGTCTCACAGCAAGTGAGTGTGGGAACCTCAGTTTGAAGTAAGGTAGTCTGCTCCAGAGCTCATGCTTTTGACTCTCCAGCTCTGCTACCTCAGTTTCCCAGAAAGGATAGGTTTATAAAACTGGAGTTTAGGTTTGGATTATATTGATCAGTTGATGATGAATACTCATTAAGACCCTTGCCCCACCTGATCAGTCTTTCCAAGATCTAGTCATTCCACCTCTTTATTATCTTTAAAATCTACCTCCTTTTCACAGTATGCACCCCCATTGCCTTCACCTGTCTTTGCTTCTATTCCCTGGCCTGATAATCTCAATGGTTTCTTCATCTGTCTCCTGGTTTGGACTCACCTGTCTTCTAATTCTTTCTCCACATTGCTACCAAAATTATTGATCTAAATCGCAAATCTGATTCTAATGCTTAGAAGTACTCAGTGGCTCCCCATAATCCACACATAGAGACCAAGCATATCATCATGTTATCCGAGGCACTAAATGATATGTATCTCCCTGTCCAACTTTGTTAGTGCCTCCCCCCACCTTGCCCTGTATGCTCCAGCCAGACAGAAACAATTATATTATTGGGAACACCCCAAGTCCCTTCTCTTGCCTTCATGCCTTTGTTCCTTCCCTTGGTGTGTGAAGCTGTCTGTAGCTGAAGTCTGTTGTCTGACCTGAATCAATTTCCTTATGGCACAAGCACCCCGTGAGCACAGTAAGGGCAGATTTCCAGAAAGTTCCATTAGCTTGTGTGGCATCTCGGTGAACTCTCGTTCACCCAGTGAGGTAGGAACATCTGGGTCTTGGCACTGGCTTAGGGTGGCTGGGAGGGTCTCCCTGAAGTGCTCAGTCCTTGAGGTAACAGCTATTCCTTATATCTGCTATTCCTATGTTCCTTAGAGCTCTCTTCTTGCTACCCAAACGCTTGTAACTCTAATCTGCTACTGGAGTTAACAATTCTTCATATTAAACTTCCCCTGCTGAACTTACTGTGTAGTTTCAATCCCATCACTGGACAGAATGATACATCCCCAAGCTCTTCTGATGGGACCAACCTCTTCCCAGTCACCCTCAACCGTTAGACTCCAGTTTAGACTTGTTGTGACTCCAACATATTCAATCTGGTCCAAGAAATTTGTTCCAGGAAAGGCTAATCTCATTCACTTTAATAAGACCCAATCCTGAGACCTCCTTCTCCCAGCCACATCATCTGTTCTTATGTTATCCTCAAATGATCAACACTATAATTTGGTTGAACTGAAGATCTGTGACTTTGGGGATGGTAAGAGAAAGGATTAAGTGCTGACCAAATTAAAAAAAAAATCAACACATCCCATTCCCCCTCTAAAGAATTAACTCAAAGATAAGTACTTAATTCATAAGCCAACAGAACTAACAAAACTGTGGAACCTTTAATTGAGCTATAAGGGAAGAGAGTTTACTCTTTCTTGCTATCTTTAGTCTAGAAGCATGTAATCTTGAGAATGGTTAGCGACTATCTTGAGACTGTAACAAAAGGGCTTCCAAAGAAGGGTGCCCTTAGTGAAGAAAAGGGGATAAGAGCCCGGCTCTTACATTTTTGTGCCTTGATAAAGCCTTGCCTGAAGCGATTACCTCTGGACTTCTTACTTTGGTGAGTCAATATATTCCCTTTTTAAAATATCAAGTTGAAAATGAACTACTGTGATGTCATCAAAATAAAAAGCTTCTGCACAGCGAAGGAAACAATCAGCAAAACTAAAAGGCAACTGACAGAAAGGGAGAAGATATTTGCAAATGACATATCAGATTAAGGGTTAGTATCCAAAACCTATAAAGAATTTATCAGACTTAACACCCATAAAACAAAGAATCCAGTGAAGAAATGGGCAAAAGACGTGAACAGACACTTCTCCAAAGAAGACATCCAGATGGCAAACTGACACATGAAAAAATGCTCAAGATCACTCATCATCAGGGAAATAACCACAATAAGATACCACCTCCCAACTGTCAGGATGGCTAACATTAACAACTCAGGCAACAACAGATGCTGACAAGGATGCAGAAAAAGAGGATCTCTTTTGCACTGCTGGAGGGAATGCAAACTGGTGCAGCCACTCTGGAAAATAGTATGGAGGTTCCTCAAAAAATTAAACATAGGACTACCCTACAACCCAACAATTGCACTACTAGGTATTTATCCAAGTTTATAGGTATGCTGTTCCAAAGGGTCCCATACACCCTAATGTTTATAGCAGCATTATCAGCAATAGCCAAAGTATGGAAAGAGCCCAAATGTCCATCAAAGGATGAATGGATAAAGATGTGGTATATATATATTTTGATTGCTGGAGTATCACTCAGCAATCAAAAAGAATGAAGTCTTGCCATTTGCAACTATGCAGATATAACTAGAATGTATTATGCTAAGTGAAATTAGAGAAAGACAAATATCATATGACTTCAGTCATATGAAGAATTTCAGATACAAAACATGAACTTAAGGGAAGAAAAGCAAAAATTATATAAAAACAGGGAGAGGGGCAAAACATAGGAGACTCATATATAGAGAACAAACAGAGGGTTGCTGGAAAGGTTGTGGGAAGGGGAATGGGCTAAATGGGTAGGGGGCATTAAGGAATCTACTCCTGAAATCATTGTTTCACTATATGCTAACTAACTTGGATGTAAATTTTAAAAAATAAATTTATTAATTTAAAGATACAAAATACCAAGTTGAGTTGGGTTTCTGTTTTTTAAAGCATAAAACATCCTAATTATTATAATTTCATTCTAGGTGAGATCACAGCAATGTGCACATTTTCCTAAGATGCAGTGTTTTTTTCTTAATGTCTCCCCTCATAGCCTATAAAGTTTTGAAGGCAGGGGCTGAGACTTATTAAACCTTTCAAGTTATCTAAGCACAGTGTCTTGCATATACTAGGCATCCAGTAAGTCATTCTTGAAACAAAAACTGAAAACACAAATAAATCCCAAATAACCCAGCTGTGTGAAGTTAACACCATGGTAGCTATGACAGAAAAGATATGCTAAGAACCTGGGCAGTAGTTTCCCTCTTTAGAATCAGAAACAAGGCTATTTTATATCAATTGATTGCTGGTCTTCAAACACAAGAGCCACATTAGAGCTGTAGGACTAAACAGCCAACTACTGAGAAAAAACCCGTTACTGAGGACACACAACACTATCACAAAAAGCAAAGGTAATATTAAAGTCACCCTGTGTCATCAATGTCCTGCAAACAGGAGGCAGCAGTGTGAGATCTAGCCCCTGGTTGCTATGAAGGTAATCTGACTTTCCTGAGAAATTGACTAAGGGGTTGTTTTTTTGTTTTGCCATTCCACTTTCTAGAGAGAGATTCTGAGATAATCAAGAACAGCATTATTCCAGGACCTAGCCTGGAGATAGAAAAAGGGGGTTGTTTTCTCTGACACACATATGGCAAGATGAGTTTATGTGTGTGATGCCATCACCAATGCTAAGCATTGACAATACAATCTGATTACATTAATTCAGTGTCTAGGGAAAATAAATATCCCTCTTCATGATCACCAATTGCAATGCTGGATTCCTTGAAAAGTCTGAAGTGCCACGTATCAACCTAACACCCTGACAATGTCAACTGATTGCAGGATACATCAGACGTCTGGATAGGGAATCACTCACCAGCAACTTCAACAATGAAGGTGATTATAATTCAGTATTTTTTAATGATGTCTGATGTGCAAATGATTACTTTAGCTTTTCTCAGGAACATCAGATTCCCACCTGGGTGATAACCCAGCTTTGAATTATGTGTCACCTACTATCCCATCACCATCATCCTGATTTTAAAGCAAACACAGTAGCAAAAACCTTTTATAATCATGAGAATCCTGAATTTGTGTTTAAAAAAGGCTCAGCATTAAAACCCATACAAATTCTTGCTTAATAAACAAGTAACTTGATATGGGTGACAGGGATGTCTGTGTTACATGACAAGATAGGCTTTTTGGCAGGCATGTAAATGTAAGTTTCCAAACAATTTTAAGGGAGCAGAATGCAAAATCACATCCCCTGCCCTCGCACAATCTCCAAAGATATCCTAATTCTTTATTCATTTTTACAGAGTGAATTATATTTGCTCATTATTACTCAGTTTGCTAAAAATTACTTTTTGCGGTGCAGGGCCGAGAATGAAAGTGGGTATTTTAGGAGAATAAACTGACTATCCTTCATCTACTTAGTGAATTATTGATTGAAAAACACAAAGAGAAGGTTCTGATAAAGCAAGTCCCTCTGTTTCTGTGAGTCATTCAGAAATGAGCAAAAATCATTATCTGGTAAGAACAGCAATAAAAATTTGGCATATGGCCTAAGAGATAAAAAGTAAGATATTATGCATAATGCTTAAAGGTAAAATGGTTACCATGGCAAGAACATAGACTCACCATAGGGTATTACTCATGTGAACCAGAAGAAAACTGAGTCACTACTTCTTTAAAAATAATTTAGCTTTTAAGTTTTTATTTATTAATTTTGAGAGAGAAAAAGCACAAGTGGAGGAGGGGCAGAGAGAGGAGAGAGAGAATCCCAAATAGGCTTTGCCTTCTCAGCACAGAGCCCAACGTGGGGCATGAACCCCAAACTGTGAGATCATGACGTGAGCCAAAATCAGGAGTGGGATGCTCAGTGGACTGAGCCACCCAGGTGCCAATGGAGTCACTACTTTATGGCAAAGCTCCTGTCACTCCTTTTTGTTATCTAGGTCTTATCCATATGGTAAGAAAACTCATTTTTATATGGACAAAACCTTGTTTTCTGGAAAATTTCTATTACATTTCTATATGGGGAAAAAAGGTATAGGTGACAATTTCTAATCTGCTCCATTCAAAAACATAGATACTTTCTTCATCTGAGTTAAAAAATACATAGGTGCTTGCAGACAACACTTGTTTGTTAATGAGAGAAGGTGCTTCTACGAAAAAGAACCCAAAGCTAATGTAGAATTATAAACCAGGTTCATTTGTGATGGATTGTTGACACATTGTGGGTTTGTGCGGGGCGGCAACAGCCCCCTGATTTGAAACCCTGCCTGACTGGAACCCAGAGTGTGAGACGGGCCACCAGCTGGGTCCAGGGAGGCCCCAGCCCTGCAGTTCCTGACTTGCTCCACAAGAGAGCAACCTTCCACCGCAGCGGCTCTCTACAGAGGCTGCGCTCTCAGTAGAACAAATGTGTTATTTAGTCTACAATCATTTTTAATTTTACTATTGACAGTCTGACAGGCCTACTTAATATTGCTGGGCTGACCTTTCCACGGTTTTGTGCTAAACCCATTTAAAAAAATTCTTTTTTCAACTTCCCCGTAATCAGCTGTGTTGGGAAGAGAAAACAATGGACTCCACAGGAGGAGAGACTGTGGTGATGTTATCAGTAGACAGCACCGGTCAAAACAAGTGGGTAGAGAGGCAGGATTACAGGCAGGAACTGGTGCCTTACGTTATGCTGCGTCCCGGAGGTAGGGACATTCTGCATGTGGGCACCTCAGAGAGAAGATGTAGCCTGTCATCACTGGAATGGCTGAACAGGGCTTTCCGCCCCACAGAAAAGGAACATATGGAGTGTAAAGTTAATTTCTTTAGGTTCAGTCCTATCCTCCCCTGGGAAAGGAAGATTGTCTGTCTTAAAATGTTGCATTTGAAGACTCAGTAGGCTGTAAGGGAAAGAGAATTAAACTTTTCTTCCACACACTTGAGAACAAAGTTATTTGTTGCCTAAAATATGCATATAGCCTGCTTGGAACCTTACTTTGCACCAAACTTTGTGATAAATGTTTCATAGGAATCTTATCCTGTTTAAACTCCCCACAACTCAGCAGGCTATGCTACATTAGCCCCATGTTAACAGATGCAGTGTTTCATATGTAAGGAGGTTATAGGGTGGATCACAACACAGTTGGCAAGTTGAAATCAGACCAAAATTAATCTTCTTCCAGTAGCCAGATGGTGAATCATAATGTTATACTGGCCTTGATATCGTCTGCAATACGTAAAGTCTCTCCTCATACTGCTTACCTCATCCAATCTGCAAGAGCTTTTCTTGGCTTTTATAGGCCCATTCTCAGAAAAATCTGAGAAGAAACTCCCAAGCAAGTTCAGCTTGGAAACTCTGGGTCCTCAGACCTGTGCACCATTAAAGAAACCAAGAACAGCTGTACCCTTGCTTTGTGGTTAATGATCATGGAACTCATGCTAGAGATGATGGACTTTGAGACCTTTAACAATATCATAGAGCTTATACATAACCTGCAGTCTTGGCTTTTTTATTGGGGCCAGCTAAGGTAAGATGCTACTCAAGGGGCGCCTGGGTGGCTTAGTCGGTTAAGTGTCCAACTTTCGCTTAGGTCATGATCTCACGGTTCGTGGGTTCGAGCCCCGCGTCGGGCTCTGTGCTGACTGCCAGCTCAGAGCCTGGAGCCTGTTTCAGTCTGTGACTCCCTCTCTCTCTGACCCTCCCCTGCTCACACTCTCTTTCTATCTCTCCTAGAAATAAAAAAAAATTAAAAAATTAAAAAAAAAGAAGATGCTACTCAAGACTTTCTGACAGAGAACTACTTGTTATTTTCAAAACTTCTTGAACCCCTCTCTAGAACAAATCTGAGATAGAAGGTAAGGTGAGAGTGGGCTCTCATTATTCATTTCCTTATCTCCTGCCCCCTTACTGATCATTTCACTGATAGAGAAAATAAGACCTCAAGGGTTGGGTAATAGGGAAAATGAGAAGCTAGGAATGGCCACAGCTAGGGGAACTAAACCAGCAGCAGGCTGATTCCCAAAAAGGAAAGTCCATGGTTCATATCCCATCATCTAAGGACCCTGATGTCAGTCCAAGTGTGGTGCCAGTTGTCCAGAAACGAAATTCACAGAGGGCAGGGAATAACAACTCTCTAGGGAGAAGACATATTCCTAACCAGTTGAATTGTGTCATCTTAGTTCAGAGGACTGAACTATCCTGGTTGCAAACAGATACAAGTCAACCTAGAGAAAGGCCTAGCTGTCAAGAACTAGAAAGGTTGCCTTAGCCCCTGGTCCAATAAACTTTGTGACTAGAGCAGGGCTCCACTTCCATTAGGAGATAAAAGAGTTGAAGAGAATTAAGGAACTGTGACAAGCCAGGCGCTTATAATGAAAGTCTATGGGTTAGAGGGGCATGGAAATGCCCAGAGACCCAATCCAGGTATGTGAGATGCCAGGCTTGGTGCAACAAGATTGACTTTAACCATGAGACGTGAATATGGTGTGCTTTATTGCCAGACTAAGGTAGGTTCAAAGCCCTATAATTCTATAGAAGTACAAGTCTGGAGCAGGCAACAAAATAGAATTCAACACATGATCCATATTAAGGTGGGTATTGCTGGTCATTTGGGCCAGTAACCAGAAGAGCTGACCTACCCTGAATTACCACATGGACCAGCACTATTCTGAATCTCAAGACAGGGCCAAGGCAGGTACACCATGCTTAGCCTCTGCAGTCTCAAAGAATATACTGTTTTGAGTTCTAGGAAGTAAGGGGGAGTCAAAACTCAAAGGAACCTTCTATAACTTTTCTTGCTTATTATTGAATATAATTTTAGTATTAGAAAGATTTCGGGGTAGGGGCGATGGGTGGATCGGTCATTAAGTATTTGACTCTTGATTTTAGCTCAGGTCATGATCTCAGGGTTCACAAGCTTGAGCCCTATGTCAGGCTCTGTACTGCGTCAGCAGAGAGCCTGCTTAGAAGTCTTTCTCCTCTCTCTGCCCCTACCCCACATGTGTGCACACATTCTCTCTCTCTCTCTCTGTCTCTCTCTCTCTCTCTCTCTCAAAATAAATGAGTAAACTTAAAAAAAAGAAAAATTTGAAGATATACCACTTGGGTGAGTATGTGATCTGGTGAGCAGTGAAACATCTTTGGTACAGTTCCGAGTTCTAATATACAGTCAGTATTGCCACGCCCATAAAGCAAGTTTCGCTAAGTTCCACATACGTACAATTTTCAGATGAGATAAAAGTCTCATGACATCCGCCATATCCGCCAGGATGAGTAAGCGCGTCACAGCCGAGAGCAAAGCCCTCGCCGCCCGCACCATGGTGCCACGCTTCACCGATGAGCACGGGTCATCAGCAAACTCTGAAGAGGCGATGCGCATTGTCTCCCCTGGAAGACAAAGATGGAGAGGCGGTGGGTAGACGGGAGGCTCAGAGGCTGGCAGTCATAAAGATGCGTGGATGGATGATTATTGTTCTTATTGCAAAATCACCATGAACAGGAGGAATTCCTGCCGCTCTCCATCGCAGCCCAATGCATCAGTGCACATTGGACAGGGGCTGTGGACAAAATAAGGTGCTCGTTTCAGACAGAAGTGTGAAATTATGCTTTAATCATCAGTAAGGAAAATATCTAATCCAATGTGTCTAATAGTTGAGATGAATTTGCCCTGACCTTAATCATTCTCACATTTCATTTCCCTTGGAGCCAATGGTATTTACTAGGCAGCTAGTTGAACTTACTGACAGTTGAGGTGCAAAGTTAACTGCTCCAGAGGAATGAAACTAAAACCTTGGCCTCATTAACACTTTACTCTTAATTGTGCTAGTCAGAGAATAACAGACTACAGAGATACCCCAAATATAATCTTTTAATACCCTGCTAAGAAGCTATTCTGTCATATAGAGAGCATTTAGAAGAGAATGGAACCAATCCAAAAAACGCTGATTAAGCCTGTAGTATGTCAGATGTCATCAAGCTCTGGAATTACAGAGGTGACTGAGGACACCCTGGTCCCAAGGAGTTCACCATCTAGTAAGGAAACATGATGTAAATACATACTCATAATATCTATGATTACATACCACCACAGGCTTATGATCAAGAACAAAGGCAAAGGAGGGGGAGTGATTGACTTATTTAGTGTGAGGCTGGGAGAAGTTGTCAACACCAATGGGCTTTGAAGAATGAAGACGTGCTCACCAGCAAGACAGTGGTGGGAACAGCACCCTCGGCTGCATGAACGCTGTGTGAGGCTCTGAAACCTAGAGCAGGATGCTGAATGTGAGGGGCTACAGTCACGTGGGAGGCATGGGGAGGAAGGGGTTTAGAGAATAGAGGTGGCAGCGTTTGGAAAGCCGTGAAAGAGATCTGAACTGTATCCCCAGCAGAGAGGCAAGTGACGTTAATAGATCTTTATTTTGGCTACATCACATAAAATCAAGTGCAGGGGACAAGCTTAGGGCAGAGACACTAGTTATTAGGGCAAGTGCATGGCAGTAGAAAAGCAGCAGTAATGAGGGCCTGGACCAGGGAAACAGAAATGGGATACAGAGAGCAAGAAGCTATTAATGAGATCTGTGTTCAAGAATGACCTGATCTGGGGACTGATCAGATGTGGAGGCCAGAGGGGAGGCAAAGTGTTTGGTGAATACTGAGAATGTGTACAAAGGGACGCGGGAGGAGGAAACAGAGGATCTCACTCACTGACTAGGCTGAGACAGGTCTCCCATCAGTGGACTGCATATCACCTGGGGTAAAGAGGCCTAGGAAGCAGCATCGTGAGGCTTCACATAGCAGAGCATACACGGGGGCAATAAAAGCTTCTTCAATAAACTTGAAGACTAGAGTTAATGTGACCAATTATTTAATTTAGGGTAAAACAATTCATTCAATATCTGTTATAGAAATGATGACTTCTCATCTATTAATCAAAATATAGCTCACTGAAATAAGGTCAATTGTATCACTGAAAGACTGTGTCCTAAGATAGAAGAGAACAAAAACAAAACAAACCACTCCTTTCCATTTCACAAGCAGAACAGAATAGAATGTAATTCACTCAATGTTATAGTTATTCAAACCCTCAGAGGGATACTTTTCATGCTTGGGAAATGAAGGCATGCCAGGAAATATATTGCACTGTTAGATCTTGAAAAGAGGCTACTGTCTACAATAAGCATATTATATAACTGTCCAGCCTTATCTCAATGCCTATTCACAAACAAATAGTCTGATTAACAGCATGGGGAGACATGTAATAATTCACTACCATACTGGCACAAAGGTGAATTTTCAAGGTGTCCGGCCCTTGGGGACTAAATAAACTTTAAGGTGGAGGCTGGCAATTAGGAGATACATTTTTAATTCAGGTGTCCCACCCTTGCTACAAAATTGCATAAATCTCTTGCTCACTGCCTGAACCCTGAAAAAAAAATGCACTGGCAGATATCTGTGCTGTGGAAGAAGACTATCTCATTCTTACTCTGCATAGTGCAGCGGGAAAGAACATCCACAGTGGTAGGCAAATCTAATGAAATATTGAGAAGGTCACCATGTCTAAAGATGGACAAATTTGTATATGGTATCATGGGCAGAGTAGCTGCTGTTGGAATGAATCTAATCTACTCATTCAAGAAAAGGGAAGATTTATTCTGCATCTGAACCTAGTGAGTAACATGGTTGAACCCAAATTCTGCAAGTGAAATTGGTTTATGAGCCACAATAATAGTAGGCCCCTCAGGTAGGGCTGCTCTCTACACAAAAGGCCCTCTGAGGTAAGCCCAGCTGCACCCCTCAGCCGGAGGAGGAGCCATACCTCATCGAACTAATATTCAAATACAGGTTTTTATATAGAGGGTCAGTATAATGGCAATTAATCTAGATGCTGGCCATTCAGTTAGCAATACTGCTTCAAAGCTGAGTAACACATAGCAATATAGAACTCTTACATGAAGCTAATCAAACTGTGGCCCCCAGCAGACACCCTGGGAAGGAGCTCTGAAGTTGTCCATGAGAGACTAGAGGAGGGAAGGAAAGAGATTGAGAGGAGAGAGACCCACATTAGTTAACGTGACTCTGCAGGCAGAAATCTCATGCTCAATTCTGAGATTATTCTAAGATAAATAGAAGATGATTTAATTCAACTTAAATTAAAACTAAACACTCATTTTAAACAGGTACAAATGATTTCATGTTGTTACAGATTTTAAAGGTGAGGCAATCTGAAGTCAACTACGACTTTAATGCATTTTATTTCCCTGTAGTTTTAAGATTACTGAATTAAAATGGAAATCTATATTATGCAATGATAAGGGAGTTTATCAGGATAAAATTAGCTTTTTTCCCAGGGAACTACTTTTTCTAGAAGACTAAAATATTTAGATAAGAAACAGCATGCATGTGTAGGAGAGGAAAGGGATCAATGAAGAGAGGATAATAGATCTGCCTTTTTTTTTTTTTTTAAATTTTTTTTTTTTTTAATGTTTTATTTATTTCTAGGAGAGAGAGAGACAGCGTGAGCAGGGGAGGGTCAGAGAGAGAGGGAGTCACAGATTGAAAGGCTCCAGGCTCTGAGCTGGCAGTCAGCACAGAGCCCGACGCGGGGCTCGAACCCACAAACCACGGGATCATGACCTAAGCGAAAGTCGGACGCTTAACCGACTAAGCCACCCAGGCGCCCCTAGATCTGCCTTTTTAAGAAATATATACCATTGTATTCAATCTCAGTTACTTGATATAGACCTCGACTCACAGCAAATTTTCTATAGTAAAGTCTTTGATCTCCTCAAGCCACTACCACCTGCTGGAAGGAAGAAAAATTAACATCTCCAAGTAAGTGACCAAAGGGAAATAATATATACAGAGTGTTTCTATACAAAGGTTTATTACGTAAGTATTGTTCTAAAAAGCATACGCATATTAACTCATAAAGGAGAAGTAATCTTCAAAATCACAAAGAGCTAGCATCACACCCTGATGCCACACCAACCGTTACCAAAAATGAGAGCTTGGCAATTATTCAACCTTTGTGTTTCAGTCCCCTCAACTACAAAACAGGGGCGGAAATAATGAGAGCTTCCT